>NC_133914.1:4747714-5352428 GCF_964199755.1 Larus michahellis | reverse complement strand
CCGCAAAGGAAGAAGTGAGCTTTTTAGAAGCAAGTCCAGCATCTTTGAAGCTTTAAGAAATACAGGCTTCAGATAAAAAAAGAGGGAAGAGGGGGAAGAACATTTGGGATGAGGCTTTGATAGGGAGTTGGAGGCAGGATCCTGAGCCCAGGAAGCATGCAGGAGTAGAAGAACAACGGTGCTTCTCAATGCAATGAGGAGCGCTGCTTCAGAGGTGAAGCAAATGCTTTTAAACTGGGTTTAGCAGGTTTGAGCGAAGAGCGGATGGTTGAGAAAAGATCTCAAACTAATGAAGTGCTATGAATAAAAGCTTCGGAGCAGAGCCTGCAAATGAAACCCACCTTTGACTTGTCTCTTTCATTTTGGAGTTCAGTAGGTCCGTATTGCAGACAATAAAGAAGATTAAGAATTGAGTAATCTTTAGAGCTATTTGCTCATCAGAAAAGTGATTTTAAATTATTATTTTAATTTTTTTTTGGTGCTCAGTTGCCCTGGCAGATCGGGACTAATAAAAGATGACCATTGACACAATTTGGCACACTTTAATAATTTTTTCCAGACCAGTGAAGCATTCCTTCCTAGCCTAAGAAATTTTTTAAGCTTCAGGGATAAGAGTCTCTGAAGTTTGCCACATATCAGTCCTTTTCCATAGCTACCCCATGATGGGAGCGCTTCGCTGTGTGTCTAGAGGGGTTCTCTTGTTCTGCATCTGAATTTACTCTTGGCCTGCAGTCTGTCAGGTGCTGTGTTGGAGCAGAGGATGGGTGCGCTGGCAGAACCTCCGTGGGAGGATCCCCTAGCCCAGCAGCTGATGGAGGACTTCTTAAGGGTCGAAACTTGGGGGATTTGGGGCTGGGAGCTCGGACACTGTGACTCCTGGCCCTACTGGTACCTGTCAGCTGTGCTGCCTGTGGCTTCTGTTAGGTGCATTTCTAGGACTTTTGGAAATGGTTGGTTTAGACTTGATGCTCTCCCCTCTGCCTTTGGGTCAGGGCCCCTACTGTGGCTTTGACTAATAACTGGTGCTGTGCAAGGAGGAGCTTATCAAATGAAGAAAGGGTAGTTATTTCTCAGTATCTGCCGTTCTTCAACAATATTCCCTCTATCCCCACATTCCTCTGCTCCTCTGGGAAGTTCATTTCCCACCAGACTGTCAAGTGTCATTGAAGAAGGGTTGAGAACTGCTTGGCCTCTTGCAGCTCCAGATGCTCACTGTGTTTGTGCAGTCCCGGCTGTCGCTGTGCTCTGAGATCTTTAAAGCCCAGCCAGCACCAGCTGGGGGACGTATTGGACAAGTTCTCCACTGGAACGTGACCTTTCTGTCAACAGCTAGGTGATTCCTGCCTGCACTGAAATTTTAGGGAAGGTGCTGTATGTCATAACTGCAATAAATGTAGTTGTGCTTTGTTGGACGAATTTGAACCGTCAAAGCAAGTTTTGGGTTAAAATGCTTTTCTGAGGGTATTTATTCTGATGTGTTCATCAGAAGTCTGGCTTTTATAAGGGGAGCACATCCAAAGCAGGTAGAATTAACGTTGCTTTCCTTCATTGACAACAAAACACATCATTGGGGTTTTTTGGGGGGCCCGTTGGTGGTGTTTTGAGGAAGCGTTGGGTGTTTCTCACTTTTGTTGTTACTTATTTTTAATGCTTTTTAATGTATGCACAGCATTTATTTTTGTCCCATACCTAGTGCTCCTCGGGGAATCCTGTATTCCTTCCTCTTCCCCTTCCTAGCCCTTTTACTACTGCTTATTCACTTGCTTTCTTCTGTTACCCGCAGTTCCGTTTAAATGAGTTTGGACTGCTAGAAATCATTACTGAAGTAGAAGCAGAAGCCGTAAAAACTCTTTCAGCCTCAGCAGTAAATGCCAGCCCAGCCAGCTTTGTTCCTGCTGCTGTCAGCACTTCCGCTGCCTCTAGCACTGGTTTGGAAGGTGAGCTTTTTGCTGTGGAAGAGAATATATACGGTTTCTGAAAAAGCTTCTAGAAACAGGTCTAACTGAAATATGTGTTTCAGTAGCGTCATGCTCCCTGGCACAGTGTGTGGAGTGAGTCACTGTATTATTTCGAATATTTTAGGAGTATTTAGAGTGAATGTAATTACTGCGTAGTCGTAACAGTACCTGGCGCATGCATTGTGCTTGCCTTTGTGGAAAGTAAGTGTGGTTATATCAACAATCTGGGCTAGATTTGTCAATGTAGTCAAATATCCCTCTCACGCTGAGTTTTAACTGACATCCTGGGATCTTTTTAACCGGTGATTCCGGGAAGTTGGAGCCCCTTCTTTCCAGGGTTGGAAATGACAATTTCAGCTCAGCAATGACATCGGTGTTTCTCCTTAACACCAATGGTTTACTTGTCACGACAGCAGTTAAGTCTGTGTGTATTAAACTAAACTGCCTGTTTTGGGGCTTTGAGACCAGAACGGCCTGGTCATATATATACCGTATTAAATACACTCAGCCTTCAAAATGGAGTGATCGCTCCCACTGGGCAGCGTCTCAGCTCCATGCTAACTCCTGAACCATGCTTGGGAATTGCTTGGGATGGTGCTAGGTGCCCTAGGCCAGAAGTGCCCCGGGGCTGTGCTAAAGATGGATGTGGCTGAGCTGCAGGACCTGGCACTGTGTGATATACTAGTATAGCTGTGCCTTTGCTGACCGCACTCAGAGGCGACGGGAGTTTCCGGTGTTATTCCTGTCTGTGGTAGTAGTGTGGAGCATGGATGGATGGCACAGTGCTGTGCTAACCTGGAATGCCTGGATCAAGATGAATCCCCAGTAGTGTTAGTTTTCCTTGCAAGAACATCCTTGAGAATCTCCTCTAACCTGGGTCATGCCAAGACTTACACTATTAGCCATAAAAGTTTTGAGGTTTCCGATGCTACTGTAACTGAAATTAGGGAAAACTTGGGTTTTAGCAGGATAATGTGCATGTTACTGGACATGCACATCAATGTAATGGACAAGAAGTATCTCAGTTCTTTGCAGGCCTGTTCTTACTCTGTTTATCCAGAAACCAGTAGCTCAAAACAGAATATTTATGTGTTAACCACTGAGCTCCTCCATTCCAGACCACTCAGTTAAGCTGGCCAGCCTCACTTACTTTGTAAATCGCTAGTTTCCTTTGGTTAAATTACTCACTGTTTCACACTAGAGCTCACAGTAGAGCTCCCTCGGAGATGTGCCTTAGTGTCTTCCAGAGAGTACTAATGGAGACCAGTGCTGGGCAGTGAGTGACGATTAAGAGCTCTCATCCCAAGAGTACTGTTTGCCATCCAGCATTAGGTCAAATTTTAAAGATGCTCTTGGTTAAACATGACAGCATGTGGTTGTGGCATAGGGAGCCCTTGATAGTTTTGTCTGACGCCTTTTGCCGAAACAGATCTTCTAAGTTGGTGACAGGAGACTTGAGAATTAGCTTGGGACACAGAGGCACCACAGGACAGCAGCTGGAGCTTGTTCAGTGCCTTGTTGTCTTCAACATCACCAGTGCATCCTGGTGCAGTAATTGAAAGGACTTTAACTCTTTGTATAAGGTCTGTTAGCGATGCTGGATCTCTAGTCAAGGCAGTGCTGCATCACTGAAGTCATACATCCCTACGGAGGGAACAACTTCTTTGAGGAGGGAACGATCTCTCCTCTTGTTGCCTGCCTGGACAAGCGTCTCCCAGTTGGCTTTCCCTAGGATTTTGATGGAACTATTTCTGTTTTCAGGTAGGAAGACTTTCTGCCTGTCTTCCCTCCTGGCGCTTCTCATCTCGAATTTCATTGTAAGCTCTGCAGATGCACTTACAGTTACAGGCTTTCGCTTATGCTCCTGCTGATGGTGGGTCATTCTCCTTGTCTGCACACGCTGAAGAGATGTCAACCCATCAGGCAAAGAACTGGCTCTTATGTGGACACCTCAGCACTAAGAATTTTTCACGCCCTTTTAGTGTGTTCCATAGATCAGTGCGACTTCTAATTGAGCAGAGCTCTTCGAGCGCTCTTGGTTCTTGCAAGTTTTCCCTGTTTTGTCTTTTCTCTGCCTGGAATCGCTGGTCCCCGATGGCACAGGGAGAGGCTTTAAATTGTGATACGAGCAGGCATGCGTACACTCTGTGCGTAGGCAGTCTATCTGCCCAATTCCAGCCAGGACCATCTGACATCCAGATTGGGCTATAGGGAGCAGTCAAATATAAATGAAAAATGTCAGTCGTCTTAGGAGAATGAGTACAAGTACTGGTAAGGAGACTATGAGAAAGGCTTTAAACAAAAAAGCGAAGTGACTCATACCTCAGCGTTCTGGATTGTGTGATGTGGTGTGTTTTTTCTTTTTCCCTTTTAAAGTGTTTAATGGTGCATTCAAAAATAGCTTGATCAAACCAGTGCGCACAAAACGGTGCCACTAAAAGCAGAACAGGAATGACGTGTACGTAGGAGCCTCCTTGCACAATTTGCACGTCAGGTTACTTGAGCAAAGTATGCGTCGGGCTAGTTTAGGTCCCTGGTAGTGAGGACCACCACAATTGGGTTTTGTTAAAATATTAAACATAAATTAATTTGCACTAGGAAGATCTCAAATCATAGGAGAAAGTAAACATAAGTTATATATTGGAGTTATTCCTTACATTTTCATGCTTTCATTCAGATGAAAGATTGATATATATCCCTTGCTAGATATAGAAGTAATTGTTTCTGCTCTCCCATCAATAATATGCTATTTTTAGAGGCTGCCTATGAAAGATTTTCATATGTACAAAGTATATATAAAGGCTGAAGATTTTAAACTTAACCAACTGTATTAAAAGTATCCAAACGAGATGGACTTGTTTGACATTTGTCTTTCAAGTTAGAGGGTTACTAGGAATAAAGAAATAGGAAAAGATTTTGTAACTCTGTCCTGGTTATAGCCTAGAGATTCTATCCTCCTTTAGCACTTTTACAGGGGGCAGGGTTTCTCCAAAATTAAAATATTATAGATAAAAGGGTTTTTTTTTCTGTATGAGGTGGTACACTCTTTCTGTGTGCCAGTGCACAGCTAATAATTACTTCCCTCACAATGGGATACTGAGGGTCACTTAATGAAACTTTGTGAAGGTGTTTAAAAATACAAAGTTTCAGCATTTGAATGTAATAGTTGTCTTTTTCTTTGCTTCTACAGTGCTCAGAGACGACGTGCCCTGCTCCGTTTTCCAAGCCTGTGAACAAATGGATTGCTCTGAGAATGGAAAGTTTTATACTCAAACAGGCTCCCAGCAGCACAGGGACAGGTAAAGAAATCCCAGATTTTTCCTGTTCTGTGTTTGAACACGTTTAAAGAGAACACTGTGTTAGAGAAAAGTGTTGCTGTGAGTCGAATGAAATCCTCAGAGCGAGTGTTACCGTGGCATGGCTGAGGCAGGGCCACCATCGAGCTCTGCTGGTGACCTTCCTGTCACCCTTGAGGCTCCTACACCCGACCGAGGAAAGCTCCACTCCAGAGCTCTGTCCTCATTGCTCTTCCCAGCCAGAGGAAATGCTGGTTGTGTGCTTGATGCCTCAGTCCCCCATCCCACAGATAAGGATGATGTCTTTGCTTCCTGTAGAGTTGTAAAAAGGCAAAATTAAAAACCCTCTTGAGCTGCTCTGGTGGTGAGAGCTGTGCCGGTACTTTGGAGTGCTTTTAAAAGACACATATCTGGCAAATCCTGCGAACATGATTCACTTCTTTAGGTTCTCAGCCCAGGCATCCTCATTCTTCTGAAGAGGTACAGAGACACTGTGAATACTGCAGGAGTATTGTTGCACTTTTAATTTGATTTTGTTTTCAATTTTGGATGTTTAGTGATACCAGAAACATTCCAGATGATTGCAGAAACAGGGGAAATAGTAGAAATCTTAATACCAGCAGTGGCTGTCAGGTGAATGAGGCTGACAGACCTGTCAAACGTCTCAGGAGGAAGAGAAGACTGCTTCTGGAGTCTGAGGATGATGAGGAAAATGCAGATGAGGATGAGGTAAATGAAGCTGCATGTCTTTTCTTTAAAGAGAACTGTGAAGAGCAGGGACAATTCTGTGTCTCTCATTTCACTGTGCAATGCAAACTGGGCTGAGGGAGGTTGTTGTGTACCCATGAGAACGGTCTGGGTCTGATCCTGATTTGTACCAGTAATGAGAATATCTGTTCTGAAGTCTGAGTCACAAGGGTGAATAGCTCGTGTGAAGTCGAAGTCACGACTTCCGACTGTAACTTTACAGGTGCAGCTGTAGCCCTGTGCACCAAGTGTATTTTGCAGTAATAAAAACACATGTCTCTAAAAATACTTTATCTAACTACAGTCAAGTACTATTCTGTGATATTGAAGATTAGTGCCAAACCACAGAGTTTGATTGCTTTTTACTAGGTGCTTGCATGTACACTCACTACACTACTAGAAACCTGTACTAATGGTGGGTGAATAGAATTACCTCAGTCCTGACCTGATCTTTTCGTAACTCAGCATTGAGCATCTTACTCCTTTCAGGGGCCCTTCTTTGTGCAAGCCTGCACTCTGCTCCCGTGTGCGTAGCGTCTCAGGCCTGAACCATTTTATTTATATTCACGTATCACACGTGCTTTTGTAATGCAGAGACGCTGGGGCACGTGTTTGTTGGTAATGCAAGCTGAAACTTCTGATGTCACAAACAGTTTAACTCCTCTTGTTGCTCAGCTTTTCTCTGTCATGTGTGAAGATGTTTTAAAGTACGTATGTTTTCAGAAGTACTTGCATTCTGTCTCTTCCCCCTTCTCCTCCTCCTCGTTTGAAACTGCCCCCCTGTCTCTGCTGGGGCATGTTTGTCAGGCAGCTTTGCATTTCAGATTTCGCCCTTTTGGTTTGCTTTGAGAAATGACAACCCTGGGTGAATTAAACATGAGTTTGAAAACCACATAGAAGAAATGCGAATGGCAGTCTGGCTCGGAGTGTGACACAGGGAGACCACATTTTCTGGGGTGTTCATCTATGGCAGCAGTTACTTGAAGCTTCTGCTTCCTTCGGGGCTTCATAAATGATTTTTTTTCTGTATCCATTCCCTGGCATAGATGGACATAAGAACCTCTGAAAGGAAAAGGAAAACGGAGCATTACAGTAAGGCTGCTTACGTGAGCTGTAAATCCTGCACTGCAGAAAGCAAATCCTGTGTATTGTAATGGAGATTTTGAGCCTGTGCTGCTCGTCAGTAGCCGTATTTAAATGAACTTTAGCAGCCTATATTAAATAATTTGTAAAGCACTTTGGGATACTGCAGGATCTAAGTTACATATGTAAGATACCTTACTAATGTTCTTGCAGGGTTATTCAAAAGAAAATAATGCTAGCTAATAGTCCTGTTAGTTACATGTTACATCCTTATTGTACCTGCATTGTAAGATGATCAAGGAGGGAGGAAAAAACAATATTGCTAAACTTTTTTTTAACGTATCTGTGTCTAGGAGAAGAATAAATCAAATAATATGAAAAGCCGCAGAAACACTAAACCAATAAAACAAGGTGAGCTAAGCTCATAGTCTCTTTTCTTTAATGTTCATAGATTTTTTTACTAGCTATTATAAAGTGAATAATAGTAAACAGAAGAGGAAAGGACAGTAGAGCTCATTTCACATTCAGAATAGCTTATTAGGTACATAACCCTCTTACCACAGTCAGTCTTCTCAAATGTATTAGCAAGAATATACTAGATTTGCCTGCATGATGGGCACAGTGTAGAGGATCTAGAAGGAGACAGCCTGACCCAAAGCTCACCGAAGCCAGTAAGAATCTTTTTTCCGTTGACTTTGGGGAGCTTCACAGCCACAGACTACAAATGCTAAATAGAAAATAAGCTGTAAACACGCTGGGATTGATATAGACTATGGGTTAAATTTACTAGATACCTTAAAGGAGTTAGCATATGTAAACTGGGGGGAGACTTTTAATCTGTATTTTAAACATAATTTTCTGTGTGTATGACCGTGGTTCTGCTAGAATGAATCCAAGCACCTGCCCAAGTTGTTGTTTTCATCACCTGTGTACCGATAGCTGCTTTTGTAGTAGATGCATTGTGGTATTAGTGGGTTATAAATGTATGTGTGTGTATATATATATATAAAAAAATCTTGTGAACCGAACAGAAATTCACTTGATTTTTCATTTGTTTTGTTTTAGGTTTATTTCAGCTGCAATTATATGCCTCTTTGTGCTGTCTTTTAGTTTATATCTAACCCCTTATTCCTCTGTGAAATACCAGGAGCAGGAATTCTTTTACACATTTTTAAGTTACTATATCTTGTCCAAACTTTACAGTGGCAACTTTCCACGGGCAGCTTGCCAGCAATCCGGGTGCCACAATTCATTTGACCTATGATATAATAAATTCTTTTTTTTTTTTTAATGAGAAATAAGCACAGTTTTCCTACTGCTGGAATTCATACCTTGCCTCAAAAGTTGGGTAACACTGCCTCCTTTGGGGTACAACAGCAAAACAGCGTTGGCGTGTATGTGGGAGGAGAAAGAGAAGAGAGGGCAGAGCAGGAAGCATCTCAGAGAAACATTCATTTTTCTCTTTGTTTTTGATTGCTTAGTTGTTCCTGGAAAGAAGAAGGGATGGAACTGGGTTTCCTACTTAGAAGAGGAACGGATGCCAGCTGCTCCCCTAAAACTGTTCAGAGAGGTTGGCAGCTTTTTCAGCTCTCTTGCTATGTTTTTCTCAGGCAACACCACAGAATTACTAACTCAGTGGAGGTAGGATTGGAGACTACCCTCAAGCCAGCAGTTACATTTATGAGTTGTTTCGCTGCAAGCAGGCAGTAAAACCCCCACATGTCTGTTTCCAGCCCTGAAGCACTGTGGAAACAAGCATCTGCCCTGTGAGTCTCGTTCCAAACCAGGGTGTGAAAAATGCTGGTTGAGTCTCACTCCGAACTAAACAATGACTGTTTCGATCTGCTTTGGGTAGCTCTGGATAAATGGGCTATTAGGCAATCTCCCAGTAATGTTGGAGAGGGACAGCTTAATGTCTTTCATATGTCCTGTGCTTCGTCCGTGGTCGTACAGCACCCCTTCCATCCTTCCTCTGCAGGAAACTGCAAGTCACTTAGCTCTGTGAATGTTGTGGAGTGTCTCAATGAGAAGTGACTGTTAGGAGGGAGGGTGGAAGTTGTGTTCGTTCGTAGTCTGATGCGTTGAAGGTGGAAGAGAATGAGTTTAGCCTTGGTGAAGCTGCTTCTGCACTCTGGTGTGCCAGCCCACATTGAAAGTTCCGCTCCCAGTGAGCTCTTCAAAGCCAAGGGCGGTTGGCACCTCACAGAGTGAGATAGAAGGAAAGTCAGATAACTGCAGCGGCTGCAAAAAGCCATTTGCAGTTCCAGTTCAGATTTCTTTTAAGCCTTAACTATACTTCGAATGTTTAATTTGGATTAAGACTGCAAATAAATGAAAGACACAAATGTTTTCTGGAATGACTGTGTAAGTGGACTCCAGATCAAACATGCCTTGTCCCTTTTACCCTTTGAAGATGAGAAGTTACCTTTTGGGAAAGTCTGGACTGCTGACCTCGTGCTGACACAGGCAAAGTGATTTTAGCTTTTCTGGCTCTTTCTTTCTGCCAGGCTTCCTGCACTGGGCTATGAAGGGGATTCTTTTGTGTTTGAATAGAGCTCATTTCTGCATCTGCTGAAAGATTTGTTCATAGCTAATTGCAGCAGGCACATGGTTCAGTGTTTTTGAGAGATTAATTAGATTAACAAGTAAATCTGTAACATGGCGATGATTCCATTATTGATCTCTGTACCTGCGCCTGTCTATTAAAGCAGCAATCATTTAGTGATAGAATTTTCTTCTCGGAGTTGAAAACTCAAGTATATCTGATGACTGCTCTGCAACAGATTTTATCTCTAGGAAGTAAAAACAAATATTTCCTTCTTCCCCCTCCTCACAGTATCAGTCATTCCCACAAGGCCGAAATGGATTTAAAGTTGGAATGAAATTGGAAGGGCTGGATCCTGAACACCCCTCTCGATTTTGTGTCCTCACAGTGGCTGAGGTAGTTGCTCTTCCTTTCTTTGATTCCAAAAGACCCCTGTATTTTAGGATTTTTTTTTCAATAAAAAGTAGAAACATAAGAATAAAAGTACTTTGATGAATTAATGGTTAGGTGAAGTTCAAGGTGACACTGAAGGAATGGCATTGTGGTTAAGGATCTATACCCAAAATCCTACTGTCGGATTTTTGCAATTGTGACTCAGAATAGTAAACCTTTTAATTGCATGCAATGAACAAATATGAAAAAGAACAATGCAATTAGGCACTATATTAGTAAATATAAGCAAGTCAAAGTGCTTTTATGCATCTGCAATTATGTGAAATCTGTGTTGATCTGGTATAGACATAAGTTTTTGGACTGCATTTGTACTCCAGATATTGCCACACGATAATAAGTGCATGAGTACGGAATAGGAGGCCAGTGAAGCTACACTGGCCAATTTTGTTTTCAGCTGTTTGAAGTGAGGAAAGAAGAGTGTGGAAAACGGCAGACATAAATGAGGAAAAATAAAACTAGACTTTTGAGAAATAAGTGAGATCTTGAATTTACTTTTATCTAAATCCAAATATGGAAGGAGTGTTTGATTAGTGTTTTTCTTTAACTTCGTTATGACCCTTTATGATAATCAGAGCTCCCCTCGTTATAGGTACAAGGGTACAGAATGCGGTTACACTTTGATGGTTATCCAGAGTGCTATGACTTCTGGGTTAACGCTGATTCCTCAGACATCCATCCTGTTGGCTGGTGTGAAAAAACAAGTCATAAGCTGCTCCCTCCGAAAGGTATGGGGAAAAAAAAGGTGTACAAGAAACCATAAATTCTACTAAGAACTAGTTGTCCTGGCTCTGTGTGTTTAATTTTTAGTATGGTTTCATTGTGGAAGGCCATCTGAGTGGTTTAAAGGGAAGAGGTGTAACTAAGATAGTGAATCACAAAAGAACAGAACAGCTTCATTTGCTGTTCCCAAAGATTGACGTTGTTGGTCAAATTAAAAACTATTGGATGAGCGTGTAAAGCAAGGAGTCTCTTTGGGGTTCAGAACTTCTTTCCTGTGTTCAGTTTCCTAGAAACATTTGAAATTTCAAATTAATGATTGGACATTATAGTAAAAGAGAGAGAGATGTTTTAGCTGAAATGCATAACCCCTGAAGACTGTAGAAGGGCAGTTATCATGCAAAGTTCATATTCTTCCCAGGTAATTTCCATTTCTGAAAAACCAATCTGAATGTAACGGGGCTGTGTAAAACAATCTTTTTATCTCTCTTTTTAGGTTTCAAGGAGGGAGAATTTAATTGGACTTCCTATTTGAAGAATTGCAAAGCTCAAGCAGCTCCAAAAAACCTTTTTAAGACTCTCAGCACTGTAAGTGATGATATTGAATACAAGATGTTTCGAATAGGTCTGATGCTAAGTGAGTTTTGACCAGAATATTTATGTGTTTTTAATATGCTCATGTCAGAGGTGCAACCATGGTACAATCAGATGCAAGCTATTTCCTGCTGCGATTTATTTTTAAGATGGGAAGCTAGCACAATTTTTCTTCCTTCCCCCAGTCACTGACTTTTGAGAGAGAGAATTTGTATTTCCCTTCCTCCTTAATACTGGAGGAAAAGATTTACTCTACCATTTATTAAATATATTACAACAGTCTGTTTTGCTGTGTCCCTGCAGTCAAGATATTTGTGTCACTTTCCTCTAATTTAATCATTTCCAAAATAATTTCTGGTTTCCAGCAGCGTACTCATGTGCGCCATGGGATTCATTATGAGGCTATGGATCTTGAGCATTTTTCATCCTTCACCCAGTGTTGCTTTCTTTTTGGTTGTTAGCCTCAGTTCTTATGTAACGCTCACTCCCATTTTGTGTCACTCAGATGACACAAAGTCCATGGTCTGGTGGATTTGACGCTGCAGATGGACAGAGCACTGATTTCAGTAGGATCAGGGCCTAATTGTGCAGCTCTGCTCTGCTTCTGACTGAGTCACCTATTTTCCTTGAAGGCTCTCGAACTTTCCCGCTAATAAGACAGGACCCGCGATGCTCACGCTTATCCTCAGCCAATACTGGTCACTGCAAGGTGTGTGTCTCAGCCTTTGAGTCTGCAGTGTTGTTGTGTACGTGCAGATTCTTATTCCAGCTACATTAGCTCTTTTTTTGGAGATAGTAACAATCATTGCCACAACACATGGAAATCTCATCTGTAGACCTCTTCCTAGTAACAATATATATCTAGTGTGTGTTTTGGTCCGTGAGATTTGGGGTTACAACCTGCAACAAATGAGTTTATAAGGGTAATTTAAATGGCCTGACCTAGAATGTGGCTGATTTCCCTTTCCTGCTGACCTGTTCCTCAGCCTGTCACCCCCTCTGGTTTTCGCCTGGGAATGAAACTAGAGGCAGTGGACAAGAAGAATCCATCTCTGATGTGTGTCGCAACCATCACGGACATGGTGGATAACCGCCTGCTAATTCATTTCGATAACTGGGATGAAAGTTACGACTACTGGTAAAGAGCTTCTATTTCTAATATATATCTGCAAGTAGACTGTGGTTTATTTCGCTCTTCCACTAAGGGTAGTATCTAATATTTTAAATGTAGTCACTAAAGTTGGGATCTTAAATCAGTTTTCAAGCATCGGAGTAATTATTTGGGTTTTTACGAAGTGCCAGTTGCCCAGTAGCTTCCCCTGCTGTTCGAGTGCTTGTCAGTTGGCTCAGTGGAAAACCAGTGGGCTTAGCTTGAACTGCCCGCGAAGCTTTCAGGGTAAGAAGCGTTGGAGGTAATGCAGCTGGCTGACTTGGGTCAGGTCAGGGAATGTTCATGTTATCCATTCCTCTGGCAGAGCTGAAGGAAGAGTAAGCTCCACTAGTGACACCGCCTGGAATTAGTAACATCCTTCCCTCCAGGACTAGCAGTGGGTGTTGGCACGTCTCTCTGCAAACTTACATTTGGAAGCAGGCAGTAAAAATCTTTTCATTTGCTTCAGCGGAGTTTGGCTAAGGCCCTTTGAAAATAAAAACAATTGCCAACGTTGAGGCTTTTAAGTCCTGACCTGCACTACAGTTGTTCTGCATCTGAGAATCTTGATCCTCTGCCCTCATGCTGGAGCCAGGTGGAATATTAGTCAAGGAAATGTTTTCCCTTTATGGTCTGTGCTTTCCAGCCTACAGGAATGGAGGAACTTTCTTTGAATTTGTCTGTGAAAGCAACACAAGGCACATGCCTACCAAAATAGCACTGGTTCGATCAGAATTCTGTGTTCTCTCCCCCGTTTCCTTTTGTTTGTTTTTTTCGGAATAGGCACCTGTTTGGTAGGAAGTTGGTCTTTTCTTTCTTTGCCATAAATATTCAGAGCTTTGTAGCACTGCTGTTTCCATTTGCAGGACTTTAGATCTCATTTCTTTACCATTTTAGCCCATGAAGCTTTGTTTTCATGCTGTGTTTTGTTTGGAATTTGAAAATTTTAATGGGAAACACAAACAAACAAAGCTTCAAAGTAGAGCTTGGCTGAAAACACACAGGTTTTTTTCCTAGATCTGAAAGACTGCTCTGGTCCCTTCCTCACAGCAGATGTGACAAAAGGGGCTGTCTCAAATTGGCCCATAGCCTCCTTCAGGGAGTCAGAAGATCTAAACACGCAATAAAATTGGGAACCAGGCAAACTACCACTAGGTTTCAGCTAGAATGAATGGATAACATGCAGTTCTTGGCAAAGACCTTAAAAATAATTTCCCCTTCTTCCACAATAACGGTGTTTCAGTTAGGGACGAGGGTTTGGTTTTTGTTTCTTTCCTTCCTTTGAATTTGAGCTTGGATGATCCATGTCCAGGCTGAACTGTGGTTGGTATGGTCCAGGCGGCGGGGTGGGTGTTTGTTGTTTTTTTAGAGCACCAGACATTCTTCTTTGTATTTCCCTATCTTTTGGGGCAGCTTGAGCGCCTTGAAAACTTGGTGTTATAAATTCTAACGAGGTAATACTTGTCTTTTACACCATGATCACACCCACTGAAAGCATCTGCTAACCCAGCAAAGGCGTATCAGACAGCATTTGAAATTCTGCTTTTCTTTTTGCTTTAAGATTGACTGGTGCCAACTTTCCCTCTTTAACTCAGGTGTGAAGCTAGCAGCCCATATATTCGTCCTGTTGGCTACTGCCAAGAAACTGGAACCCCACTGACAACACCACCTGGTATGTTGAAAATGAGACTTATTTCCTGCCTCAGTCAAAAAACCTGCAAGCTTCATCTTCCACATAATTACGTATTTGCAAGTTACAGGTTCCATTCAGTACTCTTTTCTCTACTGACCGGACAATATTATTGTTCGTACTTTTTGCCACTGCATTTCATTTTGTTTCATAGGTCTTTCAAAAAATGGAACGGGGTTTGGTAATTTGTAATTGAATTTGATTTCAGAAGGGAAAGGACTTTGAAGTATTTGCAGCATTTCCTCTAAGGTGAGCTGGAAGAAAGAGGAATCGGGATCATGATTTCATAGATGGTGAGATGGGATTTCTGTAAATGAAGGAGTAACTGAAGCCAGATCTCTTTCTGCTGCGCTAGAATTCAGTAAATGAAGAGAATGTTGGTGAATGAAAAAAGACAGAACCTACAGGAAAATCAATGTTGTTTTCAGGCCTTGGAAGTGCTCATTCACCTTAAAAACAGCAAAAATTAAAAAATTATGTTTGCTGTTTGCTAGATCTGGAGCAAGAATTTCTGCAAATGCTCCATATCGAGTTTAGTAGAGTGGGTGGCTCTCCCAAGATCCCTCTGCGTTGGAGGAATTAGCCTCTGTGCCTTTGCTGCAGATGCAACAGGGGTTGTACACACTTACTCTTCAGCAACACCACATCTGTTCCTGCTCCTGGAACGCACAACAAGGCTGTGGCGTGCAGCTCCCCTACTCGTATCATGGTTACCTGTGCTCCCAGCAGGATCTGCAGTCAGTTCTGATTTCTCTGCTGAGAGATTTACGTGCAGCAATTTGCAGGCTGTCCTATGCGTTTAGTCATTGCACCCTCCTGCCAAAAGGAAACAATACGGAGGCTAAAAATTACTGAAATAGGAAGGGGAAAAAAGTAGAGCAGTTTCTTAAATGTAGCTGCCAGGGAGAGATATCCTGTTGTTGTTAAGAGTAGCACACCAATGTAGCTGTCTGAGATTATGGTAACGGCGATGGAGAATTTATCTCCAGACTGCTAGTTTTACTCAGCTGTGGGTGAGTAGGTAGCAGGAGACGAGAAGTTTCTCCAATCTTGCAGGCACTCACATGTAGAATAGTTAATAAAATAGGAAATTAATTTAGTGCTGCCATTGCACATCACAGAATCCTCTGACTAGCTCTTAATTGGCGGCTTTCTCTAGAGAATATGCGTTGATTAAGCTGTACAGAAATGAACTCTTCAGGTTTTTCAGGTCAGGGTTAAAGCCCTGTGTAGAAGCTAGGGAAACTTGGCAGTGTCGCTGTGTGTGCTGTAAGTGTTGTGTATGAATAAACAGACCGTTTTCAAGCGGCACCCATGGTAAGCGCTAAATTAACGCAATAGCCATGTGTTACATAGCTGCTTTTCTGTTGCTTGTAACAATAAATGTGGGGTTTTCTTACTTAAATGTTAATTCTCTTGTTTTTTTCAGGATACAAGGATTCCAAAGCCTTCTCATGGGAGAAGTACTTGGAAGAAACTAATTCCCAGGCAGCCCCAGCAAGAGCATTCAAACTGGTTGGTGAATCTCTTTGATTGTCCTAAATCAGGAGGGCAGGGGAAACCGCTGTTATCTACCCTTTTTTGCTCGCTGCTTTATTTGATGGTAGTTCACCATGTCTGTGACAAGAGGGTGAAACTGGGTTTAAATTTACTTTGAATTTAAGATCATCTCTCACTGCTGCTAAAGCAAAACACACAGCAGACTGCAAGATTATTTTTTAAAATAAAAATGCCATGAAAAGCTTCTTTGAAAGGGATTTTTTACTAACCATCTTCACTTGCTGCATTAGCAGATTTAAAGGAAGGGCCTGCAGTCCGCACAGAAAATTGTAGCTTTCAGAGGAACGTGTGAAGGGCAGTCCCTTGCCTCAGAGAGGGCATGGGGAGGAGGGAGACCTGGTCTTCTCCTCGAGGTCTGACTGTGTGGGCAGAGGGGATGTCCCAGTTGACATCTGAGCAGGACTGATGCCGGTTGAACAGACTTTCCAGACTCTCCCTTCATGGGGGTCAGAAGTGTCTGTCACTGCCTGCAACTGGTGACGTTTGGTGGGGAAGGGTAAGGGGTGGTGGGTGGGTGTGTTTGAGGGGGAACGAGAAGTGTGCGGTTCCTCCATCAGATGACCCCTCTGCGTGAAGTTTTAAAAACTTCTCTAAATTATTTTCACCTTGCAGTTGTGCAAATCCTTCTTCCCCTGGTTGGTGAGGCTGGAATTAAGGTAGAGGGAGAAGTTCCTATCAAGGACTTACATGTTCTGTACCCTCCACAGGAATAAGTGTACTAATAGGTGATAGAGAATCTCTGCCAGACTCTTAGATGGAGTAAGATCATCCTGGAGACTAAATCTGAAGATGGTTCTCTCGGCCTTGGGAGCATGAACTTTTGTTTCTTACGTAGGAGTTCAGTGCATTGATCTGGAAGCTCACTGCGAGCAGAAGCAAAACAAAAACCTTTAAAATAACTTCATAAAAAAAAACAACCCGTACTTTAAAGATGATTTATTTTTTTTCCTAGCAGCTTCTTCTGCACTGCTGGCTCACCTTGCTAAACTTTGCAATATGTTTAAAAACTTTTCTGTGCCATAGTGACACTTGTCTTGATTCCTTTCGATGAAGTTAGTGTCGCAGGTTAATACCTGCTGCCCTCCAGTATATTTTGTTGGTAAGCTGTTCGGGACTGAGGAGGAAAAGCAATCAGGGAGGCCTCAGATAAGGGAGGTAAAAATCCAGCCAGACAAGTTTGATAATTGCTAGATTTCAGCAGGTGTCCATTTGAAGTTGTCGCAGGTTGCAAGGTGGATGTCAGGGAATAGGAAGAGGCTGGTTTTGCCTCTTTAGAGAGCTGTAAGGCCACAGCTGGAGTTACCTGTAGCACAGTTGAACTCCAAAACATCCCTTGGATTAAGTTTTTCCGGAGTTGGGCAGGCAGCATTTTCGATCATGCAGCACAGCAGGTGAAACACCTTGGAGCCTGTGTACAGGATAACAAGTGAAGCTTGTCAGTAGGACATATTTGTTGTCCCTAGTGTAGGCTCAGCCTTTTTCTGAGCTGTGCTCATAAAATCCCAGCCACGCTAGCAAACAGGAACCTTCAGAATGTGAGAGCAAAAGAATGCAGCAATTGGTCTTCTACACAACAGCGGAACAATAGAAGTAGTTTTGTAGAGACAAATATTTTAGAAGGATAATAAAACTCTTCATGATAGAAAAAGAAACAGTGAAGTACGACCTACTTATAACTCCCAGTCTCAAGTCCTTAGTAATCTGTCGTTGCAGCATTCTTCCTCAGATTTTCACAGTATAAAATGTGTTGAGAAATATCACCCGAAGACAGCAGGGCTTTGCTCAGGACAGGGAGTGCTCCCTTTTTTTGGAGTCTTCCAAAGGGAATTGTCTTCCCAAGGGGGAATGCAACCGCCTTGCCTGCTTCTTTTCCTGTTTTCCTCTGCAGCCAGTTTTTTGCTCCTTCAGGTATCTGGCTTTGAGAGAATAGCAGAAGGGCCAATTCTGGCTCTTGTGCAACTCCAGAATATAAATTAGCATCGAAGACTGTTTCGAAAATGAGACAGGAAAAAAAAAAAGGCATTTGATATATCAACAGTTAATAGAACTCTTTCAAGATCAAACCTCGTTATTTTTCTGGCTTGGTTGGTCTGAAGTGCAAATGCATGGCACAGTTATTGATTTTTTTTTTATTATTATTATTATCCCAGCTAGCAATTACAGGAAATCAGTACATAAAAATATGGGTTGAGAGCCAGAACAGGCATTTCTCACTGAATTAGTTTTTAACAGTTTTCAAGAGCTATCTTATGTAGTCTGAAGGCACTGATCAGCAGCACAAATAGCAGATCTTGTGTCTGGACTTCTGCCTTCTCCTCCACCCTAAGACGCAGGAGACAGCTCCGTCATCAGCATTGCTATTTCAGCCCCTTGTCTTGGGCTGTCAATTCAAAAACATTCAGAACCCAGTGCCAAAAAGGCAGCAACCCTTCACCAGGACTTAAACAAATAGCCGGGCGCATCTTCGGGGCAGGATTTTGTACTCAGGCTGCTTCCTCAAGGAAGCCAGACAAGGTTGGCTGGTTCAATAAGACGCTCTTAAAACTAAAAGCAGTTTGGCTTGTCTGGCTTCCAGTGCGGCGTGGGGCTGAAAGCCTGTGGATAAATGTCTGTGTCCAGGTGAAAAGACCAAAGAGAAACTTCAGGTTTGGAGTCTGTAATCCCCTTAGCTCAGAAGTGGGCCTCCTTCCCTGCCCCCAGCTGCTGGCAGGAAGAAGGGTAAGGAAGATGGTGAGAGGAGAGTGATTTTAATCATCTTTTCATTAACCTGATCTTGTTCAAAGACATGATTTATCATCTTTTGCTAAAATCCTGACCTTTGTGTGCAGAAGTGATGAAGGATGTGTTTGGAATGAGTACACGGTGCTCCGTAACCCCCTGCTGAGGGGGTCAGAGGAGGAATTTGCAGTCAGTCATTTAAAGATAAATGGAAAAAATGGTAAACGCTGTCTGTTACTTAGAGGTTTACTTCTGTGGGTGCTGCAAGGGACACACATCAGGTCAAAGGACATTCTGGAGTTTTTACAAAGTAGTTTGACTGCTGCAGTTTGAGAGAAAGGGTAAGTTGGCAACTGCAGGTGGGAGACTCCGGTGGCTGGAGCTGCTCTCAGGTGCCAGCACCACAGTTCTCCGCAGTCATCGTTAACAAGCAAATGCAGTTGTTGTCATAAGAAGTAGGTGGTAACCTGCCTAATGAAGGTAACTCTGTAATATCCTGATGCCAAGAAGGATGTCACTTTAGTGTAGTGAAGAGAGATGTCTGTGGTGGTGTGTCTGAGGTGTAAGAGAGTGGTGAACTGGCCACTCTCCTTGTCAGAAGTGAGATGGTCTCTCTGCTGTGTTTGGGAGTTTTGCTGTCACGCTGTGGAGTCTGTCTGTCGGTGGAGCGCGTGGTCTTTTTTCTGTTAGGGAAGTGCCTCTTGCCCTGGCTGTGAAATGCTCCTCTGCACTGAGAGAGCTCAGACTCCTCCTCAAGTAGCGTTGGGCTGCTGACAAACAGACAGCTTAATTCTCTAGGAAACTGTGATTTTAACCGCTGAAGCAGTTTGCCATGTGAGATCAGGGGCCAAAGCTGCAAAGGCATTTGAATGGTAGATGAAACCTTCAGCACATTTTATTCAGAGCAGGTGACTAGCTCTGAACGCCCAGACTTCTTAGCATTCTGCTTACAATCCTCTCTTACAGCGCCCTGCTCACGGATTCCAAGTTAATATGAAGTTAGAGGCTGTAGACAGAAGAAATCCCATCTTGATAAGAGTGGCAACAATAGTTGACAAAGACGACCATCGCATTAAGGTATGACCTTGCTTCAAAGTGCAGAGCCCTTGTGCTGAGCAATATAGTGATTGGCAGTACAGAAAAAACACCCATTCGGTACAAGGAGCAGCAAAGAAACGCCTTGCCGATGATCTAGCTTCAGGCCTGCCCAACTGGAAATGATTTCTGTTGTTTTGTCCTGTTGAAATCTGATGGAATTGCCTAGTATTGTTCGTTACTGTTTTAATGTAACTATTTTGAAATAACATTTGACAGCATGATTTTCCATCTCGTAGCGGTTTCTGTGCGATCTGTGCAAGTGAAGGCAGCATTAATGTTCTACTGGTGGGAAGCCACCTGACAATTTTCTTTTCCTAGCATGCTTAAAGGAAAACCCAAAGCAAGTTAAACCCTGGTATGTCTGGGAAGCGGCTTCATTCTTCAGTATGAATTTGTTACATAAATGGATTTTAACTAATTCTTTTCACGTAAATATATTGCCAGAAAAATCTGTTGTGTGTTGGCTTCTGAGAAATTACGTATGAGGAGCTAAAGTGGAGGCTGCAGTGATGGAGGCTCCTCAGCCACAGGTCCCCTTCCCGAAGGATGATTACATGCGCAGGAGTAGAGTTTGCTCTCCGTCAGCCATTTGATTCTCAGTTTCATCTCTGTGCTTGCAAGCAAAAGTCAATTTCTGCCACATAATACGCAGTTTGTACATCTGTTTGAAACTTTGCCACATAAACAACCCAGTAGCCTTTAAGCTGCAGTGATCCTTAGTCTCTGGTAACCTCACCTGGATCTGAGCTAACTATTACTAGTCCCTTTGCCCAGCAGAAGATTCTAGCTTATTCACTGCAAAACTCACTGAACTCGTTGGCTTTTATGGTGTTTTGGGATCCTCAGAAGACCAAACAATTAAATAAGCAGTTGTGTTTGCATAGATCTAGTCTTAGAGTATGGAGTGTGCTGGAGCACCCCGTAGTCTGTGCTTTCTTGCAGACGCTGTGGTTTGGCTGTGTCACGGGGGTCTGGTTGTTCTGTAAAACACAGATGCAGGGGACAGGAAAACAAACAGTTACGCTGAGCACAAAGGACGATTGTGCTTGACTGAAAGATTGAATGAATTGACCGGAGCTGAGCAAGGTGAAACAAAGGGGGAAGTTAAAATAAAAGCTGAGTCGTTGTCCTTAACTGTATCTCTCACTGAGACTGTGTGCTTCTTTTAGATACATTTTGATGGTTGGGACTGTAATTATGATTTCTGGGTCGATGCAGACAGCCCTGATGTTCATCCAGTAGGCTGGTGTGCGAAAACTGGACATGCTTTGCAAGTCCCTCTCGGTAAAGTAGATGACATCATATTGTTATGTTCAATGATTTTCCTAAGAGCAGTCTGCTCTTCAGATGCAGGGAGCATTTTACAAATCTGTTTAACTTTTTTTTGTTTTTTTCTTGTTACCAGGTGCTGTTGATCGAGTGGGAACAGTGGGACAAGCGTGTCCTACTCCAGGCTGCCACGGTATTGGTCATGTCAGGGGACCACGATATGGAACGCATTATACGTATGTAGATGAGATCTTCTTAGAAGGGTTCTGCCTGCCGGAGTCTGACTGCTGTCCGTAATCATAATGCAGCAACAAGCACCTGCACTGCACTGAAATTATCTCAGGGTGTTTATTCGGGAGCTAGTTAAAACTGCAATTGCAGCTCCCTCTTGTGTCTAAATGTGCTGTTTCATCATAAATTCTGTTTATACCAGTATAATCGTTACAACTGCAAAGCAATCCAACATAGATTAATTCACTCCAATTTCTACATTCCGGCTTTACTGAAGGGATTTTTTTTGTAGAATAAAATACCCAAAACCAGCATGCAAGGAGACAGTTAAAGAGGGAGAAAGTGTGGGTAGATTATTAAAGTATAAGAGTGAGGAGAGCTAGCTCATGTTTTGTGGTCTGGCTTTTGATTTCTTACATGCTCTTGGAAAAGGAAGGCTTTTCTCGATGAAACTGTTTTAAAGAGCAAGAAAATGATCTCAGATGGGAGGCCTGACGATCTAGTAGTATATAATGTGGTAAAGGGCTTTGAATTTTTCAGAGTGAAAGTTGCTTGTTCATGAAATACTGTTCAGACAAGCAGGTTACAGAGGAAGAACTCCTGCTCTCTAAGGCGACTCCTTAAAAACATGACTTTGGTTTCTAATTCAGCCATGTAGTCCCCTGCTTTCCCACACCTAAAACTGGGTAATAACATCTCCATGAGTGTTTCTGGCCTCACTTTTTCTGGGTTTGCTGATGGTCTGCCTGAGGCTGGTAAGACTGTATGACTTAAAAACATGCATCATTATCCCTCTCTCCTTTTTTTTTTTCCCTTTTTAACACAGGTTAGTTGGCTGCCCGTATTCTGATGTGAACCTCAACAGAGAAAACTTGTTACAGGACCGCCTGAGCGGGGAGAGACCTTCCCCTGGCAATAGCATGCAGAAAGCCAAGAGGCTGGAGACTCCTGCCCCATTTCTGCTGGGAGCAGGAGACTCTTCTCAGGAGGACTCTCCGCAATCCAGGTGAGCTGAACCTTTTTCTTAGGCAGGTACTGGGGAGCAAAACCATTTTACAAGGCTGAATAACACAGGAAGTGGCAGAGAAGCAGCAGAGCATTGAGTTCAGCTGTCTGTAATATTGACCCGTGCCCCAGACACTCTTAACACAGAGCAATGCACTTTTATACCCTCATATGCCTTAATAGGTTTCTTGATTCCTTAATCCTGCTGCTCTGGTCACATTCCAACAAAGGAAATTGCATTCTGTCTCCATAAATTTTTCCTTGCTGTTTCAATTTAAAATATATTCTTTTCCTTCGCTTCCTGTCCTAAAACTGTCAGGCAAGGTTATTTTGTACTATTAAACTGTAACTGCAATCCACCCCGGAGTCGGCTGCATTACACTGCTAGGCGTAATGACTGTATGCGTATCGCTTGGCAAACAAGTTGAGCTCCTTCAGATATTTTATTTTCTTACATGAAAATCTTGGAATTGAGTATCATTGAAGCAAACTGTGTATTAGAGTGCAGGAGGCAGTTAAAATGTGTCATGGGACAGACCTGGGTATGAGGACTTTTATTATTGTCATCTTTTAGTCTGTATGAATCCAGTCTCACTAGAGCAAACTCCAGCAATCCTTTTGGTCTTTGTTGTATATGAAAGCTTATATAGATTCTGAAGTTTGATTGTTTTGCTTAGATTTACAGCATTTTCAAGATGTATTTGGCCAGCAAAAGGGATACTTCTCTCCCCTCCCCGGCACACATGGCCAAAGTTTGCCTCCTCCCATCCCAGAAATGGGCAGTGGTCTCCATTTGCTCATCTCAACACCAGAATTGATTGCATTTCAATGGTACTGTTACCATAATGCTCTCTCAGGAGCTTTGGAATTCTCCCGGAATGAATGGCATTCTAAAATTGTAATACGTTTCTATTCTTCTAAGGATTTCATTTCCTGATAGTGGGAGGTCTGAATTCAGTATGCAGATCTGCTAACACCCTACAGCTTGTTCTTCCGTGGGTAACTGTGTAACTCAGTTTATGCATCAAACTCAGTCACAGAGACTCTTAAATGTTATCTGGAGGTATCAAGATTCAAAAATCCTAAATCTCTTGATTTCACCATAACACATGCTTCAGTGGGTTTCATGTAGCTGCTGGGATCAGAGCCTCAGTCCACAGGGGCTGATTTATTTCACATAATCTCTCTCAATCCGCACCAAAGAGTAAAAAAGCACTTTGTGCTGTGCCAGTAATGATGGTGGGGGAGAGGAAAGCTTCTGCCACTAGGTGGTAGTTGTTGCTCTCACTTGCCAGGAGCAGCCAGCTTTGCTCTCCTGCGGGAAAAGGGAACGGAGGATGACAGTTTAGCTACTATCATTTATCTGTCTTTCCAGAAAATCTGCACAAGACAGTGAAAAGTCGTGTCAAAGCAGTGTTCACAGTCTGTCGGAACAGTCTGAAAACAATCAAGAGAGAGACTGGGTAGAAAAGGATTCCTCTGCAAACATCAAAGCCAAACCAAAAAAGTAAATAAGATTTTTGTGATGTATTTTCATGCATTAACAGTTGTGTTTCTTGATGCTGCTGCTGTATCAGAAATACAGATGTAAATCATAACTTAGAAGAGCCCAGTTTGATTGGAGATTTGCAGCATGGGGTTTTAGAATGACATGGTAAATCTCCCTTCCTCACGTTATTTTGGGGCCTCTCTTTCCTGCAGTAAACTCAAATATGAGTTCTAGCCATGAACTCAATAGCACAGTCCTTAGCTTAGAGAGAGGTCGGGGACGGAGCAGTGCTATTGCTTATTTTAAGAGGGAAAAGTTTTGGGTTCCTATAAATCTCTATACAGCGAAGAAATTATATCAATTTCTGTACCTTTTGAAGTGTTTTGTAATTGATACTTTCAGGCTTGGGTGCTCACATGCCTACATAAAGTTCCAGCTGGTGAAGCAGGAAAGCAATGGGAAAGGTCGGTTAAATTTAATTTCTTTTTCTGTGTGCGTGCATAGATGTGCAATATACCACAATCATAAAGAGCATTTAAAACTCCACAGCTTTTTTGTCTTTGATTCCACAGTCAAGAGAAAACACACGCTGGAGGGGATGGTAATGGTAGTCTTTCTTCCTTTAAAATGAGGAGGAAGGGTAAAATTACGTAGGAGTGAAAGGTTTAATGCTTTGTAGAGTGAAGCCTCATATTTATTAACTGAGGAAACAAGCTTGCACCATCTCTTGTACCACTGCCTGCTCTTCTCAAGTGGCACAGGGTTTTTGTTCCCCAAGCAGTCGATGACCGTTCTGCTGACAGAGCCAGCAGAGGTGACAAGGGAGACCTAGTCAAAACCTGGCAGACAGTTTAATTTCCATCAGCTTCTTCCCTTAGGCCCCACTGGGTATTCAGAAACGTAGTTAGAATCATTTTGGGTGGTGACTTTTTTAAGATTCTCCTAAGGATGACAAAGAAGACAAAAAAATTAAATGGAAAAACAATGCCTTATTTTTTTTTCTGGTATGTGACAGGTTAACTTTTAAGAGGAGCTTTCTGGTATCACTTTAGCAAACCATATGCTTAACTTTCAGATTTACTATAAAAAGCCATTTCAGGGAACCGAGCTGACCAGGCTTTTAGGAGGATTTAACATGGTAATAAGTCTCCAATCAAAAATAGCTAAGCAGGCACAAACTGGGACAGGTGCCTAGCTTTTTTTTTTTTAAATACTCATTTTTACCTAGTGCTGACTTCTGCAGGCAGAGCTGGAGAAGTCTGCCAGCTGTGAGCTGCAGTGGCAGCTGGCAGGGAAAGCTGTCTGTTCTCCCTTCGCATTCACCTTCCACAGAGTGATGGAAATCAGTGGAGGGAAATTCTGCCATAATTCACTGACCTGTAGTTTCGCGATTACCCAGAGCTTTCATCCCGTCTACATTTAAACTATTAGAACACTGCTTCTTTCTCAAAGGGAAAGTAATTTGTTTAGGTCGGGGTTTGGATGCTTACCCACGAGGATTTGGGCTTAGTGAAGAAAAGGAGACAGCCCGTGATAGCGGCAGCGCCCACCCAGCAGGGACGTGGCAGTATGTAAACCTTGGGCAGGAGTAGGACCTCCTGCGGCAGGGCGGTGGGGAGGCAGGGGAGGAGGAGGTGACAGCCCTGTGCCCTGTTGTCACCAGGAGCATCACCTCCTGAACCGTGTACTTGTTAACTCAGGCTTGATTTTTTAAAATCCTCCCTCTTTGGTCTCAGTATTAAGAAGAGACACCTCTATTTGATGCTGTCCTACATGCTTTAGGAGGTAAGGTGACAGGGATGGGGACAGGGGAGTGACCTTTTGCTAGATTAGGCTCTACCTCCAGCGCTGCTTTCACTTCAGCTGGTGATGAGCAGGCAGATTACAGAAATTTGCTTTTTCTTTATAATACTGTTTTCTTTCGTGCTTTACACGTAGTGACAGGCACACCCCACGGATCTTTACACACCATCCTACCACCGACCGTCTGTGCTAACACTGAGCAAACCCAGCAGGGCGAGCGGCAGCCCTACGGGTGCTGGGCACGCCGAACCTTTCTGAAGGCAGGAATAAAACGGGGATTTTGTACGGTTGCCACGGGATGGCCGTGGGGCATCCTGCGCACCCTGCACACAGCCTGGCAGGGCTGGGGGGGGCAAGGGGACAGCACACCCCTGTAAACCAGAGGAATGTTTCCCATCTTGTTTCCATCCTCTGCTTTGCTTCCTGTTGTATAACCAGGCACGTCCCTGTAGGACCATGACTCTGCACTACTCGAGTGATCTCATTAGGGAGGGGTGATTTCTTCCTTTTTTTTTTGCCTTCTTTTTTAAAGCTTCTGTCACTTGACACATGAGGAAGGAGTTGATGTCTGGAGGTAACATGCAGCACTCCTGGCCTGGGAGTCTCCTGGGGAGGTGGTGAGCCCGGGCCATCAGCTGGCACACATAACACTCCTCGCAGGCTGGCTACAGCTGTCAGCTGGAACAATGCCATTAGTTTCCAGCCGAAGATGCTGTTACCAGAACTCCTCCACCTTGTCAATAACACGCTGCAAACATCTTCTCTGTTAGCAGCATGACGTCATTTTCCAGGGAAGAAGCTAACGATAAAGCCTTCAGCCTGGCAGTCTTATCTTATCTTTTTTTTTTTCTTTCTCCTTCTCGGGAGAGTGGGAAGAACGCCCTGAGAGCTCTGCGTGCCATGTGGTAGCCGTGCCTGGCTGCCTGCTTGCCCTGTCTTGCTTTCCTCTCCAGAGTGTCACCCTTCCTCCTCCTTTGTTGTACTTTCTCCTACTTGAAGCCTGGCTCTGAATTGACTTGTTTCCTTTTCCAGACCCTGATTTGGATCTCCAGCAGGCCCTCCACCAGTCCATCTTCATGCCTTCCCTGGCCTCCAGCCCGACCCACCGCCTCCATCTCTGCTGGGAGCAGCACTGCAGGCTCTTGCCAGAAGTCTCAGGCCTCACGGCCAAACATGTGGCCAAATGGACTGTGGAAGAGGTGAGTTCCCTGTTCCCTGTTCTGCTCTCTTGGGGTGCGGGAGTGACAGAGTGCTCTCTTCTGGAGTGCTAATTGGAAGACATCTTGATTTTCTTTCCTTTCCTAGGCAGTGCTCTTCTGTTTGCTTTGCATATGCCATAGCTGACTCAGCTGGAAGTTATACCCAAGTCCCTTTATACGAGAGAGGAAGGATCCCTATTAACCCTCAGGTGTCCCCGGCTTATTTCCCTGAATAGGATTCTCTCCCTTTCTTCGTTTGTTTATTTACCCCTTGATCTTTTAGTCCTCAGGCCTGAAACATGATTCTGACAGCAGATTCCGCTTCTCTCTGATCTCCCTCCTCCTTTCCTGTGCCTTCGCTGCTGATTCACTTTTACATTGCAGATAATTCCAAACTGCACTGTGCATGCCCACTCCTCCTGCGTTTCCCTGCCCAATTCCCCTGGAACAAAACTGCCCACAGCCTGACCTGATTTCTGACGGAGGGAGCTGGGGATATGTCTCTGCAGTCCTAGCTCTTGAGATGTCTCCTATAAATTAGGCGGTGTGTGAAAAAGCCGGTATCTTTTGTGTGCTGAGTAGTTGGTTTTTGCCTCAGTGCCTTGGGCATAAATAATATTTGTATCTCCACTCGGGAAGTGGTGACAATTTGGATCCTGGCGCTTAATCGCAGGCCATTTAATTCAAGAGAAATGTGCTGTAATGTTGTGCTTGCAAGGATGTAGGTAATCTGCAAAGCAGGAAAAAGGTGCCATTCTTCATGATGCATAGAGGATCTTCAGACACTTTTAGAAAGTGCATTTTCCCTAAGTGCCTCTTACATCAGATAAATCCCATCTTGACTTTGCTCTTCAGGCTGGAGGACTGCTGGGAGACTGGTGGGATTGCAGTGTCACAGGAGATGGGAACCACAGCAATTGTGGAGGGGGTGGAGCAATTAGTGTGGCTGTTTTAAAACTTGGTCCTTTTTTTTTGTTGTTGTGAGGGGTTTTTTTGTAATGAAAACGTGTTTGAATTAAATTCATAGCAAGGAGGAAATAATCTCTTTGAAAGATTTGCTGTTCGTATCCTTCTTTGGAGAAAGCTTCCAATGATTTTTCCAAAAGGTCTTTTAGGAAATCAATAAAGGCAGGAGCAGTTAATCCTCTGACATGGAAATCAGAATCTCTTTCTTTTGGATAAAACATGGAGGCTGGTTCATGGAAGAACAGAGTCAGGATACAAGCCAAATAAAATTTGTCCTTTGCAGTTGACCTTTAAAGCAACTGCCGGGTAAATTTAACTGGGATATTAGTTTGATAACGGATGAATGTAAGCAGGGGCTACAGCGCCTGAATGCAGGGCACTCTGGATATAGCGATTCAAAACCCAGAACACACGGAACTGTGCTCTGTGCTGCAGCCTGAAACAACTGAGGAGGTTTGGACTGCCAGTGGGAGTGTGAATGGCACATTAAAAAGATCAGTTGCAGCACCACAATGGACTGGCTAAAGTCATTACAGGTTTTGTCTTGAATTTCAGTAAAGTGGATCTGGTTTTGCAAATTATGTTCATCACAAATTCCCATAGGAATCAATTTGGCCTCTGTATGAGCACTTGCAGGATCAGCATGAGCAGTGAAATGTAGCCGCAGGTCTGGAAGATGAAAGCAGCAGGACTTTCTGTGTTTTAGTGAGTCCAAAGTAGATTTGATCCGTCGGCACTTGGGCTCCTAACATCTTCCTACAGGGCAAACATTTGCCTTTGGGTTGTGCTTTGAACTCTGCTGCACAAAGGAGGCCATTCTGCTGATCTGAAACAAGAGCAATGGGGGTGTAAAATTCTCCTTTGGTTTCAGACTGAAGAACTGTTTTTATTTTATAAAACCCACATTAAGGAAAAAAATGTTGCTTTGATTCTCTTGGTTGAGAACAGCTGAAATGGCAGAGCAGCAGCAGTATGTAGGGGCCCTCAAGCTAAGAAACTCTTGGTAACACTGAACAGTCAACAGGAGTAGTTACTTTAATGCAGCTTTGTTGTTTATTGAAAGCTTCCTGTCCTGTTTTCAGAGCACAGCTAGCAAAGGATATTGAATCAGAGAAGAACGTTAATATGCGCTAGAGTTGTATTGTTTGTTAGTTAATCCTGCATCAGATGCTAATACCTTGTGGGGGGACTGTCCTTGTGCTAATTGTTTGTGCGTTACGAAATCCCAGTTAAACCCAGCTCCTCTCTGCATGGTCTCACGAGGCGTTGTCAGTTCTGCTATAGCTTGATATTAAAGGGGTGCCGTAGGAGGCTCACCTTCCGCCTTTACCAACAAGGTACCAATACTGTGCAGATTTCAGTGTACCACACGCATCTGGGGTTGCGTCAGTACCTTCCATATGGGTTGTGTGGCGTTTCAAAGGTGTTCTCAGAATTACATAAAGCTCTTTTTTCAACCCCCTTCCCTTTACCAATATGCAGTCGTAGTGTGAGATGCTTCCACCAGATAGCTCTGTGAGCACCGAGGTTGTTACCAGCAGGAAGGGCAGGCAGGCGTTCCCCTCCTCAAAGGAAAAGCCCTGGACTGCCTGATCCCACTGTGCTCCTTACCTGTGCCATGCCTCTCCCACCCTCCAGCTTCTCGCTTTCCCTTGGCTCAGGGCTTCACTGCCACCCTTGTGGGGCTGTGTTGGTTTCCCATGGTGTTACTGTGTTTTGGCCTTGTGGTCCCGAGCCTCCCTTGTCCCTCAACTGCCACGTCTCTGGCTGGGGACTCTCTTCCCCCAGCAGCGATGGCCAGGCAGGTCACTGACTCGGTGGAACCCTGGGTCTGGCTCGCATCCTGGGCACCTTCTCCTGTATTCTCCTCTTGCATCCTCCATCCCTCTCTTTTCTCCATGTCTGGTAAACCCCAGGATTCCCGTTTGTTTAAAAGGCCGCTCTTGTGGAGCAGGGTGCGTGCAGTGTCCGTACAAATGACTTCTGGGACAGATCAAAGGCCCGTCACTCCGTGTCTGTGACAGTAGCCAGCAGCAATAGTGCAGGGAAGGACACGGGAGCAGAGGAAGCTCAGATCATTCCCCAGAGATTTTTTCCAGCCTCTCAATACCATAGACTTATTGTGTTGCCCCCAGGGGTCCAACTGTCTCTTAAATTCTGGAAGGTAACGAACCCTGCAGAAGGATTTTCATTTGTGTTTTATTTATAAGGGGAGGGGGGGGAGAATTCAAAAGGAAAGTAGTATTTTGTTATTTGTTTATAACAGGAGTTTGCACTTCTATAGAAAAAAATTTGGAGTCACTGCCTGATGGGGATGTGGATTTTAGGGGTTCCCTTTCAAATGGAGCTGTCGCTGCTTGCAGAAGATAAGGGCGAAACATGGGAGGATGCTCTGCTTTCAGGTTACCTAACAGAAACCAGGGGAGTCAGAGCCACTCACCAAAAGTCAGCCTCTGCCAGGGTAGAGCAAAACCCGAGGGCACACTGACAGCTCCCTTCCTGCGTGGTCGGAACTGGGGGAAGGGAATGAATATTAGTCAAGTGGTGGGATCCGCTGGAGATGCAGCAACATGTTTTAGGAGAGAATCTGACAATCCTGAGTTAAAGGGAAGCTTGTATTCGACAGTGGCCCCTCCTGTTTGTTTGTGTTCATGGAAGACATGTCACATCTGGAATAACTCAAATGAATATGCCTTATGAAACAGAGCTGTTCCTGCAAGGGAGCATCCAATTAGCATGAGATGTTTAATCTGATTATGCCTCAATATACAAATCTTCTATGAACCAGTGAAGCTACAGCTGGAGAAGACAATACATATTAAGTCACCCTCCACTGCATTCCGGACTGCTCCTCGCACTACTTAGTGTTATATAATGTAATCCAAGGGCTGCTTGCATGTCTCCGGGGAGATTATGCCAAATGGTAACAGATTTCCTGCTTAGAAAGGTTTTCCCTAATGTGAAACGTAAAATTAACTTTTACTCATTTAATCCTGTTGGTTCCACGGATGCTGTGCACCCACCATGGACTAGATAAAACCCAAACTCCTCTCCTTCCCAGCTCTTCTGCCTTCTGTCTGTTGGTAAACCAGCAGTACTCATTCAGTTGGTTTATGTTGTCTCTTAAAGGCATGTCATCATGGAAAACTGTCTAAATTCCTTTTTTATTTTAATTTCCAGCAATACCATAGAGAAAGCGGAGTTGTGGATGGGTTTAAAATAGAATAGCCGTATACGGCTTTTTATCTGTAAAAATATTGTTGGTATTTTATAAAAATGAGTGATGGAGGAACTGGACTTTTACAGAAAGATAAATGGTCAAAAGGCAATACGGAAAGTATCACAGGTAACCAGGATATGCTATGCAGGGGTATTGCAGCGACAACCCAGTAATGTTTTTCATATATACCCTTAGTTGATGGGAGAGTTGTAAGTATTAAAAGTTTTAAACATTCTTGCATATAGAACTCACATACAGAAATACGACCTTTTTGCTTGGTAATGCCCCATTTTAATTGTGGGTATTTCTCTTTTCCCAAATGTAATTCCAGGTGGTAAGCTTTATCCAGCGTTTACCTGGTTGCAAAGAACAAGCATCAGTGTTCAGGGAAGAGGTAAGTCAAGTCTGCCCAAACCCTGGGCTGTGCCGCTGGCGGGTCTGATGGCAGCGAGGTGGTTTTGTACCCCGTTACTCTGGAGTTAGAGTGCAGAGAGCACAGACATGCTCAGGCTTGTCGTTAAAGAGCCTGTGGCATTTAGGAGGCAGCTTCAGCATCAAGCTGAATTCCGGCATGGCTAATTGCTGCTAATTTCCCCTGCTTTAAATTTCCCCTGCAGTTCCAGTCACTGAGCTTATGCTTAACATCCTGTCTTGGACTATCGTGCAGTGGGTTTGGCATCGGTATAAAGATGTCCTGTTGGAATGGCGCAATGAAGATCTCATCTGCTCCCTCTAACGAGCACATATGCCTGCTTCTCGTGGTGAGGCTGGCAGTCCTAGGGTTTCCCAGGAATCGCTGGCTTCCCCCATGGGCTGAGGTGAGAGCAGGAAGGGAACATCTTGAACAAGCAGCGGCTGGGAAATCGGAGCATCTCCTGCGCGCAGTGTGTCCTCTCTTCGCTGCCACGTGCTGGGCTGGACTCTGTTCCCTGTTTGTGGTGCCTTTGCCGTGGCTTCTGAGAAACCGCAGCTAGCGCAGGATGTGGCTGTCCTCTTTCTTAGCACACTTCTTTGCACGGATCAGAGACGCTTAGGCTCTGTTGAGTGCTTTGGCTCCCAGTTACGCTGCAGGTATGACTTGGAGATTCTTTACGAGCCCCTGATAAATTTGCGCAGACCTCCCTCCCCTTCTGTCAGCACAGCTCTACCACTCTGATGGTAAGAGCTCGAGGGAAGAGGCTGTACCTTCTCTGTTCTGTGCAGCGCTGTGCACACCCTCTGTACCAAGGAAAAGCATTGCACATTGTAGCGACTGTAAAGGGCAGGTTTTTAATAGATGACTGCTCCCCAGAGCTGGCTTCCTTTCAGGATGAATCAGGCTGTAGTGCATTTTATGGGATTTATGTATCTGTATTTTGTTTTCCCTTGCTTTAAAAAACATGCACACACACACAAAATGTAAAGCAAAAGAAATGGAGGCTTGCAAAAAGCACTATTCACAACATAACAATATAGTGGAATACTTTTTAAATGAATATAGTGGGAATAATGAAATTTATTTGAATGAACCAGTCTTTCAGTGTAGGTGAGCGTAAAAGGTGTGTCCTGATTTCTGGTGAAGATGTATTCGCAGCTGAGTGTTTGGTAGGTAAGATGTAACTAGCAAATCTTCTGATGAATCCAATCATTCACAATGTATTTTATTTCTTCTAGCCATAATTTACATGGGTCCTGAACACAGCGACTGCTTTCTGGTTCGGAGAGCGGATAGCCATGTTCTATTTTAATACCTTACTTTCTGCAGCCTCCAAGTATGATTCCCTGTGCCACGTGAGAGGGGCTTGGCTTGTTTTTCAGGTTTATGCTCAAACCAAATTGTCAGTTTGAAATTAAAACCCTTTTAGCAGTTTGGCTTTGGCCAGAATTCAGGTGTGAGTGATGGGACTGCCGAATTCCACGCCGTGTTGTCCATTAGCTGTAATCAGGCCTTTGAGTGCTCTCCGTTTAGGATAAATAAACCCCTTGCAGACATCTCTTGGTGGGGGGGTGAAAGGGGTAAGTTGCTGCTTACGTTAGGAATGAAGGGAACAAATTGTGCACAGAATTTTAAAAACCGTCCAAATAAGATGGAACAAAGAAATGAATAATAACGCACAGGCATTGATACTGTGGCTTGTTTCTAGGTCCAGTTCAGGGAAGGTCTGTTTAAAATAAGCATCGTTGCGGCAGCGCAGTGAAAATGAAGCGGAGCAATAATATTGGACTCAAAAGCATTTTGAAACGTAGGGCTGTTTTCCAGCGGTTTTCTGCTACTCTTGACTCTATATTATTTAATTTAAGCAGCAGTCCATTTGTTTGAAGCTATTTTTAACATGTTCGTTGCAGTAGTGTAGACTCTAGGCAGCTTGCAGATAAGATTCCGGGACGCTGTGTGTCCATCTGTGGACTGGGAGCACTGCTGACATTTCCAGGAGGTTGAGTAACTTGCTGATGGTCTCTTGTGTGGTTAGAGAAGGGGAAACCAAATCTCCTGGCCCCCAGCTCTTTACTTTAATTACATGTTTGTCCAAGTTTATTCCATGTATCCTTTTCCACCAGTCCTTGACATCCAAAAAAGTTATAGTCAGGAAGACTACATAAATAGAAGAGTTGTTATTCTGGACGAGTTGAGTGTCGGGTGTTGTCTGCTGCACTGGTGAACATCAAGTAAGAGGATGAGATGCTGTCAGTCCCTGTAAATGGACTTTAATGGAATAATTTAGGGAGACACATATTGTTTGTCTGTATCCATTAATCTTTGGCTTCTTCCCTGCAGCATTTGGGGTTTGTATTAATTATATCTGTGTTGTCTCTGTGGATGTTCTTGTAAACCCAAGTAAATTTTTAACCTTTTCTTAAAATAATATGTTGCGATTTTACTCGCTGCTACCTAGAGCATCCTATATTTTAACAAGGTTGCGTGTTTTCTGCTTGCTTTGAATCTAATCGAATATCTCCTTGCTGATGGATTAGGAGAGTGTGTGTATAAATCCAGGCAGATTATATGTCTTTACTATGCCTTGTTTTATATGGCACATGAGTTGAATCTCTTTCACCATGTGCTAAGCAAGCACCGTTAGCGTCATAGAAAATGATTTCGCGATACCCTGTTGTTTCTCCTTTAAACAGAGACTTGTTGTCTGTGGGCATAGTGTGTCCTAGTTGTGAGAGTAGCCAGATGTTCCCATCTCAGGAATTTTGCTCACCTGTACGGTTTTTAGCAGAGCTGACAAGAAAAAAGCAGGAAAGAAAAAGGGGGTTTGGCTTTAAATTTTACCCTGAACAGCCTAACAGGGGTTGAAGGGTCTTTGCAGTGACAGTATGTAATGAATGCACTAGGAAATGGTGAATTTATATTTCTAATCGTTGTAGATCAGTGTAATATATTACTTCTTGGATAGCTGCCTCCTGAAAACTCGCATTTTGGATTTCCTTATCTAATTTCTGGCCACAGGTTGTGACTAGGCCATATGATTTTTGACAGTTGTTGGCTTTTTAGAGCAATTATAGTGAATATAAAGTCTAATGAACCAGCATCCTCCTCATGGTCTCTCCATAAGCCTTGCCCACACTAGGGCTTCTCTGTTTCTAGAAGAAGGGCTGCTGGACGAGGCCTGAGACCCTTGGAAAGGGCAGCATGGGTGGGGACCTCACCGGGGTGTGGGTGCCAGAACTAGGGAGAATTAAAAGGTTTCAGTCTTCGGAGCTGTGTTCATACTTTCCTTCCTCGGTTCAAAGTACGTTGTTTAATTGAACGACCAGAAGTGAGATTTCTGCCCATCTCTTGGTGGTAATCTTTATCTTCTGTTGTGTTTCCAACCTCTAGCAGATAGATGGTGAGGCCTTCCTGCTCCTGAACCAGAGCGACATAGTTAAAATACTCAGTATCAAGCTGGGTCCTGCCCTGAAGATCTACAACGCCATTCTCATGTTCAAGTCTGCAGAAGACAACTGAGAAGAGCCCTTTGGCAGAGCCCACGAGGAATCGACAGGAATAGATCTTCAACTGAGAGCGTTACGACGCGTCCAACAGGCAGATTAGGACTCGGATGTATTTTAAGTAGAATCATTAAAAATATTTTGAGGACATAAAAATCCTGCCACAGTCTGGAATATGGGGCAGCTTCACTTCCAAGAAGAGGATATTATTATATTTTGTTATTGAATTTGGTTTTGATATATCAATCTCTTTTTGAGATCTAGAAGAAACCTCCGGTTATAAGGGGAATCCAGGGTAACATTGGTGGAGCTGCAGTAGCACGAAGAAAGCCATGAGTAAAATGACTGCTGTGTCCGATGATAGTGCCTGAGACTGAGTTATCACCAGCATGTTTAATATATTCTGTATGTATAAAAACTGAGAAAAGAGAGTAAGAAAATAGGGAAAAGATGCACTTCAGAGCAACTCACCTGTATCCTTCAATGCTGTGACTCAAGAGCTGACCTTTTTGGGACTGATTTTTAAACTCCGGTTTCTCCTACTGATCCTAGTTGTTCTGATACCCTTGGCTACTGCGCTGCGTACACCACAGCAGAAAGGTAGCATGGGCACAGGGTTTCCATCAGTGATGACCTGCATCGTTTCTGGTAACGAGCAAAATGTTCTCATTCATGTCACCACACAGCGGGAAGCAAGCCCTGTGTAGATAGGCTTTGGGTAGGCAAAGATCTCTCATAAAGATGTCTCCCCCAGGAGGCAAAGATAAATATTCTAGCTGTAATTCTCCCGTCAGTGCTTTTGTGCAACTGCTGTCTGGACCTGGAACGTCTTATGGCAAAATGGCACAATGAGGAGCACTTGGGAATTTGATGGGTTCATTCTTGTCCTCTCCGTTGGCAGCCAAATGCTTGGAGTATGATTTGGAAACCCAGCAGTGGCCAGCGTATACGTACAGATGCAAACAGATTTCCTAGAAACAATTTGCTTTTATTTTTGAACAACTGAAACTCCTGAACGCTTAGTGCTTTAGCCTTTTCAGCCTCCGGGTGGACTTTGGTCTGTTCTACCAAAGAGTTGGTGTGCGGCAGCAGCAGGGTCCCGGCTCCTCTGCCTCTCTAGTGGCAGAGCACAGAGGGAAGTTTGACTGGAGGGGAATCGGGGTTTAAACAGACAGCGAAACGCGGTAAGAATTACTTCTCAAAAGGGAGAGCGTCAGGGAGGAAGCATAGCTTGTGGCTGTGTTCCTGTGCACGCAGCCTGTGCTCTCCTGGCGGGAGGGGAGCACGGGTATTGCCTGCTCTGCTCACAGTCGGAGAGAGCATAGTTTTATGAACGTGCACCGAAGACTGCGATGTCCTGGACGGGGGGATTTCCACATCATTACTCCCAGAGCCATCCTCTTACCATGGAAGCCCTGGGAGAAGTGGTTGTGCCTGACAGTGTGCTAGCTCCTGACTCTTCCTCCGGCCGCTCTCCCTGACAGATATTTGGCTGTTCCAGAGTTTAGCTAGAACCATCTTAGCTAGGGAAGCATTTTCACCCCTTCATTCAAAGCTGCCTGTGTGCATGAACCCCTGCGAGCACTCTAGGTGTGCGCACACGGTGTTGCCGAAGGCAGGCGGTGCCATCAGCCTCTGCCCAGGGTTGCATGAATTTCTTAGGGCATGGCATGATGAGATGTGAGCCATCCGTAGGCACCTCAGACTCCCTCCTGTACTCGTCACCTTTGTCACCAGTGTTGTTGCCTTAGTCCCAGCCCTGCAGCTTCTCCAAGAGCCGTCGGGAACTGAGAGTGAACGCGCTGTCCGTGACCATGCGGTGTTACAAGGAACATGCTTGGTCTTCCTTCCCTAACCACTCCTTGTCCTTTGTCCAACCTTCCAGCTGCTGAGAAGGTCCTTGTGACTTGCCTAAAGTAATAAGTTCCTTAAAGTTGTAAATAGAGCAGAATCTGCACTGCTGAAGCCGTTCAGTCCTGGATTAATACAAAGAGCAATTTGTCTCCATACTTTCTATTTTTGTATAAGATGTTAAGGAGTTTAAGCCTTCAACAGAGAAGACATAGGGGTGGTGGGATATTTAATAGCTGAAACATTAAATATCAGCCAGGCAACTGCAGGAGAGTAATTTAATGCAGTGTTAAGAACTAGACAAGATATGAATTTAATTTATTAAAATACATTTTTAGTATGATAACGAGGATATTCACCAAAGAGTCACATTCTTTTATCCCACTCTGCACGTCCCGCGTCAGTCTAAAGACTTGAATTGTAAGTGGCATGTCCTGGACGCTGACACAACTCGCCTCCTAGGCAAAGCAAAATTGTTTCCTGACAACTGGAGCAGAGGATCTGTAGCTGAACTGGTTTGTTCCTGCCTCTCCACCGACTTGCTAAATAACCCTGAGCTCTTCTTTGCTCCAGTTTCCCCCTCCGTGACACCCAGCCAGGTCGGGGTGAGGGCAATTTGGCCTTGTTCTTGTTTCCAGATTCCTGCCAGATTTTCTGTTTTACCTCCTTCCTTTGGGAGGCTGAGTTGGGGGACAGCAGATTGCCTCCAGCAATAAAACAAAATATAATATTGTTTTATCTCTTTCGCTATATATAGATAGAGGATGAAGAGAATCGGTGAAACAAGCAATGAGATTCTAGGCATTGAAATTATTCAAACAGAAGAGAAATCTTTAATCCTAGGAGCTTCCAAGCCAGCTGGATCAAAGACGAAAATGTGTACTTGGAGTTTGTTCAGTGACAGCAAGAGTAGTGCTTTCTGCAAGGAGGAAGGAGGAACCCTTTTAGGGATAGAAGGAGGAGGAATGTGCTTCTTGTGCCTTTTTCTGTAGTCCGATAATTGTCTTTGCAGAGCAAGCAAGAATGCGCACACATATATTACTGACTCCTTTTCCAAATATAGCTATATTCTAATAAAATCAAGCAACTTCACAATAACGCCAGGGCAAAAAGATTGCCAGTGTTCTTCACTGGCCGCGTTTGAAATTCCCTAATATTTACAAGACAGAAAAAACCCTAAACCGGCTCATCTTTTACCCCTGTCACTTAGGAATTCATTGGCCACTGATGCCGTTCCGCTCGCCTCGGGGAGCCCCGCTTTCCCGTGGGCCTCGGGGAGTCGTTTCTGCTGCCAGATTCTGCCTGCGCGGACCCAGCTCTGCCTCTTCCCCGGCCCGCTCGAGGCCCTCGTCGAGGCGAGGGGGCTGCGGATGCCTTTGATTCTCTAATGCCTTGTTGTCTAATTTGAAACATGCACTTTGAAGCAGAAAGCCAAAAGTTGTAGCTCTGTGGTGAAGGAAGATGAAACTGTTTAATGCCACCTGGATTTTGGAGGCTGGCGTTGTCTGCTAAATGTCAGCAGAAACCAGCAGTTGGCCCCACTGAACCCAGTAGTCGCTTAGAAATATAAATATATTCCTTAGAAGCAAGCCGGAGCTGTGACAACTTCCCGTGGGCCGGCAGTGCAATTGGGAAGTTTCAGTTCTCAATTAAAACGGATCTTATTCCCGGATATGTTTTTGTGCCTGTTACCCCTGCTTTTGAAATCCAAAGCAATCAAATTTTTCTCTTTTTTTTTTCTTTTTTTTTTTTTTCCTCGGTAGAGACTCCTGTTCAGATTTTTCCGTGCCGTCACCAACGATCATCCTTGTAATGCGGGAGCAGCAAATTTCTGCTCTGGGTAATGAATCGCATTAGAGTTGGAGGGAAACGTCTCCCCAACGCTGATAGCAAAACTCTACAACCAAAGGGAAAAAAAAAAAAAGCAAAAAACCCCAACATTCAGCCCAAGGGATAAGCTAGTTCAGCTGTAGAAGATTTCCTGCCTGCTACTTTCATGCCCTGCTTAGGGATTTATACCACAGAAAGCTTTAAAGTTTTTGACATCCTCTCCGTCATGTGATGAGCTAGCTTATTTTTGAAATTCCTCTTGACTTGAACTGGAAACACGTGCCGGGGAAGGGAGCGTGCGCCCCTGGGCTCGCTTCAGCCTCCGAAATGTTTGCCTCTTTTAAACCAAACAAATACTTGAGCTTTTTTGACACTAGCCATGACGTTGCACTCCACTGATGCTTTCTTCTGGAAATGTGAATAAAATTAATATAAAGTTGTAACCTGACTCGTTCTTCCCCTGTTCGGGTCCGAGCCTGGCACGTGCTGGCAGGGCTCGCCCCGGAGGGCTGTCAGCGGTGGGGGGGGTGGGCTGCTCGTCGCGGGGGTCCCCGGCTTTCTCCCCTTGTTTCCCTCCCCCTAAACCCGGTGATCAGAATGCAGGCAGCATTTTCATCTTCTATCTCTTTCGACAGGCGGAGCAAAGCCGTATATTTGAGCTCTCCTTGGTTTGTCCTCAGGACGGCGTTGGCCACCGAGGCTGTGCCTCGTCCCCCCCATTCCTCGCTGTCCTCTCCTGCTGACAGGATTTTAATCCCTGGTGGTTTCCCATTGCGGACCGTCCCAGGGCTCTGCTGTCTTCCTAAAGCCGCTTCCAAATTTGAGTGTTTAACTAAAACTAGCAAGAACTTGTTTTCAGTATGAATCGATGTTAAAACTCCGCATTTTGGGGGTCTTTGTGTCTGATTTACCTTAACGCCCTATTGGGCTTCTTCCCTGTGTGCCCCATAACGATTGTAATTAACTCACCTGGGCATTTGTTTCTGCTCTAATTGTAATCAGCTGATAAATTGCAAAGCACTCTGCAAGGTGCCCTCAGTTGGTTTCCCCCCAAAATTGGGTGGGGGAAGCTCTCCCCCCCCTCCTCCTCCCCCTCCCCAGGGGCTGGTGGACCCCGAGGCTGATGCCGCAGTGTGTCACCGAGCCCAAGGATGGGGGCGCGGATCCCCTTGGGCGGCTGAGATTAGCAGAACCTTCGAAACTAAAAATATTGGAGAGCTGGCGCCCAGCCATAATTTCTAAACTATCCCATCATTGGGGTAAACATTTGCTCTCGTCATTTTTTTTCCCTTCCAAGGTTTTTTTCCCCTTCTATTTAAACCCCGGCTTGTTTGCTTTTGTTGCCGTGATCGGATTCCCAGTCGGGTGAGCCGGGATGCTCGTTGCACGCTCGGTAACATCAAATTTTGCTTTTTCCCTCGGGGGTTCTGCTGGGCTGCGTGCCTGTCTGCGGCGTTGCACTTGTGATAGCTGAATTTCTCTGCGGAAGGGATATTTTTTTTTTTTTTTTTTTAGCCAGGATTTTGATGGAGAGGTCTTCACAGAGCAGGGGGCATTAATCACCCAAATGGCTGATTACATTTGCAGATTATTCTGCTCGGGCAGACATGGAATTTTTTGTCCCAAGTCATGTTTCTCCTTGGGCAGGGAAAAACCTGGAGTTTATTTTTTTGCCTGCTTAAATGCTTGAGTTGTTCTGTGCTCGGCTCTGACCGTGCTCGCTGGGACCTTTGTTTTTACCCCCTTGTCCTGAGGCCCTTGCGCGTGGGTTTGCGCACCCACCCGAGGGCTTGGAGGGCTCTCTCTGAAGGTGAAGACAAAGTATGGTGGAAGGGATGTACCACCTGCATCGCTCCTTCGCATCATCCCTTGGCCAGACATCTCCCCTGGTTGCAGCCTTCCAGCTCCAGCCGCAGGAGCCAAACTCCTGAAACTCTGCCTGTCCCAAATGCTCGTCAAACCCTTGTAATTACCCTGAGCTCTGGCAGCTGGGACTGGAGGGCTGGGGCTGCACACACGCCGTGGAAGCAGATGGGCAAACCCCTTACCCTGCACCTCCAGAAGAGACTTCCTCAACCTCTTCTTCCTCCTCCTCCTCTCCAGCGGCTCTGCCCCGTGGAAGACAATCCCCAGCTCTACATTGAGGTACGTGCGCGAACCTTCACTTACTGCCTTATCTTTGCTGAAAATATGTTGTTTTCCCATCGGGGTGATGTGACCTGCGGTGCTCGTGAGGGATTGTGTGATTTTTATCCCTCACACAGGGCTTTGAGCTCCCGCTTTGAGCAGCTCCTTCGTTCTTAACGCTGGTGTGAAAATTTGCCAAAGGGGCGAGTGTGGCTGATGGGGGCAGAGCCAGCGCCGGGGGGAAGGAACGTCCGACCCACCTCCACCCTGTGTGGCACATCTCCTGCACCGTAAAGCAAGGGACCGGCTGTCCACTCCTCCTTCGTGTCCTCTCCTCCTTCGTGTCCTCCCGTGGAGGATTCAGCAGAGTAGCAGTGTCCCCATCCTCTGCCTTTGCAGCTGGGGACGCTGGAGCCTTCAGAGCTGGGGGTGCCGGGAGGCGTTGGTTTTGTCTGCGTGGTTCTGGAGTTCGGTGCTGGTACTGACTCAGCTGAGCTCTGCTCCCACCGCCGTGGAGTGAGATGGGGCGGCACAGAGGGGCCGCGTTCGGGGCGACGGCGGCAGTGGCTCAGGGTTTGGTGGTTGGGGTGGTGTGAGCTGGTTGGTCTCAAATAACATTAATTTTGAGAGGAAAAACTTGCGCGGGAGTTACATTGTTCCGTTGAAAGGTTGACTCTGTGTTCCCTCCGGGTGTAACGTGCCCGGGGGGCCGCGGTGGGGTTGCTCTGGAGGAGGAGGCGCCGGCGTCCCCCCAGGGTTCAGGCCTGGGAGGGAGCAGCCCCGGGGCTGCCGCAAAGGTCGCTCTGCTGAAATGAAAAAGAAAATGAAAAAGCAGCCAAGTCCATTTGCCTTTTAAGTGCTTTCAAACACTGATTTTTTTCATTGTGCTTTTGCAGCAAGGTTGAGGTGTTAATCAGCGTTTTACCAGGGCTCAGTTAACCTGCTGTTACCGGTGGGTGTAAAAGGAGGGGTGTGCTGAGCCCCCGCGCCAGCTCTCACCTCCTCCCACCAGCCCACGGGGATGGCCGCATCCTGCACCTCCAGGGACCCCCGGTAGGGTCCCTGCTCGGTTTCCTACACACCGGCCACGTAAAACTCTCAAGCCCAGCAGCTTTTCCCAGCAGTGGGATCTGTAAAGACAAACATCGCTCACCCCACCGACACCCCGGCCCCAGCGGGGAGGGAGGACGCGGGGACGGAGGGGGGACCTGCCCGCTCCATCCTGCGCGTCTGAAGCCAACTTCCAGCGTCGGGAGACAGGGGAGGGTGGTTGGAGGGGCTCAAGGATGAGGCTGGGTTTGGTCTGCCCGGCCATCAGAAGAAGTGCCAGTCCTTTCCCCAATTAATGCGCTTGCTCCGCTATTTATCGGCTTTGCGTGTCGCTTCCCCTAATATTTTCTTCCATCCTTGCCACCACGTACAGCCTCAGCTTATTAATTGCCCCATGACACTTTCTCCTCTCTACATTATTCACCATCCAGACACTTAATGTAAGCAAGATTTTTTTTTATTTTTTTTTTTTTTTCCCCTCCCCTTTTGGAGACGGATACATTTGCTGCTGGAATGTTTCCAGCCGTTTCTCCCAGAAATGCGCTGAAGGCTTGTGCGAGCGGGGTGTCTGTGCCACGGCCCCGGCAGGAGCCGGCGCGGGGGCTCCGGCATCCCCCCGGTGAACCCCTTCCCCACCACCTCCCATCTCCCCTCGATGGCGTGGGTGTTGCGTTTGCAGTAAGGTTTGTCCTCAAAACCAAGGTTAATGCTTTCACCAGGGTCAACTTGATGTCGGTGGTGGGTCCTTTTGGGCCAGAAAGTGGCTTTTTGCAGCAATGCTGATTTAAGAAGCTTTTCCACCAGCAGCGCGTTGTCCGGGCTCCCTTTCAGCACTGTGTTTGAATTGTCTCGAACTACCCAAGTGTTAAAAAAACAAAACAAAACAACCCCAAAAATGGTTGTTGCAGACTCAGGTGGTTTCCGTGGTTGGGGTCGTGGCTGTGCCGGGAGCCGGCAGCTCCGCGGGTCAGGGATGCCAAAACGCACTCGCTTCGTGCACCGTCCCAAAATTCGAATAAACCTTTTCCGCTCGGGTACCCGGAGCAGGCGGCTCTGGGGTTTGTTATCCCTGGCAGAAACGAAGCGCAGGGAAGCTGTGGTATGTCTCTGCGTTACCAATTGGGACCACACAACTATTCAATGAGTCTCTCTAGATGGTTTTCGCACCGTCTTGAATTTGTCTCTCTTACGGATGGAATTGAAAAAGGCCAGAGAAGAGGCTCGAATATAAATTTCCCTTTTCCCAAGCACGTCTCTGCTGCTGGTCGATGGCGGGGGAAGATCTTGCCCTTTGGTTTCAGTGAAAAACTTTTCAAATATCTTCATTTCAGAAGAAACACAACAGTTGAAAAGTTGATTTTTATTTTTTTTATTATTATTTTTTTTTCCTACTCTTTGCATTGTGCCAGCACACCACGCATGGAAAGAATTAACCGAATTAGTCTTCAGAGCTCAGTAGCACCTTCTCCGTTTTTTTCTCCCTGGGTTCTTTTTCCTCTCTCTGGTCCTGCCTGTGGGATTTCCCTGCCTGGGAAGCTCCTCTGCCCTGGGAAGCTCCTTCCCCATCAATCAATTCTTCATGCAATCAGTTAATTCTGCTGCTCTCCCACAATCAATTCTCTTCCCATCCGTGAATGCTGCACGAACATGCGTTAGCCTATGGGCTTTCCCTTTCTCTTTACCCCCATCCCTTCTTTTCCCACCTTCCCAGCAATGTCTGCTCTCCCAAAGGTCCACCCTGACGCTCCCAGCGGCGGTGGGTCCCAGCGAAGGACGGAGGGTCCCTTGGGCATCGCAAGGGGAAGGCAGACCCACAGCTTTCCCACTGGCTGCTCCAAATCCCATAACAAAATGACATGAAGATGCAGCACCAACACAGCTCCAGCAGCAACGCAGTCTCCCCTGCTCCCACCGAGCTGGGCCGCAGACCCTTCCCGCATCCAGAAAGCACAGAATAAATAGGAGCGAGCAACACCGAGTTCATCCAGCCTGAGCGAGACCAGGCTACGGGCAGGGGCACCGTGTCCCTACCCACCACCACCACAGCAGGAACCAGGATGGGGTGACCCAAACCAAGTGGGCATCCCATGGCGCTCACAGGATGGTGGGGCTTAGAAGGGCCCTCTGGAGATCATCCCATCCAACCCCCTGCCAGAGCAGGGTCACCCACAGCAGGTGGCACAGGAACGCCTCCAGGCGGGGTTGGAATGTCTCCAGAGACGGAGACTCCACCACCTCTCTGGGCAGCCTGTGCCAGGGCTCTGCCACCCTCACAGCAAAGAAGTTCCTCCTCATGTTGAGGTGGAACTTCCCGTGTTCCAGTTTGTGCCCATTACCCCTTGTCCTGTCCCTGGGCACCACTGAGAAGAGCCTGGCCCCATCCTCCTGACACCCCCCCTTTCAGTATTTAGAAGCGTTGATGAGATCCCCCCTCAGTCATCTTTTTTCCAGCCTGAAGAGACCCAAATCCCTCAGCCTTTCTTCATAAGAGGCTCCAGTCCCCTCAGCATCTTGGCAGCCCTTTGCTGTCCCCTCTCCAGCAGTTCCCTGTCCTTCGTGACCCGGGGAGCCCAGAACTGGACCCAGCGCTCCAGGTGTGGCCTCCCCAGGGCAGAGCAGAGGGGGAGGATGACCTCCCTCCACCTGCTGGTCACGCTCTTCTTGATGCACCCCAGGATGCCACTGGCCTTCTTGGCCACCAGGGCCCATTGCTGGCTCGTGGTCACCCTGTTGTCCGCCAGGACTCCCAGGTCTCTTTCCAGGTCTCAATGGAGAAAGACTCCTTAGTCAATGCAGGATGCTCTTGGGAACTTTGTGCTCCTGTCATGCTCACCAGTTGGAGATCTGGGCTGGAAGGATAAGCGAGCAGATAAGAAGGATAAGTTAGATATCTTAGGCTGGGCTGGAAGGATAAGTGAGCATCGGAGATGTAGTCGGTGCGAGTGGGAGAGTGATGCCGGCGGTTGCAGCACGGGCTGCGTTGCTCATCTCCTTGCAGCATCCTCCCAGCAGGTCTCCAGCGAAGACGGCTCCAGGAGCGCTTTCCCAAGGAATGGGGAGGCCCCTTTCCTACCCTCCTCTCCATAAATCAGCCGAGAGGGTTTCCGCGTCTTCCCCGCCGCTTTCTCCGCTTCCCCAGGATGTTGCGAAACCCTGTGCTGAGCGACCCGTTTGGAAGGAAACTGCCCTAAACTCCTTGTGAACCAGGCAGTGAATAAAGGAATCATTTACATTTCAAATAAATAAAGTGTTTTTGGCTTCGAAACAAAACATAGTTGTGTTCAATGTTATCAGTTTCAGGGTGAGTCATTTTCTTTTTTTATACCCAAGCAGTTTCTCTTATAAAATGTGCGTGAGGACTTGATGTAAGCGGGGCAGGAAGCAGAATCTATTTTTTTATTTTTTTCATATTACAGTTATCCCCACGACAGAGCCGACGAAGCTTTTCTCTTGCCCGAAAGCCAGTGCTCGTTTACATCTGTTTACAGTCGAAGTACGTTAAAGGCGCAGAGTGATGCAGCAGGTAGCACGATTGCGTGTTGCCACCATTATTTCCAGCTGGATGTTGCAAATAACTCTCTGTCTCCTACAAATGGAAAACCTTTAGAAACTTGAATCTGGAGCTTCTGATCGTGGAGCCAAGGAGCTTTCTTTCAGGTGGGATTAAAATACAGGATTTTGCCCTTATAACGGCAAAGAAAAGGGCTGGACGCGAGCACAGGGGGTAAGAAAATAAACCCTGTCCACTTATAGCTGTAAAGAGCTTGTGGTGAAAACCAGGAGCAGCGGAATACGTTAATACCCCCAAAATAACAGTATTCACCCCAACCGGAGACTCTTGGCGTGGCAGACGTCAACCGTGAGCCTTGGCTCTCACCTGAGGTGGTGTGCTTGACACCCAAGCAATTGCGGTATCGCGCAGCCTTTATGGTGAGGTGATGGAGCTTCTGGTAGGTGCTACATCCCACCTCCTCCTAGGAGCTTTCTGTCACCCGGGTGAGGTGGATGTGGAGTTTCTGCATGAGCTTCATCAACGGGCAGAGCTGGGAATATGTGTTTCAGCTCTTCTGGATGGTGAAAATGGGGTAACGGCATCTTCGCGGGGGAATACGACGTAGTAAAGTGAATTCTCAGAGCACCGTTTGATCTTCCAGTGTCTTCAGCCAGAGCAGTAGCAACTGCATCCCTTTAAGAAGACACGTCTGGTTAAGATCATCTACCGCTTCCTCTGAAACAAGATTTAAAATAGGAGACGTCCCCTTCAAAGAGGCGGCTTTGTTTAGCAGTAAAATTGATTAATTACTGGAAGGGATAAAGAAAACAAAGTCTTCTGTTGATCCCGCAGGGTAAGACCTGCTATGGCAGAGATACTCTGCAAATAACGGATGCTTTTGCCTTCCGTTACGTTCTTCACACTCTTCTTTTGGGCAGAACTCAAACATCTTCGGACCACGAGGGACCATCATGTGTTGCTCTTGCCTGGTTTCAAGGGAGAGGGTCATCCGGATGGGTGTAGACCCGTCTGCCGGTAGCGACAACACGGACCATCAACTGCTCGGCTTGGGGGCAAGCGAGGACAAGAGGACCGAGAGCTCCAGCCTGAGCCGGGCTCTACCGCACGCGAGCGCTGTCTGCTTTCATCCCTTCTCCCCGGGCACGCCAAGGAGAGGGGGGAAATAAGATAGGACAGGATTTATGTGATCCGGTGTGGTGCGGAGATATGCGGGCCAATGTCAAAAGCATGATTCATTTCAACCGACGTCAGCTGAGCGTCTCCTCCGAGGCATCTCGGCTCCGGCGCTGGCCAAGGGAGAGGAAGCCAGCATCTGTGGCAATGAATTAATCCCCTTTCACCGCTGTTTTGGGATCGGATGTGTGGAAACGCTGACTTTCCCCCTTAACTCGTGGGAGAGCGCAGAGGATGGCTGAGGTCAGCTGGTGAATCCCCGCGGGCGAGGTGCACGGGATGCTTTCAGTAGTAGTTATTGCACGTGTTGTCATAACCCGGCAGGATTTTTCTCCTCTTCCCTTACGCCTGCCTGCGCAGGCTCTGAGTGTGATTAACCTAGAAAAGCTCCTTGCCACGTTCAGCAAATGCTGGTTAACTTCAGGAAAGCGTCGGCTGGGGAATGCCGCCGTCGGAGGGGTCGGTGACGGGGGTGCGTGGCGCGGGCGGTCCCGGAGGAGAGGTGTCTTGGGGCTCTTTCCTCAGGGGGCAGGAGGGCCGAGGGAATCGCTGCTGCTCAGGCAGCTCGGCGTAAATCCGTCGATGGGAAAAATCAATAGTTGCACGTGAGATCATGATATAGTCCCAAAAGAACGAAAAAAAAAAAAACAACCCTCTCCTATGGGAGCTCGGGTTCAGCAGGACTCATAAAATCACCACTTGAGCCCCCTGGCAGAGTGTTAATTATTTTCCTGCCTATTAGAGCCACATGTGTAATTGCTCCAGCGGCCGTTAGCAGGGTTAGCAAATTATTCTCCCAAATGGCTCCTTTTTCCCCCGGTTTTCATCTAGACACAGTCGCTTGGAGACCGGATCCAAGTCTTCTGCTCAACGTGGTGTCAAAAACCTCTGCTCATCGGATGATCCCTTTCCCCTGGATCACTGGGAGGGAACCTGTTTTGTAGCGTTGAGGTGCCAAAGGAGCTTGCACCGGGGGAGAACTCCAGGGTTTGTGAGTCTGTTTGTTTACTACTTCTCCAGAAAATCAGCCCAAATTTGATACCGTTTCGAGGAAGATGAAGCAGCAGATGGAGGAAAGCAGCACTCCGACAGCTGGGGTTCCCTCTAGGTTTGGGATCGTTTCTTCCCAGGAATTGCTTCTCGCTGGGCAAGAGCCAAGGCCGGGCTGTTCCTCAGTTGCTGTTTAATTACTTCCTAAATTCTTCTAGTCCAACTGTGGATCTACATAAATTAACGATAATAATCTCTATAAGCACCTTGGTAGGGAACACAGCTTTGAAGGGTCCCTGCCTCATGGCGCAGATCCCCCACCTTCCCCTTGGACCTGCACGTCTCCTTTCCTCCGTTTCTTGCCTTTTTTCGCCTGTTTTTTTCACTCCTAATCCTTGCTTCCTGCTATCTGTGCCCATGGCGGGATTTCCACACAAGTACCCCATGGCAAAAGGGATGGGAATCAATGGCTTGTGGGTGGCTCTACCACCAGCAGCTCCGCTGAGCCTCTAGCACGTGCCCCCAGGAAAAGGAAAAATGCTGCTTCTGTTTTCCAACTTTCCTGTTTTCTGCAGCCCCCAGAGATGCTCTAACCACTGAGCTTGACTCCCTGACAGGTTTCAGCTAATAATCACACCCAAATGTGCCTGCAAATATAATCAGTGGTAAATGCGCAGATACAATCCTGCTGGGGAAGAGAAGAGGTGCCATTTAGCAGCTCCAGAAAAGCCTGCAAAGAATCAGCTTTCTTCAGACTATCGGTCCTTGGGGAACGATAGCACATGCAATATTCAGTGGGACATGGAAAGCAACACGGACAGAGCCATAAATATCTCCAGGAAAAACATCACTGATGGAGATGATGAAGCTGAAGAGGATCAGAGGTGTGGAGAGCCTCCTTCATAGAATCACAGAACGTGTTGGGTCGGAAGGGACCTCTAAAGGCCATCTCGTCCAACCCCCTGCAGTCAGCAGGGACATCTGTAACTAGAGAAGGCTGCTCAGAGCCTCATCCAGCCTGGCCTTGAATGTCTCCAGGGATGGGGCCTCCGCCCCGTCTCTGGGCAACCTGGGCCAGTGTCTCACCACCCTCAGTGGAAAGAACTTCTTCCCAATGGCTGATCTAACCCTGCCCTGCTCTGGTTTAAACCATTGCCCCTCGTCCTGTCGCTCCATGCCCTTGCAAACAGCCCCTCCCCAGCTTTCCTGGAGCCCCTTTAGGGACTGGAAGGGGCTGGAAGGTCTCCCCGGAGCCTTCTCTTCTCCAGGCTGAACCCCCCCAGCTCTCTCAGCCTGTCCTCACAGCAGAGGGGCTCCAGCCCTCGGATCATCTTTGGGGCCTCCTCTGGCCCCGCTCCAACAGCTCCGTGTCCTTCTTGTGCTGAGGGCTCCAGAGCTGGACACAGGACTCCAGGTGGGGCCTCCCCAGAGCAGAGCAGAGGGGGTTCATGAGCCACCACGCCTGGAGACCTTCATTGACGCCTCTCCCGTGCTCTTCCACTGTAAGCCCATGCTCTACAGTGGGAGAAACCCACGGTGTTCACCTGCACCACGGTGGCGTTTTGGGCACCAGGAAGGTTCCTGAGCCCTGAAACCTTTGCGGGGAGCAGGAGAGGCCCGGGGGGGAGCGGGCGCACGGGGCAGCCTGTGCACGTACCCACGCTGCTGGAGGAGCCCGGCACAGCCCTGATTTCGTTACGGTATTTTCCATAACATTACAACACTGACATAATTATTACAGGATTTTCCGTTAGCCAGCCCGTAATTGAAAACTTGCTGGGGGAAACAGTGTCAGGTTGCCTAAACGAAAGTTATCCCTTTTGCTCCTCAAAATACCCCCGGTTTCTGCTTGTTCCCGCTCACTCCATCCCGGGTCCCTTTGCTGGTGTGTCTCCTCCCTTGCTCAGTCCTTGGGTGGCCATAAAACGTCTTCATTTCTGAACTCGGCATGGCTTAATCCTCTCCGGAGGGATTACAGACGGCATTTGTCACGGTTGTCGTTGTCTTTGCGCTGACGGCCGTTGGGCTGTGACCGTCTCGGGACTCGCGTTGGGCCACTGGGCTGCAGTGACCCGCCGGGGTTATGGAGATACAGATATGTATATATATATATAGGCACTTAGGGACTGGGATGGGTTGTACGAAGCTTGGTGTTTCCTGGGTGAAATTCCTCAGCAAAGCGTGGTAACGGGGTGTTATTTCCCCTCCTGAACTTCTCTTTGTGCGTCCAGGCTCCTCACCTCTGCTCCCCGCCGTCCCCCCGGGCAGCCGCGTCCTTTCCAGCCAAGCTCTTGGAGAGGAGGGGGGGAAAACTCGCCCGGTGCCAAGAAACTCCAGCCGAGGGCTTTGAAGCTCGCTGAGGTCCGGCGGCGAGAGGCGAGGGCTCGCAATGGGAAGGGCTGGGCCATTTTAATTGCAAACAGCGTTACTGGCTTTGCTGGTAAAATGACTCCACCGCCTGCACCACCGCCGCGTCCAAACCTGTCCCGGGCGAGCCGGAGCTCACAGCGGCGGTTCCCAGCGTCCGGAGAAGCAGCTTTTGGGTGTTTCTCCCCACGACGGAGCAGGGAAAGGCTGAGCCGTCCTTTTGCCAGGAGGGTTCGCACCGGGCTCCTTTCGGCAAGGCGAGTCGTGCGGTAAAACCCCGGCAAGGGCTGTCCGCGGGGGGGAGGCAGGTCGGCTCTGCACGCCTGCTCGTTAGCATGTGGGCTTGATTACGCACAAGGAAGGGCAGGAGGTTGGCAGGGGAGTGAGCTTTTGTGTGCGTGTGTGTGTGTGTGTGTGTGCACGGTGCAAACTGCTCCAGTTGATGGTTGCCATACGGATGAGGATGCTCGGCCGGCTGGGAGCGGGCAGAGCCTGATTCTCATGACGGGTTTAAGCTGCAAAATGGGATTTGTGGGCATCTTTCCCCCCTGTGCTCGGCCGCCTGGGACACTGACCATTTCGGGGATGCTCATGCGATGTGTGTGTAGCCGGTGTGACGTGAAACCATCCCGACGTCTCTTTTTCTTGCCCCCTCTCCCGGTGCGCGGCGTGGGGCAGGGGACACCGAAATGTCTTCTCCTGTCGTATTTAGGTTGCGCGTTTGCAGCCAGCCCTTGGCCTTGCAGGAGGCTGGGGGTCCTGCCGTATTCCAGACCTCCGCTATTTCTCCGGATACGAGAATGTGAGATGAACGGGCGTCTGCTGGCACAACTCGGCTGCCAGGAGCTTTGAGCATCTTCTGCCTTCTCCCTGCAAACCCCCTCCTGCGCCGCAGCAGGGACGCGCTCGGTGCTCACCTTGCGTCCCAGTGGGATTGAAGCCGTCTCCCCGCTGGGGACCGGGGGGATCCCGGAGAAGGGGACGGGAGTTTTGTCCAGCGGAGGGCGGCAATCACACCCGAGGGGGTGACACGTCGCGGCTGTTCGATGGGGCAGGGGGGATGCTCTGGGCCCCACGGACAGACTGCAGAGCTGGGAGGTTCGGCTGAGGCTGGAAAGGATGATGCTGCGGCCCCAGCGACACAGGGCGGGGAGGGTTTATTCCGTTCATTTCTGAGTGATCTGTGTCAGGGCTGAGCCTTCGGCTGGAAATTTATAAACTGCCCCGCAAGAAGCGTCTGGAGAGGCACCAGCTCCTGATGTACAGGGACATGGAGGAGGCTGCGGCTGGCACTGGAGCAGAGGTAGAGCGGAGAGAGCTTGCTGTAAAGAAGATGAGAGAGAGCAGGGTTCATCCATCATATTTTCTTTTTTTTCTTCTTTCTTATTTTGAGGTGAAAATGCATTTGCTGCAAAAATTCTGACTTTAATCTTAATTGCAGTCTTTAGCAGGGAAAACGGTCTGGGCTAGCGGGCTCGCTGCTGGAGGGTGATTTGCCACTTTGGTGGCCTGAAACTGCCTGTTTCTGGGTCATTTATCACCCGCGTGTGGCCGGCAGTGCCCGTGACGGAGCGGGAACGATGAGTGCTCCGGCAGCGAGGATGCGATGGCCCAGCCTGATCCCGCGAGCGCGGGGGGCTCCCGGGTGCTGCGGAGCATCAGCCCGAGGCGAGAGGTCCCCCCTCCTCCTCCTTCCCCTTTTCCAAAGCCGTAACCCCCCCTCCACGCCCGCCCAGGGAAAGACCTGGCAGATTTCGGTCCGAAGGTGTCCTACGTCATCCCCCAGCTCCTCGCCCGTCCCCAGGGCCCTCTGGCTCTGGCGGTTTTACCTGGGTGAGCTCCAGCGGTCGGTTCCATTTGTCTGGGCTGCGTTAAGTGCCTGGCAGGTTGCATTATTCTTTAAGTGCGCGTAGTTCTTCCAAAATTCATCTTCTTCCTAATGACGTGCAGCAGCTCCCACAGCCTGGCGGTGCTGGGAGTTTGCAGCATCCCAGACGGCGGTTCCCAGTGCCCTGCCCCGGCAGCCGGTGGTCAGTGCTGTGGGATGCTGGAATTCCCGCATCCGGCTTTTTCCTGGTAAATGTGGAAAAGCGGGATTACAGCTTCACCGTTCGGGCTTTTTCTTGTATCCCATCAGCTGTGGATCTACTTATTTTTATCTGGAAAATAGCATATTGAATGTTTTCTACCTGTTGCTAATCGGTGCTTCAACTGAGGTCAAAGTACAGTCCCTCGTTATGGCGGGGGGGGGCGGGGGGGCAGGGAAGTGCAATTAAAGGCTCTCCACTCTGCCAATGATAATTAAACAAATGCGTTTATTAGCCAGGGCAGCTCCATTTCTGAGGAGCATCAGTAGGATCCAGGCGTGACTGGCAAGGTGGCGTTAACGGTGAAGTCTCCTGCATCGGGACGTCTGTTCTGGAGCATAAAGTGAGGTGTCCGGAGGATGTGCAGGAGCGGGGAGGGAATGGAAACTGGGATTTTTATATCCCAGGACCTGCAGGGCATCCGCAGAGAGGAGCGGGGACCTGTGCTGGGTACCGCCCGGGAGCCACAGGCAAAATGTCTGGGTTTTGCCGAGCTTCCAGCGCTCGGAAATGGGGATCCCCGACTCCCAGCTCATTGCTCCGCATCCCTCTGGCTCTGTCCCCAGTTCATCCCACTGCCACTTCCAGTGCTCAGCATCTGTCCCAAGCGGCACCAGCCTGGATTGGAGCCTCCAGCTTTCCTGCGTGGCAGGAGGAGACATCAAAGGCACCAAACCCCTGACTTGTCCACGTCCCGCCTCGGCCTCTCTCCCCTCACCTCCCCTCCCAGTTTGCATCATGGAAAATAATGTCCGTGGGCCTCCAGCCCAGGCCGCTGGCTCGGCTCCACGGAGCCGCTCGGCTCCCTCATGCCCGGGGCTGGCTGAGACGCGAACACAGAGTCCTCCTCTCTCCGGGGAGGGGGCATTTTTTCCCCTCCCTCCCCTGAGGCTGCATCTCTTCCCCTCTCCCGGAATAATTATAGCCGCTCGGGAAACGCCAAGGAAAGCCAGCAAAAGAAACCGCTGCCTTTTCCTCCTTCCTTCCTTCTTACCCACCAGCCAGAACCAATTAAACCCGCCGAAGCTCAGCTCTTCCCTGCTTCCCTTTTAATTTCAGCCCCCCTGGTAAGAGGAGACATGATAAAATGCAAGATTAAATGCCTAATACCTAGGATTTGGGATTACCGAGGCCAGGCTGGACGGTTGGAGGTAGAAGGATGTGTCTGGTTAAAGGGAGGGTGGAACCGGTGATGCCCCCCCGCGTCTCCTCTCCCGTCTGCGGCGTGGGAAGGTCAGGGCAAGCGCGAAACCCCTGCGCAGAGCCAGCCCCGAGGCATTCAGAAACGAAAGGCTCCGCCGATATTCAGGGTTGCCTTGGGGGAGGGGGTTTCTCCGTGGGGCTGGGGGGTGAGGTCCAAAATCCTCCCTCCACCCCGTGGCAGCAGGCTGGGGGTCCGTGGGGCCAAGTCTCCTGGGTTTGCAGGTACCGGCATCGAATACCCCTATGATGAACCAAACACGCGTCCGCTTGACATCGCCTCCGCTCCGCGCTCCTACGGGAGGGTTTCAGGCTTTGATGGCTGGAAAGATGCTGCTGATTTATTCATGGCCACTTCCCACCCATTAGCGTTAATAGCTCTCGGTGCTCCCGCTCTATGGAGCCCACTCCCGTCCCTGCCCGGCCTTTGCTGGCAAGGGCAGGCACAGCGAGATGCCGGAGCCCAAAGAATTTCCTGGAAAAAAAATGGGGTGCCAGGTTTTCATCTGGGTTTCCATCCTCAGCATCCAAGGAGATGGATGCTGGCAAACGTCCCCTCTCTGTTTCTTCTTCCTCTTGATCTTCTCGACTCAAGAGAAGACGACTGCAAAGATGAAGCTGTGGAGAGCTGCTCTGCCTTCCTCCCAGACGCTCGCCGCCTGCACCAGGTGGCAAACACGCTCCGCTCTGGCTTGCTTTGGGTGGAAACGTGCCCTTTGGGTGGAAACGTGCCCTTTGGGTGAGTCCCAGCCCTGTGTAAACCCCGTGGCCATTGATGAGGCCACCACAACACCTCATCTCGCTGAGCCGCCGGGCGGATGGGGCCAGGACTTTCCCAGGGGAGAGAAAATCGAGTGTCTGAGATAAATCCACGTCTGAGCGGGTCGGAGGGAAATGAGCCCCCTGAAAGATGCTGTTAAACGCCAGGGTGCTCCTGCCCTTCAGTTCCCTCTTCGCTTCAAACCCCACGCCCTGCTCTGGCCCCCCACCTCCACCCCACGCCTGTTTAATTTTCCCACCGTCGCCTTCAAACGTGACCAGGCTGCGGCTCCAGCCCCGCTGCCGGACCGGTGTCACTGGGGATGAGGATGGGAAGGATGCGGGGGGGCCGTTGCTGGGGTTCTGGTGCCATAGGGCTGAAACCCCCCGCCGAGCCCCTTGGGGGGGCTGCCCGGCCTGCAGCATCGCGGCCGGGGGCATGGGAGCCTTCCGTATCCTCCCAAGCCCTGGAAAGCGAGAGATGCTCCTTGTGCTTTGCGGCGGCTCCGTGCCTGCGGAGCCACGTGGGAAGGGGGGATCCGGACCTGCCGAGGAAAGGACGGCAGAGGATGAGCTTGTATCCAGGGATGAAGCCGAATATCCCAAATCAAAAAAGCTTTATGTCTGAGCTTGGGCTCGCCTCCTTTGCCGAGGGATCTTGCCCAAGTCCTCCCCCCTCCCGAGGCCTCTGGGATGTTGTTTGGAGCAGGGACGCAGATAAATGCGATAACCTTCCAGGGATGCTGCTGGGTCGAGGAGCAGATAAATGTGTTAGTGCTGAGATGCTGCTCAGGCTCCTCCTGCTCCTACCTGACCGGCGGTACCTAACTTTAACGTACAAGAACGCGCTGTGGCCATTGCATTTTTATAGTCTCTTTTTTTTTTTTTTTTCTTTTTAAAATCACTAATCTTTTAGAGGCTTGGTAGCAGAACCGGAGCCTTCTCTGGGGCTGGCTGGGGAGCTGCTGCTCAGACGTGGCGAGAGACACCGTTTGAGTGAGCAAATACGGGTGAGGGCACATCTCTGCTTTGGGGGTATCCGCCGTATTTGGGGAACGCAGGGCTCAGTTATCACAGAACCATAGACGGTGTTGGGTCGGAAGGGACCTCTAAAGGCCACCCAGTCCAACCCCCTGCAGTCAGCAGGGACATCTGTAACTAGATCAGGTTGCTCAGAGCCTCATCCAGCCTGGCCTTGAATGTCTCCAGGGATGGGGCCTCCACCCCCTCTCTGGGCAACCTGGGCCAGTGTCTCACCAGCCTCAGTGGAAAGAACTTCTTCCCAATGGCTGATCTAACCCTGCCCTGCTCTAGTTTAAACCATTGCCCCTCGTCCTGTCTTAATTGCCAATAAAGTCCATTTAATGAGCTGACCTAAGGTGTGTCCTCAGCTTGCGGACCGAGGCCGGAGAGGGGACATTCTCCTCTCGTGGCTGCCCAAACGCCTGAGCCCTGCGGCTTTCCTCGTGTGACGGAGTGGGGGTGCTCGGCTTCCGCAGCAGCGAAACCAGCGTGGAAGCGTTTTGGGAAGGGGACGTTTGGCACAGGAGGGCTCCGTGTCCTGCCGGGGGGCAACAAAGAGCGGGGACATTGCAAGACCCTGTCGGTGTCACCTCTGCCGAGAGGGTCCCTCTGTCCGGCTGCGAGCGGGGAGCAGCGCTCTCCCCCTGCCAGCAAGCTGCTAATGAAGGCCGGGTGCTAACGAGGGTGTCATTTAATAAGGGAGGGGATAAACGAGGGATGGGTGGGAGCTGGGCGTGCGGAGGACGGTGCGTTCCCAGAGAGCTCCATCCCGTCGGAGCGCCGGTGCCCGAAGGGCTGCTGCGGCCGCAGATGTCACCCCATCGATCGCCTTCGTTGGCCGCCCAGCGGGCGCTTCTCCATCGCGCTGAGTTCTCCCCTTTTGGTGAGCTCCTGCGGCGAGGAGTCCGGCAATTCCATTAAAGAGGGGCTGAAAACGCATTTCCCTCTGTGTACGGGAAAATTTGGCCCTGACGGTTTCTTCGGATTCCCCCTGGGATTTCTCTTGTAGGATGAGCCGTCACGGAGATCCCTCACCTCTCCCGAACCGCTGGGGTTTTGCCGACCCTGCCCGCTCCGGCACAGCAAGAGAGGGCTGAAAACACAAACTCCCTTCTGCCCCAGGAGCCCACGTGGAGCTGGAGACGTTACGGCTCATTTTGAAATGAAAAGGCAATCTCAGAATATTGCATTTCTGTGAAATATCCCATCCCAGCTCCAGCTGAAGCGCTTCACCCCAGCTTTTATTTTTCTTCCCTTCGACATTAGCGAGCGCTAATGCTTAGTAATTTAGAATATAACCGAAATGACAAAATATTTTGATGCGGGAACCGCTCTGAAATCTGGCAAAGACCTAGGAGGACAAGCCTTTTGGTGCATTTTGGGGTAACCCTTCCTAGATGGTCCCCTCCTGCCGTCAGGATCTCGATCCCGTACGTGACCAAGCAAACGAAGCGATGGCCAGACGCAGCTACTCCAGGGCAAAAGAACCCAACAAACCCCAAACAGCGCTTTAATGCTTCTGGCGGCTTAAAATGAAGGCACCGACCCGCAGCCCAGCCATCTGCCGAGGTGGTGGGTACGTACGCGACGGGAGCCAGCACCTTCCCTCGAGCTCCCTGTTCCGTTCATCGCACCCAGCACGCGTTCTGCTTCGCAGACACCGGGGCGGGGGGGGATTAAAACCCGCTTCGACGCACGCTTTCCTCCCCCCCAGCTCGTGCTCACGCTGCCTCGTCGGAGCTGGAAACGCGGTGGCCAAGTGGCTTCTGGCGAGTGCGGGTCCTGGGTCTGCGGCGTCTCACTCCTCCTCCTCTTCTTCCTCCTCTTCTCCCCCAGCGGCTGCCGGAGCATGAGGAATGTAAGTGCAGCAGGCAATGTTATCTTCCCAAATATTTTCTGTCAAGCGTGGATGTGTTTCTGCCGTCTTTCAGTTGGGTAAAGCTTCGCAGAGCTGCGTTTTGGCCTGGGGTCACGGGCTTGCTGTTCCCTTCAACTGGAAAACGTTTCTTTTTGGGTTTGTTTGTACGGAAGGAATAATTCTTGAGCCGGAGCTCCACGACCCGGGAGCCTGGTCAGGCGAGGAGGAATTGCTTTCCATGGCAGCGGAGGAGAGATCCCGTAAATCAGATCCCACCTTGTCTCCAGCACGGGTACTGCTGGGAAGAGGATAAAATACGGCGTCGCGCAGTACAGTACGATCCGTGCAGCACAGGACAAAGTTTGGGAATCGGGATGATAAATCACTGGGAAGAGAAGAGGCATTTAACTTAAAGCTGTGGAAATTTATTAAAGCTCAGCCATTGCGTAAATTTGGTTAACCTGTATTAATCTGGGAAGGTACGCAGGTTTTCTTCTACATGGGGACGGATGACATTTCCAGAACTCAAGTCTTTAGGCTTTTCCAAGTTCTTATTGAAAAGCCAGAGATAATTACTTTTCCAGGGACATAAAGATAATGACTCCACATTTACAGAACACGATTAATAACAAGTCTGTTGATATTTACAGTCGCTTCACTTACCACTGAAACGGAGCCACCTCCGAAGCAGCCCATGGAGCTTTTTATCCCACGGCGCTGGGAACCTGGCGCTGGGGTTATTTCCAGGCGTGATACCAAAAAAATTGCTCGGAAAGGGCCTTTGGGAAGGTGCTGGCTCATCCTCCTGCGCCTCATGCCTTGCTCAAACCTCCTTCCCCGCCTGCCTTGGCTTCGCTGCGTGGGGGGAAGGGGTTTTCCCCCTTCTCTCTGCAGCAAACTTGGGAATTTTGGGGAAGCTGCTACGGCATCTCCAGCTGGGTGGAAGCGGATGGAAGACGGATGGAAGCTGGATGGAAGATGGAAGCCCTCGTGCCCTGCCAGCAGCCCAGGAAGGGACGGTGGTGTGACTCCTCAGCCAGAAGAGTGGCTTCCAGCCACCAAATGCCTCTTCCCAGCACAAGGAGTGCGGGACCATGGACCAGGGATGCAGCGGTGAGCGCCAGCCGCCACGAGGCTTTTTCTTTTTTTGGTGGGAATACATCCCGTCCCCGCTCTGTGCCTCAGTTTCCCCGTTACTAGAGAAAGGAGAGGGATGTCTGCTTCACACCTTGTCCTTCTCCACGGCTGCAGCCCCGGAGCTGACCCATCCAGCCCCATCCCATCCCCGCTGCTCCGACTCCCCCCTTCCCCAGGGCAGCATTGCCGCCCCCAGCCCAAAGCAGAAAAAGCCCCTGCAGGTCCCAAGCCAAGAAAACTCGCTTCTAAGCCCTGCCTGCTGCCCCAAAATACCTCTCCGGGGCCGTGACCCCGCTTTGGCAGGCGCCGTTCCCCTCCCCATCACCTCCAGCCCAGGTTGGCAGATGCCTCTGCCAGATCGGAGACGGCGCGGAGGCTCCTCTCTCCCTTCGCTGCTAATGGGGAAGGCTCCGCAGCCTCGGCCCAGCCGGTGCCAAATCCCGCTCCCAACAGCTGTATGTTCTCCAGCATGAGTCATCCCCACCCCGAGCTTTCAGCCTCTCCATAACAACATTCCTTCTCTCTGATCTCAGATCCTGGCCGCGATCGCTCGCTCTCTAGTTCTCCATCCTCCATCCTCAGTCCCCAGCCCAGGCAGAGAGCGGAGGAGGCTTTGCCAGGGTCCCCGGAGCTTGAAACAAGGGGGACTCAGATCCCCTCCCTCCCCCAAAATCAAGAGGAGGTGCCCAATTAGCAGGAGATTTCATTTTTTCTCTCTCTCTGAAGAGTGACAGTGACGGCGAGTCTTTTTCGCGTTGGTTTTTTTTTTTGCTGTTCCTCCCCATCCAAGACGTGTCCGACGCGCTGCCCACCCTCTCCCGGAGGTCGGGGAAAGTGCTCTGAGCCTTTGGTCCTGCCACGGGCCCTGCTCCGGAGCCCCTTCCTCTCCCTCCCTGCTGTCACTTTTGTCCTCGCTGGGTTCTTTTCCCCTCTTCACCTCCCTGCTCCTCCCCGGGTGATCCCGCTGCCTGCAAGGACAAGGGCACCTGCCACATCCGCCTCCCGCTCCGTGAGCTGGGTCCCGCGGGGAGGGTCTCCTGCCCTGAGCCCGTCCTCACCCCCTGCACGGCCCAGCTTTAGCCCCCGGAGAGCCGCGGGCAGCCGCCCTCTCCCCTGCGTCGCCTCCAGCGTCTTGTAGCGCGTTGATGGAAGACCCGTGGGGAGACCGACCCGCTGGGGGCATCACCGGGCGACCTGCAGTTGGAAACCTGCTTTTGAGCAGGCTCCTGCGTGGGGTTGGGCAGTGCCTGACTGCCAGGTCCCCCCCCCTCTGCCCACGCTGCCAAAAGCGCTGACCCTTCGCTCCTAAAGCTGCCGGCGCCCAGCTCTCCCCGCTCCGCCCCTCCGGCTCTTTGGCCGGCTCCGGCTGGCACAGGTACAGCCTCTGAATGGAAGTCAAATTTTTGCTCAAAAGCATTAATTTCTTCTGGATGGTGGAGTGCCCAGATGGTCTCCAGTGGTAGGGAAGGAAGACTTTGAACACGTCGCTCGAACAGCATGAAAAGCCCAAGTCAAACCTCCTCCCTCCCCGGGCGGCTGCGTGGGTTAGCTCGCCTGGGTAGCCGGGAGGAGCGCGGCCTGGCGCCGGGCCAGCGGTGCAGCTGGCACCTTGAACTTGAACCCCCAGCTATAATCCTCCTCCTGCCCCAGCGCTCGGTGCTCCAGAAGCTCCAAAGTTTCCCAAATGCTGCTTTAATTGAGCCTGGCAGGGGGCCGGGGGCAGACGACCCCGTGCAGCATCTCCGCAGCGTATCCCAGAACTGGCGATTTCCTTCCTCTCGTCGTCGTCGACTCGCTGGATGGTGCTCCCCCCATGGAGAGAGGCAGGAAACCCGGCATCCTGCGCCCCATTTCTGAGCTTTACCCCTAAAATCCTTTCCAGGCCGGTGCTCCCTGCCCTCGGGCCGGCCGACGGGATTCTGCATTTACTTTCAGGCCGCGGGGTGACAGAGTCACGCGGGGAATTGCAGGGTTATGTTTTGTGGCTCCCTGGGGAGAGCGGGGGTCTGGTTTGATGCTCTTCGAGTTACCACAGTTATGGGGAAGGGGGGGAATGCGAGCTCGGTGCCTTTTTAATTAAAGGCTGCTAAACAGCCTCTCTGCCTGCAAAACGTCGGTGGCTCGGGGGTGTAACGAGGCCGAATCTCCTCAGCACTCAGCAGCGCGGTGTGGTGTGCGGTGCGTGAATGTGTTGGTGAGAACTGGGGTCGGTTGTTTCGGTGCATTGTGGTGTGATGCCGGCGGTTACAGCCGTGGGGCACAGCTCGCTGCCCCATGGGGATGGGGATGGGGATGCAGGGACAGGGATGTGGGGACAGGGATGCAGGGATGGGGATGTGGGGATGGGGAAGCAGGGACAGGGATGCGGGGATGGGGATGCGAGGATGGCAATGCAGGGACAGGGATGCGGGGACGGGGGTACGGGGATGGGGATGTGAGGGCGGAGATGTGGGGATGCAGGGATGGAGATGCGGCGATGGGGATGCAGGGACGGGAATATGGGGATGGCGATGCAGGAATTGGAGATGTGGGGATGTGGGGATGGGGATGCAGGGATGGAGATGTGGGGATGGGGATGCAGGGACGGGGATGCAGGGTTGAGGACGTGGGGATGGAGATGTGAGGATGCAGCAACGGGGACGTGGGGATGGGGATGCAGGGATGCAGTACCACGATCCTTGGGGGCTGGCGGAGAGGTCTGCGTGCATCTTTTCGGCAAGTTCAGAGGAAGAAAAGCAAAGTGCTGCGCTCAAAGCCGGCTCCTTGCCGATGCTCTCCACTTTGTGCCCATCCGGAGGAAAAAGTGCCTCTGGATCCTGCTTTAAACACCGTCTTGCGGGGTGGGGGGGCTGCATCAATCGCCTCGGCTGCCAAAGTTAACTTGGGGTAAGGCTTTTATCCCAACTGCTGAACTCTCCGGTGCTTTGGGAAAGGACAACAGCCCCCGTCCCAGCGCCTGGCGGGGAGAAATGGGATCCACTGGTGTATCGTAGGCCACGGGGCCGGGGGGGTCTGCGCTCTGGAGAAGGGTCCCTGGGCTCTGAGCATCCCCTCAGGCAGCGGGGGGGGTCCCATCCTGCGCAGGGGGCTGGGGTCCCTGCTGGGAAAGGCCGGTGGGGGGGACCCGGCGGGGCGGCGGAGGCCGGGGGGGGACTCTCTCGGCGGCAGGAAAATCCCCATCCGTCCCCCATCGCAACTTTCCCACGGGCGGCAACCGGCCGCCGGCCCCGCCGCGCCCCCGGGGGGGCGGGGGGGTCCCGTCTGTCTCTGTCCCCGTCCCCCCGTCCCCCCCGCCCCCGCCACCCCCGCGCTCCGCCCCCCCGCGGGGCCGCGGCCGGGGCGGGGACCCGGGGCCGGGCGGAACCCGCCGCCCCCCCCCCCCCCGCCCCCCTCCCGCCTCGCAGCCCCAGACGTCCCGGCGGCGGCGAGGGCGAGCGGGGAGCTGGGAGTCGGTCGCCCCCGCCGCTCCATGGCCACGGCCGCGGCGGCGGAGCCCAGCGCCCGCCGCCCCCGGGGGAGCGGGAGCGGCCCCGGCGGGAGCAGCGCGGCTCGGCGGCCGCCGGTGAGTGCGGGGACGAGGGGACGGAGGGGGGAGCGGAGCCCCGGAGCTGGGGGGGGCGGGGGGGTAACCCACGGCGGGGACACGGACACGGCACCGGCTGTGCGCTCCCGCATCAACCCCGGGCACCCCGACCCTGTGCGGGAGGCACGGCGGTGAGCACGGGCACCGGGCACCCACGGGCACCCGCGGGGCACCCGGCACCTACGGGCACCCAGGGACAGGGGGTACCCACGGGCACCCAGGGACACCGGGCACACACGGGGCACCCGGCACCTACAGGCATCCACGGACAGGGGGTACCCACGGGGCATCTACGGGCACCCACGGGCACGGGGTACCCACGGGGACAGGGCACCCACGGGCACGGGGCACCCACAGGCACCGGGCACCCACGAAAAAGGGGGCACCCACGGGCATGGGGTACCCACAGGCACAGGGTACCCACGAAAAAGGGGGCACCCACGGGCATGGGGTACCCACAGGCACAGGGTACCCACGAAAAAGGGGGTACCCACGGGCATGGGGTACCCACAGGCACAGGGTACCCACGAAAAAGGGGACACCCACGGGGCACCCACGGGCACGGTGTACCCATGGGGCACCCACGGGCACTGGGCACCCATGGGGACAGGGCACTCACGGACATGGGGCACCCACAGGCACCAGGCACCCATGGGCACGGGGTACCCACAATTGCGGGGTACCCGCAGGCACTGGGCACCCGTGGGCACGGGGTACCCATGGACGTGGGGCACCCACAGGACACCCACGGGCACTGGGCACTCATGGGCACCAGGAACCCACAGGCGCTGGGTACCCACAAGTGCAGGGCAGCCACGGACATGCGGCACCCACAAACACGGGGCACCCGCAGGCACAAGGGCACCCACCAACATGGGGTACCCACGGACACGGGGCACCCACGGACACGGGGCACCCACGGACACGGGGCACCCACGGACACACACACACAGCCCGCACACTCGCACGCCTACACCGCCACACGGGGGGGGTGTCCAGATGTGCCCGCACACGCGTGTGTGAGCCCACGCAGGGACACGCACACCCCCTGGCACGTCCGGAGCCGGGCACCTGGGAAGCAGCCGGCTGGAGTGGCCAAATCCCAGCAGTTTTTGCGGTTCCCCGAGTCTCCTGGCAGAGGGGTGAGGCGAGGGGCGGCCACGCAGCAGATCCCCGCGCAGGGTTCGGCGTTAGACACGGGCGAGAGGAGAAGTGGGTGGAAATTATCCCGGCAGCTCCTGGACTTCGGGATCGGGAGGGCCTTTTCGGCACAAGGGGCTCAGCTTTGTGGCTTGGAGTTGAGGTTGGGGGGGGGGGAACAACCGCAGCCGGACCCACGGCTCCCGTCTCGCTTCCAGGTGGGTTTGGATTCCTGCTCGTGAAATCGGGGAGACGGGAGGTTTAAAATGCTGGCGGCAAGAGTGATCCCAGCTGGGAATACAGCTGGGAACGGGCAGGTGGAGTGGGGTGCGGGTCCCTGGGTGGGAGGAGACGGGTTCTGTGTGTTTGTACCCGCTGGATAACTTGGGCCATGCCTGGGAGCAGGGAGGACTTGGCACCCCCCGGAGTCCCCTCCCTCCCTCCCTCCCTCCCTCCACGCTGGCAGGGATTTTTTCAAAGGAGCAGCGGGGAAGGTGCCAAATTCAGAAAGAGTTTGGTCCTAATTCCCTGGAAATCCCAGCCTACGGGTTTATTTTATTTATTTATTTTTTTTTCCTTCCTTTTCTCTCGGCCATGAGGATTTGCAAGGTGCTTGGCTGCAGCCCGCTTCCCCGGGGTGCCCAGCCACCCCGCACCGCTTCCCGGAGGCAGGAATTCTCCCAGGAAATCCCCCTGAGCACCCCACTCCTCCTCCTCCTCCTCCTCCGAGCAAGCAAAAAGCTGCCATTAGAAATCCGCTCTCCGTTTAAATTTAGATTTGCCTGCATTATCTTGGATTCGGATTTATTAATTATTTGCATCTGGTTCATATCAAAAAAAAAGTTGAGCAATGCAGATGTCCTGATTTCGGCATCAGCTTGGAGGAGAAACACCAAATTTGCGGCGTTTCCATTGTCTCCTGAAACAATGGCCCGTCAGAAGCAGCCGGGAATGACGATCCCCTTCGCAGGGGTCTGACATGAGTTAAGCATCCACCCGCCTTGCGTGATCTCCTCGCTATGGGTGACTGCGGCTCGTTTCCCAGCCGTAGAGATTAGTCTAATTAGCAGAGCAAATCTGGGTAAGGCAAGCTCTTGTAATTAGTAATCAGTTGGATGTTTCCACGCACTTTTCTTTGCCTGAGGGGCGGAGGGGGGTTTGGCGGATGGCCCCGTTTTGGGAGCAGGGAGGACTTTGGAGAAGTCAAGGTGAACGGGGCTGGTGGCACCGGGGGCACTTGTGGCACTGGGGGCTCTCCCCACTCCTGGGTGTTGCTGCGTCCCGTTTGTCCATCGGGACTTTCTCTCCTGGGGGAGCCCACCAAGGACTGTCCCCATCCAGAGGGACAGACCCATCTGTGTCCCCAGACCACCCCAGCGCCGCCTTTCCCTATAGCTTGCCGTCCCGGATCATGCTCCAAGTGACACCGGTAGCCCTGGTGGCTCCTGGCTGCCATCTGGGCCGTGTTGACCTGAAGGTGGGAAGCCCGCGAGATGCTCCTCCGCCAGGCGTGGAGGTGGCGTCTGCAACAGGGAGTGCTTGGGGGAGGCGGTTGTGTGTGAACGTCTCCTCCATCCCGTCCTTCCCCCGGGGAATCGGAGGTCTCCACTGCTGCGGAGAGAGAAACGAGGGACGTTTCAGACCCGTGAGCCGTCATCACCTTTGGGCCATAAGCAGAGGGTAAATAGTCACAGACCGGGTCTCCTGCGCTCCAGTAAAGGTGAAAATATATCACAAGCCCCGTGAAAAGCAGGCGTGAGACCCCCCAGCCCAGGAGCTGGTGGTTCCTGCTGGGAAGGGGGATAATCCTTCCCACACGGTGACAATTAGCGTTACTGGGTTCATGTGAAAGCTTCTGTGAGGGACAGAATTAATGATGATTGATTAACGGGCGTACCCAGCCAAAGCTGAAGCCGGAGTGACAGATTTTGTCACCGCATTGGGAACGCGTTTGCGCCGGGGTCGCGGCCGGGAGATTTACCCCTCGGGACCGAGCCCGGAGGAGACTTTGCAGCTCCGGGCTGGGAGCTGCCGGTGGGTACTGGGATGGCGACAGGGTGTTTTTCCTGCCGGGAGAGACCCAGAAAGATGCTCGGGGGCTTTTTCTCTTCTTTCTTCTCTCTGAGCACCTCTAATGTGTAGCCAAGGGGACAGGGAAAAACAGGAAAGGAGGAGGCACCGCGTGAGGCCTCGGACCACCCCGAGCATCCCAGACAATGATGGTTCATGTGGGGCCTTAAACCACCCCGAGCGTCCCAGACGATGGGACCGGTCGGGACGGACGCTGCTCCCCCGCCGGGATGGGAGGCGGGATGGGGAGAAGGGAGCGGGCGCCCGGGTGCTGCTCCCCGCCGTCCCCTCCCTGCCCCGCGCCGGGGGCGGCGTTGGAGGTTAGGATGAAAAAGGGAGTTATTTTTAAGCGTCTCCTCTCGGCGCAGACTGTCATCGCCATTCTCCGAACCTTCTCCGGTGGGTGGGGGAGGCAGGGAGGGCTCTGGCAGCTCGGCGCGTCCTCGCACCTATAAGGTCCCGCTGCCTGGGTCCCCCTTCCCTGCGGAGGGGGGGTTTGGGGGGGCTCAGCCACCCGGGGCTTTGGCACCCCAGGAGTTTAAAAGCCGTCTAAGCTGGATTTAATATTTCTCCGGCATGTGGCTGTCGGGTGTGCTGCGGGCTCCTCGCCCAGGCTCCCCGGGAGGAGGATGCTTCGGGTGAGCCGCAGAGCAGCTGTAAAACCCCATCCCTGCCCTGGGAATGGCGCTGTGCGGTGCCGGGGGCTCCCGGGGGGGCTGGGACGAGGTCTGAGGGGGGGGAGGGGGGCTGCGTGGTGCCTCGGCGCTTCGGCGGTCTCGTCCGTCACCGCGGCCTTTAGTCACGCTCCAGGCTCTGCTGCCTCATTTGGCAATGGATTTCAAACTCCGTTTATTCCCAAAGTCAGGAGAGCAGCTCTAAAGTCGCAATGTTTTAGGAAAAGAGAAGGGAAAACGAGGGGCTTTCTGTTTGTCAGGCATTTCTGGAGCGGTCGTTGCAGCCTGGGCTGCTCCTGGTACCAGCTCCCCGGGGTGATGCTCTGCCGGGGTGAGGTGCGGAAGACTCACAAGGATGGGATCTGGGTGCAGGATGGATCCCAGGTACAGGATGGATCCTGGGTGCAGGATGGATCTCGGGTGTGGCATGGGATCCTGGGTGCAGGATGGATCTTGGGAGCAGGATGGGATCCTGGATACAGGAAGGGATCCTGGGTACAGGATGGATCCTGGGAGCAGGGTGGGATCCTGGGAGCAGGATGGGGATCCTGGGTGCAGGTCGGGATCTTGGGTGCAGGATGGATCCTGGATACAGGACTGGATCCTGGGTGCTGGATGGGATCCTGGGTATAGGATGGGATCCTGGGTGCAGGATGGATCCTGAGTACGGGATGGATCCTGGATACAGGACAGGATCGTGGGTGCAGGATGGATCTTGGGTGCAGGATGGATCCTGGGTACAGGACGGGATCCTGGGTGCAGGATGGATCCTGGGAGCAGTATGGAATCTTGGGTGCAGGATGGATCCTGGATACAGGACTGGATCCTGGGTGCAGGATGCATCTTGGGTACAGGATGGGGATCCTGGGAGCAGGATGGGGATCCTGGGAGCAGGTCGGGATCCTGGGAGCAGGTCGGGATCCTGGGAGCAGGATGGGATCCTGGGAGCAGGATGGGATCTTGGGTGCAGGATGGGATCTTGGGTGCAGGACGGGCCATGCCCCGAGGACGGCCATCGCAGCCCGGAGCGGGGCAGGCCAGCAGCGATAGAAACGCTCTCCCCGGGGAGATGCAGAGTTTTAAATCCCTGCTGGCCTGGTGGGGTCCGTCCTGCGCCCAAACCCTTTCCAGGGGTTATCCGGGAAAAAACAGGGGCATAAACCTGGCAGGGGGAGGCAGCTGCCCTCAGTGCTGCCTGCGGTTTTTGTCCCCGAGCTGGCTGGCATCTCCCGCAGCACATCACCGGGGTGGCACCACCAGGCACCGGCGCAGCCCCTCATCCCTCAGCCGCAGGGAGATTTTTGAGGCCAAATCTGCTTTTTGATAGCCCCATGGCACGCCGCAAACTCAAGCAGGCAGCACAGTCACGGCAGGGTCAGAGCATCCCCAGGGCACCCCGGGATGCAGGGACCCGCCTGTGGGAGGGACCCTTCCCAAATTCCGCTTTTCCCCCCCTCCGCCGGGCCAGCTCCGCCGTTGTGGGATGCGTTGGGATTTAGCGTCAAATTTTCGGAGCGTCTGTCTGCGAAGGCGACGGGAGAGGATTGGGGTGGGAGGGTGGAGCCGGCAATATGCCTTCGTGATGGCGGGGGGGGCGGATGCGGGGGGGGGGGATTAGAGAAATATTTGTGTTTATTTTAATGCCGGGCTTATTGCGGGGATTGGGAGCTTAACTCCGACCCTGGCAGCGGCGGATGCAGCCCCTCATCTCGCTCCATAACGCTGACGGCGTTTCCATTTCCATCCCGTCATTCCTCCCCGCCGGGGAAGCGAAACCTCAAAACCGGAGGCGTCGGGTCCCGCTGAACCGCGGCTGCCCCCGGGCTGCAGGGGGGTGGCCGGGGGGGGCCCCGGGCCACCGCCTGTCCCCACCAGGGGACCGGGGCTGTCCCCCTACCACCCCCAGGACCCCCATCCCAGCCTAGCGCCGCTGCTCCGGCATTGAATTAATCCATTCGCCTGAGTGTCGGCGTCTGCGAGTTGCAGAATTGGATGGCAACGCTGGGCTTTTCTATTCTTTTTTTTTTTTTTTTTAAATTTCTTTTTTTTTTTTTTTTTTTTTTATAAAGAGCTTATATAACCTTGGGGATTCTATTAATAAAAATAATGGTTTTGAACTCTGGGAACAACCAGCCCCGACGATGAGCAATTAAATGCTCCAACTTCAGAAAGCAGGCAGCTATGGGGGAGATAAGGGGAGAGGCGCTCGGGGGCGGGGGGGGGGGGCAGGGGGGGACCAAGGTGGGGTCCCCACCCGGAGGGAGGTTGCCGGATCTGCCTGTCCCTCCTGTATCCCTGTATCCCCATCCCTGTGCCCGGGGAAGGGAAGAGGGAGCGGGGAATGGAGTTATTTCAGACCCAGCCTGGGGGGGTGTGGGGGGGTGGACACCCCCTGGGTGCTGCTGAACCCATTTTCCAGCACCCCGGCTCCCACGCCTCACCCCCCCGGGACGTATCCAGTGCGGAATCGTGGGACCAACATCCCAGCACGACCTGGATGAACATCGCCGGGAGCCGGCACAACACCCTGCCGGGGACTTTGGCGGGGGGGTCGTGGCCCCCGTGGGCCTGGGCTTTGGCTCCAGCAGGGGCTCGGGGGGGGGCGGGGGTGTGTGTGTGTGTGTTAAAGGCGATAACGGCAGAATTGGGTTTAAAAAGGCGCATCCGAGGCGCTGAGACAAAACCAGGGGGCGGCTGCTGTGGGGGTGGGGTGGGGGGTTGTTCAGGGTGGCTTCGGGGGCCGCGAACCCCGGGGGAGGTCACAGTTCCCCCCGCTCCCCCCCCCCCCAAAGCCGGTATCAAAAAGCCTTCGCTCCGCTCTGGCGGTTTCGGGGGGTTTTACTTATTTTAATCCCTAAGTAGCCGGCGAGGTATTTAAAGGGTTTAATATAAATTTAAGAGAAGTGGAATCTAAGATGGTAATTAGAGAAAGCTGGGAGAGAACCTAAATTAAGGCATTTGGAGGCAAAAAAAAAAAAAAAAAAAAAAGCCCCCAGTCGTTGGGATGCGTTCGAGTGCCCGATTGTTTCCCTTTAATACCCAAATATTTAAAAAGTCATTTTTTCCATTCAGGGTGACGGTCGCGTTGGGTTTCTTGTGTTTCCCCCCGCCTTGGAATGCGGGATTATCGGCTTCTTTCCCAGGAAGGTTTCACCCCCCCTCCTCCCCCCCCCCCACCCCCCCGCCCCTGGCAGCAGGGGGCTGTGGGTTGGGGTTGTTTTGTTTTGGGGGTTGATTTTTTTTTTTATTTTTTTTGCCTCTAAATCTCCCGTATTCAAATGGTCCCAGCTTGACAGCCTTGTGCCAGGAACACGCTGTCATCCTGCAACTCATATCTTTAATTCCTTCCCTCTCATGCTAATAACACCTTAAGATGATTAAGACTCGGGGGGGGCGGGGGGAAGACGACCAAAAAACTCAGTATCTTATTTTTCTGCCGTGGGTGATGCTGGTCGTTGGCTCTCGGTGCTTCATTCGTCTCGGGGGAGTAAAATTAGAGGGTCACCCTCCTCCTGCAGGGGTTTTTCCCCGTTGATTTTACTTCCCGGCTTTTAATTGCGGAATATTGACGCCGCCGTGTTCGATGAACGTTCTCCTTTCGCGCTGTAAGAAGCGGCGGCGGGGCGAGTCCCCTCCGCAGCATCCCTTGGCCGGGGGCCACCCTGCGGCGCTTGCCCGCTCCCGCCGGCGGCACGGTGCGGGAAGAACCCGGGCGACATTCCCAACCGGCGGCGCCAGCGGATGCGGGACAGGGCTCGGACACGGACCGGGGCTCGGACAGCCCGTCCTGCCCGGCCACGCTGCCCACCGCCGCCGGGCACGCCGCGGCCGGCCTGCACGGATACCCGATTCCCCTCCACATGAGGTTATTTAATTTCTTTTTTTTTTTTTTTTTAAATTTTTTTTTTTTTTTTCAGTCGGGGACACGTGCAGAGCGTGTTTTAGCTTCCCCGTACGGCGGGGCACCACTTACCCCGTGCGCGACGGTGCCAGCCGTGGCTTCCCTGATGCCGATGCTTCCCTGCCGGGCTGGTTTTGGCAGCAATTTTGACGCCTTCTTGCTCGTCTAGAAATCAAGGTACTGGAGAAAATTAAACACACTGGAACGCCCCGTAAATCCCAGGGTGCGGAGCTTTATCTCGGTGTGTGCGAGGGCAGGACCCTGCGGATGCGCTGAGCGCGTCGGCTTTCCCCCCCCGGCGCGGGAGATAAGGAAAAGAGGCTCTTTCAGCTCAAATCCCGCCTGGGCGCTGGGTTGGTGAGTCCCGTGGTCTGACGAGCAGCTCGAGGATAGTGGGATGTTGGTTCAGGTTTTCAGGTCGCGTGTGGATAGCCAGCGGAGCGACGCGGGGAGCGGCGTCGCTTGCAGGGCCCCGTACGGCTTCCTCCGACCTTCGGGTTGGGTTTCCGTGTGCCGCCCGTGCCTCAGTTTCCCCAGCAGGCAAATGAACCGCCCCTTCCCTCGCTGCTGGTGAGCCGAGTGGCTCGTGGCAGCCTTTTGGAGGTGTCATAGGACTCAGTGACCCAGGACGGATCATTTGGGCCCCCGATGCCGGCGATGTCTCCGTGACGGTGCAGCAGGGTCCTGGGGGTTGGGATGTGAGATTTCAGGCTTCGGCAGCGCGGCCGGAGGGAGCCCCTTGGCCCTTCCGCTGCTCCCGAACTGGGAGAGAGAAATACCTCGAGGGGAGTAGGCAGGCGAGGGGGGAGAGGAAAGCTGCCGGGCCCTGACGTGGTGCAGCCTGTGGGCTTGGTGTCCCCTGTGCTCCTGATGTCCCTGTGCCCCCCCTGTTCCTGGCATCCCCCTCCTCCCAGTGTCCCGGTGCTCCCCGTGCTCCTGGCATCCTCATGCTCCTGGTGTTCCCATGCCTCTCATGCTCCTGGCGTCCTCATGCTCCCACCGTCACCATGGTCCCCGTGTTCCTGGCGTCCCTGTGCTCCCAGTGTTCCTGTGCTCCCTGTGTTCCTGGCATCCCCCTGCTCCCAGTGTTCCCAGCATCCCTGTGCTCCCAGTGTCCATGTGCTCCCCATGTTTCTGGCATCTTCTTGCTCCCGGTGTCCCTGTGGTCCCCGTGCTCCTGGCATCCCCATGCTTCCCATGTTCCTGGCATCCCCGTGCTCCCAGTGTCCCGGTGCTCCCCGTGCTCCTGGCATCCTCATGCTCCTGGTGTTCCCATGCCTCTCATGCTCCTGGCATCCTCATGTTCCCCGTGTCCCTGTGCTCCCCATGTTCCTGGCATCCCCATGTTCCCAATATTCCTGGCATCCCCGTGCTCCTACTGTTCCCAGCATCCCTGTGCTCCTGATGTCCCTGTGTTCCCCATGTTCCTGGCATCCCCCTGCTCCCAGTGTCCCTGTGGTCCCCGTCCTCCTGGCATCCCCATGCTCCTGGTGTTCCCATGCCTCATACTCCTGGCATCCTCATGCTCCCAGCATCCCCATGCTTCCCATGTTCCTGGCATCCCCCTGCTCCCAGTGTTCCCAGCATCCCTCTGTTCCCAGTGTCCATGTGCTCCTCAGAGCTTCCAGCATCTTCTTGCTCCCGGCGTCCCTGTGCTCCCATGGTCCCAGCATCTCCATGCTCCCAGTGTCCCTGTGGTCCCCATGCTCCCGGCATCCCGGACACGCGCCCCCCCCGCCCCCAGCCCAGTGATGCCTCCTCACCTTTTTCTCCCGCCCCCTCCGCAGGAGGAGCGGCCGAGCCGGCGAGGATGACTGCCGAGAGCGCCGAAACCAACGGCCCCGTGCGGGAGCTGGAGGCGGGGGGGACCAAGCCACCACCCCCCCGCGTCCCGCCGCGGCGCCGGGGACGCCGCCTGCGCCGCAAGTCACCGCCGGAGGTGCCGGTGAAGGGGCAGCTCCGCATGCGCTCGCCGTCAGGAGCCTTCGTCATGGTGGGCATCTCGGTGGTCCTGGTGGGCATGACCATCGCCGTGGTGGGCTACTGGCCCCACCGGGGACCTGGGAGCACCGTGGCCGGCGCGGGGAACGCCAGCATGGCAGGGGACATGAGGAGAGAGGTGGCCGCCGGGCGCCACGTGCCCCACAGCGAGAAGCTCAAGCTGATCGGCCCCGTCATCATGGGCATCGGGCTCTTCATTTTCATCTGCGCCAACACCATGCTGTACGAGAACAGGGACATGGAGACCCGCAGGCTGATGCAGAAGGGACTCTACTCCATGGCGGCGGGTCTCCCTGAGGGCACCGGCCCCGAGGACGGGCACTGCCAGCGCGGGGACGGCCAGCCCGTCCCCAAGGCCAACGCCGAGTGCGTGGAGGGCTGCTACCAGGTGGATCTCTCCTGCCAGCCCAGCCCTGGCAACAAGTGGTCCGACTGCTACGGCCCCAACAGGCTCCAGACCGCGGCCGAGCTCCTGCAGCAGCCGGCAGCGTCCCCCGCCGCCTCCCTCCTCAGCCTCCGCCCCGGCGCCTCCGCCGAGGCCAACCTCAGCCTCTCCTGCCGCTCCGGGGCCGAGTCCCTCCTCTCCTCGGCTGTCGGCGCCTTGGCATTGCCCGTCATCAAGCTCAACAACCGCTTGCTGGACGTGGCGGCGCGGGGGGCCGGGCAGAGGGCAGAGGGGGGCCCCGCCGAGCATCCCCTTGAAGACCCACGGCTCTCCCGGGGCGGCAGCATTGCGCCCCGTGGCCAGGACCATGATGGAGGTGGCCACGGCCGTGATGGTGGTGGCCACGTTGTCATCAACATGGATGGCGGCTGCCCCGGCGCGGAGCCGGAGGAGTTCGGCCTGGATGCACAGCTCCACACCCCGGGACACTCCAAGTCCCTGGACCTCGGTCGGCCGGGGGTGCTGCTGGTGGCCCCCATCAAGGACCGTAAGAACCGGAGCTGGCCCCGGCTGGACCACGTCAGCCTGGTGGGTTACGCCAAACTGGAAAGTACTGGCGAGTCCTCGGACCGGCTGCTGGAGCCCGGCAAGCCCCCGAGCCGCAGCGAGCCCCGACCCAGCTCCTGGGTGGTGGGGACGGAGCGGGGTGAGCGGGTCTGACGTCCCCGCGGCCCGTCACGTCGCAGTCCCTCCTCCTGACCCCCGGCAGCCACCAGTGACCCCAGAACCCCAGAGCCGGGAGGGGTTTGGGGACGGCGTTTTTAAGCGGATGCCAAGACGGGGGTCCCGACCCGTGGCTCGAGGACGTGCCTGGGGTGGGATGTCCTCTCCTGGGGTGGGATGTTGTCTCCTGGCTGCCTCTCGACGGCTCCCCGGTGGCTGCCCTTGGCCTTACAAGCCCTTCTCCCGGTGGCTTTTCCAGAGGAGCCCTCGCTTTGGGACCCAGCACAAACTGCGGGATGGGGACGTGGGGCGGGCGAAGCCCCGCCGGCCTCCGCAGCACTTTATTTCAGTGGGGTGGGGCGGGTGTTTTTTGCGGGGGAGAGGGGGGGTGTCCCCTTCCCCAGCCTCAACCCACCAGGAAATTTGCTTGACCGGAGCACGTAAGCCCGACGGGGCTATTAAATATTCTCTCGATGCCACGCGGTCCCACCTCGCCTCATCGTCTGACCTGCGGGATGCTCGGGGCCGGGGCGGGGGGGGGGGGGCTGGGGAGAGTAAGGATGCTCTCTAACCAGGTGCCGAATATTTGCAGGATAAGGTGATAAGCTCGAAGTTTGTGGGGTTGGTTTGGGGTTTTTTGCAGAGGAGGATGGAAAAGGTGCCCAGGGACGCTGCAGGCAGCCCCGAAATTAAAACGGAGTCGCCGGGGCGCGGCGGTTCCCAAAGTCTGTCCGTGGGTCAGGGTTTATTTGTGCTGTTTTGTGGTGGGGTGAAGGACGGGGGTGGCGGGAGGGTGCAGGCGGTTGGGGGATGCGGGTGGTGGGAGGGATGCGATGGGGCAGAGACGGGGGGGGGTGAGCGGCGGTGCTGGTTTTGCCGGGTCCCGGTGGGTGCTGCCGCGTTATTTGGTGCCCTTTGGATGCAGAAGAGGAGCCGCACGGGATGCGGGCAGAGACCAGCCTCGGGCACCGGGGTGGTGCCCTCCCCATAGGGAAGGTGGCACAGAAACAAAAGCCTCCAAAAACCCGTCACAGCAGGAAAATGCAGTAGGAAAACGTGGATAAAACGGAGAAACAGGGTTGGGTGAGGATGCGCTGCGGGATGCAGCTCACGTCCCGTCTCGGGAGATGGCTCCAGGCTCAGCAGCCCGAGGGAGGGGAAGCATCGGCTGCCCGTTTTCTTGCAAACGAGCAATTTTTGCTCCGGCATTTCTTTCCCGGTCCTTTCCCAGGGTCTTTGCCGTGTTTGGCCCTGGGGAAGGTGCGGGCTGGTCTCTGCTTTGACGCTCACCCTCCATTCCCGTCGATTCCCTCCGGCACGTGGCCGCCGTGTCCCTCCGACGTCCCCCCTGGGTGAAGCCCCATCCGGGGCTCTTGTCACCCCTTTTTGTCACCCCACGGGGCTGGGGACAGGGGACGGGGCTGCGGGAGCCGGGGAGGGTTGTGCTGGCGATGCTGTCGTCCCTCATCCGCCTGTCATCACCTTCCGCATCGCCGCGTTAACCGCCGGCGTTGGCAGATTAAAGCCTGCAAGAAACAAAACCTCTCCGCGCTCGTTTTAGAGAAGTCAGGGTTTCCACGACTTTTTTTTTTTTTTTTTTTTCTCCTCCCCCCCTCCCCTTTGAAAATTCAGCGTGTTTTGTTTTGAGTTCTACGATTATTTTTTCACTTTAAATTCCTATTTTGCCTTTCAAACGGGAGCGGTACCTGCTTCACGCCCGGAGCAGATCCGGACCCATTTCCACCTCTGCTCCTCCACCCTGCCCCATGTGAGACCCCCGGCCGAGCTGTGGGGCTGTGAACCCCCTTTTTCCCAAAAAGCAGCCCCTAAGCTCCCCCCGCAGCCCTGCAGTGGGTTTTTTTTTCCTGCTTTACAAGAAAAGGCCATCTCTGTTTCCAGCGCAAACTCACCCAAAAAGTCTGGGTGCCGGGTACCAGCCTCCCCCTTCGCAGGGCGGCAGCGATGGAGGGGGGGGTCGGTGGCATCCCCGCCGTTTCCCTGGGAGCGATACCAGCCCCCGGGCTCAGCTATTTCTCGGGCTGCTTAATCGCAAAATTATTTAGGCACCCGTTCAACGCAATAAACAGCAACAACAACAAAAAAGTCAGCGGCGGGGTCTGCCCCGAAGCAACGTCCCGGGGGACGTGCCGGGAGGTTGTTTTTAGCTGAAAAAAATAACTTGGTCATTTGGGCTTAACCAGCTGCAGCCAGAGCTAACGCCAGGCCCTGGGCCACGCTTCGGAAACCGGCAGCAAGAAATTGGAGCCCGAAAGGCCACACGGAGCCACGCCAGGAGCTGCTTCAGGGCCGGGAGCTTTTGTTTCCATTTTCCCCCATCATTTTCTGGCTGGGGAGCAGCCCGACCGTGGGAAGCAGCTGCATCCCAACGTGCAAACGATGGGGACGAGAGGGGAACCTGCCTGTGATGTCTCCTGCCTGGACCATGCGCCTGCCCCAGAGGCCTCCTCCTACCCCAGCGTCTTCCTCCTGCCCCAGCGTCTTCGTCCTGCCCCAGCGTCTTCGTCCTGCCTCAGCGTCTTCGTCCTGCTCCAGTGTCTTCGTCCTGCCTCAGCATCTTCCTCCTGCCTCAGCGTCTTCCTCCTGCCCCAGCGTCCTCCTCCTGCCCCAGCGTCCTCCTCCTGCCCCAGCGTCCTCCTCCTGCCTCAGCGTCTTCCTCCTGCCCCAGCGTCTTCCTCCTGCCCCAGCGTCTTCCTCTTGCCTCAGCGTCCTCCTCCTGCTCCAGCGTCCTCCTCCTGCTTCAGCGTCTTCCTCTTGCCTCAGCATCCTCCTGCTCCAGCATCTTCCTCCTGCCCCAGCATCCTCCTCCTGCTTCAGCATCTTCCTCTTGCCTCAGCATCCTCCTGCTCCAGCATCCTCCTCCTGCTCCAGGATCCTCCTCCTGCCCCAGCATCCTCCTCCTGCCCCAGGATCCTCCTCCTGCTCTAGGATCCTCCTCCTGCCCCAGCATCCTCCTCCTGCTCCAGGATCCTCCTCCTGCCCCAGCATCCTCCTCCTGCCCCAGCATCCTCCTCCTGCTCCAGGATCCTCCTCCTGCTCCAGGATCCTCCTCCTGCCCCAGCATCCTCCCGCCCAATGCAGCAGCATCCTCCAGGGAGGCATTGCTGAGCCACGTAGGGATCATTTAAAAATGCAAAGCTGCTTGATTAATTAATCCGACAGGGTGAGAAGAGCCGTGCTTGCTCTAGAGAGAACATCATCCACACATCCCTCACCTGCAGCTCCGCCGGTGGACTCGGTTTCAAGAGTTTTTGTGGGATTTTAACAGTGTTGGCTTCAACAGATGGACACCATGGATGCTCTCACCCCCGTGCAGCGTGCTGGGAATAAAACAGCGGGAATGGATCTGGGTTGAGAAGAAAAATTTAAAAATAAAGCGAAAAAAAAAAAAAATCCACCCTGGATCCCTCCGTTGACCCCGCTCGGCTGCAGAGCTGTGAAGTTAAAGCATCCTGGCAGCACTGGAGATGTCACACTGTGCGGCTTGTGAAGGGCGATGCTGGACGGTGTCTTCTCATCCTGCCCGGGAACCGGCTCTATTAACTGTAGATTAAACGTCCAGCCGTTATCACCCACCGGCGTATCCCCCACCCCCCAGGAGGTGCCTGCTGCAGGAGGAGATTCCTACCAAGGGAAGGGGGATTTCACCAAAACCACCAGCAAAAGAAAAGAGCGGGGGCGTCCCCGATGCCGACCATCCAGGAGTGAGCACGGGATGTCCCTTGGGGCCACCGCGGCAGAGGACGGAGGCAGGAGAGGCGAGGGCCCCCGCTAATTGCAATAATTAGCCCTGCACCACCAAGGGACCTCTAGGCTGGCGCAAGGCTGTGGGACAGCCATAGTTTGGGCTAAAAATGGACAAAATATGGTGGGGGAAGCCAGTGCCGTGGGCTGTGTGGGGGAGAGGTGCCCTGGGAGGGTGCAGACCCCACCAGCAGCTGTGAGAGGGTCTCCCATGCCCAGGGACACCCCAGCCAGTGCCGGTGGGGCTCCAGGGTCGCCACTGGGACACCGCTGTCCCCAGCGGAGGTGGCGGAGGGGGGGCGTTAATAACAGCCCTTTGACCACCTCTTTAACGGGGCTCCTACATGGAGCTGGAGCTCCTGTGCAGCTCGAAGGGGGCAGGGTCGGAGCTGGCCCCAAAAAACATCCCCTAAAAGGGGCGAAAAAGGGGGGAGACAGAGAGAAAAAAGCCGGAGCCGCCGCAGCAGGTCCCGATTGCAAAGGATCCGGGCCAAAACCTGGGAGCAAAACAGCCATGGCCACGTTTGGCCAGATCAGCCGCAGCTGGCGGTGGGCGGGGGGATGGACGATGGCTCCCACCCCACACCTGATGCCGCTCAGCCCACCAGGTCCCACCAAGCTGATTTGCAGCCCTTCCTCTTCCTCCTCTTCCTCTTCTTCTCCCCACAGCCATGAGCCTGCTTGGTTGGTAAGTCCTTCCTTAAGATTGAAAGCCTGTGGGAAGGAAAGCACGCTGGTAGCGGGCGCGCGCTTGTAGTCCAGCCGGGGAATGCAAATGTCGGTGCATTATTTCGGGCGAGTGCTCTCGGCTATAAATCTCCTTCCCGGGGCGCTGGGAAAGACGGAGCGTCGGAGCTTTCCGTGCCGGGGCTGAGGCCATTGCGGTTCTTCGCGCCTTCTGTTTCAGGATGAGGGCTGGGGCGGGGGTGCCGGGGCGCGGGTGTGCTCCCCGGTGCTGGGGCGCCTTGTGACCTCTTCGCGAGGCATACAGGGAGATGCTTTTGGATGCTTTATTTTTTTTTTTTTTTTTAAAAAAAAAAAAAGGAAATAAGTATGATGCAAAGCGCCTCTCTGCATTAATGAGCCAGCACTGAGCCAAAGGCGCCCGTCTCGGTGCTTCCCGGCATCTAAAGGAGCCAGGACGGGGCTGGAGCTGGGGTGGGTTTGGGGGTAGTCGCTTTATTTTTTTTATTTTTTTTTTGCTTTATTTTTTGGCTCTTCTGGGTTTGGGGGTGTCCTGCACAGGCGCACTGGCCCTTCGTGTTTCTCCTGCTGCAAAAAAGGCCTGATTCCCCCCACCCCGGGGCTGGTTCGGGGGGGGGACAGGGTGAGCTGAGCCCCAGGGCCAGCGTCCCCCATCAGCTGTTGGCAGCGTCCCTGCCGTGCTGGAGCCCCAAATCCCGGGCTTTGGCTTGGAGCCCATCGGGGAGCGCGGCCCGTGCTGGGGGCGAACTGGGGGAAGGAGAGGATGCGCGGATAACCTGCTCTGTCTGGCACGCGGGGGGTTAACTTGGGGCACTTCAGGGCTGGGAATCTGGGCTTTGGGAGTCCATTCCTAGCCCAGGAACACTGTCTCGTCCGGAGAAGCTTGGTAGGGTGTGCGTCTTGGGGGGCAGCAGGGGAGAGCTTGTGCCTTGAAGTGTTGCTTGGAGCAAGGTGCGGGTCGGGAACATCCCCAGGTCACTGCTTCCCTGGGGAATGCAATGTCACTGCTTCCCTGGGGACAATCCTGCACCGAGCACAGCCGGCTCCGGAGCCCGGCCTTGCCTCGGTGTCCCAGGGTGGCCAGGAGCCCTGTGGCTGCCTTCGGGAGATGAGACATAGCCCCTCGGGCTACCAGAGCACTGATGGAGCTGGGGTGGAGGAGCCACGTCCTGCTCCTGGCCATGTCCTGCGGGAGAAAGCTCCCGTGGAGCCACCCGAGGTGGCCCCTGGGTGCCGGATCTGCACCCACCCACCACATTGCCCTGGGCAAGCATCTGGGTGTGGGTTTGCACCGGCAGCAGTGCCCGCGCCGTTCCAGCTCCACCAGCTCCCTGGTTCTCGCCGAGGGCAGTGGGACACATCCCACCGGCATGTCCCGCTCCATGGAGTGATGGAAAGGCCGGACTCTGCCCAGGGAACTCCCGCTTCCCCGCTCCCGGGTTGTGGAGGCGGCGGGGACGATGGAGCGGGCTGGAGGGATCCCGCTGCAGGTCTGCGGTGTTCGGGAAACCCAAGGTGGAGCAACTGGGCTGTACTGGTGGGCACTGGGGTGTGATCCCGCCCGTTGATTTGGTTTTCCAGCCTCCCAGGGCCTGGTGCGGTCCTGGGATGCTCTGCAGAGCCATGGGGATGCTCTGCTCCCCCAAAGTGACTTGGGGGGCAGCTCCTGGGGGAGCATCGAGCCCTTAGAGCCGGGGGGAGCGAAGAGCTGCTGGGGCTGGTGCCCACAGACGTGCAGGGCTCCTGCAGTGGCGCGAATCCCAGCGGGATGGGGACAAAGTGAGGATGATCCAGTGCCACCGACGCGGCTGCTGCAGGACACAAGGTCACTCCCTGCCTCCAGCTTTGACTTTTCCCCCGTGCCTCAGTTTCCCCAGTTACGGAGCTCGGAGCTGAGCCCAGCGTGTCCTTCCCGGCTCGTTGCAAATGCAATTCCTGCCTTTCCACCCCACTTATCCCAGACCCCAAACCGCCCTGGGCTCTCCCATCTAGAAGGGATGGAGTCAGCCCTGCTGCTTGCCCGGCTCCCGCAACGATTCCCCTGGGATTTCCCTGAGAGCGGCCCCGACCCTGGGGCACCCGCTGGGAATACGAGCGGCTGCCGGACCCCCGAAACCAGAGGAGCAACCTAAAAATAGCTGGGATGAGCTGGTGTTTGAATGGGAACAGTCTCCTGCCAGTGTGACGGCTGCTCCCCCGGGTCCCGGGCTGGGGTGGGGACCCGAGGAAGGACCCAGGATGAGGACGGGTGAAGAAGGGAAACGGCTTTGGTGGCTCCTTCCCAAAGGATGGGACCTCCGAGCCAGAGCCATTGCCTTTGACGTGGGATCTGGGGCCACCCAGGAGCCCGGACTCGGCCCTCTGGGAGACTGCGGGCGGCTGCTGCCTTCTGCCAGTGTTGGGACAAGAGGTTTGGAGGGTTTGTTTTTTTTTTTTATTATTTATTTGCATCTCTCTAGATTGCCATGGTGTTTGTTTGCCTAATATTTTCCCTTGCTTGTAGCCAGGCAAAATGCCGCAGGGCTCCGGGCTTGGCAGATGCTGCAGTTTGCGGGAGGGGGGGGGAAACTGAGGCACGGGGCTAAAGGACTCAACCCCCCCCCGCGGGGGGCGGTGGGTACAGGCACCCCGAGCTTGGGACACACAGCCTGGGAGGCTTGAAGAAGGCGGGGGGGGGCTTTAAGGAAAAGCCTTTCCCATCATGGTGGTCTCCTGGTTGATGGCCCCAGGGCTTGGTGGCAGAGTGGAGGGTGGTGGCTGAGCATCGGCGGTTGGCGTTTGCTGTCCCTGCGGAAAATGAGGCAGGGACAAACGTCCCCTGGGCACTGGGGATGGGGCTCGAACGTCCCCTGTGCTGCGGGTGTCCTTGCACCCGCAGTGGCAAGGGTCTTGCCCAGCAAAGCGTCGCGGCTCGGACCGATGGGCCACGTGGGACCAGGTCCCTGGTGCCGCCGATGTCCCTGCAGCGCGTCTGGGCCAGCGCCGGGGAGGGGACAGGCCGGGAGCCCCTGGGAGAGGGCAGGGGGGGAGGTGGTCAGCTCGGCGTCCCCTCGCCGCGGGGCTGACCGGGCTGATGGCTGGGGATGCTCCCCCAAACGCCCGATGCCGTGCCAAGGCCATGCAGGGACGGGCTGGGACTTGGGGCTGCTCCCTGGGTGGGGTGGAAGAATTCCTAGAACCCCGGAATGGGCCAAAGGGACCTTTCAGATCATCGAGTCCAACCGTCCAACGCTGCCAAAGTCACTGCTAAGCCGCGGCCCTCAGCAATTCGGGGAGGGGGCAGGGGATGCTGCGGCCGACTGGCTGCCGAGGGGGGGACTGACACCCCCAAGCGCGGCCGAGCGGAGGAATTAAGCTGTTTCTTGATGCCACCGTCAAAGAAAGAAGACTCTAGGACGGAACTTCAACTACCAGGAACCACGGGAGACCCCACGTTCTTTGCGTTGTCCGGCTCTCATCTTCCAGCGCTGAAACCAGAGCGCTGAGCAGAATTTTCACTGCTGGGTCATGATAGCCATGACTTGGGTTTTTTTTTTTTTTTTTTAATTTTTTTTTACATTTTAATGTCGTATTCTTGATTTATGTGTGAGTGTATTGATGTATGTGTGTCTATGGGTCTGGTGGGAGGCGTCCCACGGCAGGGGATTGGAACTAGATGCTCTTTAAGGTTCCTTCCAACCCAAACATGATTCTGGGATGATTCTGGGATGATTCTGGGATGATTCTGGGATTTTCTTGTCTGTTTGTCCCCCAGCACGGTGCCTTTTGGGCCGTGCCAGGCTGGGGCTCATCACACCAGCGCCGCGTCTAACGGAGCTGGGATCTCATCAAGCCCCAGCTCCCCGGGACAGGGTTATTTAAAGCGCATTTTTGGCATGTCCCTAATTAGCTCGGACACGACGAGGTGCCCGGGGCTGTGGCGGCCGCCTGCGAGAGCCCGCGCTGGCTCGGGGAAATAACGCCGGGGTCGATGCTGCTTCGTGGCCGTAAGTACATCAAGGCGCTGTGACATGATGGGGAACAGCAGCTCCAGCGCTGGCCTTTTCCCAACTATCCGGGGCCAGTTTCTGGGGCTCGTTTGTAATTTTTGCTTTATGGCACATCGAGATTTAACACTCGGGGAGCGGTTTGAAACCAAACTGGCCAAAGGCAAGGTGTCAGTAAGATGCCACGACTTGTTTCTGGAGCAATTTGAGTTGATGTTGGTGTTGGCAGATGGATATAGACACGTGATTGAGCGGCACCACGGTCGTGTAACCCTTCCTTTTCTGTCTGCTGGGGAAACTGAGGCACAGGGGGGTGGTCCCGGGGCTGCCCCTGCCCACAGGGATGCTCTTCCCACCCACTCCCAGTCTCTCCCTGCCCTAACTGGGCCGACTGGCTGTTGTTCTCCGTCGGGCTGGTGGCCAAGATGCCCCGTCAGCTTTCTGCTGGGTCTTTCTGTCCCTCCTCAGCCAGAAAGAAATGAGCTGGCACCAAAAAAAAACCAGGTTAGACCATCTCTTCCCCCCATCCCCCCGCCGGCTCCAGTTCAATCCCATTCGCTCAGGGTCAGGCAGCAGCTGCCGAGCGGAAAAACCTCCCCTGAGCTGCCCTCAAACACCAATAGCTCAGGGTTTTATATCGAGCGATGACGCTTTAGGGAAAATCTGGATTCTGGGGTTCTCTTTTGGTCCTTTCTGGGGGCTCTGGTCCCACACGTGGCCCCGCTGGAGATGGTTAAAGTGTCCGAAGCCACCCGAGAGCGCAGGAAAACGCCGCCGGTGACAGCGGAGAGTTGGAGCAGGGGCGGTACCGGCTCCGCGGGGGACACGCTCCAGAGGCTCCGGGTCCAGCTCAGGTGGGAAAAAGCCACAAAGCCAGGCCGGGGAGCGAAAGGGACCCATGGGAGGGCGAGAAGAAAAAAGGTTTCAGGGCCAGGGCGAGATTTTTTTTGTTTGTTTGTTTGAAAATTTATTGAAAAATGCAATACAAGAAGCAATACTGAACACTTACGTCCCGCTAAATGCTACAGCAACTTTCCCTTTGATTTACTACGAAAGGCCAAAATAACAGCTCCCCCCACTAGTCAATCTATAAACATCTGCCAATTTTAAAAGTTCCTATTTTTATAAAGAAGAGTGTAAACGGCTAGCCTAGACAATTCACAATTGCCTTAAAAAAATTTTACAAAGCTCCTTCATATTCTCAACTAAATTATTTTATTATTTTTTTTATTTATTTTTTTTTATTTTTTTGTTCGTTTGTGGTGGTTTTTTTTTTTTTTTTTTTTTTTTTACAAGTTTCATCTCTAAGGCTGGGACACTACCACCTCTTAAGGTAATTGTACAATTAGGGGAAAGGGGGGGGAGGAAAAAAAAAAACCCAAAACTGAAGCAAACCACAGTTTATTAAAACCCGAACTCGGTCAGTCCTTTGCTGACACATCTGCGGCGGTCGGAGATTGCTTATCTGGCAACCGGAGCTGCCGTTCCAGTTTAATGGAAGAGAACGCGAGCTCCTTGCCTTCCTTTCTATAAAAAACATTCATTCATATATAAATAGCTTCCATATAATGTATATTATACAATCAAGACAGTCTCTGGGTGAATTTGTGGAGTGGGAAGAGCTGGGCACATTCCTATAAATAGACCTTACTCAGCTGGGTCGTCCCTCGAAATAACGCGGCGCGCTCAGAGCCCAGGATTTTAAAAACCCGTCGGAGGCGGAAGGGACGCGGGCAGCCCCGGCTGAGGACGGGAGAAGCTTCTTCTGCTCTTAACTTTGCTCTTCTCCCGCTCGGGTCCAGCTCCCGGCGAGGGTCCGCGGGGCTGGAAATCATCCCCCTCCCATCCCACCCCGGGGGGTGTCAGCGGGCAGGGTGATGGCCGAGGTCAGAGGAGGCGATAACTTGTTTAAAAAAAAAAAAATACTCAAGGAGAAGCAAAAAAACTTGGGAAGGGTGAGGATGAACAACCAGGGAACGGCCACCCAAAATCCCAAAAAATTAAAATAAGGTTATTCTAGGCTATGGGCCTTTAAAAAGGGACGTCCGCAGCTGCCGTGAGCGCAGCCTTTCGGAAAGGAACCCCCCCTTCTTGTGCCAGCAGGTTTCTCACCCCAGAAAATCCCCAGCTTGGGGTGTTTTGTCCCCCTCGCCCTGCTCAGGGCAGGGGACACCCCAACTGACCCCAACTCAGGGCCGAGCTTCAGCCTCGCACCACCTTCCCCTGAACTCTCCCGACAGCCGAGTGCCTTTAAGTGCTACGGCTAAACTCGATTTCTCCCGCTGCCTTTGGGCCGGTAAAGCTCAGAAATGCTTTTTACGCAGACCCGGCGTGCCCCTCTGCTCCTCGGGGAGCTGCTGCGGGGCGAGGAGGAAGGGACCGAGTGGCAAAAAGCTGAATTCCCAGCCCAGGGCCATCGCCAGAGGGATGCTCAGCGTGACGGGCGTTTAAGGCAAGCGTTACCCAACTAAGTTGAGGACAGCAGGGACACAGACCTGTGAAAGGATCCGCGTTGCAGGCTAAGGAAGGAAAGGGCCGTTCAGGCATAAATAGAAAGAGTTAATCTCTAAAACTACAGCTGCGGAGCCCAGGAATCCCCGGCATCCCCAGAGCAGGGTGTCCCTGAGCATCGCAGGAGGGGACCACGCACCCAGAGCAGCCCGGGAAGCAGCTACGGGCATGGGAAGGCTGGAGGCTGAGGAGGACCCGCGGCCGGCAAAGCTCAAAAAAGCAAAAATTCAGCAGCTCCAGCGTTTTTTCAGCATCGTCTCCAATCAATACTGACAGCTTAATTAAAATTGCACCTGAATCGGGGAAGCTACACTAGCCCCAGTGTAGTTCGAAGGCTGTTTGCAGCTAAACAGCACGTCGTTGCAGCCTGAGCTAAATCCAGTGACTTCTGAAACGCATTATTCAAATTTAAAATAGCATGAGCCTATTTTATTTTTTTTTTATTGCCATTTTCTTCCCATCCTCGACTGAGGAGCAGCAGCAGAGCACTCCGTGTGCCCTCAGCTACCAATGTGCCACACTCTCTCTCTCTCTATATATATATATTTTTAAAAAATAAAAATCACAACCTCAAAGTGTTCACAAGTGTCTGGGCAGACTCTACAAAGCTTGATATTTTTTTTTTTGTTGTGGTGGTGTTTTTTTTTCTTTTCCCATTTAAATGCTGGAAGGAGAAACCAGGGCACGATTAGAACGTGTCCAGGAAGCTCCGAGAGCAGCAGGTGCCCTGCAGGGAAGCGCATCCAGCCCCCAAAAAAGATGTTTTGGTTTGTTTTTTTTTTTTTTCTGGTCATTTCCACCGCGCTGGAGATGGCGCCGGTGGTCTGGAAGCTCAGCCTGAAGATGCGGACACTAACCCCGGTATTTCAGTCCAGCGAGGCGGTCACGAAGCCAAAAGAAGTGCAGACCCTTAAGCCAGCACGGAAGCCACATGGTTCGGCTCGATCACCACCAGCAACACCTGACACCTCCTAAGATTTCTTGTTCAGCCTCTCCAAATACCTAGGAAAGATCGTCTACAGGATTTTAAATTCAATGATAGTAGGACACAGGCCCTGGTATACGGGTAACGTGTTTAGTTTTAAATAGCACTGTGAGGGGAGGGAAAAAAAAACAAAACCCCCAACCCGTTACAAATGAAAAAAAAAAAAAAACCAACCCTAATTTAAAAATCATGAACACAAACGAATGAAAAACTATGACGCTGGAAAAAAAAATAATCAGTTACTGTGAATGCTGCGTCAGCCTACCTTAATAGCATTCAGAGTCCAAACACCTTAAACGCACGCTTCTAAGGGCTTTTTAATTTAATGGCATCTAGAAAACACAAACGGGTAGGTAGCACTCGGCAGAGACACACGGGAGGAAGGCGAGATGCTATCACAGTCCTCTTAAAGCTCTAAAATTCACAGTATAAGATACTTGAAGCAACTTCCAGTATTCCTTAAACCTAAGTCAGCTATTAAGGTGTGTGCAGCGGCTACACCACAAAACCCTACGGTGTTCACACGTCGGGGGCCTGAAACCCAACGGGGAGGAAAGTGGGAGCGGAGGCTCTGCTCCGCACGCCCGGGTATCGCGGCTGGAGTCTCAAGCTCCCTAGAGCTAAAAAAAAAAATAAAAAAAAAATAAAAGAGGCAATCGGAAACGCTGCACAAAAGAAAAAAAAAAAAAACCAACACAACCTGAAGTCTCGACTTTTTAAAACTGACTCTCCCGGCAGAAGAACCCATGGCTTTCTGAAGGCGTGTACGGATCCCACGCTCGGAATCTGCGTGGCTGTGGCTTATCTCCGTTATCCCTGACGAGGCGGAGGGAATACGACTGAAAAAAGCGACCCCTTTGAGCCCTGCGAGGTGTGTCTGGGTCTGTATCTGAAGAGGCTAGGCGTGAGAGGGAATTCAAAATTGAAAACCTGTAAAAAATATCCAGTACAGTTAGAAATATGGCATACTTTTGTCACAATATATATATATATTAAAAAAAAAAAAAATCTATATCCAATAGGATCCAGTGGAGTCTGGAAAATCCCAAGTAAAATGTCAAAGCGCAACTCCTAATAAATGATATGAAAGTCTCTGAGTGTCAAGTCTTGTAAATCCGAGGTCTTTGTGCTCCAGGTAGTTTCTTGGTAGTTTTGCTGGGTTTCTTTCTCCTGGTGTTGTGTCTGGCAGGAACACTTCCTGGAAGGAGAGGAACCGGGTAAGTCACAGCCACCAGCAGCCGGCTTTCTGGGAAAGAGAGGAACCCGCAGCCGCCGGAGAGCTGCCATCAGGTGAGTTACCATCGGTGGCAGGAGGGAGTTCAGGCTCAGAGCCACCTCCGGGCACAACCAGCGTCCTGCTCCCATCCCTGAAGGACCACATTTTAAGAGCTGCAAGTCCAGGCACCCTTAGGAGACCTTCGCTGTTTGTATTTAGGTTTGGACAGTTAAAAAGCTGTTAAGCCATGCTCTCTCTCCTCTCGCCTAACAGCTGCTTGTTCCACCTCCCAAACCTCTGCCAAGGACCAGTTTTGTTGGGACGAGGCAGGACACACACGTGGGGCAGCTCACGGCACCCATCTGGGTGACACCAACCTCACCGTGGGACACGACGGGCTTTACAAAAGTGATGCACGGGCAGAGCTCATGGATTCCTCAAGCAGCTCTTTCCCAAAACGATTAAAACTGCAGAAGAAGGATCCTTCCGGGCAAGTCAGGAGCTCGGGGTCCAGCTCAGGGGTTCCCTGGCACTGGGACAGGCAGGGACCTATGGAACCTACAGCTCAGGGTGCTGCTGGTGCACCCGAGGCACTTGGTAAGGCCAAACAGCCTCATGGCAGGAGCCACGTAGAGCGTCTTTTCGCCTTTCCTGGCTTAGGCTGTGTTTGTGACTGCTTCACCGGCCTTAAACAATTTAATAGGAACAGCCTGAGTGACCAGCGAAAAATAATAATTTTTACTTTACCTTTGACCAAATTTAGCCAAACCTCACTTGCATGGAGATGAAGCCCCCTGTCCTGGGGAAGGGGGAAAAAACGAGCCCCCATCGCTTATGTGTACGTGTGTCGCTACTTACACAGCCCCGCTACTCCTCGGCGATCTCGGTCTCCTGGTGCACAACCACTTTGGTCACCGACATGTCGGGGTGCTGCTCCTTCGCCGCCTTTATCGCCTGCGCTAGGACCTGGAAAAAACCACGTTTCAGAGCAAGGTTCTAGCACATTTCAGACATCTCCTCAGCCATTTTCTTTTGGAATTAATAAACTAGTTCTTGTCTTGTCTCCTCCAGCCCCATGATACTTGCAACTAAAATTAAATTCAGAGTATAATTCTCTGGTGACAAAAATCATCCCTTCCAACACACGCTGGAGGCCAATGAGGCTGACTCATCAGAAAGGTTTCATACGAGATTTAATGCAGGTGCCGAGTGCTCTGAAATGACTTCTGGCACTATACAGCAGCAATAGCGCTTCAAAGTTACTAGAGAATTAATGCAGATCTTGCAGATGTCACGGAAAACTTTTATTTCACGTTTCTGTGGATTTATTTTTTTTTTTTTAAATTTTTTTTTAAATTGCATTTGTCCAAAACAATGCTGGAATCAAAACTAACTTCGCTGCCAACACCAGTTGCAGAGCAGAATTAAGCTTTGCTGGCCCAGCTATGCAGCTGCCTACTGTCAAAGAAGAACTTATTACTGAAATCAGTTTTGAAGTTGTATTTCTACCCCAGTAAAATTTCCCTAGGTTGTTTTCTGGTGAAGTTGTCTACAGCAAGGCAGCCTGTCTAGTTTGTGCCAGCTCCGAGAAGCTCTTTTGGACCGCATCCACGCTCCTACCTGGTCGTGGTCTACATCTGCATCTCCCGTGATGACAATCCTCTTTTCAATCCGCGTCTCGGAAATGCCACCTTTTACAGTCTAGTACGAAAGGAAAAACTACTGTTAGTCTAGAGGCGAAAAGGAATTCGAGCGCATTGGGGCTACCTGTCTAAAGACAGAATCCAAAAATAGCGGTGCCGAATACTGCTGTCATACCGCGGCATCAGAATCACGGGGGAAAACTGCCGCTGCTCAAAGGAAAACTGTCAAATATTCATTTTCTTTTAACTGAGCCAGGGAAGAGCTTGGACTCACTGCACAGGTCTTTCCTCTGGTCCCACAGGACAGCCGGAGCCCGTGTCCACAGACCGCACTTAATACATAACCTACAGTCTTAACTCAATGCAGGCAAACCTGGGACCTCATGCTTTGTTTCGGGTATTAATCACATTTTTTTTTTAAGAGATCTGGGGGTTAAGCTTCTTTTTTTCCCTCTTATTTAACTCTGCCCATCTCTCTGCCATGCTGTTGTTGTTGTTTAATTGTCTTCCCGTGCTGTCACCTTCGTGATCTGCGTGGTGGTGGTGCTGCTGGTGGTTTCCGAAGTGATGGTCTGAGCGGTCAGCAGGATGCCAGGGTCTAAGTCTCCATTGCCACCATCTGTCTGTGGGACAGAAGAACAGGCCATGAGTCTCTGCGGGCAGCAGGGACAGACACAGGGCCTCCACGTCAGAGCAGGACACAATCCGAGGACAGAAACTCCTCTCGGGCGCAGAGCGTAGGACGGAGCTCATCTGCAGCGGCTGAGCTGCGCCAGGGCTGTGCCAGTCTCCGGAGGCTCAGCACAAAGCCCCTGGACATTAAGGCTGGAAATGCAGCATCCACAAAATCACCCCGGCAGGACCTGTGACACCCCTCAGACCAGGCGGGCCGGGAAATACCCAAATCTGGATACTCTGCAGTGCTGGTCACGCTCCCCCACGCCAAGCTGCACGCTTCGGACCTCGAAGGGAGCCCAAAGCAGACACCTCTCCTCGAACTACACCTGCCTGGATCCAGGGAGGGTGACAAAGCCCGAGAGCACAACGTGCTGCAGAAGGTACTTTCTACCCTTCCTCCCTCCTGCCAACACCTTGCACATCCCTCACAAAGTCCGCAGAAGTAATGAAAGTCCAAACATCTGCTGAACTAGGAACAAATCCTTTTATAGCTGGGTACTCGGTTCCCACCCTGCACAACCCGGCCTTTCAAGGTCTGCCAAAAAACCTAAAAGAAGTTACCCTGGCCACGTCCCCTGTTAGGGTGCACGGCTGAGGAACACCGGCAGCGTCCCCAGCACGGCAGCGGGACGATATCTGGAATTACCACAAGGTGGGACCATTTTCCACAGACTGGAAGAAATCTCATGGCACGTCACAAGGCGGTACACGGACAAGCCACTTCTCCCAGCCCCGGAGACGCGCTTTTCCTTTTCCTTTCCCAGTTAGAAACGGTAACAGCAGTAACCAGAACAAAATTCCTCTGTTCAGCTAGTCACTCGCTGAGAAACAGGGCTCAGTGCAGGCATCTCTGAGCATCCCCTCTACTGCCGCAGTCGGGGAGGATGCTGAGCAGCATTTGGGATTCCTGGGGAATCCCAAATTATACAACACAGCCCATGGGATACCCGCACCCGCACCTACGTCCCAGGGTCACTACGCTCCAACAGCAGAGCATTGGCTGCTTCCAACAACCGCAGTTACGACAAACCCAAGCTAACACAGGCTCCACGTTCTCAAACACATGAATAAAACCTATTTTAGATCGAGTATTAATTTTAACCTCGGCAATGACTCCATTACCTGCGTATGTCAGTATCGCTCCACTAACAATTCTAGTTTGCAATCACCGGATACCCACTCTGGGTGCATTTTATACAATACTTTTGGTTTTCAACACCTGTTTCAGGGCTGAAACCTAAAGGACAGTCCACAAACGCTTTCAAAATCATTTATAAACCAAATTCCGAAGAGGCAGAAGCAGCAAGGAGAGCCGCGGAAAGCAAGACAAGGCATCTCCTGCAGAAAAAAGGCCAACTCGGGTTAACTCTGTACAATTTAATCTGCATCCCAGTGGCAGAAGATAAATTCTGTTTGCGTGCTTAAAAATATAATTACTCTTCAGGGATAGTAAAACCACTGCTCCTCGAAATACCAGATGCACCTGGAAATATAATCCATAACATTGGTTAACTTCTGTGCTGGGACTCAGACGCTTGGAGAAAGGCAGGTGCTGCTGTGTCATCCAGAGGATTCGGAAACAAAATGCTTACTTTGAGTTTAATTAAGCCCCTGGAAAATGAATCAGAACACACCTTACCTGTGCAGCTTCGTAGGTGATGGTCTTCGTCTCCGTGTGGACAATGGGGACTTCTTTTGTGGGAATTTCGCTTTTGACGGCGCTGGACACGTCGGAGATGGTGACCGTCTGTGTCTTCACTAGCGGTGGCTGTGAGACAGGGTTAAAAACACCTCCGTAAAGACCCAGTTAGCATTTCCACACGGTGCCGCTGGCAAACGTTCTGACACTGATCTGATAAAAGCGCTGCGGGAACCAAGGTCAGGCTGGGGTTTAAGCCCCTGCTACGACACACTGCTCGGGGGGGCAGAGATCACGCGTGAGGATTAGAGAGAGACACGGTGCCCCTGGGTCAGCCCGAGCCAGGCAGTAAGGGTTTAATCGGTGTGTCACAATACCCCAAAGAAACCCTCTCCACCGATTATTAACTTTCTAATTACTAGAAGCTCGTTGCCAGCTGCCAGTAAAAGATGACCCCCACCTACCGATGACAGTGTCAAGATTAACACAAACCCTGGGCAAATAGAAGACTTGATCACAGCTGAGAAGCTTTACCCCGACTGCAAGCGAAACGCTCTATTATTAAAAATCCTCATCAGATCCTAGGTCTTGAACTTTTATTAAATCAATGTCAGACGAAACAGAAACATGACATCTCGAAAGGGGGGAGGGAAGAAGAGGAATCAGTTGTTCCACCACCTGATAATTACCCAGAAGAAGACAGAGTTAGTTCAGACCCACAGCGTTTTCCCAGAGGGCTCGATCTCTGCTCACCGTCCCCAAACCTGGCAGACGCCACCGTGATTGTTAGCGGGGGAAGTGGACATCTAATTTGACCGGTAAGCAATTAACATCAACACTGAAGCAGGCAAAAACATCTCCCACGGTGGGGCGCAGAATGGGGACATCAAAGCCCGTGGTCAGGACGTAAGAGCATGTTTGATTGGCAGCGCTTCGAATTTGCTGCGCTGAGGCTCAGCCTCCGGTATAGCAGGAGACGGCAAAAACCTCCAGGAACTAAAATTACATGCTTTTGGAGCCTAAATATTTCCCTTTTGGGGGATGCAACGGGATGCTCTGATCAAAGAAAGGCACGGGGCGTTGCGGCAATCGTATTTAATGCAAAGATAAATTGAGAGGGGCTTGTATTTAATGCAAAGATAAATTGAGAAAGGCTTGTGTGCACTGACTGCGGGAGATTTAACCGGCTACCGAGCTCCAAGCACGAGTCCAAGCCAAGCAAAGACAACTCCTCTCCGGGTGCGTGGCATCTGCTTGCTGCAGTGTTTGGGTTCCCAGTCCAAAGCCGGCGGGGGGCGGGGGGTTGGGGGAGCAGGCACTGGGACTCACTACCTGGAAGCAGCGAATGACCGCCGGCAGCCCGTTATTAACATCTGAGTCGTGCCACTCGCCATTTAGCTTTCTAAAGGCAAATCTGTCTTCGCCATCCTCTGCCACCTCCTCCTCCTCTCCTCCCCAGGGCTGCCGGGGGGGTGCGGCGGGGGGCTCCGGCTCAGAGAGCTCCGAGTCCTTCTCCGCAGCCGCACAAATCCCCTTTCCACATCTCAGGTCCTCCTGGCTGGCGGGGAGGCTGGGAGCTGCCTCCTCCTCCTCCTCCTCCTCCTCCTCCTGGCTGCTTTGGGAGGAAGCAGCAAAGTGCCCGGCGGGAGAAGGCTCTGAGGCGGGTGGCACTGGGGTGTCACTAAAAGCTACCGACTGCTTTGAGCCCTCCCACGCCAAGCCAGAGTTAACACTGCTCCTCTCTGGCACTGCAGCCACATCCTCTCTGGAGAGAAAGTCACTCATTTTCTAAAAAGAAATGAATACACACACACGAGAGAAAAAAAAAAAAAAAAAAAAAAAAAGAAAGAAAAAAAAAAAAGGCCAGGGAGAGAGAGAGAAAGAGAGCGTTAGGGAGAACTGGAGGTCATGAAGCATAAAGGCAAAAACATCGGTTTCTTATAACGTATCACATCTCCAGTAACGCATGCAACAGCAGTGGGCTGGGACACCTAAAAGCTTGGAAACCCGGGTGCTGTGGGATGTACCCACGGCATCTACTGCCACGGCCTTCCTGGTACCTTAATAATCCACTCTCCTAAAGTTGAAGGAATTAACAGTAAAACAACTCTCTGCAACTGAAGGAACAGCCACCACCAAGCACTTTTTGCCCAGTTTGGAACGAGGAATAATTTCAGAGTAGGAAGCAGGGATTTGCGCGCATCCAAAATCCGCATGTGCAACAAACCCCACCAACTACACCGAGACCACACCCCCCAATTCTGCTTTGAACTCCTTGAAATACTTAACGCTGGGTTTTAATTTGCCAGTGGAGGCGAAGAGAAGAAGCCCAGCACCACCAGTGTGTACCATAACCCGCGGAGCCTGTGCCTCGCTCTTTTCCTCGCCCTTGGGAACGCTCACACCTCCGAGCACACCTCGTCTGCCGTTGCGTTCTGCGGGATAACTAACAGCCTTGTCGTTAGGGCCTCGATAAAATTACTGTAGGAATATCTACAAGTTAGTATTGAAATCAGCCGCTTCCGTTACTGAGAAGCTCCTGAACTGACGGTGCAGTCTGGTCCTCCGAAAGAATTTGTGTTATTTCTTCTACACAAACCGGCTCAATGAACTCGGCGCAAAACTTTTCAGCCGGCGAATGAAGCAATGGGGCTTCACGCTGGAAAGCCCAACGTTGATGCGCGCTGAGCCCGTCGCTGCCGAGAACGTGGTCCAGGTTTGAACTGCTCAACGAGCCACCTTTCACCATTTATTGGGGACTACCGAAACATTTGTTAACTCGCTCTATGCCAAAAGCAAGTTGGAAACTTGCTAAGCCTTCCCGAAGGCAGGAGAGAATTGCCATGTGCGATGGTGTACGGCAGAGAAGACACGCAACGAAGCAAACCCAGCCTTCCGAGGAGCGAGCAAGCATGTCTAGAGCACCGGGGAGATTTGGGAAGAGCGTGCCAAGCCAGACGGTTTAATTAAGGCTGGTGTCATTCTCTCCATTCAGCTCCTTAGCAAGGTCTCAACTAGGTCTTCTCACACCTCTGGGAGGCCTCCAGCCAGGAGGGAGGCGACAGGGAGAGGAGAGAAGAGTTAAAACATGAACAAGACAGAGAGCTTTAGCAAAAATAACTTTTTTCTTTTTTTGGCCCAAATGCCCGAGTGATGAATATTTCACATGCACAGAGAAGCAGCATTTCAGTCACCAGCGGTGAATGATGGCCGCAGTCCTGAGAAACAGCGTTTCTCTCATTATTGACACAGAAATTTGCCTTCAAGGAAGGGCAGAAGAAGCAGTTACGGGCATCCAGGATTTTACACATATCGAAGTCGTCACATCATCCGGCATCAGGGAAGAAGGAGGGGGAAAAAACCCAGCAGGATGCTGCTTAATCAATGCCATCATCATTTCTTCTCAATAATTAACCTTAGGGTTGATTTCTGGTAACTTTGTATAAAAATAGGCACATACCTGTTCATCCAAAACCAGTGATTAAATTTTCATAAAAGCCTGGCGAGTCCATTTTGTCAGCTGTTATTCTAATTTTGGCGGCGGTATTAAGATGAACAGAAAACGTTGACCTCACTTTTTACTAAGAAGATTCTCTGGGCAACCAAAAAAACCTGTAATTTGTGCTTAAAACGGCAGGTCCGAAGCCTGTGGGTCACCCGGTTCAATGCATTTTTCTGTACCCCAGAGGCTTTCACCCCGATTGACCTCTTCTAATGGCACCGTTCAATAGTACATTAAGAATAGGAGCTGCTTGACGGAGGAGCAAATAGATGCTTATTTTAGTATCATTTCAAGAAATTACTCTCTTCCACCATTCCTCCCAGGTATTTTTCAGTCGCCTTGTTCTTTATGTTGCAGACGGATTACCTGTAAGATTTCTAGCCATGAGGATTTCCAGCCCCTCGGGCTCCTCTTCAGTTCTTGGGATATTGCTCAGGAAAAGGCATTTAAGAGAAGCGAAGGGACAGGGATCGGCACTGGGATCACCAGGTCTGACCGCACACAGAGAGTCATTTCTGATGGAAAACCGCTTCCATGTGTGCTCCTCCAACGGTATCTCCGGATTCCACCCTCGTTTTGCCTAAGGCAAGATGTCACACTGCAATATTTCACGCAACAGAACAGGAGCGGAGGTTATCAGCTTTGAACGCCAATACCTTAACACTGCTTTAAAAGCTGGATTTATATACTGCCGATATACTGAGCTCTCCTTAATTAATCGCAAATTAATCATGGGATCTTGAGAAGACGCGGTATATCTTCTGGAGTTTAATGGAAAATGCCTTTGGAGCAACATTTCCTTCCATACCAGCTGGGCACTACTTCGACCAAGAGGAAGAATCCCAGATAAAACAGAGGAGATGAAGCAGCTCCATAAACCCAGATCTTATTTAAGAGACATTTTGGAATTGCAGTTTGGAAGTATCCTATATGGCAGAAGCATAAAGGAAGAGAAAATCTTTTACGCGAAGCCTACGCGTACACACATTGTGTCTCAGCAGAGCCAAGCACAGCGATAAACATGCAAGCGATAACGGCAGAGCGAAATCCTGATAAGATCAACCCGTCAGAAGCGCTTTTTTTTTTTTTTGCCATCCTATTCTACCGGTAAGAAGACAAATCGAAAGGTGTTTCTTTCTATAGGAAGTTGTCTGTTTACACACGCTTTTTTTTTTTTTTTTTTTTTTTAAAATGCAACTATGTTTGTTCCTATATTTAAAAACGCAGTTTGCATGTAGGCTAGAAAAGATGACCTTTTTATAAAAAAAAATACCAACCCCCCCCCACTCGTAGGAATTTGAACATCTGTTACAAATTCTGATCTTATCAAGATTTATTTTAATTTGCAAATGCGAAAGCGTTCCTATTTCCAAGGCTCAGATTTCCGAGCTCTCCTCGAGAGAGTTCGGAGAGACTTTTCTGCAGAGTTCCGAGCTCTCCTCGAGACCCGTGAAACCCGGAGGAGCCGGGGCTGCCGACTCCTTTCCGCAGAGCCAGAACCGAACCAGGGACGTGCCAGGACCAAGCGGGAAGCAGAGGATTCGCACGAGCCACGCGCGGCGTCAGGACAACACGGGGCAGGATGCGGTGCCCCAGAAGAAACAAATCGGAGCAGACACGAATGCGACACCACCACCACCCTGCCAAATACCCGACTTTGTGCGCCTGGTGTTGACGAGCGCCGAGGATACGGCTTCGTTTAAGCGTTGCGGTGTAAGAAGTGACACACGAGAATTCAGGCTGGGGATAAATTAATAACAGGCTGAACCGCACGGCTGATACCAGCGACCAAAAATATTTCTTTTTCTTAAAAGGTGGTTTTGGAGAAATTTTTTTCCCCTGTATTTTTTTCAATTTTGGATCAGGATGTATCGATACGAAGCAGCTGCCCCAGCGGGCGCCGGGGCAGGCACGCTGCTGCCCCTCTGCTCAGAAATACTCAATCACCCTCACCCCAAACCAGTGCCCTGCAGGGGAGGTGGCTGAAGGAGCGCTACGATGAAGTCAACCTGCCGATTCCCAAAAGCATTTAATAAAAAAATTAGAAAAACATGAAATTAGGGTGCACGCTAACTCCTTACAACCACCGTATGAAATGCTAGACATGCCAGCTGGTTAGGACATCCCAGTCCCCTCCTCGCTCGTTACGGCACTGCAGCCGGTCCCGCTGGCGCGTGTTATTAGGTTATCCCCCAACGAGCACCCACATCAGCTCAACAGGCTCCATGCGAGCGGCCACAGACGCACAAGTAGGCGATGTTGCTTTTGCAGCGAACCACACTCACCAGTGAGAACTCCCCGATCAAAGGACGCTCAATCTCACCGCTGTCAAAGCACTTGGGTAAAAAGTATTATCAAGCAGAAAACAGGAGATCCTTATTTTACAATACCTGCCATGCCTTACAGAACTGCTTTAAGATAGAAGTTAAAAAGCTTAGAAGCCGTCCAACAAACCCTGGCGTTTGAAAGTGATGGGCGTTACCTACGGATTTGCATTTTGGGGCTGATTTTTTAATTGCCGTTGATCTGACCACAACATCCTGACCAGCCCAGTCAGACGACAGCAGGACAAAAGAGAATTTGACCCAAGTTAAAAGTAAGGCTAGAAAATGCACAGCATGCTACGAGCTTCAAACGATTTAACTTGCTGGGGTGAAGAAGAATCACAAGATATTACATGATGCACCGCAGCCACTTCCAATCCAACCGCATCAACTACTTTGCAACGTGAAACAACCTCAAGATCAATACTTAAAGTTATTAAAATAAGGTTGCTGAGCAATATGATTCCAGATGCGTTCCTCTCCCCACCCACCCTGACCCCCCTTCCCACCGCTTTTGTGGGGCAGGTACCCTTGGACGGGGCGGTACAAAGCTCTGCACGTCTTATTCCAAATTCCCTCTGCGGAGAGAAAAGCGGCCAGTGGCATCGCAAAGATTGCGGCAGCAAGTGAAAAGAGCGGGGACTCCGTCAGGGTTTAGAACTAAAATCGCTTTTGCGCTGCTGCATTTTCTTGCTGCGTTTCCTAAATGAAGTTACAGCTCTGACACCAGGCTCATCCGGGAGAGCAGCAGCACGAGCCCCGCGCTGCTCCGTCGCAGCCGGATTTGCCTTCCCGTGACCGCACGGAGTGAGCCAAACGGTTTATCCAGAAGTAGAAATAAGCTGACGGAAGAAAAATCGGGAGTTAAAATTAAGACTGGCTCTTGCCACAGCCTCTACACACGACCTCAGGCAGCTCCAACCAGCTCAAACCCAACTCGCGCTGTATTCCCAAGCAGAAAGGCGGTGGTTCATTAGGAACGTGGTTTCTTCGCTTTACAAAACCGCAAAGGAGCGGTTTTGTCCTCAAATTAACACAATATGCGGGGCAGAGGCTCTCGCAGTTGCATTGCGCAGGATTTACGATGCTTCTGCTCTCGGGACAACTTTCTGCAAACGTTTTTTCTTACCATTCAGTCCCGGAAGCGAAGAAGGAGAACGTGTTAGTGGTACATTAAATATTTGGAAGAGGGATGAACCTTTCGACCCCTCTGCTAACAAAGCCCTTCTTAAACCAAGCTGGATTTAATCCTCAATCAAATTATTCTGGCCAGTTTGAGAGCGTGTCCCGGCTCCCCAGGAGCAGGAAAGCCACACCAGAAGGTGTCCATCAGTCCCAACACCCTGAACGCAACGAGTAACGAAGTGGGGTCTGATGGCTCCTGGTTTGAGAAAGCGAGACCGAGGGTTAGTCCGAGGAAGTCGTTAACACCAGTCATATACAGCTTTGTTGTTAATAAGCAGTGGCAAGAGGAATCTGATTTGCAATAACATTTATTAATGAGAAATGTACATATTTACAAAGAAAAATCTGAGAAAAAATACAAAACCGAAAAAGTGTTCCAAAAGAGAGCATTTCAGGTAAAAAAGAAAGTGTTTTTAGTCCCCATAAACTGATTTAACATGACCGTGTACCACTGCCAGGAGATCCCAAAGTGGCACAAACCAAGGCTAGTCCTTCCCTCCAGCCTCACAAACTGAGACAGATGCCGACAGGGACACGAGAGGAACCACCACTGTCAGGTTGTCCAATGTCACCCGCTCCTAAGTACAGACCAAAGAGTTTCTAAATGAAGCTGTAACCCTTCTTTGAGCTAAAACCTTCCAGAAAGCATCCTACCTCAGTTTGTAGGTCAGAACAGGCGCCATCAACTCATGACCAGGAAAAAAGAAAACCCACTAAACCCCTGGAATAATTCTCAGAGCGACAAACGACTGACCCTTACATGGAGTGAAGTGAAAGACACTTTGCCCAGAACCTCCTCAAGGAGCCCCGCGGTACGGAGACGGCAAGGCCAGCCCAACCTCATTCCTTCCATCCAAGACTCTCCTTTGGTGCCACGCTGAGGAAATCCACCTCTCCTCATTCTTTCGGGATAGGAGGCAAATATTGAATACCTACTTTTTAGGGTGGTCACTAGTTCCTACAAGGGAGGAGAACTGGTCTGAGCTCAACTTCGTACCCCAACCCGACCTGCCCAGAGCCCTCAGTTCATCTTCCACTGACCCACAGCACAGGGCAGGAGATGCAGGCAATACCCTCATCTACCTGTTCACTTTTAATAGTGGAAAAGAATAAAACGATGTTGTTTTACACTAATGCGCACCTCTTGAATATGACCGATGAACCTACAGAGCCCCACACCCAACGCAGCCTCAGAACTGAATTTGAGTTTCAAGCCGTGGGCTCTGGCACTCGCTGCTTCAAAAATACGAACGCCCGCCTTTTCCCAAAGCGTGAAAGCACAAGATTCCGCGTTTTACGTGAAGTTCAGAAGAGCTGATAAGAAAATTCAGAAAGTGAGTTTTCAGGATTTGTCACGCCAGCCTGGATGAGGTGACGTGCTGCGGACATTTCCAGCTTCCCTTGGGAAGGGATAACCCACTTCATCACTCACGGACCGGCATCGCACCAGCCACGTACAAATCCCACCATGGCTGGGGCTCAGGGACGGAGTCGGGGCTGGCAGCCGGGGGCTGCCGGTGCTTTGCAGCAAGTTTGTTCCTGAGAAAAAAAGGGAGCAAAGCACATGCGTTGGTTCCTTTACAAAAACCCTGAGACCTCTGCCCTGAACGGAACTAGAGCCGATCAACTCTCCCTGTGCACAGCAGGCATCCCAAAATCCCTTCCTTCAGCGCCACATCCTGCATGGATATCAAAGGAGATGGGAGAAAACCAGGAATCAACCACCAACATGTAGGAGATACATCATGTGCAGGAAAGAGATGTAGAACGTGGAGGAAAAGAGACCTGAGGTGGACTGCCACGGGGCACGTCTGAAACTCCCTTTGCCTTGCAAGCAAACGGGAAAAAGGTGGAGGAGCGAGCGGCAAAAGGGCTGGAGCACAGCGGACACACCACGGCGGTGTCGGGTGGATGAGGTTTCTGTTCCTGATAAGCTTTGGGCTTTCTCTGTCAGAAGAGATCACGTCCACCCGGCTTAATACAGAATAACTGGCCTCTAAACTGCCATAGAAATATAAAGCATTTGTTCGGTCTCTTTGTGGTCTGCAGTGGTAATTGTTATATAAATCCCAAAAACGTTCCTGAGCATTCTCAGAATGTAAAGTTTCAAAGTTTTTTTTGCTGATGATAACCAGCCTTATCTCAAGATTTAAAAAGAAGAGAAAGCAAGTGAGAGACCGTTTTAATTAAGAAGTTAAAGAATTGAGTTGAAGTGACTACCAGAGTGCATCTTATCTCCGGGATAAGACAGCCTGAGCACGGTGTTCAAACATTGCTCTGGGAAAAGATTTTCAGACTTCAGGTCCTTTGGAAATGGTCAACAGAGCTACAGAAACCACGGCTTTGCAAATGCCGCTGGTGTGGCTTCAAAGCGCTCGCCATCGGTTCAGAAGGACAGCATGCGGCGACCTCAGCAGCGCTCAAAGCGGCATCGCGGCAGAACCCGAGCAATGGCTTTTGAAAGGAAACAGGCGTGTGTTTAAGCTGCTCTACTCCAGGAAATACGGACAGAAAAAGGACAGAGAGAGATCCGAACAACACCTGTCCCTTCCCTCTCCACGCCAGGTTGGGGAGAACGAACAGTCCCTGGTTTTCATCACGTCTGTTCCGATTTTGGGAAGGAGATTCAGGCAAGGAATCCCAGCCAGAAGGATCCCCCTGGTTTCCTGCATCTTCTGCACAGCACGTGGCGCCTCAGCATCCTTCCCCACCGCTCCCACCTCTCCTCTCCAGGGCCCACCTTCTACAGATAGTCTTCCTAAACTTCACATCGAGCTCGCCAGAGTTCACCTGCATCCTAAAGCGTGTTCCCAGGATGCCACCCTGTCGCCTGTGCGGCTGACAGCTCTCCTTCCCACCACGGGACGCCTGTACAACCACCCAGGGACTCCTACGCTTCCAACGGCCGAAAGAGGAAGACTGTGTATTAAAAGGCAGTGTATTAAAAAAGGGAAGAATACTCTCCAATGCAAATCAGCATCCTCACAAAACAAAGTCCTAAAGGCACGAACTGGTGAACTAATCAGAGCAGGTTACAAGAGGAATCGGAAAGATTCCCGTGAGATTAAAAGGAAGGGTTTTCACTAGCAACCTAAGTGTCTGAGACAGCGTTTAGAGAGCCTCGACCTGTACACTGAAAGCAAGAGAGGCAGCTCAAATGGTCCCTGGGACACCACAGTCCTTCAGGTCAGACAGCACATGCCATATTTGCCTTATGTTTTTTTCCTGCAAGCTTATCTGCTAGCTTCCTAAATAACACTGTTCACACAGATACGGATCTATAAAGGGTTCTAAATACATGTATTTATATATATTCACACATTTTAGTCCCTGTAATAAAGGTCGACGCCTTTCGCTTCTGTGCTGCCGGCGCAGCTGCCAACGCTGATGGCACCGGTGGCTCGTCTCAGAAGTGATTGTGTCTGCACCAACCCTCCAGAGAAAGCAACGGAAAGCAGACTACTGCCGAAAGGAGAAGCGGTTGGCTCAGCTCAGCCCCATAATTACTATATACAGAAAAGAAACCCCTTAGACACAAAGTCCCACCTTCCCTCCAGCTCGCGAACCAGTTCTGGCAACTCATCTCGGAGCCTAGGCAGCTCAGCCAGGGAAACTGGGATAAACGGGAGCATCGTCCAGACATTTACATTTGTAGGCAATAAACAACAGGCAGCATGCAACGGTTTTGTAAGAGAAGTCAAAACAATCGATGGCTTTAACATTAGAAGCGTGTCCTGATGTGGTCAACATGCTGACAGAGGAGACGTACCTAAGAGCGGGTTACTCCACTCCTGCGACCTAAGCAAACATGCGGCAGTTAGTTGAACACAAATTAAAAACAAACACGCATCTGAAGTGCGCCAAGACCACCAGATTCAGAAAAAATGGTTCATCTAACGTTTACAATAAATACTTCCTTGGACTGGGTTTTCTCCTATAACACGATGTATTTTCTTGGAAACGAGAACAAGGGTGCGAGAGGGAACCCGTGGCGCTTTGCAAAAGGTTTCCCCCGCCGGGCAAATGAAAAGCTGCCCGTCCCTGTCTCTAAGTTAACGCTAACGGCAGCAGTGATAATCAACACTTTTTTTATTTAAACGCCAATCTCAGTTTCCTAGAAAAGGAGTGGTTATGGATTAGATTCAGCAGACTGCTGTAAAGCCCCTTTTATCATAGAATAATAGATCATAGAATGGTTCGGGTTGGAAGGGACCTTAAAGTCCATCCAGTGCCACCCCCTGCCCTGGGCAGAGACACCTCCCACCAGCCCAGGTTGCTCCAAGCCCCGTCCAACCTGGCCTTGAACCCCTCCAGGGATGGGGCAGCCACAGCTTCTCTGGGCAACCTGTTTTGGATCAGTATCAAATGTTCTTCAGCTTGTGAACATCTCACATTTAAAACAAGAAGCTTAAAAGCACGTCTCCAGCCATTCCTAGGTGAGGTCTACAGGGGCCGAAGAAGCAGAGGTCTCCTCCCACGTCTTTACGCTCCCTGTCTGCCCTCTCACAGCGATCGGGAACACGGGTCAGAGAATTTGCTTTTGCGCACTAGGAAACTGCAGAACGGACCTGGCAATCCATGACCACTCCTGCCAGGTCCTGGATCACAGCTACACACCGACACACAGCGGGGATTAACACGGCGGTCGCGGGGCGTCCCTCCCCGGGACAGAGAACTACGGAGATCAGAGACCAGGACAAGGAAGATGCAGCAGAGGCTACGGCCAAGAAATTCAGGAGCTTTGGTCTTGAGGTTTCAACATGACCCTGTTGCCACTCAGAGAAAGAGCAGCCACCAAACAGTCAGCGCTACGACCAGGAGAAAGGACATCATAAAGGGAATACGTGGAGAAGGAAAAATGCTAGAGTACAGCTGACACTTTTTGAGAGATTTCTGCTCTTCAGGAATTGGAATAGAAACCTTTGGAAGAGTTTCTTCACTTGCTTGCCGGGGAAAGGCTGTCTCAGTAGGTATCGCCTGCTTTTTTAGTTTGTCTTCATCCTGTACTAACAGAGGACGTTCCTGTGTCTGCTTTCGTGGTAGAAGATCAAGAAAGACAGAGAGAGATGAACAAAAATGACAGATGGAAAGTGCCCAAAATGACACTTGGAGGTGTGCAAAGCGTTAGGACAGCCTTTCTCTCATTGGAAAAATAAACTATCCTGGAGAGCAGAGCCGCCGGTGGCTTGGGTGACACCAGCTTCAGAGCTACAAAATCCAGTTCTCTCTGCAGAGCTCATGGACACCTGGGTCAGAATCAGGTGCGTTTTGTCACAAACCCCTGCATCACGACAAGGCGTGTTTTGCACCTGCCCTCCCAAAAAAACATACGCCCAAAACCTACCAAAGTGTTTTGGAATGAGAATGGTTGGGAAAAAACTTTGAGGCATTAGAAATAGAAATTGTGTAGTACAAAACGTGGTCTTTTGACAGCTTCCTATTCTACAGTGCCCTTAAAAAACAGGGTTTGTTAAATAGCATTGAACATCCAGAGTGCGGTGCAGATACAAAATGCGTTTTCAAAGTTCTGGCGACAGTATCAAAATTTCAATTGTTTCGAAAATTCTACTGGAACAAGTGAAAAACCCTTACGTCTTAGAAACCCCGAGCGTGGAAGGGGCAGGATGGCAGTCGGAGCATCGCAAGCTCCTTAAAATTTCCCTCCGCGTTTTAGCACTTTTGTTTCTGGAGTCTAAAGACTGTAAAAAAAAAAAAAAAAAAAAAAAAAATCCCAGAATGAGAAAATCATCCCGTAGGATCGTGCAAGGGCTCTAACGCTTTTGTCGAATAAAGGAAAGATTGTGGGCAGTGTTGCCGTTCAGTAACTCTCCACCCTTTTAGTTTGCCAGACCTGGACAAACCCAAGCGTAGCTAGGAGAGGAAAAACTTGGCTCTGAGCTCTCTCAGTTGAGCTAGCCTCCTCTGATCAGTGCGGTATTTTGGGACTGGTTCTTTGCACACCCCCAAGCGATGAGTATTGGGGAGAAAGTAGCTGGGAGACTGGGCAGCGAAAGAAAATATAAAACGCAAGAGTACCATGATCATTGAAACAAAAAAAAAAAACAAAACGGAAAGAAAGACAACATAAACAGAACAGGGTACAGTTAAACTTTCATAATTGCTTTTCTCTCCGAATACACGGTTATATCTTTCATGCAGCTTTTTCGAACCAGCCATGCACCAAAATAAGCAAAAATTGAAAGCTGCAAAAGCTGCAGCAGTGCAAAAGTCCCCTCAGTGTGAGTTATGAAACCACTTCATGTAGCCAAAAGAAAAAATAAAAATAAAAAAATGTTATCCAGCAGCTGCTGTTGAGTTTTCGCTTGGTGCCATTGCAATAGCAAAAGTCTGGTTCAGAAGCACATATCAGACCAGCAGCTTTACCTCAAGGCCACCAACCTGTCTCTCAGAAGATAGGACAGTGACTTTCTTGACCTGGACACACAAAGCGTGTTAAGGTTCAGTTGTCTTGAAATAAAACACATCGGTACAGCAGAAAAGCAGCCCCTGGCAGAATACCCTGTGGCCGCTACGGCAGGGTGAAGACACCACCATGAAGAGGAGAAAGAGGATGGCTTTGCACCCGTGATTTACCGTCCTTAAACATGCACAGGTGAAAGAAAACACCCTCCCCAGCGGGTGCCTCTCTAAAGACGCATTTCTGGAAGGTCACACCAAAACGTGTCTACCTTCACCTCTCCAGAGAGGATCAGATTAAGAGAGAATTTCCCAGAAATGCAAATTCAGGGCTGACACCAACCCTCACGTCGCTGAGGACCACTGTGGCCTTAGATGGGGAGAGCCCACACCATCCAGTTATCGTGGACAGCAGTCCCCCAAGACCCCGCAATGCAGTCACCTTGCCAGAAATTCTTCATAATAACCAAGAATATCGTCCGTGAACTGCAGCTGCGGAGCTTTGAGAGCCCCTGCTCTATCCCACCCGCACATCCATAAACACATGGCACCGTGGGCAGAGCTCTGCCGCCCAAATTCCTGCAGAATTTACACTGAGACTCAGCAACCAAAGAGGAAAGCCCATCCATGTGTTAAACAGGGTAATTCCAAGGATAATGATCAACCCTCATTAGCTCATTTCGGGGGTTTTGTTTTTCTAGCCGGAGCGGGGGGGAAAAAGCCCTGTGACTGTCATGGCTTTTCTCTTACGTTTTGAGGAGCCTGTAGTAAACTTGGCTGTTAAAACACTTTGTACCTGTTCCGATAACCCTCCATCCTCTGCAAGATTATTTCCTGCACAGTTTGCAGTTTAAAAAGTATCTCCCTCGCAATGGTTTGAAGATGAAATGCGAGCTTATCTGCCCCGCTGTGGGCAAGAAGGGGAGAAGCTAGGCTTAAACCAGGAGAGAGTCTACGACTGCCACCGCTACAGCCAGGATACAATTTTTCAGTTGTAATGAAAAATTGCATTTATTATTTAAGGGACTGATTACCACAGGCTCTAATTACAGTTTTACTCACAAACTTCAAATCCAAGCTAGGTAACACCAGCGCTAAACAGAGAAGCTGTCTGTTGCTCAAGAAGAAACCAGTTGGTAGACAGATCTCTGCCGCTCCAACTCGGTTTCTTTGAAAAATTACCTTTTTTTAAGGAATTTAGCAGGGAAATTGTGAATGCCATGTGGCTACAGACACTGTTCCTGTAAGGAGAAACATTTCCATCACGTATGAACAGCCCTGCTGTAGCCACCTGAGGAGTCTTCTTGAAGCCTCCACAGCAGATCAGCACCTGCAGATCCTAGTGCATGACTAAACCCAATGACATACTGGATTAACTGGAGAATAAAGTGACTTTTGAAAACTGGTACCAGCCTAGTGCTTCTCCACCTGCAATATTAACTCTGAAGTAACAATTCCCTTCAATTTAGGTGTTTAGGGGTTTTTCCACAGAATCATAGAATGGTTCGGGTTGGAAGGGACCTTAAAGTCCATCCAGTGCCACCCCCTGCCCTGGGCAGGGACACCTCCCACCAGCCCAGGTTGCTCCAAGCCCCGGCCAACCTCGCCTTGAACCCCTCCAGGGATGGGGCAGCCACAGCTTCTCTGGGCAACCTGGGCCAGGGGCTCACCGCCCTCACAGCAAAAAATGTTTTGGGGAGACACGTTCCCTCGCCCCGGGAATACGCCAGTCCCCAAAACAGCCATGTGAAGTTAAGTCCAGCATCAGGGATGACAGCAAGGCTAGGAAAAGCGGAACCAAAACCAGGTGAAGAATTCTCACATTATTTTCTACCCAAAAAATCACATTTTTGACACTACGACTAAAGCATCAATCCTCTCAGAGATCATCACACATGTTAAAAGTCAATATTAACTATTAAAATCCAATATGACTAAAATCTAAGGGGAGCTGAGGCTGAACCCCAGGCTGCGAAGCCTCCCCCTCGGAGCAATGCGGTGCTCCGACACCCGCGCGCTGCCGAGGTACTCACTCCATCCGCTCCCGTGGGGATCTGCCCGTTGACGTTGAGGGTTCGGAAAGGAGAGTGAGTGGACAAACGTTTGTCCCATTCACTCGGCCGAGGCTCCGGGACGGACTCCATAAAGTTCTTCTTCAACTCACTGATGTTGGCGTGATGCTTCTTTATTTCTTCTTGGGTCTTATCTAGATCCTATTAGTAAAAGGACAGGATAAATGAAGGGACACGGAGACGACCCGGCCACTGCCTAGGCTGCCGCATAGCAAAGCTGCGCTCAGCAGAGTCGTTGCCGACTTCCATCAATTGTGCTCACACTGCAAACACACAAAGGGAACGTCCTCTCTCCTCTTTCCTCCTCTATTAATTGGGATAAAATGCCGTCGGCTCGGAGTGGGGTCTCCTCCAGGAGCGGGACATGCCATGGGTTCATCTCAAGCTACGCCAAAAGAGACGACAGCTCAGGTGCGATCTCCTGGGTTTGCCCCATAGGGATTTTTTTAAGTCCCAGGACTATGTTTGTTTGGAGTATTTAATTGAATGCCTTTAAATTGGGTGGGTTCGCTTTCTTTTCCCTCTGCTAGCCTGAATATTCACGGGTGTAAATGCAATTAATGTTTAAGAAAATGTTTTCCCAATTTTATTTATTCTCTTCCTACCTATTCTCTCTCATCCCACCAGGAATTATCTTTGGTCCCAGAACACCCCCATTACTTTTTTTCTCCATCTCATCTCGTCCCTCCAGGAGTTACCACGGGAGGTTTCAGACTTCTGAAATGAAGATGAGACGACGGCCCTCTAAAAATCAAACTGAGAATTTACTTTATGCCGGATCAATGGAGAAACTCCCGCTAAAATACTTCATCTGGAAGAAGCCAGATTTCTGCTCTCTGATGCCAGTTTACAGCATAAAAGCACAGACTTCAAGGCAAGCCAGCTCTCTTCAACTTGTTTAAAAATAGCTTTTCCTTGCAAGCAAATCAGAGTTTGTTGAAAACAAAGCTTTTGCATAAAAGAGGCTTAAGCCAAACGACAACTTTTCTGGACAGTGCCAAAAAGCAGCAGGCCTCACCCGTTCGAAAGGGGGAAATTAAGGTCAGTAAAAGCATCCCTGGGAAATTTCCCTACTTCTGTGCTTTTAGTTGGGACTCAGCCCATCGGTTTTAGGAGACGGGAGAGCAAATGCATCCCTAAAGGGGGTGTCGTCCCCCAAAAATCTGCGTCCCTGCAGCTTACCCAGGACACGCCACCCTCCCTCCACGGGGCTGCAGCCCCGAACACCTCACTAACAACATTTGCTCTTTTTGGCACAGTTCTGGGGGTGGGGGGGAAACCCAGTTTTGGCATCCGTCCTGGATGAAAGCACAAGGCAAGTGCCTGCTAGTTAGGAAATAAATAAAAAAAAGCACAAATAATTCTGCCGAGGACTCCAGGGTAAAGCTCTACCCAGGCGCAGGAGCCCTAGAGCTGCTCCTGGTTCAGAGAAGAGAGAAAGACCACCTTGGCCATCCACCACTGCGCGAGAGCTGGTCCTGGGAGGGTTTGCGGAGAAGCTAAAGCCGCCAGGAGCTACATGGAGCCACAACGGGTCTTGAAAGCATCTGGAGGAACAAGCTCGTTAAGCGTTAATGCTTTTCCTCCCCTTTTTTTTGCCCCTTTTTGTAAGAACACAGAGCACGGGCTGTCGAGCACGGAGCGTTAAACGGCTTTCGATAAAATCAAGCGGCAGCTTCGGGAGTATGAGGTCTGCTGGGAAAACGTCTGATCTGCCAAATGCATGGATTAAAATAAATAAAAAAAAAATAGGAATAAAGGGGGGGGGAGCTGCTGGGGTCAGCCCTTTTCTAGGGGAGGGCTGGAGAACCTGCAACAGAACCAGTGGGGAGGGCAGCGGAGAGGGAAGGGGCTGGGTGCCACAGCCAAGTATTGCACTAACGGGAAAAAGGGGTTCAGAAGCAACGAAAAAAGCTCTTTTTAGGGTCGGGGAGATGGAGATGCTCCAGTTGGGTGAAAGAAAGCAACAGGCAGAGTCTTGCAGTGCAGCGGCAGAACCCTGCCCGTCGTGTCGCAGACCCTTCGCTCGTGGCTGAAAGCTCGAAGTTGTAGCAGTCAAAAAAAAAAAAAAAAAAAAAAAATTTAAAAAACCCCACAAAAACCCCAAAGCTGCAAAAATTTAAAACTGAAATTAGGAGAAGGCAGTTAGTACGCTTCAACTTTCAAGAGATACCAACAGGGAAACCCTACCAGCTGCTGGTGCTGCAAGTTTGAGTAGAAACACGTAACACAGGAAGAGAGTATCAGAAGCCACAAAACGTCTTCCGTAACACGGTGTATTAAAATACAGTAAAATATATGATTGGCATGGTCTGTTCTGAGACCGTGCTTGGGCGAAACCGAGCGTGAAGGGCTCCCAAGGACGTATAAAGGGAAAATATGAAAGGGAAGAGCCGTATGTGGAGGGATGAAACGGCTTCTTGCCCGTTTGCAGGCCACCCGTGGCCACCGAGCCACTGCGTCAGCCCCAAGGGGACCTGGGGCCGACGCAGGATGGGGCCTGGGGAGGGTTAAAGGTGCTGCCAGGCACGCAGGCATTGGGAGGAGGATCGCAACGCCACGAGCATCGCTTCAATGCCAGGTCCCAAAGGAGGACTCGCTCCCATCTGAATCAACGTGGACAACGTGGTGGCTTGAACGTCACGGAGGTGACCATTTCACCCACAGCTTCTCCCGAATTTTGCATTTTCATAGGCCGACTGTTCCCCCAGGACAATAATTTCTTTCAAGCAAGGAGAAACTTATAAATGATCCCCCACCGCCCCGACTGATGCTGCTGTGAGCACCCAGCGGGTCCAAGAGCAGACCTGAGCTCTGCCAATCGTATATTTTGGGTAAGTATGAGAGAATGAAAGTCAGAAGAGGCAGAAGGAAGAATGCCTGCACATAGTCATGTTTACTGTTACCATGCAAAAGCGTATTTTTTACTAAAAAAATAAAAATAAAAGGTCTTTCATGCAACAGCATGCAAAAACAAAGGCAGCAGCAGAAGAGGAAGAAAAAAGTTCAGCGCAGATGCAGAAGGTCTAGGCAAACGCAACTGAAAAAAGCTTCAAGTTCATACAAACCTCCAACATTAAATTGCTATGCCTGATATAAATGTTTTCACCATCTAGCCTCTTTGATCTTTTCTGTGAAAATGAAAGAAAAGGGGGAAACAAAAAAAAAAAAAAAAAAGAAAAAGAAAAAGAAAAGCACAAAAAATTAAAAAGTTGTTCTTGCGGGATTGACAAATTGGCAAATTAAAAAAGTTAACTCAAGGTTGGGAGCGCAGCGCTGGGCCAGCGTGGTGGGGGGCGGGGGGGGGGACGGGACCCAGCCGCGGGGACGCCGGCCTGGGGCCACCAGCGGGAAATGGGGGTTCTTGTGATGGAGAATGGGGAAATGCGATGAGTCCTTTAAAGAGACAGCTCCCGGCGGGGTTCGTCGGCTTTTGCCTTGGTTTGTATCGCTCGCCACACAGGGGCAGTTTACCGGTTTTCGGTGGAAGGCTGGCACGAAGTCACGACTCCCCGTTCCTGCCAGGGACGCCTGCCCACCCCAGTGCAGGAGGCTGTACCGCCCGCCGTCACTTCTACAAGGTCTCAACGTGCACAGTGACCGCGTCTTAACCACCTCTCCCATCTCAGCTATGTCCCCTATTACTCAATCAATACAAAACCCCCATTTTTTATTTTGGTGGTTTTTTTTTTTTTTGCATTTCCTGGAATGCACATTCTACAGTTTTCTTGGTTTTCTACACTAAATTTGCTACGGAGAAGCAGAGCTGAATTTTATAAATCAAACCAAGTGTGTTTCTCTCGAACATCCAACATGCACAATTTTTAGCAATCAGACTGTCTACGGGACAAAAAGCTGTTCGTCTTGAAATCAAATATTTGATAGTTGCAGTTTAAAAAAAAAAAAAACAAACCAACAAAAAAACCACAAAAACCCAACCCAAAGCACATGAAGAAACTGGAGCACTGTCTTTTTAAACAGGTTACAGATGCATGGATGATATGGCAAATTTGTTTGGTGAAAGTGTAAAATGGCTAACCTTCCTCATTCTTATCAGTTCTTCCTCTTTTTCTGCAGGCTGCTGCTGTTGGGCAGTGATAAAAAAAAAAAAAAAAAAAAAAAGTTGTTGGTTCATTTAACTATGTTGAACCTCACTCTTTAACCTTAAAAAAAAAATAAAAAATTATTTGAGTAACCTCACTGAATTATTAGCACAAACCTGGGGCTGGTCACCCTTCGTGGTGGGTACTGTGACCTCAATGTGCGTTTTCCTCACCTACATTTAAGAAATAAATTGGTAAAAACATTTCTTGTTAGTAGATTTGTTTCAAGAGACCATTTAGTTTCAAAACACAGCTGCACGTAGTTGGTTTTGAAATAATTGGGTGAACATGCAAAAAAAAAAAAACAAACCAAAAAACCAACATGCAGTCCTCCGGAAAGAGTTAATGACAGGGCAGCTCTCCGACAGCCTGTTAGTTAACAGCACCTTGACAATAATTCCTCCAGCTTGAGAATTATTTGCCTTCGAAACCAGTGCTCTCTCTAACGCTTCCCAAGACGGGCTTCCCCGCTTGGCATTAGCTTTGCCAGGCAACCTTTCCAAATTTCAGTTGGAGCTGGATCGCCCAGTGAAATCCGTACCAAAAAGCCGCATGCTGAAATTAGCACCAGACCTTCTCAAAATACAGAGAATTATTTGTAATGCGCGGGGTATTACGTTCACAGAGTCAGTAAGAAGAGACCTAGCTATAAAAAATCAAGCCTAACATGGCCAATTCTAGTTCTAGTTTGCAGAAGCACATTAACAGCTCTCCCAGAGAAAGCCTATCAACGTAAAAAACATTTGCGTTCCGACTCTGGGCTGTGGACCAGATCCCTATCACCGATTTCACTGGAATTGCTCCTGCTGCCGTATACCAGGAACCAGCAGAGACGGCTTAGAGATGGGTGAGCTCTAAATTCAATTACCGTGAACTTCAGTGCAATCCCCACCAGCTTTTTTTTTTTTTTCACCATATATCAGTAAAGTTGCATTTAGCCTGACTGCAGCCACCAAAACCCGGCCGTCCTGGGTTTCCTCGCACCTGGAGGGTGAGGGCTGGGATCTCCCTGGACCCAGAGCCCCGTAACTCACTCCCACCCGATGCCTGGGCGAGGAATAAACCCGGGGCAGGGGTGAAGGTGCACAGAGCTGCTGCTCTGGGACGGTTTTCGGAGCCGATGCTCCAGCCCGGCACGAGCGCAGCCTCTTCCTATGAGGTCTAACATACCTTTGATGCATCGGCCGGCTCTGGCTTGGTTTTCTCCGGTGGGATTTCTTCACGTCTCACATCGGGTTTTGCCACTTCCTTTTTTATTTTCGAGGCAGCCACCATGTCCTTGGCATCGGGCTTAGCCGGGACCGGCTCCGCAGCGTGGGCCTGAGCGATGGCTGGGGCAGAGGTGGGACGGGGACTCCTCTCAGGAGTTATCACGGCCACTGCTGCGGATGGGGGAGAGACAGGGACAAGGGTCAGAGCACGCAACTTTTCTAAAACACCAGGCAAAGTCTTTCCAAATTAGAGTGCTGTCATTTAAAAAAGAAAGGGAGGAGGGGGCGGGGGGGAAAAAAAGGGAAAAGAAATAAAGATGTTGAGCAAAGCAGCTTGTGCGTTTAGTATGGGAAAGTTGAGATTATTTTCCTTATGGTTTAAATAAAATGAAAACAAAACCCCACAACAGATGGTTTACAAAAAGCAAGCTTGCACTCTGCAGAGAAGCCACACCAGAAAGGCGAATCTTTTTTTTGACACCGTGCCACCGATTCCTGCGTCCCTCGCACACAACAGACACAGGAGTCCGTCCCAATGCAGCCGTTGAAATAGAAACTCTTGGAGCTGAGGCGAGTTCTTGACTCATTGGCATCTCCCTCAACAAGAAAGGGATGGTTTCTGGAAGGGCAACACAGGCTTTTCCCCACCTCCCTGATCTTTTCAGCAATTAAAGCAAAAAAAATAATCAACAAGCATTGCTCTGTAAAACTTCACAGCAACTTCCAGGTGGGTTTCAAAGCAGGCTGGGGTTGTGCGTCTGAGACGGGTATCTGCTGCCGCAGCCCAAGGCACCGCTGCCAGAAGATACCCAACGTCTCCAGACCAGTGACGGTGCAGAAATGAATCGCGTGCTGCCAAAAAACCCTCTTTCCAGAGGATGACAGTCTTAAATACAAGCACTAGGTACACACAAAATCAACTGCCTACTCTTTCCTTCGATTCCTCATTTCCCAGACAGTCCCCATCCCGGAAAAGTCACTTCCAAAATATTCAATCCAATACTACGCATACCTATAGACGCAATAAGCTATTTAGTTCCCCTGATGTTGGTTTTCATGGCCGTTCCGCTAAAAATATGCCCAGCGACCTGAAATAATTTCTTTGACGTGGTCTCATATTCCTAAAGTCACATTTTATGTCCCAAGGGTCACACTGTGCAACCTGCCCCAGCCACCACTGGGTTACCAGTGTCCATCCGGCTTGTCAAAGACACTAGAAAATTTGGCGTTAAAAAACAAATTGTAATTTTGAGTAACTCCATAGTAACAATTCTTGTTTTACTGAGAAGAGAACTCATCTATGTGTATAAAACATATACAGAATAAAGCATCCGTACAAAAAGAACCTGATTTTTCAGCGACTGAAATCACATTTTTAAGACAAACTCCTAGACACCACGTCTTGCTGAAATATCCACCCTGAAGCCCCAAACCACCATCACCATCTCTCTTATCTGCCCCCCTCTTCCGCACGGCAGTTCATTTCTGTGAGCCAGACACTGCGTTATCCTTTTGGAAGGACACCCGGTGCCGCGTCCCGGTGTTACTTATGCCACGGAAGCGGTGACAGCCGCCGGGGAGGTTGTAGAGAGGGACGGCGAGACGGCAGGGACAGTTGGGATCAGGAGGATGCCGGGTGTGCAAAGCCATCATGGTGGTACCTGACTCCTTCGGGACCGGCTCTAGTTCTCTCATCACCACCATTTTTTCTTCCTCCTCCTCCTCCTCCTCTTCAACTGGGCTTATCTCAACATTGCCAAGAGCACGTTTGGCTAAAAAAGTTATGGATGTGTTAAAATGCCACCTCGAAGATGAAGCAGCAGAGGCAATACCGCCCTCAGGAAATCTGCACGGCCACCTTCCTGCTTCCCTCACAGTGCTTCAGAGCACCAGGACATGCAGGAAAAATATCAACAGCCACCAAGCTTTTCCTTTGCCACTCAACAACGAGTTCTGCGCTCATCCAGAGTCCAGAACTGCTTTATTTTAGTTACACTTTCTTAACCTTTGGCTATTTGAACACACACTTTAAACACAGTAAAAAGCACCGCCCCAAAATTTGAGATTTAAAATGTCAGTCATCATCACCCCAGCCAAGAAAACATCCCTACTGCGACCAAAAGCATCAAGAGAAGGAAAAAATGCAGGAGGTGAATGAGGAGAAGGGGCAGCTGGAGAGGAGACCCCCGGACACGCTCGGGTCTGACGCTGGCTGATGTCCCGTCCCATGGAACATCCTCGCAGCGCAGGGGCTGGTTTAGTGTTTTTCATATTAATGGAGAAAATAGGTGAAGTTCCCAGTTTCCTCCCTCCACGGCTTCAGTCTCCTCTTCCTGCAATGACTAACCAACTCTGCTTTTAATTACGATGAGGGTGGATCTGTCTGCGGCACTGAAGTTGCTGTGAAAGCTCTCCCCAGGGGGCAGAGGCAGGCTCTCTAGCGAAGAAATACAGCAGAGTTTAGGTCACCTCCAGCAGTCCCGGAGCACACAACCTGATTTTTGGGCACCGCATGTTCTTAAAGCTCTGGGAAACGAACTTTACAAGATGGGACAGTAACAAAAGGGGGTTAGGAGGCCACCGCACACACTTCAACACGCAGGCACACAGCCAAGCCACGGCACCTCCTCGTCTCACCCAGAGGCGCTCCCCGATAAAGCAGCGCGCTGCGGCACACTTGCAAAGCCTGGTGTGATTTTAACAGCCAAAAACACCACTGCAAACGATGCACCCTCCGTCCTACGGCACTGCATCACTTCAACCCAGCGGGTGACAGCACGGGTGGCCGCGGGAGCCACGCCGACACCGCTGTGGCTGTACCTGACCGCGTCCGCAACGGCTCCGGTAACTTTGGCTCAGCAACGGGCACCTTAACCACCTCTACTTTCTCCTCCTCCTCCTCCTCCTCTGCAATGGGTGTCATTTGAAAAGTTTCAGGAGCGGGTTTGGCTAGAAAGAGGTTTGCAGGCGTTAATGGAGCGGCTGGAGAACGGTGCGGCCACACGACGGTTGCCGCAGCAGAGGCAAGAGCGAGAGGAGATCCCTCTCCGAGGCAGCAGCTGAGAACAGCAAGGAGGTTTTTAAACCAGGCAGCTTAACAGTAAGTTTTCACCGTGCAATTGCGTATCAGTCTTTCTGGTGCTGCCAGGCCCTGGAGTGTATTGGCTGAGACGGGAAAGGACACCAGGATTAAGCTTTGTGGGCTTCTCGCCCAGGCAGGGACACGTGGGGACACGCCAAGGGCTCTCCAGTGCCGTACTAGGACGGGCTCTGCCTGCAAAGCCCGGGGAGACGCAGGTGCTGGCTGGTAAAACCCAGGAAAAACCACCCCCAGGCTCCTCGGGATGAAAACCTATATAAAAATTAGCAGTTTTCGCTAAACGTACTTGAGCAACCAACTTCAAATCTAAAAGCTAAGACCATACAGCCATTTATCCTGGTGCCTTAAATGTTAATTCTCCTCCTTCTAGTTTTACAGCACCAGGCTTTCCCTGCCAGGCGATGCTGACTAGCGAGAATTCAAGGCAAGACAGTGGTGGGGAGACAGTCTGACACGTTACTTTATGAAAGCTTGGTCTACATTTCATACCAGAAAACCAGCGATGTCAAAAGAAGGCTGTAGAAAAAAAATAAAAATCAGGGCGGAAGAAGGGAAGTGGAGCGGTACACGATGCATTTGCATACGAATTATCTCCAGACCTAATGCACCGCAGGGATTCGCTATTTAAGCGACAAAGACTGCAAATATTTGACAACACCTCTGCTGTGATATGCTTATTAGTATTCAAATATGCTGTTGTACCTCCAACACCTCTTAAGGGCATTAATATTTATTAATAGTACCTTATCTTAAGAGAAATACAAGCTCCATGTAGCAAAATGGGCGGCATTTCTCAAACCACCAAATAAAAAAAAGCCAGAGGCGGCTTAAAAAATGGCAAGCAGGTGCCAGGATGAAGAATTTCAGAAGCTTTACAAGAAGTTTCAAGATCAAACTTTAAACTTTTCTAAACCACATTGACAGAACCACCCAAAAAAATTTAATAAAGAGATAGTTCTCAAGCGCCAGCACATCCTGAACTTTTTCCCCACCTCCCCACAAGAATTACAGGCTAACGAGGTGCAAGGCGGAGATTTAACGAGTCTCCCGGAGCCGGGGCTGTCTGTTCACTGACTGCAAAACTCTTCTTGCAAAGAAACGAAAAAAAGAAAGCCGGCAGATTTGGTGAAACTTTTGAGTTGTCAGGAACAAGCATGTAAAGGATAGGAAAGGCTGCAGAGAGTTGTAGCCACCACCACCACAGCTATACCTGGCTTCTCTCGGATCTGATCCGCGGGTTTTGGTTCAGGAACCTCAACCACCACCACCTTCTCCTGCTTCTCTTCCTCTACGGCTCTGAACTCAACTTTTTGAGTCGCACGTTTAGCTGAAGAAACGGGGCACATGTTAACGACTGCCCACACAGCAGATGGAAAAAAGGCTGCAGACTTCAACGGGGACAGAAGCGTTACGTTCACAGGCTGCTCTTTTTCCAAGCTCTGGAATTCGGGTGCAGGATCGCAGCGGGGATTTCTCTACTCAGCTGGGGTCGGAACGGTTTACGGGGCACGGCCAAGGGCTGGTCCCCTCGCCTCCGTGCATCGTCCCTGGGTAACCTCGCACACAAGCAGGCAAAATGCCTTTTGCTGTGGTACGGAGCTCAAACCGAGCAGCCCTTTCCCCCCCCAGCTCTGAGGCGTGAAGCCCAAGCTCAGGGTGTCGCTGAGCCCCGTAAACCCATGCCAGGAGCAGGGACAGCCTGGCTGCTGCCACCTACGGGGCACTGGGACAGCCCCGCTCCCTCCCGGGTTGCAGAGTGACCTCGGGGCTCAAAGCAACGCTGTTCCTGCTCCATCAGGTGGCCTTGGTTCAAAGGGATGCTCCCCTCAGCCCCGGATCCTCTTGGTGCAAAGGGATGCTCCCCTCGGCCCTGTATCCTAATTTTACAAGCACCCCATGACCCAGATCAAGAGGAGCAAACTTAAGCACTCCCCCGTCCATGCCTCATCTCCTCTAGCCTGCAGCTATCCAGATCTTTGAAAAATGTCAGGGTCGAGCCCACCTGATCAATACACCACAAACTTCAACATTAGCATCCTTTTAACAAACACTGACAAGGTTTCACACAGTTGTGGCAAAAACATCTCCCCCTCAAGGAAAACTATGTAATTTGAGAAGCTACGCTGAACAAACCAAACCCTAGAATAGCTTAAATCCTGATTTACTAAAAGGAAAATGCATTGAGATTGAATGAGGAAATACCTTTGCAACCAGGACTTTGCCATAAACCTTCAGCACCCACCTACGTCCTTTTCGTCAGTCAGTTCTTGCTAGCGCTACTGTTGGTTTGCATTTTATATCCAGGTCTTGTATTAAAGTGAGAAGTTATGTTTACGGGTTTTTTGCCCTTTTTTTGTAAAGCAGGGAATTTAGGTGGTACTTAAGGAGTATTTCAGCATCCTACTGAACCCAGGCACGGAGAGAGAAGAGGCACCGGACACTCACCTCCGTCGAGGCTCCTGGAGGCTCGCTTACTTGCCGTCCGCTCGAACTGGGGAGCGGGTCGGTCGATCAAGGCACTCGCCTGCCGCGTCTGCGCCTGCGTCCGGCCACTGTAGCGGAACTTGGAGCCCAGCGCCAGGAACCTGCTCTTCGGGATGGCCTCGGTGGAAGTCAGCCTGAAAACCACAAGCACCATTTAAAAACCATACCTCCAGATCTAGGAAGCGGCAGGTAAAGAGAAATTAAAATACAAATTAAAGAAGCCTCTTGCATACGCTTGATTAACAAAGCAACACGCGCTAACAATAAGCCCCACATCTACATACACTCGAAGACCTTGGTCTCATGTATTTTATGAAGTGGAAGCTGCCTAGAAATGTACTGCAATATAAACACTTAACGTCTCTGCAACCGTTTCACTCCAATTCCCGTGAAACCCCAAGGAACACCGAAGGAGTGCTCCATTTTCAGCAGCTAATCTAAAGCATGAGTTATTCAAGGCTACCCTACTGTTTAGAAAACCTACCTGAAAAACGTGTGATGTTCGACACATACTTTCCACAGCTTCTTCGCTGCCCGGTAACTTGGTAGCTTGAACCCAATTGTACTTTCATACTGTTCTTGCTGCGGAAAATATAAGTTATTTAGGTATAGCAAAAAAATAAATGCGGCAGGAGTGTCGCTCCCAGCCCATCGACCTGTTCTGCTGCAGCACAAACTGCTGGTGTAGCCCGAGAGCAGCTGAACTCACTTCGTGATGTGCAGGAGGGGGCTCAGGTCCAAGAAAGGACAGGGCTCAGTCCACAACCCCCATGCATTGCTCAGGACACACCGGGATTTGCGTTTTGCAGCCACTCAGACTCATTTACCCTCCCATCACGCTGCCCAGCTGCAAGATGGGGTCGAAAATTGACTTCCTTGCAAGGCTGGGCCATGGCAGACACAGAGGAGGAGGAAGAAGAGGAGGAAAGGGGGCAGATCAGATCCCCATTGCAGCCTCTCTCCCCATCGTGTTTCCAGCAACCAGGCTGCTCCAGGGAGCTCCCTGTTCACAGAATCACACAATGATAGGGGTTGGAAGGGCCCTCTGGAGATCACCTCGTCCAACCCCCTGCCAGAGCAGGGTCACCCACAGCAGGTGTCACAGGAATGCCTCCAGGCGGCTTTGGAATGTCTCCAGAGACGGAGACTCCACCACCTCTCTGGGCAGCCTGTGCCAGAGCTCTGCCACCCTCACAGCAAAGAAGTTCCTCCTCATGTTGAGGTGTAACTTCCCATGGTCAAGTTTGTGCCCATTACCCCTTGTCCTGTCCCCGGGCACCACTGAGAAGAGCCTGGCCCCATCCTCCTGACACCCCCCCTTTCAGTAGTTAGAAGCGTTGATGAGATCCCCCCTCGGTCGTCTTTTTTCCAGACTGAAGAGACCCAGATCCCTCAGCCTTTCTTCATCAGAGAGATGTTCCAGTCCCCTCAGCATCTTGGTGGCCCTTTGCTGTCCCCTCTCCAGCAGTTCCCTGTCCTTCGTGACCCGGGGAGCCCAGAACTGGACCCAGCACTCCAGGTGTGGCCTCCCCAGGGCAGAGCAGAGGGGGAGGATGACCTCCCTCCACCTGCTGGCCACGCTCTTCTTGATGCCCCCCAGGATGCCATTGGCCTTCTTGGCCACCAGGGCCCATTGCTGGCTCATGGTCACCCTCTTGTCCACCAGGACTCCCAGGTCTCTTTCCACAGAGCTGCTCTCCAGGAGGTCACCACCAACCTGTCCTGGTGCGGGGGGTTATTCCTCCCGAGGCGCAGCACCCTACACTTGCCCTTGTTGAATTTCATAAGGTTTCTCTCCGCCCAACTCTCCAGCCTGGCCAGGTCTCGCTGTATGGAGGCACAGTGTTCAGGAGAGGCAGCGTCGGGGCAGCCACCCCCTGCCTGCTGCAGTCTAAGTTAAAAGGTATGTGTCTTTTTTCTTTTTTTTTAATGAAAGCAAGACAAAGAGCCTTTATCTTGGCCCGTTTGGAAAAGAGGAGGTAGTCCTCTCGCAGTTTCAACTGTGAACTTCCCACCGGTTTCCCCTGGATGCCGGGAATACCAGGCAGTGCCAGGAGGTGGTGCTGGATGACACGTTGTTTAAATTGTCACCCGCTGGTTTATAGCTTCAGCAAGGTCAGCAGGCTCTACCTCAACACCAAGCCAAGAGCAGAAACCCTACAGAGTATAACACGCTCGTTCAGAAAAAAGCTTGCTCCCTCCCCTCCACTTCGTTTTAGCGAAGCATACACGTTGGTGATAATCAGAAGGCAATTAAAGAAGAACGTACCTCCCCTGGCCGAATCTTAATGAAGAAGCTGCTCCGTTTATAGGAAATCTTCAGGACTTTGGGCCAAGGGAAGCGGTTGATTCTCAGTTTATCTTTGTAAACAAGAAGGCCACTGGAACAGACTCCCAGAGTGATATCCACTCCTTCCAAGTCCTGGGGAAGGAGATGTAATATATAAATAATAAGCAATGGGGAAGAATCACTCCTCTTGCGAGAACGCTGGAGGCATTTCTGTTGCATGTCTCTCTGTACCAGCTGACCTCCTCTAGCTTGCAAAAGGAGCCTCCTGAAATAGGTAAGTTTGCTCCTACAAGGGAAGGATAATCAAATTACAAAATCCACAGGCAGGTGCACGCACTCGCTGCTTCTCACCTTGGCTTGGTGAAGGTCGACTCCATACATAGACAGCTTTTTTGCATTCTCAAGAAATTCCAGGTCTGCTTGGGCTGGAGTCATGGATCTGGGGAAAGAGAGAAAGGGATTGGTATTCTCCTAACTGTTGCTTTTAGGAGGGACAGATCAGACTTCGCAAAACCGTTTACTTGTTAGATTTTCTTTTGCTTTCAATACAAGTTTGTGCCCGGATGATGGATTATTAAATAGCTCTGAAGGAACAAATTTGTGCTTTGAGACATCCTCGTAAAACGGGTGCACCTTATTTCTGTGCAGACAGCAGAGAAGAAAGCGAGGGAGCGCCGTGAAGGGGCACAAAACCTGGTTCAGTGGAAGAAACACCAATTCAGCCGAAGGCCAAGGGTGACAGGTACTGTCCCCCCCAGCCCTCCTGCCCCTGCGACCCACCCCCAAACCCAGCTATTGTTCTCCAAACCAAAGGCAAGGACAGCTGAGGCCGCCCGGCAGCGATTCCTACTGGGGCAGGGCAGATGAATGAGAGGTTTTCTGGGAGCAGATGGTACCCGGTCTGCAGGAGGGGCAACGCAACACAACTTTGCTTAACAGAAACATCCTGATAACGGAGGCTATTATCAGCGTTATTGAGGTGCCCTTGTTAATAAGTTTGTGGTGTAAGGGGTACATTTAACAGCTCTGCTGGGACGGCGTTTGGCTGCATGCATCTCACTTTGTTCCCCGCTTTGATGTCTTCCTTACCGAGCGCTCGCATACATCTCCTGTGCCATGTAAAGAGAGGTCTGAGTGGTGGGAGACAGGGCAGACAAAGACAATCCTCTAGGAAAGACCCAGGAGCAGTCGCCATCCCCAACACGCGCCTTGCGCTTTGCAAATAAAGCGGCCAGAGACGGAGCGTGGTTTATCAGAGTTTTCCCACTGAAACCCCCCTGACAGATTAATGTTCACAGAACAAGGACCAGAAATTAAACGGGTGCATATTGCTTCCTCCCTCCTGCACGCACGAGCAGATTAAATATAACTACATCTTATACCTTGAAGTATCCTTCTAATGAAGCCATGAATAATTCAGCAAAGTGATCTGCCACTTCTAGCACAGCTAACGGCCTTTGACTTCAAGTCATGAAGCTTGTCAGCGGCCCGGTACTTATTTTCCCTCATTTCCTCTCCTCTCGGTGCAAATGGAGGGGAATCAATTTGAAGTATTGATTTGCGGGGTTGGGAAGGTGTTAATTGTAGCTTTGGTCACAGCCGGGGGCACGCGTCCACCCTTCCCTACTGCACTCAGGTTATTAGTTCCCATCTGCGAGCGAGAAGGTCTCGTCTTCTGCTCTGTTCTCGTCATTAGTGCATCAGCCAGGAGCTTTGCACAAGTCAAGGGGCTCCGGCTGAAGGTTTTGGTATCACAGACTGGTTTTACAGGCTTTTTTATTCCCCTTAAAACCCCAAAGCGTAGAAGGGTGTAGAAGCTGCGCGTTGGCCGCTCTCACGCAGCTTCTGCAATCCATGCACTCGGAGCATCTACGAAAATAATCTCAAAATAAGGCGAGGAAGAGGTGACAGAGGTTACTGTCACCCTTTAATCTGGTACCAGAGGGACTCCCAGGGGTCCTTCATCCCTGCCTGAAGAAGACACATCTGCCCAGGTCATCGCTGTGCTGGGGAACAGGAGGAGGACAGGCTAACTGCAGGTCTGTAGCTCCTGCATTATCCGGAATAATTCCACGTTATAAAGTGTTACTCATTAAACGTGGCAGCAGAAAACCCCAAACATGCTGAAGGCTACAGCATATACACAAAGATACAAGATCTGCTCCAACCAGATTGCAATCAAAAACGTACAGCAATCCCAAAGTAATTATTAAAAAAAAAAAAAAAGGGAAAAAAAAAAAGACAAAGGACAAGGTTAAAACAAGCAAACTTTGCGTTTTCACATGGAATAAAAGCCACTTTCACAACTACACTGTTGAAAAAGAGCACCGTTAATAACTGCAAGACTTTGAATCTGCTCGCTAAAAAAATAGTTTCCTTTTCACGTAGGAAAAAAGAAATTCCAGCTTCTAGAAAGATTTTGTTATAAAGTATTAGATCTTTTTTAAATAGACAATGTTCTCAGTAGCTGAAAATTCACACCTTACTGTTAAAGCTTCTGCTGCCAACCTAAAAATCAGTGCAGCAGGAAACGAAAAGCATGCAGCAGAGGTGGGGAAAATACCAGTAACCCCCATTATTTCAGGCTGCTGTGCACAAACAAGTCCTCCAGCCGCCGTGCCTTACCGGTACGTTTTATGAAGCTCCACAACCTTCTCTTCCAGCTCTTTTGTCTGGTTCGGGGCCAATTTAAATTCACTGATATAATCCGGGCTGTGCAGATCGGGATCGTAGTCTCCCAACTCGGACTGGACCGTGTAGGAACCCAGCAGAGCCAAAGTCGCAAAGGAACAGGGCAGCCGCCCCGTAATGATGTCTTGTCTAAGCTGAAGACACAAGTAGTACCTGAAAAAAAGGCAAAATACTATTTCCAGAGAGCACAGAGAAACTTAAATTTGAGGATCAAACAGAATCTCTTTTTTTATGCCACTGATGAACGCAGTGTGATGCTCGTTTCTAACTTCTACCTGTATTTTTACTTAGGGGGGAATATTCCCACGGTAAACAGCATGGAGACAGGAGGATTTAAAGTCACCTCCACTCTGGAAAGGGAGTAGAGGGCGCTTATGATCAGAAAATCTTGTTTTTAAATAAAAATTTACTTTTGTCTATAAAAGCACACATGCCAGGATCATAAACAACACCGTTTTATGCATGTGGACTTCAGTGGGGAGTGGGAGCATCCCACACACTCACTAAAAACAACTGAAAAACCCTCCAAGACATCTGGTCTCCTTGCTGAAGGATGGAATAACACCCAAATATTAAAAATTTCTATTCAGTCTTCCATTTCTAGGGGTTTCCTTTGCTCAGCGAGCTCCCTGGATTCCCGGGTAAATCACCTGGTAATGTCCTCTGTCAGCTGCGCGGGATCCGGTGGATAAAACTTGACGTTGAAGGTAAAATCCCAGGGGCCTCCTGCAATGACAAAAGAAGAGGTTGAGAAAAATAAACACGCCAGGACAGCTTCGTGATAGTCCATCTTTATAAAAAAAGCTGGGAATATCCAACTGATCTTCAAAATACGGCCAGCGGATCGTAATACTGATTTTAGTGTGTACGGCTAGCTGCTGCTTAGAGGGTGTAAGATACAATTTCATTCACAAGAGCTAAAAGACATGGAGGAGAAAACGCAGCAAACCCGTAGGAATAAAGGACAACTTGTGGAAAAAAAATTAAATTCCTTGCTAGGGGGCTAAATTACGTATTTTTTCACTGACGGAAGAAATAAAAGATTAATGAAGAGAGGGTCAGGCGCCTGCTCTAGGTTAATGAACGAGTGTTGCTCTATCACTCGACCCAATTTCCAAATTTCTCGTCAGGAGCAGATGTGCTAATTCCCTCAGCGGCAGCGTGCGCTGCGGTGGGGCGGTCAGAGCACAGTTGAAACTCAGCCCAACAAAGCAGCAAAAGTACCAAGATGGGAAGAGCTTTACAAGCCCAGACCTAACTGTTTGAATACAACTCGTTGTGAACCTCGTACAGCACAATTAAAGCATTAAACGGAGTGAGGAATCGCATAATCACACCTAGAGTTGACATTATTTGTGGTACGGACAGCTTCTAGGTGACACAGCTGAAGGAGTTACTCCTTTCCCTTGAAAATAATTATGCTTATCCGCAGAAAACAGTCCTAACCAACCCATTAAGCACTCAAAGTAATTTTCATCGTTACAACTCCCGCCGGCCGTGCCCTCTAACGCCCTAGTTGAAAATGATATTTATTTCAGAAAGAGAAGACAACCCTGCGGTTAACTTGCTCAGAGATTTGTCACGACCTCAGGCAGGGAGGAGGAGGGCGGGGGGGACACGCAGCGTCCGTGGATTTACTTCTTATGCAACACCGTAACTGGGATCAAACCCACGGCATGTTGTTTTCATTATACGCCGTTCAAAACAAGTTACTCCAAGAAGACATTTGAGGTAGCAGAGGTTTGCAAGGAGGACGCAGAGACTGACTCCCTGTATCCGTCCACCAACATACATGGATGTGCATATATTCACACGGACATTCAACATATATTCACGCAAATCCAAATAATTTGCCATTTCCCCCGTCTCAGGGGACCAGATTCCATAGCAATTTGCTCATCACGCTTCGGAGCTGAATTTTACCACATGGCACGGCAGGAGCAGCTCGTGCCCTTTGCAAACATCCTGCTATCAATGCAAAGAGAAGTTGATAAGGGCAGGAGCTTTTCCTCCTCCACAGCCCTGCGGCATTTCCCCCCCCTCATCTGTACTTAATGACACGCTTTGCTCTGCGTCCCCCACCAAAAGCACACATAAAAGAGTATTTTACTTTCGTAAACCAGCATTTTAATTTTGTAAAACAGTATTTTACTTTCTTAAAACGGTGTTTTTTGAAGCAGACTTGCTCCTGAGAACAAACAAAAGCCTCTAAAGTTTATTTAACTTTGACGCTGCCCTCATCTTGAGCTAGTTCAGTGCTAGCAGACCTTAAAATACAACTTTGGAGAGCATCTGGCATTTGCCCTGGTACTACTCGAGTCATCTACCATTCCGGTATCCCTACCTGTCCCCCAAAACAGCCTCGGAGTCTATAAAACCTCGCTACAGCATGCCATTTTGCTCAGGCTCTCCCAGTCTCCTTTGGGATTTAAGTAGTTGCCGCTGTCGGGTATCTTCCCATCCTCCAACAGGGAGCACATCTCCCATTTCAGCGTCAAGGGCAGCCTGGGTTTGCACAGGGCGAACACACCCTAAGTTACGTTTTCCCACAGAAATGACCTTTTTTTTTTCCTAAATCTAGAGCATCTCTAAGTACTTAAGAAGAGGAGAAAGGACGCGCGGACTGCATGAGCTCGTGGTGATGCCCACCAGACACCCTCACTCCAACCCTCACCCATCCTTGGGCTCCCAGAATCGCCCACCGAAGCCACGCTTATTGAATGAAAGGGGGAGAAACTACACGCAGCCACACGATAAATGCGCTCTACTTACCGTGAACCTGCTTTTTTATTTCTTTGGCAGGATCCAGCCACGTCTGTAAGAGGATAAAAACATTCACAGTTTAACAGACGCTCCCGAAACGCCACAGAAAACTGCAAATTGCTAAAAATACAGCAAAGAAGACAACATTTGAGATGAACGCAGCCATGGAAACTGGAGAGAGGGTGCGTTTTTCACAACTTTTACTCCAGTCTGCGGTCTCAGTGGTTGCATTTCCAACCCTTCACCTACCAGGAGCTAGTAGGGGAGGCACAAGGGACAGGAGGGAGGGGGAAGGGGGGGGAAAGCAGTATTTTAGGGCTGCAAGCACATAACAGCAGCTACATCCAGCTATGAGGGGCAATCGCGCCACACATTTTTCTTCTCCAACACCTTTAAAAATAGGCAAATAGGATGTCCGCGTTCATTTTCGGCACCCTGACTCCATACTTACCCTATTCGGAACAAAGATTGCCAAGACTTTCTATTATTAGCTATGGTTTTTAACGACCCGATCACTGAAATACAAGTGAAAACATCCAACACTGGGGAAGGCTGGAATATTTTACCGGAGCGTGACATAAACTTCGTCTCTTTTAAGCATGACTCAAGTTTCTAGTAATTATCTCAGCTACAAATTTAGAAATATATCCTTCCACCCCCCCTCCTCTGCAATTTCGGGGTTTGTGGTGCAACATAAGCCTCAAAAACCAACTCCTGCTTTTGCCGGCAGGGGCTGAGCAGCTCCTGGCACGTCAAACCTGAGCCTTTCCCTTCGCAGAGGTCAGGGTCTGCCCCGCTGAAGGTGGTGTTCACAGCCCTCCAGGAGAGGGTCCATTAAACCACCTTCTTCCATTTTCTCGAGCCCTGAGCAGGATTTGGACACCCAGGTCTCCCGAGGTGAAGGAATTAACCCATTGAATCCCCCGAGCTAATCTGCCCTGACCAGAAGGACACGTAACTTCATGGCAGGGAGACAGCGATACTTACATTTAATCTTATCTTTTTATACGCTTCCCCCTCTAACCTATAAAACCGGGGATAGGAAATCCATCTGAAAGGTGGAGATGCCGCTTTGCTGTCTTTTTTAGGGCCACCGTTTGAGGCAGAGCATCTCCACGGCCACGCTGGTGCCACCACGGCTCGTCACGGCGGTTTCGGGCGGCCGAGCCCGGGGTGCAGTCATGCATCCCCAGCACTCACCCTGCCTGATCCAGCGGACAATGATGGGTACAGCAATTAACGGCACTTTTATCCAACGCTGTGTCATGAATTAGTAGGAAACAATCCTCCCTTTGAGAGCAGCATGAGCATCAAGCTCCTCTATCCACTGCCACCATCTCCGATTCCCACTGTCACCCTCTGCTATTCCCATGTGGGAAAACGCCCATCCCCAGGAATGTTTATTCCCTAAATATCAAGGTGGAAAATGCCACATACAACCCTTCCCTGCCCAGGAATACACACGTGCATCTCCACCCGCTCACACGGCTGCGGGTAAGGTGCAGAAGCCCATCTGTTGGTTGCCTATTAAGATAATTTCTACCTGTGAATCAGTAACTCAGTGTCAGGTCTCGTTTGTAGTTACAGCAGGAGAGAGATGGAGCTTCAGATTCCAAAGTTCAATGAAACCTAACTAGAGAGATTCCCAAAAAAAGCCCCAAAACTGTGTTTTGCCCCATCAGAGCAAACCAGATTTCCACCACTGGAGCTAAACCTGTGCACAGCGGCTTCACCTTCCTCAGCTCCCGGCTCTGGGACACAAACCTGACAAAATTATTTGTTTTCAGTCCCTACGGTTAAAAAGCTGCACAACCTCTCAGCCCTTGTGGGCGGCGGGGAAGGAAGCGCAGGCTTGTGCTGCCGGAAGAATTGATGCCAGCACGTCTGGGGATGGGAAGAGCGAGTCCCGGGGGTCCAGGAGATTCGGCAGTGAGCAACCCACAGCACACGCCTGAGAAGCTGAGCTGCGCCAGCTAAACTCTTTTTCCTTTTAATTGGATCTAAAAGCACACCTATCCCCCCCTCTGCAAGCACAACAAACGCCTAGAGTCAAAAATCCAGGCTATATATAAATACATATATATATACACGGAAGCAAATTTCACATGCAAGACAACAGCAAGACAGCAGAGACGGTAAACCAAACCCAAGACAGAGCTCTGCCAGCCTCAAAGAGCAATGTTTTGGGCTTTCTGGCCTGTGTATTAAAAATTCACACTTGCAATTATTAAATATTTAATGGCAAATACGCCTGTCAGCCATAGTAAGCTGGCCCATAAGCGATTGCCAGAGGTGAAGCATGGGAAGAGTCACAATACGGACCAACATAACTGGTCTAAAGGACGTAAAAGTGGGCCCTTGATTTCAATTTAGCACATTTTTGGCTCGCTCCGTGAAAGAGAGCTTGAGAATTGCTTGAGTTAAAGCATAACCAAGGGTTTAAAAGATAAGACACTGCCTGAGTCTAACCAAACAAAAACCTTAAACTGAAACCATATGAGTAAGAGTTCTGGTATGAAGAGTCACGTGTGGTTTTTTGCAGGGCAAAGCCCCGACTCAAAACTGCTCTGACGGCTGCGACCAAACCGTACCAACGCTGACACCGCTGCTGGGGCAGCCTGACTGCTTCAGCTATAGTTTTACAAATTAACGGCATCATTTTGCAGTAAACTAATATACTGAATTTTCTCCAGCTGAAGATCCAAGTTCACGTAGCTTTTTGAGTAAAATCCACACTCCTGTGGGCATTTATTCACCATTTCAGCCTTGGTGATGACCCTCTTAGTCTTTTTTGGGGGGGAGGACATCAAAAAGAGTATTAAGAAGAGTTTATGCACCATGTCCTCCAAGGGGGAGATGATCCTTTGAAAGAGCAGAACCCACCCGGGTGCAGAACACCACGCCACAGCAGCCGCTTACCCTGGAGGTCGGCGTGTCCCATATGGCCAAGCCAAAGTAGTCTTCTTCCAGGAGATTGAGGTGGTCGCAGACTTTTTTCAGTAGATCCTGCCCCTTGGCATGTTTCTGCACAGAGACAAAAGAAATTCTGTAGGACAGGCTGGTTTTTGCCTGCCCTCGTTCACAGGAGAGAGACGGGAACATGATCAAACCATGCTGGACACTGCCAAGAACGGAAAAAACACCTTGAGTAAATCAAAATCTGATCTCACGGCCATTTCTGAGCAAGCATCCCTTATAAGAAAGTGCATCAGGCATAAAAATTCCTATAGGAGAGGCAAAGGGAATGGCAGCGGTTCTCTCTGCTACCACCAGCTCCGTGTCTGAAGCCCCCCAAGGCTGAGCTTCTCAACGCAACTCAAGAAACACTTAGGATTTGTATGGGTTTTCCCTCCCCAAGTGCATCTGCTGCACTGACACCTCCCAGCTCCAGGCTGTCAGACAATCAGGCTTTGATCGAAAGATGATTTAGATTAGTTATGGGGAAGAAATTCTTTGCTGTGAGGGTGGTGAGCCCCTCGCCCAGGTTGCCCAGAGAAGCTGTGGCTGCCCCATCCCTGGAGGGGTTCAAGGCCAGGTTGGACGGGGCTTGGAGCAACCTGGGCTGGTGGGAGGTGTCCCTGCCCAGGGCAGGGGGGTGGCACTGGATGATATTTAAGGTCCCTTCCAACCCAGACCGTTCTGTGATTCTATGATCAATGTGGGGTACAAAGCTGCTGTACAACCCCCTGCTACAGCCCCCCATTTTGGGGGAAACCTGGCTCTGCAAGGTCACAAAAGAAACAGTGGCTCAGAACCAAAGCCCGTAATTTCCACGGCTGTGGGAATTACGGGCTTTGGTTCTGAGCCACTGTTTTGTTTTGTACCCCGCGTTGATCTGCTGATGAGACCCAGCTTCTCCAGTTTTGCCCCACGCACCGAAAGCTGCTTAGCACACCACTTCTTGCCTCCAGAAACACGCTTTTGAGCGTTCCTATCCTTTTTTTTTTTTTTCCCTAAATCCTGCAGAAGTGAACTGACCCCAGGAACAGATACCCTTTTAGTCAAAAAGCACGAAGGAAAACATCCCTGAGGCACAAAACTATAGTAACCAGAAGCAGCTGGTTCTATTGGAGGCTTCACTAAAAAGAAAGCGCAGCTCCAGTGACGCAAAATAAGCTTTACTAATGCATGGCTTGTGCCCACATCGCTCCTTTTTAGCCATATTTGCACGGCAACTGACCCAAGACCAGAGCCTTGTTTTATTCCAGTCCTTCAGCTGTAAGGTCCTTAGTGCATACGTTGTGTCTCTATAGGTAGTGCGTGTGTTAGCCTGGATATTTCTCAAGGAATTGGCACTTAAAGATGTATAGGAATTAAAAACCTTCCGTGGTTGTTAATGGGAAAGGACGTCTGAAAGCACTTATTCTTGGGTAAAGGCATTTGTGCTGGTCTTTGCCTACACCGTTGCAATTCCTTCTCAATTAATCTTAATTGTTAGAGTAGGATTATACTGGTGTTAAAGGCGAGGGTATTTGTCAAGCCGGGAGGGTCCCACCGACACAGCGGCCCCCCCTGCCGTGCCCACCGCGATCCTCTGGACCTACAGAAAGAGACTTCCATTGTCCTGCTCAAGCCGGGACCAACCCCACCACCCGCATCCCTGCAGCCCGCCGGCAGCTGAAAGCATCGCAGCAGCAAAGTCGGGCACAAAACCACAGGGAAGCTGCCACCAGCATCCCGGGGGACAGACTCCTTTCGGGGGCTCGCGCACAAAACCCCCGGCAAAGGGGAAGGCGAGCGGGGCGGCGATGGTCCCAGCTGATCCCAGGCAATAAGAGCAGCGACGTCGTTACACAAACGGCCGGCGCTGACCTACTTGCCCAGGATCACCCAAGGTAACCGCTTTCACAAGGAGCCCTGTGCCCAGATACCCTCTCCTGGCCCAGTTAGCCAGTGGGACTGGGGAAAAACAAGCTGATGGAAGTACGCTCGAATGGTAAGTACCGGATTATTAATATTCTGGACAAGTACTTCAATACTGAAATGGGGATTTCTGCTAGCTTTTTATTGCCCTGACAGCAAGACGGTCCTGTGAGAGAATGCGCAAAATAAAGCGGAAGAAAAGCTCTCAGATGAAGGGGTTTGCAGTGCTGTAAGTCAATATAATAACTGTAAATCGTTTACTGCAAATATAGTCAACTGCGGGCTAAGCACAGCCCGTTTTTCTTTACATCCAAGCTCCAGGAGTTATGTTAGCCAGTGACCTGACAGGCAAATGTACCTTGGATGAACAGAACTTCACAACCCACTTTATTCAAAGGAAAGGGGCAGAAGATATTTAAACAATCCCAACCTAACACAAAAACCTAAACTCTAGCCTGGGATACAAATGAGAGAGAAGATGAACAGCAAGTAAGATAACTTTTCTTTTTTTTTAAAACTTCCCCTCACCTTTACAAAGCAAGACACCCTAGAAATTGTAGAACAATTAAAAAAAAAAAAAAAAAGAGATTCCTCTGCACACAGAGGTTTTTACGACACACTAAATAAGTTGTTATAGCTTACAGCAAGCTTGTTCTGCAGTAAAGCCTGTCATGTAATTCACTGGCAGCAAATTAGACCCCTATTAAATAGCGTTTGTGGTGATTTTTCAAGGGGACAAGAAGGGAGAGGGGAAAAGAGAAGCAGAAACAAACCCCAGAAGTACTTACATCTACGGCGCACTCAAAAATGGTGTCATCCAGCAAGACGACTTTGCAGTACATGTTTCTGTGTCTTCTGATTGCTTTCTGGGCGGCTTTCAAATCCTTGTCCGCTTTGGTCTCCGGAGTCTCTTGTCTGGGCTCCGGCTTGGCGCTCTCTTCCTTGGCTTCCCCTCCTTCCTTGCCCTCGAGGTCTCTGCTGTCCGGCTCCTGGTCCTCCCTCCTCTCCTCCTGCGCGGGCTGAAACCCCCACATCACCCCAGTTGCAATTTAGACGTGTTGAGCTAAAAACCCATCCCATGAAAGAAGCATTGCACAGGTGAGCTGTAGGGCTGGGGTCTCACCCCCAGAAGTAGGTTATCTGACTTAAACGAGCAACTTGGAGCAGCAGCTTGGGTGAGGAGGGTAACGATAATGTTAATTCTTAAAGCCTTTCAAGTCAATCCCAAGTCTTCATTTAATAAGGGACGTTACAAAAAGAAAAAAAGGAAAGAGGGTTGATTAGAGAAATCAGGGCGGATTACATCATGGTCTTAATGACAGCACGTTTTTGATTAGTGAGTTTTTCCCCTCGCCGGCCAGACCCCCACCGCGGGGCCCCCGCGCTCCCACTGTTCTCCAGTGCACGGCCTCCGTACGGCAGCGGTGGCATTAAAAGGGGGGTCAGCGCCGAGATTTGGCGGCCGTCTGAGCTGACCGAGCGGCTCTCTGCCCCCAAAAAGGGAAGGCAGCCTTCGCTCCACTCTCTCTTTCCTACCAAAGCACTTTGCAAGACACTTTAATTCACTACAACAGCAGAAAGAGACGCAGTTCGGGGACAGGAGGAGGAAGGAAGCTGATTTTTTTGTTGGGGTTTGTTTTTTTTGTCCCCCCCCCCGCTGCCATTTCAGCAGGTTAAACGAGTTCACGGCCGGCTCCGACAAGTGCTGGAAGTGGCTGGATGCAGCAGGAGCACGCAGCCGCCGCAGAGGAAAAGTAAAACCCCGTCTTTTCAGCCCATCGCGTCTCATGAAATCACAGCCAGGCCCAACTGCACGGAGGTATTTAAAAACTAAATAATGTCCACAAGCTGCTGACTTCTGTTCCAGCAGGGCCGGGGACAATCGGGTGCAGGGAATCAGTCAAAGCTCGTAATGCCCGTCGGTCAGCATTTATCAAGCAGGCAGCACCCCGCAAATGCTTTCACGGCAGAAATATCTGCCGAGTGTCACAGTTCAAAAAGTCACTGACGTTGACCTAAAATAAGAACTGGGGGGAAAAAAAAAAAAAAAAAAAAAAAAAAAGAAAAGCACAAATGCTTCGTCTAAAACAAACAGCCCCTGGCGAAGGAAGGCCACGGGTGCACATTCACATGCGCTCAGAAGCAGCAAATCAAGGTTAAATTGAGAAAGAAATCATACGTTTCTTCTTGAAGACATAATTTCTGGGCTGAAATTGCCTGAAAATGTCCATCTCCTCCCCATTCTGCTAATCCCAGCCCTCACAGGTACAAAACACGAACAGAGATCATCCCATGGTTTTCACAGGCTCAGAAATTTGGGAAAAAGAAAGGAAAAGGTGCTACCTATGACCTTCTCTACACCTTTGCAATGTAAAGGAGGTAGATTTACAAGTACTGCCTACAGCTGGCAATGCTCTAACTTGGAAAGTAATGCTCCAAAAGTCGGAGTTTGCAGATCCGTAGCAGCTCTTTGGAGGCCATTCAGAACTTAAGGCAGCGGGGTAATTCATTCAGATTTTATCACGAATGTGCTGCGACCCCAGCCACACACACAGGTCGGGTGGGTTGTAAGAAATCCCCTTCTCCGGAAAAGGGAACCTGCCTTTCTCTAACTCCGGGCAGCCCCAGATCAACGGCGGAGCTGCAATTACCCAAGGAGTAAAAGAGAGGGCATCCGACACCCCCAAATCAACAACCAGCTGCAGCTTTGTGAATGTCTCCCTGGGGATTTCTCTGCCTCAAAAACTTCACATTTGGCATGAAAAATGACCCTGGCTGTAAAGAGCAGACATCAGACGGCTACTAAGGGCTGGGCTCAGCCCACGTGCTGCGCAGAAATCCCTGTCTACATGATGCATAAGCAGAAAATATTTGTATTTGGCAGGGTCAGCACCAGCCCGGACTGAACAGATGACCAAGTTCTAAAATGCCACGCTTACGCTCCTTGAAGCTGAAGAAACCCTTTCCCAAATCCACGTTCTTTTGCAATCTCCACCTCACGCCACTGACCTGCCTTTACTCTGCGCACACCAGGGACATCCCGACGAGCAACCGCTCTGTCGTGAATTATGGATTTGAACCCCAGTTCTGATGTGACTTCCCACGCCTCAGCAGAGTAAAGAGTCAGCACGGGACATTTTAAGTTACGCTGTGAAGTCCGAGCACATTTCAGGAGCAGGTACTTTGCAGGACGGTCGGATACAGGAATGCAAGAGCGGGAAGTACGCGATGCAACACAGGGAGCTGAGAAGAGCCTTTTTAGCAGCTCATGAGTTTTTCCCATCAAGCCTACCTTCCTAGGATAAAAGGTTTTTATCGTTTTGGTGAAAAAGACACATTTTTCAAGAACAGAAGGGAGCCCGCCACACCAACAGTGTGTTTTACCTGTGTTTCCGCACTGCTTAAGGAATGGAGATCTAGCGATGGATCGGTTTTGAGCTCAGGCTCAGGAGCTGCAATTGGGGCTTTCACCAGGATGTCTTCATCAGGGCTGGCTCCTAATCCCGGGTCTTTCTGGTCACCTCCCGCCTCTTTAGAAGCATGAGTGTCTTTGTCCTCTTCGGACACCTGAGACTTGGGTCTCCTGAGAAAGGATGAGAAGAGGCGGGAGAGACCCCGACCCTCGGAGGTGCGCCGTTCCTTCTTGCTCTGCTCCTCGTGCGTGGGGGTATCGCCGTTGGAGGCCTTCTGCTTCTGCCCCGCTGCAGGCTGTCCCCCTGCCGTCTGCTGAGCCCCCTCCTCTTGGGAAGCCTCTTGATTTTGTGTTTCAGCAGCCCCTTCCTCCTCCTTAGCTTGCTGCTGCTCCGAATTGTCGGCGTCCGCCGCTAGGCTCTTCTCTGTTGTCATGATGACACTGTGAGAGAGGTGCAAAAGGTCTCAATCAAGATCTTTCCAATATTTAAATCTGTGTTAAACTATTCAAACCAAGCGACAAGCACAGACACACCACGCTCCCCAGTCACACCACCTTGTCCTGCCAACGCAAGCAAACACATCATTCATTTTGCTAAGGTTTGCTTTGATAGAAACATCTCTATCAACGTTTGCACCTCCATCTTCTACCCTTCGGATGACGCTGACTCCAAACTGCTAAATGCCCTGGCACCAGGTCTGCAGCCTGACAACAACAAATGATTAAAAATAGAAAGAAGCTTATGGAAAGGGGAGGAGATGGCAGAGGGTCTTGCTCCACAGGGCTGTCCTGAGGTCCTCTCCTTCCCCCAAGTCCCCGTTCCCCTCTGGCACTGCTGGCTGTGGGAGCGGAGCAGACGAGGACACGCACATGACCAGGCAACCTTCCTCCCACCACGCCATGCCAAAGCCCCAGACGGCCCGCCATGGCTTGTGGCCTTACAGCATCCTTCTCCACCACTGCAACCCAAGCAGAAATCTGCTGCTTGAGGGAACACTCGTACAGCCAAGCAGAGTCCGAAACTGCACGGCCACAAATTTTAACAGTTGCTCACTTCTAAATGTCCCTGAAAGAAGCCACAGGTCCTTGTCATGAACTGAAAAGGTGGTTTAGATGATGGCTCATCACCTAAACATGATGAACCACGCCGCTGCTCTCATCAGTGTCTATCAACTACATTGATAAGCACAAGACAAGTCCAGTGGAGCCGGGCAGGCTTCAGGACTCACGAGATCTTTGCATTGCACACTGGAAAAATGTAAAATGAAAAGGCTTCCAAACAATCCCCATAATGGAGAGCAGATTTCTTCAGAGCCTCTGCTGTTAAGCTGATGCAATGTTTATTTCAACTTTAGCCTGGGCTGTTGACACAAAAAGATGGAAATCACATGAGAGGAATATCTATTTAAGGTATAAAGAGGACCCAAAATAATCATGCTTTAGAGAGGATAGAACTAATCTTTGCGCGTTGCATCACATGTATCTGCAGCAATAAATTGCCACTGCTTACACAGAGCAAATAGCATATAATCCAATATGCCTTCAATCCCCCCAGCCCAAGCCTTGGCATACAAACATTTGCTCAAAATACATACTTAAAATTAAGAAGCATTTTAAGATGTCACCGTCCTACATATTACTGCATTCAACAATTTTAATTTAACTCAGGTCGACTGCCAAAATAACCAGAGTGCTTGAAAGAGAAAAGCCCTCCTGGCTTTCCAAAGTACTCTTCCCCTGCATTTAATGCAAAAGCTTAATATTATTGCTAAAGCTGTGGTTAAAACAAAGCAGCATTAGAGACCTTCACTGAATCCGTTTCTCCAGCAGTGCAGTTTTCCTGAGTTTACGAGGTTTGTTTTGCTTTGGGTTTCGGTTTTATGGCTGTTTTTCTTTTTTCAAGGAGGGCTTTTGTAAAAGCAGGGATGGTGACCCAACAGGGTCTGTGCTTCCATCGGGGTGATTCGGAGCGGTGTCAGATTTGGGACAGGCTCTCTGAACCCTTTGAAACCTCTTCACTTGGTCAAGACCCTCCCAGACAGCTTTGGGGACGAGCTGCGGGGCCCATTTCAGCCTGGTCTCCTGCAGACACCAGGTTTACAGCATCGCACCCTCCCCACGATCCTCCCCTTGCGGGGCTGCTCTGGGTTGCTACAAACCCAACAGAGAGGTGGAGGCCACTGGAAGAGCAGCTTTCTACCTGCACTGAGAAAACAGGAACATTGCAAGTCAAAGACGGTGCCGAAACCCAGATGTGGCAAAACTCCGAGCCAGACAGAGGTGCGGATGTGCAGAAACCCCCGCGGCATCGGTTCTGCTCCTCCAGCGCTTTGCACGGGAGAAGACAGGACAGCTTGGCACAGCCCAACCAAGGCAGCAAGTGCCCCCAGGGGTAATTTTCCAAAACGCTGTTGAGTCGGGCATTATGTCACCTCGTTTCCCCACGAGTCTTGCAGGAGTTTGTTTCTGCAAGATCACGACAGAACAGGCTCTGCGAGAAAGCCATAAAATCCAAGTTAAAGGAAAGGCTACGGCCCCAGCAGGTCCCACCACCACCCGCGAGGAGGGGCAGCCCCACGTCTGCCGCTTATGCTGAATTTCCTTTTCAAGTTAACCCCAACTACACACCAGACACGAGAGCCAGGAGTCCAAGGGCTCGCTGCCCACAGAGTGCACATCATACGGGGAACACCTGAAAGGCGGAACCAGCAGCAAACTGACAGGGTGAGGGATGGCCGCCATCTCGCAGGGGCAGAACTGAGGTTACCGGAGGTTTAGCGGGACCAAAGAGGGATTATGGTATGAGCAGGGTCTGCAAGTGGGTTCAGGCGAGGGTTTGAAGAGGCTGTGTGCTAACGTGGAGGGCACAGGGCTGCCATCGGTGACTTGCCCCTGCAGCTCTTACTGCTCGTTCCCCTTCCTCCCGTGATCCCTTCACCACAGATGCCGCTGGCCCCGTGTCTGCAGAGTCGCCCCAACCACCACGCAGCCAACTCATGCTCTCCAAGAAACTCCTAAGAGATACTACAAGGTGGTCGGGGCAAGAAACTACGTTCAGCCATACGCACATCACCCCAAGCCCATGACGCAGGACGGGCTCGCCATGGCCAACTCCCAGGGCAAAGCTCCCGATGCCCCAGCACGCATAGGGCATCGGATATGTTGCAAGACGGTCCCACCATGAACGCACGAAAATATTGAGCTCCTTCTTGCACCAGCTGCCGAAGCAGTCTGCTTTGTAGTTGCTTCCTACTGTGTTTGTTTTTTGAATAAATACATTTGTAAGAGTCATTATCTAAACACACATTGCTCTTAAAAAGAAAAAGAACTGAGGTTCTCGAGATGATGACTGCAGGGAGGGCACAGCTGAAGAGCAGCTCTTATCCGCTGCGGTAAACAAGAGGGACAGTCCACAAACAAACATTTCCTCTGGAAGTAGTTTTCTCTTTTTAAATACCAACATTTCTGGAACACGAAATGTTTACTTGTTTGGATTTCAAAGCCGCAGTAATGGACCTTTCCTGGTGCGGGAAGGTGGGTCTCGCTGGCGACGAGCAAACATCTCACATCCCCCCGGCAGGGCTGGGGATGCGGAGATGGGCACGTACGAGCCCTTCCCTTCCCTTCCCAGCCCTTCCCAATAAACATTTCACAGCGGCAGCCAGCACCAGTAACTCACTGGGCGCAGGCAAACAGCTTGCCACAAGACCTGAGCGCGCTCGACCACCACGTGGGCTCATGGTTGGTTCCCTCCCTTTGAAGTTTCATGTTCAGAAGCGGTTTCCCCTAAAGCTCTCAACCAAAAGCAAAGAGATTTGTAAGCAAGCAACAAAACCAAGAGGCTGTATTATTATTTTTTTTAAAAAAAAAGCACCTCTGCCGCACAGAGATGTTTGCTAAGTAGCATTCTGGTTTTGTTTCCAACCCAGCCCACAGCAGAGCCGACACGAAGAGCGAGGTTTACACTCCGCCACTCTTCAACTTGTTATTTGGAGAAGGCACTGCCCACAGCCAAACCACAAGCAGGTTTTCTATTTAAATTACATTTTCTTCCATCGCTATTCCACAAGGCAGTTCTGCAGAGCCTGCAGGTGCCTCCGGAGCTCCCTGGATGCTGGAGGAGGACACTCTGCTCTTGCAGGAGCGCCCAAGCAGTGCTGCCCACCTCCTGCTCGGAGCTGCCACGCTTGTAAATGCTGGATTTGGGGATTTTTTTGGTAGAGGATGAGGGTTTGGTGCCAGACAGCCTGTAAAAGGCAGGCTCTTTGCAAGTCTGGTGTAGAGAAGGCGTTTAACGCTACGGAAATAAGCAAATCACAGCAAAACTTAGATACGATCCCACATAGAGATTTCAGAGTAAAAATCTCATCAGAAATGAGTTCAACTGTGCATTTCTATTAAAGCATTTTTAAGTTTAAAAACACCCTACTCAAGACAAGAAGATTTTAGCAACAGGGAGCAGTCCGAAAAAAAGGTAATTAAATATACCCAGAGCAGCCTGTGGGGAGAAGACAAATAGAATCATAGAATAGAATCACAGAATGGTTCGGGTTGGAAGGGACCTTAAAGATCATCTACTTCCAACCCCCAAAATAAAAACAGGCTTCTCCCCACGGGGGAGACCTGCACCACAGGTCGATCTCCCCATTGACAGCATCCCCCTTGACCAGATCAGACCCAGAAGAGGACCCGGACCTCTTGGTGTCCAGCAGCACCACCGGGAACGTCAGTGCTCGGGTGAAGAGAGCCTTGTACATCTCTTCTTGAAAGGCACCAGCAGCTCTGAACACCTCACGTCAAAGCAAACCGCTACACAGGCACCTTCTGAACCTGCTGTCCCATGCACAGCAGACCCTCCGGCCACCCCGAAGTCCCAAGACCCCCCCAGTCTCAGGGCTCACCCCTGTTCCTGTCCAAGGGCACGACTGTAGGGACCACACGACATCTCTGCAGGCTCGCTGTCACCTACACACTCCCCTTGCTCTTCTGCAACAAAATCCTTCAAATCAAACAGACTTGAGGCGTAAGAGGAGTATAACAGCTCGTTGTTCATCCTGTTCCTAACATAGTTTGAACCAACACTAATTAATATCTGACGAGCAGAGGATGGCAAAACTTGGTCACAACCCGAGCTCCCCGCTCTTGCAAACATCAAAAGACAACCACCCGCCAAGTTCAACCGTTCCCCTCTTCCAGCCTGCACACGTGCACACCCCTTTATCTAAAATACAGATTTTAGAGGAGCTCAAAGATCCCACCAGCTGCCTGCTGAGAAAGCTTTCGAGTCTGGAGGACGCCGAATGACTCATTTCACTGCGCCTGTGCTCCTGGAAGGTCGTCATTAAGTGATGGCGCCTTCGTTCTCTGGAAATAAGGATGCTGCTCATTTGGGTTGTTTTGTGAGGCTCCAAGAAACACTAATATTTAGATGCACGTCTGTCACTGTCTCCTACCTGTCAGCCTGCTCCAGTCTCTCTTATCTAGGCACACAAATAAGCCCAGTAACAGTAAAATCTAACTTATCCCCGCTTCCAAGCCTGGAGAAACGATTTATGGCTCACGCCGTAACGTGCTTAATTCCCAATGTTTTAGTCTTTCAGAGAGAGCAGAAAAAGGACGGTCCACCAGGAAGGTTCACTTCTCAGAAACACAAACCGTTTGGCAGCGATGCCCAACGCCAGATAATGGTAATCACGCTGCTGGAACAAACTGTCTTAACCTTCCTACCCAAAAATGTGTGGCTTCGCCAAACGCTACTGCTCCAGCAAGAGCTGGAGACAATGATAAGAGAGAAATTTCTGCTAAAAATAGGCAAAAATCAAATAGTTTCAGCAACAGCGTCTTTGTTTTGTTTTTTTTTTTAAAAAAAAAAAAAAAGCGTTCCTTCCCATTTCATAATATGTGTGAAAAGCACACAATTCACCAGGGAAAACTACACAGAACATTGCTCTGAAATGGATAGCACGGGCTGAAAAATACAGTTTTTTCAAGCCCTGGTGCATGTGCAACAAACCCGCGTCTGGGGGTGGGAGAGGAGGAAACTGCCGCCACCACAAGCAGGACTCCCCCCACGCGCGTGTTCGAGTAACGGATCCTACACGCGATTTTTACTACAGTTAGAAAAACACGGCAGAGAACTGGTTTTGTGGGTGGTTCGTTGTTGTTTTGGTTTTTTTTTAAACAAAATAAGAAATTCCAATGCAATAAAATGAACCTCTCAGTAAGAAATTCAAACAACTTGAAAAAACTGTAAAGCACCAGAACCTTTCAAAATTTATTTAATGTGTTTTACTAGAGGAATAATTAGCGCTGGGATTTTATAACCGCTATTCGCATTAACACGCATCGCCTTTTTGTGCCGATACTCCGGGTCCTTAACAAAAGGGATGCTGTCGCTCAGCTGGCAACGCTGCCTTACCCGGAGGGTAACAGGAGACTTCGGGAGCCTCATCCAACAGGGGAAAAATAAACCACACAACACAACACAGATGGCACATTACAACCGCCCGGATTTAATTCTCACCAGACCAGCCCTCGTAATCTACTGTATGTCGGCAGCACCGTGCCCCTCTTTCATCTTCTGGTATCGTACAGCTTTCCTATTTAAATGAGGGCAAAAAAATAGTAGCTCACCATCTGCTGAAAGCAAATCATTTATGTCAAATTGAAGACTGGGCTTATAAAATGACCTGCCTAAATGGAGCAGGGAGTGCATTACAACCGAAGGGAGCCAGGAGCTCCTCCCCTGTATCCTCAGAAATCCTCCTGGATGCTACAGAATTCCTTCTGCAGGAATTCATGGGTTTTGCTCGTCAGTAAAGCGCTGAAATTTAAAGGAAAACACGTACTTGTCACCGGAGCCTTGTCTGCAGCGATGGGTTTGGAAAGGCTGCCCATGCAGGACCCGTCAAGAAAACTCACTTGAACTCAGAGGAGTTAGACCCAGAATAGAGCCACGGGGAAGGCTGCCAGCAAAACAAAGCTGCTCGCAGACTATCCCTCCTCCTGCTGCAGAAGTGGAACAGTAGTTTGCTAAAAAGACTAAGAAAACAGTCAGTTTAATACAAGTTTCCTATCCTGTAGCAAGCAGCAGACGCAACTCTGAGGGGTCCTTCCCCAACTCTAGCGGGGCTCAGAGAAGAAACAGCATTTCACCTCCAACGCACGGCGTGTGCCGAAGCTTTGCGAAACAAATCCCCAAACCACCCGACTGCACCAACCCCCCCCCCCCCCCACGGAGGAAACGCGGAGCTCAGCCTCGCGGGCGGCACTCGCACCGAAACCCTCCTTTTGCCAAAGAAGCCGGTATCTGCCCAACCCCGCGGAGGAAGGGAGGGACCCCCGTCCCCGTCCCCACCCCGCGGGCAGCTCCGGCGGCTGCGTTGTGCAGATAGCATCCCACGGGGCTGCTCCCTCCGCCAGCCTTCGGCGCACCAAGAAGGTGCAGCCCGGCACCCGCCGAATGAGGCAGGAGCCAAAAATCTGTGCAAATAAAAGCAAGCGGGAAGGGGTGCAGCCCTGAGCGAGCGGCACCTCATCACGAGCCAGCGAAGCCAAGGACAAGCGGGCTTCGTCCCAGCAGGTCACGCCATCCCAACCGCTCCTGACCGAGGGAACACTTCGGGTAGCGCCGACAGCAGAACAGAGAGGGTAACGCCAGCACCGCACGTGACAACAGCCTTCTCCCTCCAGCAGCACACCACTTCCTACAGCAACAGTTCAAGAGGAATAAGCAATAGCTCTCAATCAACCGAATAGCAGGATTTTTTGCCATGCATTATTCATAAGGGTTTTGTGGTTGTTCCCCCCCCCCCCCCCCCCCCGCCTGAACACAGATGTGTTTACTCACACTGTGCCTCATTTACAATCAAGGTTTAACATAACTGGGCTCATTTTCCTTCCTTACGGTTTTTCAAGCACAGGGGGGGTAAAGCACTTTTTGCTTTTGTCTTTTTTTCCCTTTGGTTGTTTCCAAACCAAAGCTATAATTAGAACCCAAGAGGGACCTGCACGCTCCTTTGATAAAAGAGCCGCCTGTTAGATAAATACCACCCGTGTGTGCACACACTCGGGCACCTGCCGGGTACGTACCGCTGCGGCACCCACGGCCAGAAGGATGTTTGATGCTAAAAGCTCTTAACAGGCTCCACCGCTCAGCGGCGCGGGGCTGTCCTCCTGCCGTGTGCTGGGGACATCGCGCTTCCACCCGCTCGATTTGCAGCCATACGGCTGCAAGAGCATTTGCATTCAGCCGAGTGCCTCAAATACACCTGCCACACCCCGGTACAACACCCCAAAAATTCATTAAAAATAACCGATCGCACCGGATATTTTTACGTTATGAGCTGCACAACAAACACACAACATTTAAACTATTTTCTGACCAGGGGCTGGCACGGCCTGAGTCACTCTAGGTTCGCCCTCCACCAAGCCCAGGTAAAAGCCAGCTGAAAGCATCCTCGGCAGGGCTTTAAGCTGGGGTTACTGCTTCCAGATTGCCACTGAATACGAAGGATATTTAACCAAGTTAGCGCCTACATCACCCTAAGCTGGTTTCAAGACCTTTCCTCCTGTAAATCAGCCACTCCTCCTCCTCCTGATACCAGCCCTCCAAAAATATTCAATGCAAAGGAGACTCATTCTCCAGCAATGCAGTTTTGTTGCTGCTTTAACGAGTCGGTAGCAGCCACAAAGCTGGGTTTATTTGCACGATTTGCTCTAGCGTGCTCACTGCAACCATCCAGCGACAGCGGCGAAGATGGGGGCTGCAAAGGGACAATTAACTTTACTGCAATTATCAGCAAGCCCTGAACACAGCACTTTTAAAGTTTAACGACCCCCACCAAGGAGTGCTAGAAAGCATCGGCCAGCTGCAGATTATCCTACTAAATTCCTCAATTCTTGGTTTTCTCAACAGGACAGCCCAACAGTCACACCGGCAGAGCGACACAGGGGACGGAGAAGCTGGAGACCTCCTCAGCGTCCACCAGCCCGGACCGCCCCAGCCCCACCGTGTCCCTGGAGACGGGACCGGGACGGCTGCGAACGCTCCGCTGAGTCCAGGATGGATGAGTCAGCTGGCAGGGAGGTGCGTAAAGCCCAGTTTCACTGGGTGGGTACATACCACCCCGGGTATCGCGCTCGCAGCAGCAGCCTGCGCTTGCTCCCCAGCAAGGGCAAGGCTTGGTTTCAGGAAACTGTCCCTTCTCTGAAGTCTCCTCTTCTTCCAGGGCTCAGCATCACACACAGCAACACCAGGACAGGGAAGGAGGAGAAATCTGTTCCCACCACAAACCTCGAGCTGCATACTCCCAGTATCACAGAAAGAACCCAACCTTTAACCATTTGAAAACTCGCGTGACCATGCAGCTCAGCTTTAGAAACCACTAAGAGCTATTTAAAGTCCCCAAACAAAACCAGAGGAGCCTGCAGAAGCCCCACAAGCCCTCTCAGGGCTGGCTGCAGCTCCCCAAGGCAACAGCACCAGGGAATGCCAACTGGGGTGCAGCCCCCCAGGCAGCTGCTGACCTTGCCTCAGGACTGGGAACAGCAAAGCATCCTCTGTTGGCACCGTGCACAGAAGGGAGGTGGGAGACACCTGCTCCAGAAAGCTGGTCTCTTAGTTTTTTCTTTAAATAGTGCAGGTGACGAGTTAATTCAAACTCTGCACCATTCCCAGAAAAGCAACCCATGGGAATGATCCCACTGTGCATCTCTGGTGTCCTGCCTGGGCCCACGGATAGCAGGAAAACACCCAGAGCCATTTAAAGCCTGGGGGGAACCATGTTCTCACCCAGAGCTGGTCCACAGGCAATCAACAGGCAGGCCTGAAAACCAGTAACTCAGATGTCTGGGGCTTGGAGCAACCTGGGCTGGTGGGAGGTGTCCCTGCCCAGGGCAGGGGGCGGCACTGGATGGGCTTTAAGCTCCCTTCCAACCCAAACCGTTCTATGATTCTATGTTTTCCCAAATACTCATACCCTAGAGTCAGACACTGTTTGTAAAGCCTCAAGGTATTGACTCAGTTTCATGGGGACAAACTCAAGTGCCACCAGGACCCCAGAAGGACACTGCCCCGACGAATGCAGCATCACGTATGACAGAAGAGCATGGCATGTCCCAGGCATGCGCTGGGATGCTTAACACCAGCTCCACAAGGATGATCTTCTTCCTATCCTTCCTTCTCATGATGCTCAGTGACCCCAAAGTCACCCATTTTCCCTGGGGCAGTTTCACAGGCTGGAGAGCAAAGGAGAAGCTGGTCCCTGGAAAATCACAGCAGGCATTGCAACACCTCCCACACAGAGGGTGTCCCCCAGCAGCCTTTCAGGAATCCTGCACCCACACGGCACATGACACCCCCTGGAGTCAAATAAGCAATGGGAGATCAGTGTCAGCATCCTTTTTGGTAGTCCCCACCCCACGATGAGGGAGTTCTCTTCGCAAGGCTACAGAGAAGCCCACACAGAGCCCAGCTTTCTCGTATTCCCATCACACACCAGTCACTGTCCAAGATTTGTCACAGCACCACCCGTTTTGTGCATGCAAAAGCACCTCACAGATGCCTGAAGGTCCTGCCCTGTGCCCAGCACCTCATACACACATCTTGCTTCTGCTTCCACGCAACAAGACCCCACCACCACCACCCCAAACAGCCAAGAGCTGGTGATGGGTACCGAGATGGTGGAGAGACACCAGGACACCTACACACCACGGGGCGACACGACTGGGACCTCCCTGCGGCTGCATCCCAGCACGGCTGGCAGGGGATGAAAGTCATAGAATCACAGAATGGTTCGGGTTAGAAGGCACCTTAAAGATCATCTAGTTCCAACCCCCTGCCCTGGGCAGGGACACCTCCCACTAGACCAGGTTGCTCCAAGCCCCGTCCAACCTGGTCTTCAGTCCTCCCATCCCCACCGGGAACAGAAACCAGATGGGAGGGAGCGCGAAGCACCCATTAAATATCTTCTTCGGCACTCAGCAGCCAATTACACACAAATTAAGGAGCAGCTCAGTCCCGTTACCCTCCCCAGAGCTGCTCCTTTTGGTACCCGATGTGGTGGCAGAAGAACCACCCTACCCAAGCCTTGGCCTCCCAGCCATTTCCACCAGTCTGTCTGTTTGTTTTTTCCACCCAGCAGTGAAATCAGGCAGCTTTAGTTTTTAATCCCCTTAATTAGGGATGTGCAGCAGTCTTCATTCCTTAATTACATCCATTGACACATCTGATGCAACACATTTACAAACAACCATTTTCACTGGAGATGGCTTTGAATCAAAATTGCCGTCTTTCCCACTCTGGCTGCGCTCTGTCTCCGATGGGGAGAAGACACCACCCGGCTTTCCGGATGCTTTAACAAGACACGCTTGCACACAACTTGGAAATGCAATTTTCGTTAAATAATCACCTGTTTCTTTGGCAGGATTTAAGCACGAGGTGACCACAATGCTGAGAAACTGATGGCAAGGCTGCTTGAAGCAGCAGAGTGGGAGCTATTAAAAGTTTGCAGAAAAAAAATGGTCATTTCAGGCGATACTCTCACTATTGCCCCACGGGAGAGAGGGACGATGTCTCAATGCCAAACCTGGTTATTTTGGTACATCTCTTTTCAATAGCTTGGTTAAAGGCGGACAACGGCACACTTCATTTCAGCGGCTCAGCTGTCAGGAATCCCTTTGATCCTCTGGGAGAGCAAATACCCATCGAGCACTTTAGTACCACCACTTCTGCTGCCGGACCGAAATAATTACGCCGACACCTTCTGCCTGCCCACGGAGCCATTATAGCCTGATCCCACAGGGTGCCGGCGTTCGCTCTTGCTTTGAATTACTACACCGGCCTCCCGTCCTAATGCACTAATAGCTCGCCAGGACACGGCAGCTGAGCTCCAGCGGGCAGCCTGGCCTGTCAGCGATAGCAAATTGTAAGCAGGATATTAAATATCGTCTCGGGGAGATGGGAGAGCATTGATTTTAAAAAATGGGAAGGAAGACAACACGGCGTTGTGAGGGGTTTTTTTCCCCGCTGCTGGAGACCCGAGCGAGCATCCTCACTGGTCCCCGCAGCTCAGCTCCTGCGCCAGCCCCCCCCCCGTCCCCCAGCTCACGGGCTTTGCAAGCATTTGCATGGAGGAAATGTGCACAAACGATGCTTTCTTCAAAGTACAGAAAGGAAAAGGAAGCTGCGCTCACCCTCTCTGCAGGGAGGGGGTCAGAAACACACTTTGCACCCACATTAGAGGAGCTGTTTGCTTGTATTTTCGCTTGCTGCCTTCCTTTCTGCACTCGACGGGCTGGTACGGGAAGGGGTTTGTAGGTTTTGATTTCACTGAACAAACACTAGCACTGCTGCGTTTGAGCAGTTCTCAAGCGAGAGGTACTTTTCACTTCTTCGACTCCCACCTCGGCCATCCATCACACCAGGAGGACAGTATTAGCGCCGAGTCTCATACCAGTGCTCCCGGATGGCCCTTGTATTTCTGAACAACACACCCCGCGCCTTCCTCCCCAGCCACGCTTAGTTCTGCTGACCCAAACGCTGCTCTGCCCAGCAGCCCAGACACTGCTCGATGGACAAGATGCACTGCAAGGATCTCTCCCACCAACCCGTCCGGCCACTCCAGACCTGCTTCTCCCCGCCACCCCCCCACCGATCCCCTCTGACCTTCTCCCCGCGTCCCCCTTCCCACCCAACTCACACCTTCCAGCCTTCTCCCCTTCATTCTGCATTAAACGCCGCACCGGGGAGAAGCTTCAACGTCCCCAAAGGCATTGAAGAGAGCCTAGGCGTAAGGACAGGAGGGCAAAGCGCTGGCGCTGGGGGAACCGGGGCATCGCTTTCGGGTTGTAAACCAGTTTTCTCCACTCCCACCGGTGCCAACACACACCACCGGTGCCGACACACACCACCACAGCACAGCCAGCATGCCGACAAGCTCCAGCTGAGAAGACACCACCAAACAGCTCACAACTTTTTAAACAACACTTTAAAAATAAATGAAGAGCCGCACAGGACAAAAATATTCCCTTCGGTAGGGAGAAAGCGTACGCAGAAAAGAGAAAGCAGCTGGTTTAGGTACCTCCCCATTAAAATAAATTGTAGCTGAGGCTAGCGCTGCTTTCTGGATAAGCTACTGGTCTTGTGTACACAATTTAGCATCCCACTGGTATTTATTTTACAAGTTAGGTCTCAGAATAATCCTTATTCTATTCAAACCAGGCGCATGTGTGTGCGGGCACACACACCCAACAATACAAAGGCAGTATGAATAACTGCATGTTTTTTTGGAGAGGCTTTGCTTATATTTCCCTTTTTTTATATTTAAATCCCAGTTGTGCAATTGCCTCGCGCACAGCTGAAGCCTCACTGAGCCCAACGCTGCTTCATCCAGCTGAAAGCTCCGCAGACTCGCGGGGACGCAGCGTGGCTCGGGTATTTATCAAGTACTAAAAACACCAGAAAATTAAGAATAAACCTTATTATCCTGGGTATTTTGGACTCGAAACCTACTGGTCTTGTCCAGCACCCGGTACTGAAGACTAAATGGAGAGCCCCCAGCTAAAATTATGCTGCAAAAGGGCTGCAAGTCGCAATACCAGACAAGTGAGCTACTCTTTTCACCGCGCTGCTGACAGCAGGAGCCGCACAACAATATTGCTGAAATCCACATTCATGCAGCACAAGGGAATAAAATGCCACGCAAATCCTCTTTTCTGCAAGCTCCGTCGATATCATTGTTCGGGCTCAAACTGCCATGAGAAGACCCTTCAAATGACACCGGGGCAAAAGAGCGGAGAGAGCACAAAGCCTGGGTGAGCTCAGCCGGGCTGCCCGGCCACGCGGCTCGTGCCAAACCAGCTCGTTCGTCCTCCGATAAAGATATCCTCAAACCACCTTCAGGGTTCTCTTTATATCCGCACCAGCCAAAGGTAAATGGTGGCCTGTTCCTCCATAAAATTAAAACAATGAACACGCAAACAAGGTCTGACGGGGGGTTCCGCTCGCTCCGAGACACCTCCTCGCCGGTGTGAGCTGTTAGCGGGGCAGTACGGAAAATGAGAGCGGAAAAAAAACGCACCAGCTCCAGAAAGCAGCTTGGGTTTTGCTCAGAGTGGCAAGAAGTGCGGTTTAGGTGTAAAAAGGAGAGAAGAGACAAGACAGAAACAAATGTGGTGAGCTGGTCTCCCATTCAGGAGGTTGGTGCACGCACGCACAGCAGCCTGAGCTTGTTTCAGCTCCTAAAACTGTTCAGAAGTGAATTACAACTCCACATCAAGAACACTTTATTGACTTATATTTAAGGGAAGAAGAGGATTAAAAAAATATCTGCCTGACTGGGCGGTGTCTCTCTTTAGCACCCGGGGAAGAGGAGAGGACCCTGCCCCTGCGCCTTTCGGTTTCGCTCTGAAGATCGCCTGCTTGCTCGCAGACGCTCGCAGCATGTGGATTTGCCGTTTCCCACGTGTTTTACCTGCTGACATTACAATTGCAAGCCTGTTTGTTTTAGTTAACCATGCTCCTGCTCTTAAGCTACCATCCAATTACTGCTCCCAATTACTCGGCATTCAAGAGTCGTCGTTAATTACAGAGCGCGAGGTTGCTGCCGGCTGCGCGGCATGGAGTTGGAAGCACCACTTCAATCCCGCCGGCATCCAGGAGCAGCCTCTCCTCTGGGACAAGAAGCAGAGATTCCCAGTCTCGGTGGTGGATTAAGAGCCCCAAGCAAGAAGAGCAGGTTTGGTGAAACAGCGGATGAGCAGAAGGTCACTGTAGCCTCAACGCCCAGATCTCGGCAGCCTCTGCCAGCCCTTCGCATCCCTCATGCATCCAAAGCACTAAATGTTCGGGTTTTTTTTCTTTGGGATTCGACAAAACATAGCGCCAGTTCAGGACTGGGGACGTTAACCTGGAAATCTCCAGGATTTCATACGTATCACCACGTATCACCATCAGCAGCCAGTGCTGTATAAATTCATACGAGGTACAAGTGCCTGTGGTAAACTATTCAAAAAAAGGAGGATGGAGACCCCAAACTCCCCAGACTACGGGAGAAACACCTGAAAACCATCTCCCTCCAAGCACACGGCACTTGACACCGTGAACTTAGCCTGTTCAGGTGTTAATACCGGACCTGGGGGGTCAGACCCAAAACAAGTCCCTGTTGCAGAGCCCAGGGACAAGGGACCACAGAGCGAGCCTTGGAATCGGTGCAGAATGACCCTCTGCAGCTTGTGAAGCTTTAACCAACACGCTGGCATCTGCAGGCAGCGGCACAAGAAGTTATTTCGCAACCCACATTGCTCAGATTTAATAATCACCCCCGCGCAAGAACACCCTTCTGTCGGGTTTTGAGAAAGATCCCGTAAACTTTGGTCTGTATTTTTCCTTTCTCCAAATAGATATCTATGGCACAAGGCACTGATGCAGCGCCACTTGTGTGAAACAGCTACGTGCCAGGAGGAAAAATCGCTTTACCACAATTATGTACTCATTTCTTAATTCAATATTAGATCTTTTTTCCCCAAAACGCATCTTTCTCTGCGTGGCACAGAGCACTTCCAAAGAGTTTCACGAACAGCACTGCAAAACTCAGTCTTGACAACAGCAGGGAAGGTCAGTGCTAGACAACTTCTATATACAAGAGGAAAAAATAAAAAGGTAAATAGCTCTTCTCTGTGCTTCATTTCTGCTCCCAGCCCTCGCCAAACTTCCCAAAGCCCAAGTTTTTTTGAGAAAAACCCATCTCGTTGCAGGATTGCTCAGCAGCAGGGCTTGGAGACCCCGCTGGACCAGGAGCAGGGAACGCCGTGGTGGCACAAATGGCTCCCATCAGGGACGTGCCACCACGGGGACATGGGGAACGTGGACAACCACACACACCTGGGACCCTTCCGTTGAGCTCCTTGGGGCAGCAGAATGTGCCTTTCTAACCCACAGTATATTTAATATTAAGAGCGGTATTTAAATCAATTAGTGGTCACCCAGCGAGCTGCTAGTTTACAAGAGGAGTTCATTTTAAGCAGCAAAACCACCTTCCAGCATGGCTTAAAATAGGAAGATGCTACACAAACATGCCTGCGCCATTAGGAATTAGGCAACGGCTGCGTAGGCTTTTCCTGCAGGTAGCATACACCAAAAACCTTTGTTTAATCAAAGAGCTGGGTGGATCTCAGATTGCGAACGAAAGGCACACATCCCCATTTCCAGCGATTCAACCAAGAAGACAGTCCGCCTACTAAGAGGCAAGTGCCACATCCATTTTTCCTCGTGGTAAATGCGGATCACGCGTGCGATCACTGCCATCCTACAAAGCCACGAGGGGCCGCGCCGGGTACCACACCAGCTCATCACTCGCACGACATACCATCACCTTAAAAATCAAATATCTGCACCGCTCCAAACTGAATTTTTTCCAATTTGCATTTTTAAAGAATTACAATTCACTGCTTGCAGCAGCAGAGACAGATTTTTCTTTACAAGAGAGCGACAAATTTCAAGCATTATTTCCCAAAGCACCGCTAGAAGAGCTCATAGCTGCCAATACCAAGAGGTTTGGATCTTTTTGTGTCTTGAAGCCAACCCTTAATTTTAAGTTTGTGCAAAGCCTGGGGATCTCCCAGGTTGTTTTCAAGAAACTTCCCCATGAGCTCTAGTGACTCATTCCCAAACGTCTCTGACTTGCAGCATCTGAACTGGCTGCACCCATGAAACACCCTCTGACCAGGCAAAAACACAGTAAATGGGGGCGAAAGCAAAGCCAGGAGATAACTCAGAAAAGCAGACAAAAACTGCACATTCCCCAGTTGCTGTTTTCTCTGGAGAGGAGAAACCGAGCAACTGCCGGGCTTGGCCTTTGTGGGGATGTTGAGACGATGCTCGATGTCGCAGGGTGCCGTCGTTTGAATTTCTGCACTGTTTTCATAAATCCCAAATGCCGCTGCCCCACTAGAAAAGCTCCGATGATGTTTTCCAACTGAAGGGACACAGAGAGGCTTGTGCTTTTCTCCACTTAGCTTTTTGTTTTAAAGAAATGCCTCAAAAATATCACCTCCAGGAGTGCTTCTGCTGAAGTACATCAGGGTATTCAACACAGGGGAAAAAACAAGCAGACCCCGAATTACACAGGAACAACCAACCCACAAACCTCCTACTTCAGAGACGCACGGCTGCAGCTTCAGTCCATGTCCTCTCCACCCCCAGCGAGATTATGATAACGTTTATTAGAACAGGTGTTTTCAGTAAAAAAACACCACATGTTCTTCACCTATCTTAAGATACTTTCCTAGTGGTAAGGCTGAAGTGTTACACAAGTTACAATTAATCAAGCTTTAGTTTCAGTATAACTAATCACTACTTGTTTTTTCTGCCGGAGTCAGAAGTTTCAACCGTTTCCAAAACGACCACAACCTATCCCCAGTTTGGTTTTATAGTGAATGCACCAGAAGGGCACAGTTCTTCTGTTACCTTACAATTCTGCTTTCCGTTTAAAAGACCCAGGCAGGAGGGTGGTATCCTGCGCAGCAAAAGCAGGGCTGAGGGCTTTCTGCATCTCTTCCCTCCACACGAGCGATTTACAACCCTTTGCGATGAGAAATCACGAGAAATGGTTAATGTGCAACCACTTTCAGCGGCAGCGTTCGCCCAGCAAACAAAGCTCAGCCGCTCGCTTTACCTGTCTTTGCATTCAAGCTCACCGCTGGCAGAGATGCAGCCGCGCATCTACCTCGAAAAAGGAGAAAAAAAGTTGAATCCCACCGTATTCGGGTTACCAGATCACCTGCCTTTTCTGCAATTAGCATCGCGCGGATGAAACCCAGCTTGAACAACCCCGCCAGTACTGACGCTGGAGAGACCTACAATTGGAGAAAGAAAGAACGCTGCGAGAAAAGCGTCACAGTGAAATAACAAATTTCACTGTAATTGCAAGCCTCCTTCCCTTGCCGAAGTCATCTCTCACGTTCATTATCTAGTGCCATTCCTGCCTCCGGAGGCACGCAGGCACATAACACTAATAGATGCAGTTTCCTCGAGCTCTCCCTCTCTATTCGTCATGCAGTGGGAACTCTTTTTTTTTTTTTTTTTTTTTTAAATAAACTACATCTTTACAAAAGGAATATCGCCATTTGTCATCATCAGGTCAGATGAAGAAAGTCAATCATCATTTTTAAACAAGCCCAGAGCAGCAGCTGCAGAATACAAAGCCCATAACACTGACCACGGACGCTGCTGGTTTCCCTTCCGCAGGGATGGAGTGAACCTGAATGCAACTGAGAAGAGGAATATTTCCTGCATCCGTGCCCCAAAACTGAGGGGATGGGAGACACCAGCTACTCAAATCATCTCACTTCAGAAGCAGAATAAAAAAAAAAAAATAAAAAATTTGCTCCGGTGTGGAAACAGGGGGAAAAAAAGGACATTTCTTGAGATGAACAGGCTCGGACACTGCTAGTTCCTTGGGTGCTCGTTACCATTTCTAACGAGGGGACAAAGCACCCCAAACCATGCTGCAGAGAGGGGCAAGACGCTGCTCTGACCTCCTCAGCCAATTCCAGCTTTTTTCCCCCACCGTTTCCTGGGGGAGGGAAGGGAAGCGCAGGGACAGGCAGGAGCCCCCAGACCAGATACTGCTGCCCATAAACAAAGGAAGTGTTTTTTGAAGACAGCATCTAGATAGACAGGAGGGAAATAACAGAAGCAGCAGTTACAACAACAACAAAATAACCTCAACGAGAAGTCTAAAGAAACTATTTCCTCTAATGAGACATGCTGGAAACGGTATCAGATGCTGCTGAAGTCAGAAGAACTGAGCACGTGGCCACTTCCCCGTGCTTTCGGCAGCACACCCTTCCCATGTTGATGCAATCACCCTCGCTGCCCCAGGAGGCAGATAAACCCTTCTTCTCCAGGGTCCATCCTCTGCAATATTAAATTATTTTTTCAGAAACTCCTGAAGAACAAAGTCAGACGAGTTGCGTAATTAACTCAGCAAACCCGTGCATCTGCAAGAGCTCTTCTCCATCACATTTAAACGCCCCAGGAGGCCTGGCTGCACATGAAAATCTACAGAAAAACAACATCTTTTTAGCCTGCATTTTCCCCTCCCAAATCAGTTTCTATCCCTAACTGTTCCCCCCCTCCAAGAAAGCGTGAGGGTCCTTAAGCCCTTCTGACTAGAACTATGCACAAACAGTTGAAAACAGTCATTTTCCCTGCAGCTGGACTCCTCCCCAAGCCCCAGACATTTCTGACTTGTACCCAGAAGTTATTCCAGCAGCTGCACCGGGCAGCCCACACCGGGATTTTATAGTGCTGCTATTTGACGTGCTTATTCACCAAGTTTCACCAGCCTCTCACCACACACACTCGGTTTCAAGTTGGCGGTTGGAGATAAAAAAGCAGCGATACCGGCATCAGCCACCAGCTCCAACCCCGGGAAGGATGGAGGGACACGGGGACAGTGCTGGTGTTCCCTGGGAGGAATGGGTGGAGGGACATCCCTGGGAGGGATGGAGGGACACCAGGACAGTGCTGGTGCTCCCCAGGAGGGGTCATCCCCAGGAAGGATGGAGGGACATGGGGACAGTGCTGGTGCTCCCTGGGAGGGATGGATGGAGCGACATCCCCAGGAGGGGACACTCCCAGGAGGGATGGAGGGTCACGGGAGCAGTGCTGGTACTCACCCCACCAGGTTTCTCACTGCTCAAATTTTAATACTTGCTACTGAGGAACCTAAAAACGCTGTTTTCTTGCATGTGATGCAACTCCCTCCTCCTACAAGAAGTCATCCTCTGCCTTCTGCCTGCGTCAGAGCGCATTTACGCTGTAGATGGCCTTTCTACCGCCTCTATATGCTTACATGCAGTCACGTGGGAGAAACGGAGATGTCAGTTAAGTGACATTTCTTTTGACTTCGCACCAACCACCTCCCCACACAATTTAAACACACAGTTTCCATCTTGCACCTCAATCACTGCCAAGCCAGCTGTTGTAAAAACAGGCACCTAAAACAGGAAACTTTCGTCTAATACTGGATTTTAAGACTTTTCGGCCAAAATGACCAGCCGTGTTTTCATTTCTATGAAGAGCAGGAGGGCTTCCTTGGCTGGGGGTCGGGGGGATTACAGCTCAGCATCGCTCTTCTCCCCTCTAGGGTCTCTCTCATCCCCATAGGGTCCCACCGGCTCATGTCTCTAATGACTGATGTGCATGTCAAGATGACGCTGCAAGGACTAGAAAACTACGTGGACGCAGAATCCAGTATTTAGAAGACAGACTAACGGTTTTTGTTTGGGGATTCAAGGTGGGGTGTTTTTGCCAGACTGTAAAGAGGCTGCCTCTGCACCTCTTAAAATCTGCATCTTTCCACAAAGCCCCAGGGCATCCCACTTTCCTTGGTCCCTCATGTTAAGAGAAATTGGGGATATTTGGTTGTAGGGCCCCCTTATTTGTTTCAGGAACTGGAGGGCAGCAAGCAAGGCAGGGCTGCAGGAGGAGAAACATTTCCCAGCTAGAGCAGCTGAAGCTGGACCTGAACGATTTTTATCCTTCCACAAACCAGCCCCAGCCCAACGACAAACAACAACACAAACTCCCCAGGAATGGTCACCAGCTGCATGTTTCTCATTTTCGGAGTGCCTGGCTGGAGGCACTGTGAGCAGCCCACAGGGCCAGAAACCAGGGCTTGAACAGAAAACGTTCCACCGTGCTCCGCGTCTCAGGAATAAAACCAAACCGCCCTGCAACACTTATGCCATTACCTGTCCCGAAGCATCCAGCCCCATCTCATAAACGAATTGCAAATACCAGCTCATGCTTTTGATTCATTTGCACACAGGCATCGCAGATGAACCCAGGCGGGAATTATTAATCCTATCTTCGGAGCAGAGTTTGAATAGCGGGAAATAAATACAGCCCGGGGCCCGGCACACAATGGGACGAGACTGTTCCCACTTAGCGGGCAGCTTTCTCTTATACACAGCGATGTGCAAGCCCTGGGGGGGAAAAACCCATGTGCAATCACGCACCGAGACCACGGAAAGACGGAGGAGATGCTGCGGGACCAGCAGCAGCACACGCCATCTTCTACCTCCAAGTGTTTGACTCTGCAATTCTACTATAAAGCCGCATGAGCGGCTTAGTTATTTATTTAACTAAAAGCTTTTAATTATCTCTCTCACACACACGCATTACGTGGGGCGGGGAAGGGGGGGAAATAATCAGCCAACAACCGGTGACCTGCGGGTTCAAAGGAATTGTGTTTTTCACAGAAACAGCTAACTAGCCCAAATCTTCTCCTGCTGCTACCAAACCATGCCTCATTCCGCAGGGCTCCATCCCCGGCGTGTTTTGCTGCGGTTACAGCTCAGGCTGCCCTCAGCCCTGCAAGAAGGGCCGGGGTTCGGGCAGAGCCACGGCTCCTCCCCAAGCCTGGGCTGCATGTTTCCTCGGGTGCCCACAGAGGACGTTATTTTACGGTGCAAACATGCTGAAAAACCCAGCTGACACCCCACGGTACTCACGCTCGCCATCAGACAGAGGGATTGCTCTCCAAAAACACACACAACATGATGGCTGTGGCCAGGGTACGGGACCGACCAGCCACCGAGCTCTCCCACCACCAGAAACACGCCGCAAGCAGAAACGCTCCCTGGAGCTGCTCTTCCCCCTACGTCTCCCAGGCTCTGCATCAAGGTCAGAGAGATACAAAATACGTGGTCCCCTCCAAAAGCCCCAAAAGCTGCATGACTTAATAATTATAAATTAGAAAGCACTGCTGGAGACGCTTGCTCTGAGCACAGCGGCAAAAGCAAGCTGGCATGGGAATTTGTTTAAAAAGCCAGTATCAGAATGGCAGCAGGGTCTGGAGGAGCGTGCCCTGGAAGAGTACAAGTGCTCAAAACACACACCCCAAGCCCATGCAATTTTCCTCTCTGTGGAACTGCTTCATTAAAAAAAAAAAAAAAAAAAAAAAAAAGAGAGACTTAGTCCATCTACGCAGACAAATTAAAAGTATTTGCTTTTAATACATAGCGTTAGCGGCATTACACAAGCAAAAATTCACATAAACAGAAAAGAAGCGTAAACAACCGACTGAACGTAAAGAAACTAATAATATTAATCTGGATTAACTACAAGCCGTGAACGTTCCGACCTAATCCATCCGATGGACAAAGATAAATCCCTGCCATACCGTATCCTACAGTTCTTTGCAACTTAAGGACCCACATTACTGATCAAAACAGCGTGGCAGATGAGAAGTATAAGGTGAAATCTTTATTTATAACCACCTGCTTAATCTACACAAGATTACAGCAAAAGTCAAGCACCAAGAAAGCAGAACAATCATTGCAAAAGATCACCCAGCCCAGAGCGCAATTTCCACCCCAGACGCAAAGCTTCGCGTCAAGCTTCCCCAGAGAGATGTACGACAGCAGCGAAACACTGCTCCAGCTCCCGACAATCCGAGTATCTGCCATTCCTTAACGCTCCAGAAAAGTTGGATGGGGGTGAGCTGCGGTTAGGAAGAAGCAGATCCGCAGCAGAGTTTAAAAACATAAGGTTTATAACAGGATTTGCACGCACAGGGCTACTGCAGGCCCCTCAAAGACTACCTTATTAAAGCAACACCTCTGATTCATCGCTGCTCATTACCATGAAGGTAAAAGCAGCTTCGGCAAGCGGAGCAAGTCCAGACAGACCCAGCACACAACCAGAGCCCAGCCGGAGCTCCCCAGCCACAGACCCACGCACACCTCTGCCCGCCGCGGGGTGGGAAGCACCCGCTCTGCCTCCCAATCCAGCTGGGCTGCTCTATTCTAGGCAATCCCCTGGTCTGGACACCCGGAAAAAGCTCAGCGCTCTCCCCCATCCACAGCATCTCTGAGCTGCACCAACTTCTCGGGCTTTTTCCAAGAAATGGATGCAATGTGGCTGAAGAAAAACCTGCCCTGCAGCAGGACGGGTACTGCCATGGTCCCCCCAAACAAAGAGGTTCTCATCAAACACCCCCCATTAGAGAATGCATCAGGGAAAGGTGTTTGATGAGAAACTCCTGGCCAGGTGCTGTGGACACACGACCAACACCTCCACCAGCTTCCCCGAGGATAAAGAGCTGGAGGTTTACTCACTGACACCAAAAATCCAAGATTCCTTTGAGACGCTAAATAACTCCTGGTGAAAACCCAGTACAGAGCCACTGCCTTCCATCAGCAGCACTCCTGCACGTATAATTTCATTCCAGCACGTTACACGCCACATTCCCGACATCATCATCCACCCATCAACACATCAAAGCAGATGGAGCATCCCAACATCCCGTGGCTGGAAGCCTGCAAGCTACCCCAGCACAGCAACACTTTGATCGCTAATGAATGAATTTGTAAACGCAGTTGCTTACTAGAGAAGCCGCGTACCTACCAGCCTTCCTCCCATCACTTCCAATATTGGCTCGACAAGCAGTAAATGGGGCGTCATAACAGATATGTTTTACCGCTTTCCGAATATCAAATGCTGTCAAGTGAAAACATTGCGGCCGCTCATGCGGAGCGCACGGGCAGTTGGCAGCGTGTTACTGGAGACAGAAGCTGTAGATTTGGAGCGTCATTGTCTGAAGCATTTTTAGGCTTTGGGAACATACGGTGTGTTGAAACAGGCTGAGAAGCGTCCTCGCTCCCCTCGCCGGGGCCAGGAATGCCCGAGAGAGAGAGAGAGAGAGAGCGCGCGTGCTGCCTCCTCTCCAGGGCTTCGCTTCCGATAAGAATTTGGTTTAAATTTCAATGGTGAAACTAGAAGAAAGCACAGGTAATTCCTGTTCTTCCGATCTAAACTGATACAGGAAATAATTAACGCATTTTTGTTAGGAAAAATAAAAAAATCATCATCCTCTCTGTTTCATAAGGCTCTAATTGTGTTTCAAAGGTAAGGAGCGCTATGTTTATCCTGATATTTACCTTCTGCAGCAGATTATGTTTGTCCATGGGAATCCTAGAAAATCCTCGCCTTCTTTATTAAGGCCATGTCAGCAGAGATACGCAAAGGACCTCGCTGCCTTTTAAATCACACCCAGTGCTCAAAATTATCACGGAAACATAACTGAAGATGCCAGATGTAAAAAAAAAAAAAAAATAAACATCAAGTACATTAGCAGCATCGACACCTGAGACACACCGCACGCAGGACAACCAACTTAACAACCACAACACTGCAGGAAAACCTTCGATGAACTGGAAACACAGTCGTGCCAACCATTACAAAAAAACCTACTATCGTACCTCCAGAAAACAACCTTCCGAGCCAAGGGAGCAGCTCCCGGGGCAGCGACAGGCGATCAGCTAATTGTGAGAGGAGCCGCACTCCACCGCGAGGAACAGGGAGAGCAGCCAGGTCCGAGCCCCTCCACGTCTCCCATCAATAGCCGCTGGATTCTCCTCCCCCCACCCGAGACCTCACAGGGATTATTTTTACATTCAGTCACCCATTTGTGAAATAAGAAATAAACTAATTAGAAGGACCATCCCTCCAGATCAACCTAACTCCATCAAACAAACCCCAGCATGTTTAAAATCCTAAATACAGGGCAAGGTACGGCAAAAATTGCTTTTGTGCCATCGCTCAGAAATAAGATTTTGCTCTGCTTCTCTGTATTTTTACCAGCGTCTTAATTGAATTATAACACAAAAGAACTGAATTGTAATTTCCAACACAACACCTGCCCCAGAATTTGGACGGTCTCTAGGAAATTTTCTGTTTGCAGCCAGACACGCAAATTCTTATAACATTTACGCACCCACAGCACCCCCCAAAACGCACAAAGGGCGAGTAAATACCTTTTCCCCAAGAAACCCTTAAGCAACGCGCTCGGGACGCTTGTGGACGCGGCACTCACAAATGTGGTCAAGGTGCGATTTTAACTCATTCCAGGCCCTTCGGAGCAGTGTAAACGCTGCCGCGCTGGAGATAAAAAATAAAACTACGCCTTGGCGGAGAATCCTTTTAGCCACAGAGCGGTGCTTCCCAGCAGGCTGGGGGGAAGTTCCCTGAGCTGGAATTCAGAGGGAAGCGGGATGCAGGGCCTTTTGCCCAGCCGTGGCCAGACCACAGCACCCACGTTGGTCCCACGGGTGGGTGAGCGGCACCCTGTGGGTTTGCAGAGCCCGGAGCTCTTCCCCGCCATGTATCCTTCCTCTTCCTCTTCCTCCTCCTCCTCCTGCACAATGGACTCCGGGCAGAGCTGGGGACCTGGCTCGGCCACCGGCAGCCCCAGGCACACAGCACGAGGGGGACACTGGGTGCCGGGGACACGGGGTTGTGTATCCCATCCCGCTGTCCCCCCATTTCTCACCTCCTGCAGAACCTGTCCCCAGCTGATGCTCAGCCTTTCGCAGCTCTCCATGACACACGCACCCCCACACAGATACGCCGTGCACACACACACCGCACACACACTGTGCGTGCAGAGACCCCAGCGGACACACACCACGCGTGCAGAGACCCCAGCGGACACACACCACGCACCCCAGACACCACACACACACACAGTGCCTGTGCACACTCCAGCTCCACGCACGCATACCCTTTACACGCGCAGAGGCGCGGTGCACCGGACCCTGCACACACACACGCTTCCCGTGCACAGGGACACCTTGCACATGGCCCGCACACACACACACACACACCCCGTGTGCTTGCACAGGCGCACCGCGCACACACGGGCTGTACACACGCAGACACCGCGCACACACGGGCTGTGCACACGCAGTCACACCGTGCACACACACGCACGCCCTGCACACCCCGCACACCCACACAGGAGCAGCCAGCGCAGAGGCCGCGGGCCCGCACCGACACCCCGTTTGCGCGCACCCACGCACCGACAGCAACGCACACACGCCCCGACACACACCGCGCACACCGATAACGCCGCGCGCACGGACGGTGCGTGCACACACGCGCCGCGCACGCACACGAGCTGCACGCACACGTACACACACGCCGTGCACACGTACATACACACACGTACGTACACACACACACGCGCGCTCCCGCGCGCACTTACCCGCCCGCCGAGAGCGCGCGCGCGGCCGCCCCCGCGCGCGGCGCCCGCCGCCCTCACGCCGGGCCGCGCAGAGCCCCCTCCCGGTACGGCGCCACGGGGTCGCGTAGCGTCGCGTCGCGCCGCGCCGTGCCTTGCCGTGCCGTGCCTTGCCCCTCCGCTCCACGCCGGCCCGCTGCGCGCCCGCGCGGCTCGGCTCCGCTCCGCCCGGCCGCCGCCGCCCGCCCCGCCGCTCTGCCCCCCGCGCCGCGCAACTCCCCCCTCCTCTCCCCGGCCCCGCCTCCACCCACAACACTGTAGTAAGTTCCCATTGGCCGAGAGCGAGAGGCGGGGCGCCAGCGCCGCACTCCTATTGGCGGAGGGGAAACGGCGGCCGGCAGGGAGGGTGGGGGGAGCGCGAGCGCGCGCCCCCTCAGCGCCCCCCCTTTTCCCCCTCCGCGCTTTCCTTCCCTCAGGGCCGCCCGCGGGCGCCGAGCCCTGGGGGGCCGCGGCCCTTCCCCGCCTCGGCCGCCACCCTCCGCCCGGTGGAAAAACACCCCCGGGAGGTAGGAGGCCGAACCGACAGGATTACCGGCGGCCCTCTGCGCCGGACCGGCGCTGAGCCTATAGCGAGGGAGGGCGAGGGAAGAGCCCGCGATGCGTTACCGGGGCCCTGCCCGCCGGTAGCGCCGAGCTGCAACGGGCTGCTCCCGCCTCCCTCCGTGACCTAGATTTTAAATACAGTTCGCTGTCTCCCAGAGAAAGTTGTGGCCCAGCTCAGAAGGGGCGGGCTGTGTTGGCGTTGTCTTTTTTTTTTTTTTTTTTTTTTTTTGAACATATGGCCATTAGGAACCGAACAGGAACCGGCCCAGCCGGTGGGTGCCGAGCAAATAAAGCAACAATGGAGATGCCGAGAAAGCGCTTGGTCAACAAGAAAACCCTGCAGCCACGATGGTGAACGTGCAAGGAGGGGAGCAGCAGCACAACCCCGCACAAACCAACCTGCCCAACACTAAAACTGCACACAGAACAGCCCCGAGCGGCTTTTCCTCACCTACAGCCAAATTATAATCAGTTATTTTTGCCAACCAGAGCTGTCCCGCTCTCCCTGCTACCTGCACCGCAGCAAAACGCTGCCCAGCGGTTCTCCTCAGCGCTGCCGTGGGGCTCCGGCGAGGCTGCTGCCATCACACCAGCCCGACCAGCTCGGGGGGAACCAAATCCCTCGCAAATATTTACACAGACCCAAAAGACATATGGCACCCAGGCCTCTCTGTTTGCCTCCCAAAGAGAATTAAGCTATCAATCAGGCATGTTACTCTGCTCGCATTAAGAGTGACCCGTCTTACCTCTTCATCAGCAGATAATACCCTGGGCTGATGTGCACCCTGGTTGGGATGGCTTCATCCTCACCTGAAGCCCTCCCTAGTACCAACCCAGCAAGGACCACTCACACACTAAGGACTCTTGTGTTAAATGGGAGACAAACAAACCCAATTTTCTCAAAAAATGAACGTGCTTCTCACAGCTATTTCCCCCTTCTCCTCCATGAGTCTACAACACTCAGCTCTGCAAAAACACACAGAATGGGGAAGCTGTCTCAGTGTTGAGATCACTTGTGAAAAGCTCATTATTTGGAAGGAAGAGAGGTATTTTCACCCTAAGTCTGGACTATCTGGTGGTTTCCTTGGACTCGCAGACACAGGCTGGGAAAGGTCTGGCGGCTGCAAGTCCCAGCTCCTACACCAGGGATGGGCAGTTCCCCTGAAACATGCCCTGAAGCTCTCACTCCTCCCCATGGTATTAAATTAACACATTTTAATAGCCTGGGCTGTGAACGGAGAAGGCTCAGATGTTTGGTGCTGACCCACCACAATAACTGCTGCCTTTGCTGCTGCTCACCCACAGATGGGCTGAAAACAGACTGTGTCAGAAGGGAAACACGAATCCAAAGGGCTGTAAGGAGAAAACCACACAGCAAAGAAGCCACAATTTTTGGATGCGAGGGGTTGGCAACAGCTTCTTGCAATTAAGAAAAAACCAGCAAACAAAACCACACTGCTTCATCGCAACACGCACACACGCTGACCGACGGCAGATTGCAGATTACATGGCGAAGAGACCAGGGCAACGAAAACTTCACATCAAAGCGGTGATTTAACACCACGCGGCACATCATCCACCATGCTCAGATCACCAGATGATCCCCAACTCCATCTGCCAGCATCTGAGCACAGAGAGCAGCAGCTCCCGTATTCTGAGCCATTATTCCCCAGCTGAAATTATCCACAGGGAACGCTATTGCAAGCTGCCACACACGCTGTGCGCGGGGGCAAAGGACGCTGTTACCTCTTCAGACCGCAAACAAACGGCCGAGGGTTCGAATGGCAGGAGAAACTTAAGAGCAGTAGAGTCATCAGACATGAAATGACAGACCCATGCCATGAGAATGCCGTGAAAAGGTTCTTTTGGGGCAGGGCGATTTGAACCTAGGCCAAAGCAATCCCTTTGTAGTGAGCAGAAAAAAGAAGAAGAAAAAAAAACAACAAACAAAACAAAAGCAAACCACCAACACTCTTCTGCATATGGAAATACCACCATCAACACCACACTTCGGCTGTAAACTGCTTGGCTTCACTTCTAACCTTTTCCTTCCTACACAGCCCCAAACTGACCTCTGAAATCCCATAGGAAGTAATGGAAATGTCTTAAATTCTTCACTATAAGAACAGTTTGCCCCGTGCCAAGCCCAGATTGCAAATATTTAAAGAACTCTCCCAGTTATAGCTGGTTTAAGTCGTTTTATAGGAGTCAATTGGAGATTGAGAATTATTTCAATAAGTCAGGATTTCTTGGTATTCGGCTGCTGGATATAGGAATAAGGAGAGGAATTATATTCATTTTAGGCATGCGTTTGTGGTCTCTAGGGCCGAAGCTGCTCCTTGCAAGCTGAAAGGCCACTTGGTGAGTGCTCGGATCCTGATGGACTTGGTCAGTGCAAATCGACTGGGTCACGGCGGCGAACGGTGCCAAACCCCTGCCCTCTGGCTGTTCAATGCGCACGCAGCTAGCGAGCGGCTCAGCAGTACACACTCTAGCATCTTAAGAGCATCTAGACAGTAGATTAAATCCAGCTCGAGTTCTCCATTAAAAAAAAAAAAAAAAAAAATCTTTTTTAAGGTGATCCAGTGCTCTGCAGGGCCCCACAGGATGCGCTGCTGGTAGGATTTGTTATAAAACAGGGCTCCCAATTTATACCAGTGCCAGTGAACACTGTGCCTAGAGCATTACTGGCACAACAATAAACTGCACAGAGCTATCCTCTCCCTGAGGAGCTCCTCTACGTGAGGAATTCCCAATCTAAACAAAGGAATCATGCATCACACTGCCATTGGTGCTCCCTCCCCCAAAGCAAGCAGGATTTAAGGTGAAGAGAAATACTCAGGATTGCGCCAAGTTCTAGCAAAACAAAGAAATTAAGCTGGTCAAGTGAATCATTTATCCACCACCGCTCCAAGCAAGCTGGTTGTGTCCGTATTATGCATACATTTGTGCACACGCGAGAGGCATATTCGGTTTACGTGCCACGTTCACACACTTTGCGAGCAAGTGACGGTCTCCAGAGCAGCAGCAGCCATTTCACAAGAGCAAATAAGGTGGGAGGAGAGCAGGTGGCCCCGTTTTGCCAGCTACTGGCCCTCTGCCCTTGGCTTCTCTTCGGAGATTTACTGTCACCATCAGCAGCACTGATTCGCCTGATAGCAGGCGGCCACGCTGAGGTGTAAAGGAAATCTCCCTTTGACTTCACAAGCTTCCTTTAACTGCAAAACGTTGATCTAGAACAAAGATATCTCAGGTAAATGATTTACCTAGAAGGAAGGGGTGCTTCAGCATTTCTCCCGTGCTCACCCCTCGATTTAGCAGACGAAGCGTCAGGCACAGCAGAATTCACTGCCAGAAAAAGCCTGCGACAGGCTGAACTGCAAACTCAAAAGATTTTCATGAAGAACTAGAACACGCTGCGCTGCTTTGCTACGACACGCGCGCACGCAGTGAAGGCAACCTGGAACATCTACGCTCACCTGGCTCTGTACCAAGTATTTTACCAAAGATTAAATCTGGTCCAGCCCATCGTAGCGCTCTCCAAAACCAACAATTGATTCCTTGTTGAGCAAGTTATTGAAGGGCCAAGCAGCACCCTCCATAGTTAAAGAGAACTAAGTGATTTTGCTGTTGTAATCCCACTTGGCATCACGGCAGCTAGCCTCAGGTTTTGATACATACAAGCTGCTTCTCCAATCCTTTTCTGTGGGGTTTTCTACTGGAGAGTTTTCCTTTCTTGGTTGTTTTAACAGCAGGAGTTGTGCCCTTTAAGGGCCACTGTTGCCAAACTAAAACCGTATGTTCTTTCCTGTGGGCTGAAGAATCCAGTTTTCGAGCCACTACATCTTTCTGGTACTGGGCTGGCTTACGCGGATGCCTTTTGGGGAGACAGGGAAGGCAGAGGGGACAGCTGGGCAACTAAGCCTGCACACCCAGGAATTCCCATCCCATCCGGAATCTGGTTAATTTATGCAAAAAGCTCCCACCATGGGTTTCATTGGTTTGCGTGAAGTCGATGTTCACTTGAGTCGGCGTCTTGCAGCACGGCAGACTAGCTCCAGGAAAAAAGAGGAATAAAATAGATGAAGAGGAGCATCAGCTCTCTCCAGGCTGCATGCCAGCGCAGGGAAGAACAGCTCCCTGGAAAGTCAGCTTCGTTCCAGGGCTTAGGGACAGTGTGTAAAGCACACTCCTGCCAAGATGCACCATTTAAAGATTAGAGGAGGTCAGCTTCAGATTGCAGGATCGAGTTTTCACACGGTGAATGTTTCTACATTGAGAGAGAAATACTTTTCCCCTTAAGTATGAGTAGGAAGTATTAAACATACAAGTGGCTGCACTTAAAGGATCTAGAAAGCGCTTAAAAACCCTGGAGAAGAGATTACAGGTGATGCTGTGAGTACAAGTAGTGCAGGCTCAGGAAAAGGCAGAATCAGCGTGGCATGAGCCTGAGCTCCAGAAACAGCCTGAGAAATGGACTGAACCGTGGAAAGAACTGTCGCAAGAGAGACAGCCGGCCCAACAGCACGCCGACCTCCGTCGGGTCACGAGCCCTCCCTCATTTCAAGCACTTACCGTTTTTCATTCCCTAGCAGTCTTAGGGAAGACACAACTAAAAATAGAGGAGCGTGCTCACACAGGGCGCTCGACTCCCTGCCCCTCGTTAATAAATTCCAGGAGACGCTGCTGGAAACTTCTATGTTCGGGCAGCAGGAGGAAGTTCAAGCCCTTGCGCCAGCCTCCTAAACCAAACACGGCCAGCCAGCTTGGCCAGAGACACAGCTGTCACTTCAGCGGGGGACAAGCTCAGCTATGCAGCCTTTGTTGAAATAAACCCAAAAATAACAGTTAGTGCCACCTAGGGACCAGCGCTAAGGCAGGGAGGCAGAAGAGCCATGCCACAAACAAAGGATGTCAGTGGCTGATTTACTCCTTGCAGGGATGAGAAGTCAAACTGCAGCGAGGAGAGGCTCTGGTCTATTTAAATAACACCAGCTAGGTGTTTTTTGAGCTGCAGCTTCTCCCCAGAAAGGCACCAATTTAGGTGAAGCTCTCACCAAAGGCTGCTCGAGCGCAGATTTTACCCCATACCGTCAAGCTCCTCATTTGGGCAAAGAGCATCCTTTGGCTTCAAAATACTCCGAGCTCTTTGGTTCAGGGAAGGAAAGTTTCGAGATGAGGGCTTATTCGGGACCGATGTGTACCTAGCAGTAATTTAGAGCTAGGCATTTGGCAGAGAGCCCTCTAGTCCATACTAATACATCACTTGTGATCCAAAAGCTGGGCAGCGAATTCACCCCAAGCCGTGAACCCAGCACTAGATAACTGACAGCAGTTTGTTATTGCAGGTTAGACCCACACATCAGCGAGGGACACCCGGTAAGACCTAACATTTATTTAATTAAGACTTTAGCTACGGAGAGCAAATGCAACTTCTAAAGAGAGCATGGGCTACCTTATTTCTTCCAGAAATACGAGTTGAAGCCCCGCACCACCTTGTTCAGTGCTGTTTCCCCTCCCTGCTCTCTCCTTGGACCTTGCAGGGTTTGTCTTAAGCTACTAACTGCTGGATCAGGCTCGTCACCCCGAGTCCTTTCTACAGATGATCCCACAACCTAATACAGCACAGCCGAAGTCTGCTGAGGGAGGCACTTCTGCAGGTGCGCGATGATTAATTGGTGCACATTTCCATATCACAAATATAAAAAAAAAAAAGAAAAAAAGAAAAAAAGACTTTTCAGCATGGTTGAAATGCAGTATATTAACCTTTGAAACTGGCAGTCATGGATACCAGCTTCAAAAAGATTGATATCAATAGGACAAAATCCCAGAGGATAGCATCACGTTGCTGCCAGTTTTTCCGGAGCTTTACAAAATAAGGCATTTTGAGGCTCTATTTAAGGTCATATTTTTCCATGCTCATTTTATAAAGAAAACCCAAAGCGGGTCAGATTTATAGGCAGAACTGAAGAACTGGAGGAGGGGAGGGAGGGGAGAAATCAGAAGTTGTAGAGGAAAGCGGTAGGCATGGATGGGGAGGCTGGGAGGAGAGGGCAGGAAGCGTGCTTCGCCGGAACTGCTGCCATTGTCACAGTTAATTGCTGAGAGTCATCCTCTCTGAAACAGGTTTGTTACTGAAATAAATACTATAACTCTCTGTTAGTTCAGCGCCTTCTGCGGGTCCACTGAGGCTGCAAGTTAACACGGTGCACGCGGTAAATCTTTCGAGCAAGAGACGCAGCAACAGCTTCGAGAGGCACGCTAGCCAGATCTCAGCCCTGCATTCAGCTTTCACCGCAGACCGCATCAGAAAGAAGCTAATAATCATTAAGCTGCCATCTTTTATTTCTAATTATTTGTCCCCACAGCAGGGTTCCTCCAACCATCAAGCGAAAGGGAAGCAAGTCTCAAAGGAGTAACTGTTTTGAAGAGGGCTTGCAGCTGCCACCACATGAATGGCTCTCCAAGAACAGTAGCAACTGCTACAAACTGCCCGCAGAGCTAGGAGGAAAGCATCCCTCTTCAGCCTGTTTTTCAATGTTGGTTTTTAGGTCAACTAAAACAGCTTTTCTTATGCAACAAGAGACGCAGAAAGCTCACTCGCTTTTGAGCTTTTGCTTTCATTTAATTAGATGGTAATTCAGAAGGCAGCACTGCTATTTTAAACACCACAATGAGAACTATTTCACTGCCTTACAAAGCGCTAAAGCGAAACCACTGAGCTAAGCCAGCCCTAGAACTTGACACCGCATCGGATCCTGATGGTCTCTTCTGAAGGGGTGGGACAAGCGAAAGAGCTACCCTGCTACCACCCTTCCAGGAGAGGGTCAAAGCAGAAAATCTCACTGAAAGGCAGAAAAGCAGGAGAATTTATTTGTTCTTCCTCTTTGAGCTACATGTGAATAAGAACTAGGGTGAGACCTGAGTTCACAACACAACTGCTGTCTAACGGCTTCACGAAACAATGCCCTTCTCCAGGAGACCCATGAATTAAAAGACAGAAAGAAACAATTTCACTTACAGGTAAACTTTAAGATCACAACACGCAGCTCCCAGGGTCACCAATGCCAACATATGGACAGACACAGCCCAGCAGCCGCCCATTAACACACACACACTGCATTTTCCACCTCCTTTGCCACAAACATAGCTCGGAACATTTTTGGGGAGGAACATACCTCCCAACATTCTTGACAGGCTTCAAATAATGGCAACATATGTGAATCTTAGCTTGAAGGTCAAGAGCACGACCCCAAACGTCGCACACTCCTCTTGCAACTTCAGCATTTTTCTGCAGGGTTTCTGCCCTCCAGCTTCTCGCAGCACACCCCTTCATGGAAGCTGCTGGTGTGTTACTTTTAGGACCGATGCCCGACACTTTTATCAGGCCAGGAGAGGAGATTCACTTACTACAGCTCCTATGCATTTTATGTTTACCTAAGAGATAAGCCAAGCTTAAAGATGGAAAGGCAACCTGAGCCTGCCGATTTCTCTGCGGAGTGAAGGTCAGGGCTGTCCCTGATCCAGTGAAACTGTACCACACAACCTTTATCTTTGCCATCGCTAACAAGGTACCACTTAGCCTTCTTGTTTGCTCACCAAGATTAATACCAAGTATTCAGCAAGCAGCAAACGTCATCTTGCATCAGGGTCAAAACGCCAAAAGCCGATACATAAGCAGGACCGTTGAAATGCAATTCTCTACTCTCTGTGCAGTGCACAAAAGACAACAGATCGCTCACCCAGACAAGAGTCGCGGTGAGACTGCTCTGGGGAGAGCAAACCAGGGGTTTGGTTCAGGTTGCCAGCTTTCCCCAAGGAAGAAATCCACCCTTGACCAGAGACTTTGTTCAGCCTTGAGAAAAGAAGGCTTAGGGGAGACCTTACCACCACATTCCAGTAGGCTAAAAAGAAGATGGAGACTCCCTTTTTACGAGGAGTCACGTGGAGAAGATGAGGGGTGACGGGTACAAGTTACTCCTGGGGAGATTCCACTTGGACACATGAGGAAAATGTTACACAATGAGAAAAATCAGCCATTGGAATAATCTCCCCAGGGAAGTGGTGGATTCCACAACATGGGACATGTTTAAGATTCAGCTGGGCAGGGTGCTGGGCCATCTTTGTCTAGACTGTGCTTTTGCCAGGAAAGGTTAGACCAGACAATCCTTGAGGTCCCTTCCAACCTGGTACTCTGTGATTCTATGGCTTGTCACGCAGCAATAACCAGAAGGATGACTGTGTCCTGAAGGAAGAAGACCCTGATGATGCTCACCTGGTCCGGGACACCCTGGCACAGCTACAGCCACTGCGCTGGTAGAGACATACCTCTTGTTAACCCATTCCGACAGTCACGTGAGTGAGCACTTGCGTTTTGCTCTAAACACGACCTCCCAGCCTGGATTAAAAGAAGCATGGCCAGCAGGTCCAGGGAGGTGATTCTCCCCCTCTGCTCCGCGCTGGTGAGACCCCACCTGGAGTCCTGCGTCCAGCTCTGGAGCCCTCAGCACAAGGAGGACACAGAGCTGTTGGAACAGGTCCAATGGAGGGCCACAAAGGTGATCAGAGGGCTGGAACCCCTCTGCTGTGAGGACAGGCTGAGAGAGCTGGGGGGGCTCAGCCTGGAGAGGAGAAGGCTCCGGGGAGACCTTAGAGCCCCTTCCAGTCCCTAAAGGGGCTCCGGGAAAGCTGGGGAGGGACTTTGGAGCAGGGAGGGGAGCCATGGGACGAGGGAGAACAGTTTTACACTGAAAGGGGGGAGATTTAGATTAGACATTAGGAAGAAGTTCTTTCCACTGAGGGCGGTGAGCCCCTGGCCCAGGTTGCCCAGAGAAGCTGTGGCTGCCCCATCCCTGGAGGGGTTCAAGGCCAGGTTGGACGGGGCTTGGAGCAACCTGGGCTGGTGGGAGGTGTCCCTGCCCAGGGCAGGGGGTGGCACTGGGTGGGCTTTAAGGTCCCTTCCAACCCAAACCATTCTGTGATTCTATGATTTCTTGCAGTTACACCTTCTGTATGGAGGAGGTTTATTCTGCATTCAAATGACTGCTGGGTGGTTGGTGGGGATGGGAGCTCAGCACCTCTGATCAAGGCAGGTTCTCTAGTTAATTAATGATCCTTCTTTTAGAGACCCAGTAGCAAAGAACAGCTCATTCAGAACAAGAGACAGCTGCTCAGCTTCCAAATATAGTGCTTCACTTACTTCTGTGTAAGAACAACAGGTTTATGCTTGGATTTGATTCATCCCTCCTGCCCTCCCCTGTGAGGCATCGTATAATAATGCTGAGTTTAAGAATAAAGCAATCTGCTCCCAGCACCTTCCTCTGCTTTTCCCTTCAAGTCTTTCATCAGTGACTGGCAGTACATTGAGCGCTCGGGCACAGAGCGGAGCTGCTCGAAACACACTCAGTCCTTTCCGTTACTGGGAGAGGAGAAGATATTACTGGGGAGGGGGTGCAGATGGACAGCAAAGGGGAAAGCTCAGCAAGAAGATACCCTGGTCTAGCAGGAAGGGTCCCTGCCCATGGCAAGGGGTTGGAACTAGATGATCTTGAAGGTCCCTTCCAACCTAAGCCATTCTATGATACTTCAAATTAAAAAGTCAATTAAAAACTTCTGACGTTTCCAGAGACAGCAACCTCAATGCAAAGGCTCGGCTGCATCCAGAGAACCAGCTTTACCAAGCAGAGACCCCTTTCCTTTCCTCCACCCTGAGCGCACACACCTCATTTTGAGGAGCTCTAATACACAAACAGCAGCTCGCAGCCAGGCTCGGGGGCAGGCACCGAGCCTCTGCAGGGAAACCACGAGAATCCACCCCACCAGGACGATTCTCCCCCCGTGCAAAGCAGGATCTCTGACAACACAAGCTGGAAACATCCGCGCCTGCTGCGCTTCTCCGAGCTCGACACGCATTTCCCCTCCTCTGCTGCCGGCAGGGCCTGGGGCTCCTCTCCGTGCCCTGCAAACCCCGCACACCTGCGGGTTTGCAGAGGGGAAGCCAGCCCCGCGCTGCGCGCCGGCCTCCAGAGAGTCCCTTACACAACCACAGCACTGATTTACCATCACCAGCTGTCAGGAGGCATCTGGGGAGAAGCAGGGAGTATTGCTTTCCACCACCAAAAACATTTTCACTTCCATTTGCTCACTTGCTGGCACTTAGTGTGCTCTTATCACCAGGTCAGCGCTCCCAAGAAAAACTACCGCTGTGGGCTTTTCCATGTTATAAACTTGGCCTGGAAATTGCTATATGAAATGCTTTTCAATATCCAAAATATTCATGCACACACAAGATAAATCCCACTGTCTGATAACAATGGATACTCCAGAGTTTAAGACAGAATAAACAGGTCAGTTCATTATTTAAGTCCAAACGATTGGTTTCAGCTATTTCCCCTCGCGGATCTAACGAAGCAGGTACTTACCCAGAGATGAGACAGCCGGGCAAACCACGCAGGCGAGGCACCAAAATCCATCACGGGGCAGTGTAGAGAAGAGAAAAGAGAAGAGACACTGGTTAATACGCAGTTCCAGCTAAATGTGAAAAACCCCACCAGAAAAATCCCTCGAGCCACAAAGCCAAGTGCTCACACTTGTGTTTTACGCGAGCGCTGCTAGCGGAGTTCGTGTAAGTGAACTTCAGCGTCTGACTCTTCCCCGAACTGAAGATGGAACCGGACGCTCACGTTGAGCCACTTCTTAGAAATGTAAACACCGAGTGGGGAAGGAGGAAAAAAAAAAAAAAAAAACACCAAAAAAAAAAAAAAACAACCATTAACCCAACATTACTTAACGCTGATAATACAGCGAGCGGTGACGCAGGCGTCCCGTGCCTGCCAGCCTCCGGCGAGGACAACCTCGGGAGCCCCGGGCGCTGACACGGCACGGGTCAGACACGGCAGAGCCGGGCTGGAGAAGCGGCGAGCGCGGTGCGGGGAGGCTGCAGACTGGCCCCAGGCACTTCTGCGTCCGTCCGGCTCCTCCAGCCTTACAAAACTTATCGTGCAAAGTTCTGCAGGGGATGGACACAGCCCAGCGCCTCCAGCCCCAGCTCCACAGGGCTCCAACTGAGCCCTCTAGCGGGCTTTAAAACCTGAACAAAACACCCATGGACTTAATTTAATTAACACTCTGCCAGAGGCCTCTAAACCCTAATCCTCTCAACAAAAGGATCATTAACTAAATGAAGAGATTCAAGAGAGCAGCGGTGCTCTCAGCCGCTGCAAGGCCGGCTGCCTGCTCCAGTGGGCACACGCCGGGGCATGAGGAGGGTCCCGAAATCCAGCCAGATCCTCGGCTCATGCCGCAGCCCCACCGAGGGTCGAGAGACCCTCGACACGAGCGTGCAGTCAAGCGCTCATGGCACACAGAAGTCTCGCACGGTGCTGGACTCCTCTACAGCCCTGTCTGCCATGCCAGAGAGACGGGCACAAGCCCGCACCCATCCTTTGGGATGCACCACAACGCTGACAATCCCAGGGCTGCCATCTCCCGTGAGACCAAAACCCCGAACGGCTGAAGCAGGAGAGGATTTAGCTGGAGAGCTGGTTGTTTTTAAGTGTTATCATCTGCTGATGTCAAGAGCCTGGCGAGAAGGTGAAAGAGAGCTCTCCTTTCAAGAGGCAGCCTCGGTCCTTCAACCGAGGGCTGGAAAAACATCTCCATCTCGCCGGCCCTGCCAGCATGAGCAGCATGAAGGGTTTTCCTTACTCAAGAGAGTGGGGTGTATGTTGGCAGACGAATTTACAGCACGCAGGGTGCAGTCCTTTAAGGTACGATCAAGGGAAAGCCTTTAAAGTCAAAGGTTCCTCCCAGCCTACGAGATTTACCCCCATGAGACAGGATGGAAATGCGGGTTTGCCCTTTGCTCTCTTGGAAAGCCACCCCCAGCTCCTGAGCCACACGGAGGATCCAGAGCAGCTGCAAGGAGTACGTCCACGAGACTACTCATTAGTATGGTGAACAGGAGCAGAAGAGAGCTTAATTACAGGGCAGGGATCATTCCCTCTGGGTTCGGATGTCGGCAGCAGCCTTGGCGGGGCCGTGCTGCCCCACAGGACAGGCGTTCCTCGCCAGAGCCCGCAGCAAGCGCCGCCTTCGCCCCTGCCACGTGCCACGTGTGGTCAGCGGGATCCTGGTTGGGGCTCTGCAATGAGCTGCCGAGCCTCAGCTCGCCAACGTTGAGAACCCAAAGCAAGGAAGACTTCAGGCGTTGCTTGCAAAAAAGCTTCTCTCGCTCAGCAGCAGCCTGCACAGGTCTCTCTGGAGATGCTACTGCAGCCCACCTATAGGTACTGGTCCCCTGCTTCTGGTATGTGAGCACCCCAGTCTCAGCAGCAGCTTCTGAAGCTCAAATCTGAGCTCCAGCCATGGCGTTCACCAGGGCAGAGGCTGCAATAGCTGCTGGTGGGACAGGCACATACCCCAGAGGCTGCCGCAACATGGGGCTGGGCTTTTAGGGTGGCCAGGAGATGCTTTAGCACACTGCCTCTCCCCAGGCCAACGCAGCCTTCCCTGGAGGGACCTCAGCCCTCCGAGGTGCCACCAAGCCCATCGCAGCCTTCCCTGGAGGGACCTCAGCCCTGCGAGGCGCCACCAAATCCACCGCAGCCTTCCCTGGAAGGACCTCAGCCCTCCGAGGTGCCACCAAGCCCATCGCAGCCTTCCCTGGAGGGACCTCAGCCCTCCGAGGCGCCACCAAGCCCATCACAGCCTTCCCTGGAAGGACCTCAGCCCTCCGAGGTGCCACCAAGCCCATCGCAGCCTTCCCTGGAGGGACCTCAGCTCTCCAAGGTGCCACCAAGCCCATCACAGCCTTCCCTGGAAGGACCTCAGCCCTCCGAGGTGCCACCAAGCCCATCGCAGCCTTCCCTGGAGGGACCTCAGCTCTCCGAGGTGCCACCAAGCCCATCGCAGCCTTCCCTGGAGGGACCTCAGCCCTCCAAAGTGCCACCAAGCCCATCGCAGCCTTCCCTGGAGGGACCTCAGCTCTCCGAGGTGCCACCAAGCCCATCGCAGCCTTCCCTGGAGGGACCTCAGCCCTCCAAAGTGCCACCAAGCCCATCGCAGCCTTCCCTGGAGGGACCTCAGCTCTCCGAGGTGCCACCAAGCCCATCGCAGACCCTCTGTGTTGGGGTTTCTATGCTGGAAAGCTTTCACAGAGGTCCCCGTTTTCAGCAAATGCCTTTTGCCCCTTCCCTCTCCTTGCAGCTTTTCAGGACGTGTCTCCAGCATAGAGCTGATGTGTCGTCGAGCCTCCTTGCCTGAAGATGCAGGAACAACTGTTCCCGGAGCTAATGAGGCTGTCCTGCTTTGACCCGGGGCAGTTTTCAGCAGACACAGAATAAGCAGTCCTCTCCCCGTTCACCTCCTGGAATAAATCCCAAGAGTTCCTGTCTCCCCAGCCCAGGCAAGAACACAGATGGTCGCGGAGATTAAAACGTACAGAGAATTAACCGCCCCGTGCAAATGAGCTTCTTCATCCAGGCCAGCGCTGCCAGGTGGTTTGAGGTAGGGCGCTTGGATGCGATCAGCACGGTTTGCTGAGCTCCGATAACAGCCTCGTATCGACCAGAACGGGGTGGGGGGGGGCCAGAAAGCCAAGAAGTTTGAAGGCAGTTTGTAGGGGGAGGCAAGACACAAACTGCCGGAGCCAGGCAGCTGCCGCAACCACATCTGCCTCCTCCTGCAGCAGTCGGAAAAAAATAGTGACATCAGGAAAAAGCCTGGCCACCAGCACAGATCAATTCCGCGCTTGGATATCTTGCGTTTTCCCACCGAAAGGCAGCTCGGATGGATCAAACAGCGCCGCAACCCCAGCACGAGCCATCTGCAACTCCAGGCGCTGCCCCGACACCTCCGAGCGCTGCTCACAAGGCACCGGGCACCCGTGGGCTGGCAGCGGGCAGCGAGGGACACCCACACCGGCCCCCGCTGCCTTTCCGAGAAGGCTGAAGTCTTGGCACCCGGCTGAGGCGCAGGATCCGACACAGCACAGCACACCGGGAAGGATCGGACCGTCACGTGGGGATGAGCGACCTTCCTGAGAAAGGCCGGGCCTTACGGGCAATTCATGCCAGAGAACTGCACCCCGAGCATGTCAGCATCACCTAAGTGTAGGTTTAAACTTTCCTTTATTTTTACTGAAAAATGGGGGGAAACTCTCAAAAGAGTGGACTTCTCTAGCTCAGTCACATCTCACCTGCCAGTTGGTATTTTTAAGGGACGGGTTTCAAGCCATGCGACAATACGGACGACCCCATTTGCTATTAAAAACCTCCACTCCGCATCCCAGGAAATCCCCGCGCGGCGCTGACCCCATCTGCCAGCCCGCGGGCAGGCTCCTCGCAGCCGCAGATTGGCCGGGGCCGATCCCCCCAACACGGGAGAGGTTCACCTCCACGTCAGACACAGGCGTTCCCCAGCGCAACATCAACGCAGACGGAGAAAGTCACGTTACAGCCCAACGTGGCTCCGGGCCGGGCCGCCATCTGCCCCCCATCGCTCCCAGGCTCAGCGCTGGAGCTCGCGCAGACGCAGGGAGGCGACTCGGTGCCGTTCCTGTTTGATACAGACCCTCAACGCAGAGAAGGAGCCTCCCTCGAGTTTTGGAGTGCCCACAAACAGCTTATCCCATCTCCGAGGGTTTTTGGAGAGCGGATAGAGAAATACAAGCCCTTTAAAGGCTGGTGCTGTCTGGCAAGCGGCTAAACCATCAGGGGACGGCAACCACGCAGGGATCATCAGCTCGCGGAGGTCATGTACAGCATGAGAAATGCTGTAATGCATCAGCTGCGTTAACGCCCCAGCTACGGTGATGCTTCAAGGCATCAGTCCCCCGTGTCCCCCTCCCCGGGCTCCCACCCAGGCCAAGCAGAGCTTGGGCACCGACCCCGGCTTCTCCAGGCTGGAAGCGAGCTCGGAGCTTCCCAGCGTCTCCCGCCCCGTCGCTGGGATGCGCTGGCTTGTCTGCAGCACCGACAAGATTGCTTCAACGCCGGCGCTTGGTCATTCCGAAGGCTCCCGGCACACGTCACGCCTCGCACCCCCTTGTTCAAATCCAGCTCAGGTCAAGCGTGGCCAGATGTAATTACCTACATGAAAGGAGCTCGAAGAGCCTCGAATAAGAGGATGTATTTGTGCCGTCGGGCCGGGCTTCCTCCTCCTCCCCTTTCGCTGCTTACCAGGGTGCCAAAACTTGCCTGACATTAAGTGGACCAGAAAGAACTTAACCTCATTCCTCGCTACCGGGAAGAGCAGGAGGAGGCAGGTTTCTGAGTCACCTATTTGCGAACAGGAGAACATTTTAACAGGATTCGTTCGTTTAATTGAGCAGCGCGCGGGGTGTCGGTGGCTTTAGTTGCGTTGGCAAAAGGCTTGGGCATCAGGAAATGGAAAAGCAAGGCCCCACACCCCAAAACACAGCCCAAAACACTTCTCGGGGCCAGGGAACTCGCCGCCATTGAGCCCGGCGGCCGGCGCGGGGCTGGGGTGGTTCCCGACACCCTCAGCATCCTCCCGGCTGCGTTTTCCCCGCCGCCTCCAAACCCCCGAGCTGCGGGAAGCAGCACCACACGCCTCTGGGCTAAGAGGCACAGCAAAACAAGATGACCCAAGCTCCCTTCCAGCCTCTCCTCCTAAAAATCTGCAGGCGAGAGGCAGCTTTAGAGCCTCCCCGGAGCAGCGGGGGCCGACTCGCGCGAGGCTCAGACAACACAAAGCCATTTTGACCCGGTATTTTCTGCCCCTGAGCAGCCCCCGGGGCCGGGAGCCCAGCTGGTGCCTGCGTGCGCTGCCCACGGCGCCCCGTGCCCGCCCGGCTGGTATTTCAGGATTTATCCTGGGAGGGGGCATCAGGAGGGGGACCAGAGACAAACCATGCTAATTGGATAGACGAAGAGTCCTCCGCGGCCCTATAAAGCTGCGAGCAGCTGCTCAAAACCTCTTGTGAACCACAAAAAAAAAAAAAAAAAAAGTTTCATCTAAGGAGCAGGCGTGGATTAAACCCCACAAACGCCCTTTTCTCTGTGCAAAGTGCATTCCCCGCCCCCCCCCCCCCCCCCAACACTGCGGTCCCAAAACAAAAAAACCAGACCCGCAGATCGAACCTGGAAATTCAGCTCAAACTTTGAGCGCAAACAATAGCGGGAGGATTTTCCAGACCTTCGAGCTTGTTTTGCAAGTCCCGGATTACGTAAAGCGCCGCTCTGCCATTGTCGGGGAAGCCGCGCTGGCTGCTCGGCGCCGGAGCCAGCTGGCACCGCGTTGCCCTCCCGGCAGCGCCCGCACCTCGCCAAGGCCTTGTGCAACGCCACAAATTCCTTCCCAACCACCTTCTGCTGCAGCGATTACCACGAAAACCTTGCGTTCGACACCGAATCGTTATGGGATTCATCAGCTTCCCGGGGTCTGGGTTTGGTTTCCAGGTGCCCAGGCTGTAGGAGAAGAGTCTCCTTTGTGTCTACAAGGCGGCTTTCCCGTGCCCGGCGGCGCAGTATCCCTTTCCATCGCTTAACTAATCCTTGGCTTTTCTGCCAGTTGGGAGACGCCGGAGGGATGAAGTGGTTATCGCTGCACACGCATCCTCCGGGAATATGACAGGAGAGGCTAAACTCATCCCGCATTCAGCTCCCGGCTGGAAAAACCCCGTCGGCACCCCCGAGGCAGGCGGGATGGGAGCCGGCATCCCCAGTACGGCGCACGATCCGTGTCCCCTGGCAATGGCCTCGCACACGGTGCCGGTGTATTTGCCTAATTAAGACCTAACGAAGTGGGGAGATGTATTGTGGGCCTGGCAGGGGAGCAGATGTGCCCCCTGAACCCGGCTGCTGCCGGCGGAATCTCGCTGCTGTCTCCAGGGTGAATCAGCAGGAAAAATCTCCGGCTGGGATGCTCAGCCCTGTGAATTCAAGACCCCGCTGCTCCGTCAGAGCCAGGGAAAGAAAAATGCTCTGTTCATCAGCAGCCTCTAGCGGGGAGAAGCCGCAGACGGGCCGGCCGCTTCGGACGGACCCCACCAGCCCCACCGAGCCCCCCCGGCTGCCCCCACCAGCCCAGCCGGGATGGCACGGCACGGCCCCGCTGCTCGTGGTGTAAGGGACCCCCAGAGCCATGGGCCGAACCACCACAGCCTCAGCGGAGCATCCAGTGTGGGAGACAGCTCAGGGGGGGTCATCTGTGGTCCCGCACCCAGCGCTGGTCCCGGGCTAAGCACGGGGAGCCGGCCACAACACCTCCCCGTGAGCCTGACGCAGAGCTCGCACAAATCCCTAGGCGGAGAAAAACACGTAAAAGGGACAACCGAAACACCCAGATCCTTCCCGGGCAGCGCCTTCAAAGAGGAATCTGTGGGCGAGTCCATCCCCACCACCCGAACCGCACCCCAGAGCTCCCGCACCTCCAACCCGCAGCACCCAGCGTGGCCAAGAGAGAATTTTGACCCCCAACTTCCAGCCACCAGCGCCCTGAGCCTCTTCCCGCAGCTGGGAACAGGCAGCAAAGGTAAAACGCCGCTGGGGACAGAAGGGAGGATATCTGCCCCCCGGGGCAGGGACCTGCAGCCTGCTCTCCTCCCCAGGGCACGGCTGCGGATGGAGCTCAGAAAAAGCTCCGTTATATATTAAATTAGTGATATATCCTCCAAGGCCCCACGCTCAGAGAACAGCCGACGTTGTGCTTACCCTCCGAGCCGTCTTCACCCACCGGCGGCTGCGAAAAGGACCCCGCGGTGCGGAGAGATGCGGCTGCAGGCAATTCCGGCAGCTGCCAGGCTGCGCGTCGGGAGGAGACAGCCTCGCCAGAGCAGCACCGCCGCCGATGAGAAGGCACTTTCTCTCCTCGGCAGCGTTTCAAACCCTCCGGAGAAGGCCCGAAGTTTCTCTTCCGCGCCAGGCAAAGCCAAGGGAAGGGACGGGGGAGGCCCCCGCCGCCCGCAGAACAGCTTGAGCGCGACGGCGGGGACACGGTTGGATGCGGGGAGGAACTTTTTGCTGCCGCTGTCTCGCCGTTACCATCGCGACACGCAGAAGCGGCACGTGCCCCGCTTGGGGCGAGGAACAGGAGGGGCTGCCAGCGCCGCCGCGAGCTGGGGGAGACCCACGTCTACGCGCGCCCCGACGCTCCGAGGGGAGCCGTGCACCTGGGGGGACGCAAACTGCTCCGCAAGTTTTGGCCGCCTCCTTTCGAGGACGGGCACGGCGCAGCTGCGTCACCCACATTTCGCACGAGCAGGGCGACGGCTGCGGAGGGAGGATTAAGCCGAACCTCAGTCCCACGGCACCCGGAGCTCTGGCGCGGGTGCACGTTCCTCCCACAGACTAACCGGGTTACTCCGGCAGAACGAGGACACGGAGGGGAACCCGCGCTGCCATTAGCAGCCCAGACCTTGGCTCTCCCGGAACCGCATCCGTGCCTTCGTTAAAGCCTCGGGAAGGGAGCAGAGAGGGATGGGGAGGGTTTTGGGGTGCACCTTGCAAGAACCTAACTTGCTCCCGCACCCCAAGGCGGCTCCTCTCCCCCGGGGCAGCAGAGATTCCCTCCCACTTCCCCATCTCCAGCCATTTGCTCAGGCTCACCCGGTCCCGCTGCCAGGCGATGGTGCTGGGGGGCTGTTGGTACCCCCCGCGCCGAATCCCCTCCCCGCTGTGCACGGCCTGACCCCGCGCAGGGTGTCCATCGCCGGCCGTCAGCCCCTGCCCACCACCCGCCCGAGCTGGCTGCCAACACGGACCCACACTTCAGCCCCACAGCCCCGCTGGGGAACCCGGGGAGGACGGGGCACCCCGATACCCGGCTCCTGCAAACCGCAGAGCGAATGTTGGTTTTTCCCCACGCGGGAGCCTCAGCGTAAGTCAACCCTCGGGCGAGGAGGTGGCTGCCGGCAGCACCGAGCCAAGACACACCCCTCCATTGCAACACAGCCCTAAAGATAGCCACTGTCCCCTGCCGCTCCGGCCGGTGGCTCGGACCCCGCGGCACCTGCCGAGCCCACCGGGAAGTGGGGAAGGCAGAATCCCCCCCGGCGCAGCCCACGGCACAGATGTGGGGACAGGTTCACCCACCCCTCGTCCCACTACGGCTGCAGGAGGGTGAAACTCAGGAAGGGAAGAGATTGCAGGAACCACCACGTCCCGCCGCACGCTGCTGTGGTGGCCACATCAGCGCCAAGAGCCCCCGTCTAAAAGGGGATGTTGGGAGAGAAATCTCCCGCTCCCGCCGCCGCGAAATGGGGGAACGGCATGGAAAGTCGATGGCGAGGTTTTAGCGCTGCTCGGTTGAGCGCGGCATCGATCCGCGCCGGGACGGGTATCGACGGGAGGAGGAGGAGGAGGAGGAGGAGACGGCTCCCGGCGCTCCGCAGCTCGGCCACCGCCGCCACCACCGGCTTCGGGAACCGTCTCAGCGGGCGCAGACGGCGTCGTGGGGAGAGGGGAAGGAGCGCGGCCGCCCCCAGCCCCCGGGCTGCGGCTCAGGCACAACCCCAGTGGGCACCAAACGCCGCCGGGGAATCAGAGCAAGACCCAGGTGCCACCGTGGGAGCTGCCACCTCCCAGGGAGGGACAACCACGCTGTCACCGGGATGGCAGTGGGGGGACCCGAGTCCCCTCCACGGGAACACCACTATGGGGGGGGGGGGAACACCCCATTCCCGGGGCTGGCAGCCCCCCGTGGGGCAGGGCCCCCACGTCCCATCCACCTCCCAAGCCTCAGCTTACTGAAGGCCCCCCCCGAGCACCCCACCCTCCTCACCCCACACCCTCCCCTCTGCCCCACACCCCCCCCAACCCCTCTCGGGGTCCCTGTGCAGCCCCACAGCGCCCCGTTCCCCCCACACCCAGCCTGACCCCACTGGGGGCCCCCCACCCCGCAACCCCCCTTCTGCCCCACTGCGGCATCTCCCTGGTCTCCCCCCGCCCCAGAACACTCCCTGTTTCTCCATAACCCCCCTACCCCACACCTCACTCCCTGAGGGTCCCCCACACCCAGCTTGACCCCCCCCAGACCCCAGAGCACCCAACATCTTCCTTGACCTCTACGGGTCTCCCCGGCTCTCCCAGACCAGCCCCACTGTGGTTCCCCCCCCCCCCACAGCACTCTGCGTCCCTCCCTAGCGCCCCCCCCGCCATCACCAGCCTGACCGCCCCCGCGCCCCCAGAGCACCCCAAACTCACTATAACCCCCCCCATCACCAGCCTGACCCCCTGTACCCCAAACCCCCCTATAACCCCCACCCCATAACCGGACTGACCCACTAGGGGCCCCCCCAGGGAGCCCCAAATCCCCCCATAACCCCCCTAACCCCACTGTGGCCCCCCCAGCGCACCCCAGCCCCCCCTTTAGCCTCCCCAGCCCCATAACCAGCCTGACCCCGCCATGGGGACCCTGCCATGGGGCCCCCAGATCCCCCGTGATCCCCAAAACCGCCCCAGCACCCCCCCGCAGCCCCCCGTGCCCCCAGCACCCCCCCGCGTACCCGGCCCGGGGCCGCCGCTCCGCTCCGCAGCGCGCTGCCTCCACCTGCACCGCGGGGCCCCGCCCCACCTCGTGACGTCAGCGCGCTGGCCCCGCCCACGCCCCCGCCCCCACTGGCCGCCGCCGCCGCCGCCCGTCAGCGCGCGCGGCGGGGGGGCGGGGCCGGGCGGCGCGCGACGCTGCAGTGGGCGGGGCCGACAGGTGACGGGGGGCGTCACGGGGGGCGAAGGGGCGGGGCCGGGAGACCCCGCCCCCACGCGGCGTGGGGGCGCGTGACCTCACCGCGTGACCTCCCAGCGCCGCCGTGACGTCACCACCCCATATAAGGAGAAAGTGCCGCGGGGGCTTCCCCAAGACCCCCGGGCCGGGGTTCGCGCTGCCGCCGGGCGGAGCCCCAGATACCCCCCCAAAAACCGGCAGAATCGGGTCTTTTGTAGATTTTTATGCTCATTTTTACCCGCCTCCTTTTTTTTAGCCTTTTGGTTTTAACCTTTCCTTAGGGCAAAAAGCCCGTCCTGCCCCGGGGGACCCCCCGTCCTGCCCTCGCCCCGGAGGGGCTGCGGCGTGGCCGGGGCTGATAAGGGCGGGGGGGTCCGAGGCCGGGCCGGACTCCCCCGGGTCCCGGCGGGGCCACGCCCGGGCTATCGGGGCTGCGCAGGCGGCGGCCGCGGGCGATAAGGGGGGAGCGGGGCTCCCCGGGGGCCGGGACGGGCACGGAGGGGGCGGCGGGATGGAATTCGGTCACGGAGGTGGCCCCGGGGGGGCGGTGGTGGCCCCGGGGTGGTGGAAGTGGCCCCGAGGTGACGGTGGTGGCCCTGAGGTGGCAGTGGTGGCCCCAGGGTGACAGTTGTGGCTCGGGGCCGGGCTGGGGGAGGTGGGTGCTGCCCCGGTGGCCCCACGGCACACCGCCTTGGGGACAGGGTGTCCCCGAAGGGAGGCGCCTGGTGCCACCTAACGGCCACCGCCCTGGGGACACTGGCGAGGACCGTCACCCTGTCCCCTCCCGCGGCCTCCCCAGCCTCCAGAGAGGGACGTCCCCCCCACGTCCCCCCACCCCCTGCCTCGCCCCAGGGGAGGAGGAAGGGTTTGGGGGACAAGAGGAAGGTTTTTGGGGGAAGGAGGATGATTTGGGGGGGGGGGAAGGAAGAGCCCGTGGCCCCCCGCGGCGGCGCCGGGAGAGGGGGGAGCTGCTGGCTCAGGGGACGAGGGGGGATGAGTCCGTAAGCCGTTAAGCCACCGCAAAGCCCCTCGCGTTCTGGCCCCGTTATCACCGACTCCCGCTCACATCTGCTCCCGCGGTTATTTTTAACCGGGTATTAAGGACTCCTGGGTCCTTAAGCAGGCGGGGGGGGCTGGGGGTGCTCCGCTTTTGTGTGTGTGTGTGTGTATGTGTGTGTGTGTGTGTGTCCCCAGGGCAGGAGGCGAGGTCTGTGGGCTGCAGAGGTGCCCGTGCGACACCCGCCCCGCTGCTATTCGGGAGGGAGAACGGGACCCCCTTCCCCTCCCCACCCAGCCCCCGGGTTTGCAGGGTGTCCCAGCACCGGTCCCAGCGAGCCGGTGGCACTGGGCAAAGGCCGGAGCAGGAGCCTCGCACAGAGGGATGCTGCCAGGGATGTAAAAAATAAAAGAGATATTTATTAGCGTGGAGTAAAGTGCGACCTCGGCGTCGTTTGACACTGGGAAGCCGGGCAAACGGCAGGAGAAAAGCTCAGAGCAGAGCTGGGGGCAGGGGGAGAAGAGGCCCCGAGCGAGGCTGGGCTGAAACCAGGGTACAGGAACTGTACAAAGGCCCTTAAAAAAACCAACGGAAACAACATCAGATAAATTATTTACAGTTCAAATTGATTACAGGGCACAGGAGGCTGAAGGCTCATGAGCTTCCGCAGGCTGAGAGAGCAAGGAAAGAGGGGCTGAGACGGGATCGGCACCGAGCGGGTGTTTCTGCGGCGTCAGGGGCCGCGGGACAGCGTTTATCGAGGGCTGGGATCGTCCTCCGGCACCAGGAGGTCCCTTCGGCTTCGGGGTGGGAGCTGCAGTGGGGTAAAGCCTGGATGCTGCAGGGTGGCCCCTGCTCCTGCCCGGCTGGGACAGGAATTCACCGGGATTTCCAGCAGTGAAAGGCAGGAAGGGTTTAAGGGACCAGATCGGGCCTTTACCTGGATGTTTCTGCCAAAATCGGCAGAGACTAAACGCAACTGATAAGGCTTCACGGAGCTGCCGAGGTGGGGGCTGCACCGCTGCTGCGCCAGCCGGGCTGGGGGCTTACGGGTGGGCTCCTGGGCTGGTGGCCTCTCCCGGAGCTACGGGCCGGCAACCGGCACGTCCTTAAGGGCAGAGGGACTCTGCTCGGGGAAGAAGGGAACCCCACCGCTGGAGAACCCGGTACCACGCAGCTCTCCGTGCCGCTGCCTCGGTCACTCCGGAGCCGCTCCAGTTACAAATCCGGGCGTTTTTCTTGGCAGTGACGGAGACCCGAGCCGAGCCGCGTCCCTCCAACCCACGACCCACCAGCAAAGACCCCGAAGCTGCAGCCCCACCGTGGATGTGTGAGACAGTGGGTCCAGCCCCTCTCCCACCCCGGAGCCGTTTCTGAAGACGTTACCCAAAGGGACAAAAGGACATCACGGCGCTACGAACTGCCAGGAGCAGCACCACAGGGGACAGGTTTCAGCCTGGCTCACCCCCAGTTCACGCTGGAAGAGCCCCTCGGGTCTGGAAGAGGCCCCAGGGAACCCGAGGCAAAGCGACAGCCTGGCCGGATCCTTTCCACTATCAAGAACCCCCTTCCTGGGCTCAGATCTTCTGCAGGAGGCTCCGTCTCCTGCAGTGACACCACACGACTCGCTATTTCCTTGTCTTCGCTGTCACCCTCCCTGGCACACCAGGCCAAAAGGAATTTAACGGGGAAAAAAAAAGACAGCCCAGCTCTGAGCTGCCGCAGAGAACGGGTCACCGAAGAGATGCTCCTGCTCTCCAGGAGCCAAGTGGTCTGGAATAAAGCCGCTGACGGGAAAGCACGTGGGGAGGGTGAAAGGTGGGCACAAGGATGGGGAAGAGCTTTTGCCAACTTCTTGGATCCAATTAGCCAAAAAATAATTGAACAGCTCAGCAGGAGCCCAGCACGGGGCCAGGACCACTTTCCTCACCGAGGTTTGCATCCACACGCAGCGGAGCCCCGCTCTGCTGGGAAGCGGCTGCAGAGCTCCAGCCTCCTGGGCTTCCCCTCTCTCCTGCTCTGGGTTCTCCATGTGGTTTTGGCAGGCCAGTGGCCACGGGGACTCGTAGCCGCTGTGCTCTCAGCTGGAGACAGGCTGGAGCCACGCGGCTTTGATCCACTCTCCCGTCTGGTCAGCGGGAACATGGATCAAGTCTGCAGCTCAAGCCTGTTTCTGGTTCCTTCGCTGACCGTTGCACCACCGCGGGTGAGGGTCAGGAGCCTGGGGCAGATGGGGCTGTTCCCCCCTGCACCCCGGCTTGTTGGCAAGGCCACTGGGACCACTGGTGGCGAACGGTGCTGTTCTGAAGAGCACAGCCCCTCACAGAGGGGGAAGAGGCTGCATCGTCCTGGGACACAGCCACGAAAGCGCTGCAGAGCCCTCTTGACACCTTGGCCCGTGGATCTGGCACGGAGAGGGCTACTGCCTCTCTGTCTTGACGTGGTCTCCAATCATCCTCCGGTGATACGTGGCCAGGAAGATGTCGTTGTCTCGGGGGCAGTCATAGTGGCAGGAGCACATCTTGATGAACATCATCTTCCGCTGGAAGAAGTCCCCCTCGGGGCAGCGGAACTCCACCTCCACGGTGCTGGTGACGTACGGGGTGCAGCAGCGGCCGTCGGTGCAGCTGCCGCAGAACTTGGGCCGGTAGGAATGGGTGCTGGTGCAGCCCGAAAACTCAAAGTGGAGGCTCTGGCGTGGCTTTGGGGTCCGCACACACTTCTTCCCCTTCTAGGGAGAGAGCAGATGGGTTAACAAGGACATGACAGAAAGGTCCGCCTCGCCCTGCGCTCCATCTTCATCACTGGGCAGTAGGACACAGAAAAAGCGGAAGCACGGAGCAAACCCTGTGAGACAGGCTCATCCCCGACACGTACCTAACTAGGTTGTCCCTGGCACTCCCGGTGTCGTGTCCCCTCTCCCCAAGCCCCAGTACCTTGGTTTTCTCCATGGGGAAGTCGCAGGGACGGACCATGCAGAGCCGGGTCTCCTTCTCCAGGCGGCACTGGGGGTTGTCGTTGGTGACCCGGGCAGAGATGCCCATGCCGCAGCTCTTGGAGCACGCGCTCCACTCGGTGGTCTGCACCAAGCAGTTCTCCTGCAGGTTATTCAGCTCCGGCTTGCGTGCTGGATCCTCCCTGAAAACTGAGCCGCGTGGAAGAGACACAAGGCAAGGTTCAGGGCTTGGGACAAAGTGTGGCAGCTCCACGGCTGCTCCCAACTCGGTCTGACTCTTCAGGAACAGTAGCAAAGGTCTGATCCATCCCATGGGCTACTCAGCCTCCCAGCAGAAGGAGGACACGGGGCCATTTCCTACCGCAGACCCAGCTCCAGCCAGTTCTGCTGTGATATCCGATGGGATGCGAACCTCCCCGCAGCATCACAAAGGTCTCACCTTAATGGTGTTCAACGCTCGGTACTCACACGAGGGTGCACAAAGTGAGAGCCACCACCAGTTCCAACCAGATGTGACTTAGGGCTCCCAGTCCAAAGGCAGTTTGGATCCACCCTCATCCCCCAACCAAACAGCTCCCGGCCCTGTCCCCTCTGCCCACCACTCACCCGCCATGGCCGTTTCGAAGCGGTTTTCCTCGCCGCCCTCCTCGCAGATCCACTCTTCGCAGCACTTATTGCGAAACTTCACCCGCCGGGGGTTGGGGCACTCGGGGGACGGCAGCCGCAGGTCGTCGGAGCAGAGGGGGATGCAGCCGATGGCCCCGTCCATGCAGATGCACTGCAGCTTGCAGGTGGGCTGGAAGCTCTCCCCGTTGTGGTAGATCTTGCCCAGCAGGTCACAAGTGGCTCCCTCGTGAGCTGTGGGAAGGGGGAAGAGGAGAAGCTGAGCGGACGGTGCAGGGCTGGCAGCACGGTCGCTGCCTCAGGGGGTGACAGGGCTCCCGGTGGGGGACAAGCGCCCACGCGCGGACTCTCCCCTGCTCTGCCATCCCAGTGCTGGATGCAGCAGAAGTTGGCACGTTTCATATTTGGCTCCCTGGACCCAAGGCTATTCCCGACACGGGTATTTGGAAGTTGCCTCCAGCTGTGCCAGACCTCCCAAAGTTCTCTAGGAAAAAAAAAAAAATCTCCACTTGGACGAGGTTCTGAGTGGGAACTGTGTCGTTACAGCTCCCGAACAGCCCGTTCTCCAGCCGGAGAGTGGTTGCCCGTCCGGCGCAGAGAGTGCCCCCGTCAGTGGTGCTGTGCAAGATGCATTCCCGACACCACGGGTGAGCCAGCCGCTTCCCTGCTTCCATCCTCCTTACTCCTAGGAGACCAAAAGGCAACGTTCCCCTAAGAGCCGCCGGTTCCCCACATGTCTAAAGGTACCTGCAAAAAGGAAAATAACACTTTGGGTTTATGACCTTTTTGGCTCCTCTGTGATGCATCCATCTCTTCTTCCTTCCAGCCACAACTTTTGCTATTTCTCTCTGTTCTGTTCTCCCGATCTCTCATCTCCAACCCTCCTACGAGTCCTTCACTCCTTCCCAACACAACTTAAATGAGGAAAAAGGGAAACGCAGCAGTATCTGACACACAGGAGCGACATTCAGCCTGCGGGTGCGAGCGACGCTCGTGAGTTCTTACGTCTCAATTAGCCAAAATTTTCCCGGGGTAAGTTTTCCAGCAGAAAACTCTCATTTGATGACGAGTTTTGCAGACGCGGATCAATGTCAGGAACGTTTTCAGTGAGAAATAACGGAAGCATTTCAATTCGATACCAACGATTTCCCTCGTGCTCTCACAACAGCCCGACCAAAATGCTTGTTGGACAGTATCCACAGGGGGAAGCATTTTGCTCGGGTAATTATTTTAGATACTATAAAAATCAAGATGAAACATTTTGATACAACGCAAGTGGAAAGTTTTGACACAGCCGAACGAGTATTCTGAATAACTCATGGAAAGGTTTGAGGGTATTTTTTTTTTAATATTTTTTTTTCTTTCAGCCTGAAATGAAATGTTGAAATCCCAAGAGCTGTTCACAGGACAGAAATCCTGCTTTTGGACACTTCTCCTCAGCTGCTGTTTTCTGCGATCCTGACCCTTAAAAAAACAAAAAAAATCCATGCAAACCTCTATTGGGAAGTTACCAAAATGAAGGATTCTTGGCTGCTTGCGGAAGCTTACCAGGAAACCTGATCTATTTTCCCCTTAGTCCCGTTTGCCCGCGGAATGTTGTCTCAGACACAAAGTGTTTGGACCAAAGAAGGAGCAAGAGCCTCTTTCCATCCCACCTAGTCCTCGAGGGGACACAAATCCTTCCGGGCTGCTCATGCCGTGTTCCTAACCAGAGCTGGATCTCAACTTGCGACTCTTCTCAATGCCACCGGGATAAAAATACTCCCGTTGCTCCTACTTAGAAGTTTCAAAACCCTCACTTTTTCCATCAAAGTGGAAGCCATCCACTTTGCCTCTACACAACCATTCATACTTATTTTTAAACCCTCTTTCACTGTTTTTCAGCCCTCTCCCTTCCCGATGAACTGATCGTGCTGTTCCCTCGGCAGCGCTCCTCCCCACCCAAGGAACGGCAGCCCGCTCCGGGCTTTTATTATGTTTTCAAAACTCAATCGTTTTGTCGTGCCCTTCCATTACCCTACCATGACCTCACTTTCCCCTTGACCTGATCCAATTAAAGCACCCAAACGGATTGCGCCGGCGGAGTGAGAGGACTCTTTATTTACCAGCTCCGCTTGGCATCGCCGCCACCTCCCGCCTCCAAACGCCGAGCCCAGGCAAGGAGACTTTTGCCCTTTTCTGCAGGGAGTGTGGCAGAGCTCAAGTGAGTCACTCCGCTGGCCGCAGCTCAGCTCCCTGCACCCACCCAGCCACCCACCACCCTCAGGCTCTCCCGCTCTAGACCTTCTACAGGATCATCTCTACCTTTCTGATAGAACCATAGACTGTGTTGGGTCGGAAGGGACCTCTAAAGGCCACCCAGTCCAACCCCCTGCAGTCAGCAGGGACATCTGTAACTAGAGCAGGTTGCTCAGAGCCTCATCCAGCCTGGCCTTGAATGTCTCCAGGGATGGGGCCTCCACCCCCTCTCTGGGCAACCTGGGCCAGTGTCTCACCAGCCTCAGTGGAAAGAACTTCTTCCCAATGGCTGATCTAACCCTGCCCTGCTCTGGTTTAAACCATTGCCCCTCGTCCTGTCGCTCCATGCCCTTGCAAACAGCCCCTCCCCAGCTTTCCTGGAGCCCCTTTAGGGACTGGAAGGGGCTGGTCTCCCCGGAGCCTTCTCTTCTCCAGGCTGAACCCCCCCAGCTCTCTCAGCCTGTCCTCACAGCAGAGGGACTCCAGCCCTCGGATCATCTTCGTGGCCTCCTCTGGCCCCGCTCCAACAGCTCCGTGTCCTTCTTGTGCTGAGGGCTCCAGAGCTGGACACAGGACTCCAGGTGGGGCCTCCCCAGAGCAGAGCAGAGGGGCAGAATCACCTCTCTGGATCTGCTGGCCACGGTTATTTTGATGCAGCCCAGGATGCAATGGGCCTTCTGGGCTGCAAGCACACATTGCTGGCTCATGTTACTCCGAGGTCTCTGCAGGAAGGGATGAATTCCTCTGCAACGCGTGATGTGCTCCATACTGTGATAAAACTAAACAGATGTACAGCAATTTTCACTCCGATGGTTCCCTCCCTGCCTCTTCTGAGATGGCCTTCAGGCTGGTACCCAACCTAGAAGCTTTTCCCATCACACCTGACCACCACCCTGCTCCTTTCTGCTCCCACCACATCTGTCTTTTTTGGATCTCTCTAAGTCCCGTCTTCTCTAGTCACAAACACAGATCTTTCCCTTCATTCGGTTCATCACTCCACCTTCAGCTTCCTTCGCTGCCTCCAAAATCCCCCATCTCCCAAGAGATCAGTGCGGACATCACAAAGGTACCACCCAAGGATGTGAGGTCCCAAATCCTCCATCCAATTCAGGGAGATATCCTAATCTACGTTCATCCGGGATTTTTGCCACAGAAAACTTAATTTCTCATTTAAAGGCAGGAAGGACGGTTGTGGTCTTCGAATCTGATTTTCTACAGAGCAGGGACTCTCACTCCAAAATCTTTGGATCAAACCCAAACGTCACGGTGCATACGAAGCACTTCCTTGAGAAAGTTTCCAGTCTTCGTGCGAAGTCTGTGAGATGGCGACTCCTCCGCGCTCCTGAGTAAATTGTTCCAGGGATTCAGCTACCTTTACTCTACAAACATACACCTCATTTCCAGTCTTAATTAGGCAGTTTACAGCTTACACCCGCTGGAAGTTATTACGCCTACGTTTACCTTATTAAGCTTCAATCATCAGCTCTCGGGTCTATCAATGCCTACAGAAAGTACCAGGGAGCTCACGCGGCTTCTAAAGATCACAGTAACTGGGGAAGGAAAATTAAGTAGCTTATAAAAACTTCTCAAAAGAAAGGGGGAAAACACCCTCTACAAGTTAAATTTATTATTTAGAGTAAAAAAAGAAATTGTATGTGATCCTGGCACTGCAAAATGGTGCAGTTCTACCCAGAAAGTCCCTGTCTTGGGGTGGTGCGAGTGGTTCCAGAGGTGCCTCGTGCAGTGGCTGAACAATTCCCAAAGCGTTCACACCAGCTTTCCAGCCCTCAGGTCTTCCTGACTGTTTTGAAAAGCTTGAATTAAAAAAAAAAAAAATGGTCAGCTCTTGGCAGAGACAAGGGCAGAGGAGTCTTGTTTTTAAACAAAGAACAGGAGACTGAGGAAATACTTTCTTTTTCCCCTCTACACTAAAATAATTTTTACACGCTTTAAAAATAGCTACTAAACAAAACAAAAAAAAATCAAAAAGAGTTTTCTTTCCTGGCTGCCAAGAGGCACCAGGAGAGAAAACAGGTCTGCATTTGTGTTTACCTGGCTCAGTAATTCTCATGTTCTTACACACACGCTATTTTGCAAACAAGCCGTTCAGCTCTTTCCACCCACGTGCTGAAGCCAGAAACACGCTCTGCCTCTTGCACGTAAGCACTCGGGTGCAAAATGCCGATCTCCAGTGCAAGGCAGGGAGATTTGGGGTGAGATTTTTCCAAGCAACTGTACTTGCCAGTCAAAGTCCAGATTGCTGACATTTACCCACGAGCACTACAGGGCTGGAGGACGTCACCTAACAACATCACGGGAACAAAGGAGAGCCCCAAACCCCGACTCATGCCTTTGGGAACATCCTTCACTGCAGGAGGAAGCAGGTTGCGTGTGTATCGGTACCAGTGGATCTGTTGGCTCGCAGGGGCTGGCACAGATCTCGCGACATGACGCTGGATGAAGCTCCAGAGGAAATTCTGACGATGCCGCAGGTTTTCTGGGAGGTCTGCAGGCTGCAGAGGGCTGAAGGGGCCACCAGAAAACCGCACAATAACAGAACATACAGCTCTCACCTAAGCAGATCCCGCTGCCTCTGTGGATTTTGGAGAAGTCGCAGTAGAGTCCCTTGTGATGATCACAGGGTTTCTGCAGGGAACACAGCTCGCCGAGCTGTCTGGCACACACCTTGCAGCAACCACAGGCATCCAACACCTGGCTGGTGCCAGCGGGGCATTGCAGAGGCTGGGAGGGACACTGGCATGGATACGTGCAGGCCTGCGGTTCTACCTGGAGGGCAGACAAACCACGGAGAAAATGAGTCTCCCGCAAGCCAGGTGGGCAGAGAAATGAAAAACAAGATTCTGCTTCAAGCACAGACACCCCACCAAGAGGAGGGAAGACCCACTTCGCCCTCCGCCGGAGGGCCCCGCTGCAGAGGAGGCGCGTGGACGCGCAAGACTCAGCTTTTTCCCATCTCTAACTCATCTGGAGCTCAAGGGGAAAAAAAAGAGATGCCTCTGGGAAGCAGGGCCAAAACAAACAGGACAAGCAGTAGCTTGGAGTCCCAGGCACAGCTCAGGCCCCACTTCCCTGGAAGCAATAAAATAGTAATTATTAACAGTAAGCAATTCCCAGCTCTTACATAGCACTGCTCAGGAGAAAACACCAAAGCACTCTGCAGCCGCGTCATCAGACGCTGTCCAAAAACGGAAAAAGTGAGGCATGTAGCGAAAGGACCTGCCTGAAGTCAGCCAGCGCTGCAAACTGACCCAAAGGCTCCTGAGTACCATTTTGTCTCCTGGATCTCACACCGTATTTGTTATTCCCAGAGATGGGCCCTCTCTTCTCCCCTTTCCAGGGAATGCAGTGTAACCAACCTTTCTCAGGACCTTGTGAATCACAGAACCATGGACTGTGTTGGGTCGGAAGGGACCTCTAAAGGCGATCCAGTCCAACCCCCTGCAGCCAGCAGGGACATCTGTAACTAGAGCAGGTTGCTCAGAGCCTCATCCCGCCTGGCCTTGAATGTCTCCAGGGATGGGGCCTCCACCCCCTCTCTGGGCAACCTGGGCCAGTGTCTCACCAGCCTCAGTGGAAAGAACTTCTTCCCAATGGCTGATCTCAGCAGCCTGGCAGCATTTCAGAAGTGTTGGCCACCTTTTGAAACCCATCCTTGGCTTTTATGCCGCTTCAGATGCTAAACAGAGACAAGGCTACATCTGAAGGAGGGTTACACCTTCTCCAGAAAAACCAGGACGCTCCAGTAACTCAGTCTGTGGCGTCCGTGTCCTGAATCAGCTTGGGGCGGATACACGAGACTCAGCTGTGGATGTACCCAGATTTGGGCAAGATGTCAAAGCACAACTGTGAAAGGGTCTGGAAAGATCCTCTGATATCTCCTCAGAAACATCGGTGTGCTAACTCCAGCCTGGTTTGCTGTTCAGCTTCCGCCCACTAAAATTCTCCAGGCGGTTCAGAGGGATGCAAGAGCCCCCCATTTGCAGTGCTCAGATGCTGTGCGAACACGGGGCAGCTCCCGCCCCAGGGCAGCGCTGCCGCGGGGCTGACGCAACCCCTGCGGGTAGATGATGCCACCAAAACACTTTGGGATCCTGCACTGGGGTGAAGAGGAGGAAAGCCCCCTCCAGGACCGACCCCTCACAGCTCCGCTGCCAGACCCGGCCACTGCCACCCAGGGAGAGGGGCTGCAGCAGCCAGGAAGAGCCTGGGGGGCGGCGGGAGGGAGGAACACCTGGAATAGAGGCCAAAAAAATATCCTGCCGCAGCTCTGTTTGCACTTGTTATATCCCATCCAGCCCTCACTTGTGAAACAGCTTCCTTGGATATTGTGTTTGTCACCAATAACAGTAGTAAAACTTTTCCAGCTGTTTTGACTGTTGCTCAAAACAGCTGCTCTGCCTTGAGCTCACGTGGGGTCAGAAGATGCCAACTGCTTCGTATTTCTGTAACAATCGGCGCGGCATGGTGCAGGACAGGGATCAGTCTAAACCTTAACTCGCAAGCCCTCCCCGTCTCACCCTGCTCAGCGGGAATCAGCGTAATTCTCCTTGAAAACACCTCGCGCAAAGTATTTTGGAAAGAAGCCTCTCCCGCCTGTGGCCCAGCTGTTCTGAGACAGCAGCCTTCAAGCCACCGGCTGGGAGCTGGCGTGTCCCAGGGATCTCTTCCCGCCTGCTGAAGTGCATTAAAAGACACTAAAAATACAGAAACGCTTTCCTACTGTTTTTCATGGATGCAACCGCTGCGGCTGCCAAAAGGACGTGTTATTCAACCAGGGATGAGTGGGTGGGGGGTACATGAGATCATAAAAGAGGCAAAGCATTTCTAACACAGGGCCTATATTAAGATGCAATCCATGCACTTAAAAAAAAAAATAATGACAACAAGCATTTTCCAATGCAGTGTCAGCCACAGGCCATATAAAGAAACGCTCTCAAAATAGCTCTCCTACTGAAAAACAAACCAAAACAATCTCTCTCAGGATAACAGAGGACGCAAAGGAATTAAACCCAACCGAGTTTTCTTTCTTGCCTTCATTAATCATTGTTGGTGCTGTTTATTTCCTTTAATAACTCACCCAAAGAAACTAGACCACCTGGTTTTACCTTCTGTTTACAGTCAGCTCCGCTTCCTCATCATATTACGGCTGCTTTTCAGCACAAGAACATCTAGATTCCGACGTATCGGAGACCTGCGGGGTGACTCTGCACCCCTACCTCTGCCGTGCCTCATTTCCCCCACCTGTGAGCACAAGCACGGCTTAAAAAGCCCGATTCATCGGGATTTGCAGGGCTCTCTCCAATAATTTGAGATTTTTCCAATCAGTCAGCTCAGACATGCCTTTCCTTCACCCAGTCCACCAGGCCCCGGGGTGTGCTGGGGCTCCCGTTTGCTCGTTTTATTACCGAGCGAAGTCAGCTCGTGCTATTTATTCCTCTAGCTCCTCTCACGAGCCCAGGAGAGGAGAGAATGGGCTGAAATCTTTTTTGGCTCATGCACACTTAACAGTGAGCACGGAATGACTGGCTGGTGAGGGGAACTGCTCGAGTTGGTAGAAAGTCAACCCTGAACCAACTTCCTAGAGTTCTCCGTGACTGAATTTGCTCTCACAGCAATTTCAAATGGGCTAAATAATAGATTGTATAGGATTGGCATGGCGTACCCTCCACGCTGCATTATTTTAGGACTGCTTCTAGGAGGTGTTTCAGTACAGCGTGGCAACTGCCCAAACTGTCCCAAAGAACGGCAAGGACTCGCATTCAGGGCTTTGCTACAGGCCCGTACGTCCCACAAAGACCAGCACTTCCACATAACGTGCCTCCGACCCAGGTGCAGAGGGATTCAGCTTAGAGAACATTTAACTTTCTTCCGCTCTGCAGAAGGGTCTGTCCCCAAAATGACACTTTTACCTTCACTGAGCAGGATCCTAACTTCATGTTGACTATAGCCTTGACTGTGTTTCTGACGGGGCAGCAGTGCCCTTCTCTGAACTTTGAGAGCAGCAGAACAGAACCAGGATTGGAGATGAAGGCTATAGATTTAAGAAAGTGCTAACGCTTGGAATATCGGCTCTCCCTGCTCCTGGCTTTGCTGGCAGCTCTGATATCCATCACAAACGCCGTGTGTGACTCTGCCGCCCCCAGGAGCCCCGAGCAATGGCCCAGCCACAGCAGGAGTAGAACCACCCTGACTCGAGGATTCCCTTGCCTCTGCTCCGCTCCTGTTCTCCACCACTGACTCCCAGGTCCCATCTGCTCAGCTGACAAGCCAGAACAAGCTTCCTCCCAACTGCCAGCACCGAACCCAGTTACCTGGGGGGGAAAGAAAAAGTGAGAATGTTCCTCCTGCTTCCTACTCACATAAAAACTCTTCCCCCTACGCCCTCAGGAAGGCACGAGTTGGGGGACACGAGCTCCCACCAGCAGTTCTGTGGCATCGTCAGGACTTCCCATTCCTCATCAGTCAACGTCCACGTGAGCCCAGGGAACCAGCGATGAGGGCCAAATTAAAAGGGATTTTTCAAATGCATTTGGGCTCATGAGTGCATTCAAAGGGCTGGGAAAGGAGCGTTTTGAAGCTGGGCTAGCTGTTTGCAAACATATCTATGTAATATAACAAACACGTACCAAACACTAACATAACAAACACGTAACTGGTTCTCCTTCATGCTCTAAGACTGGCAGCAGGTAAAGCAGTCAAAACACAGCTATTCGCACACTCCAAACACCAAACTGTCATGGATAATACCTGCTCTCCCTCCATCACAGGCTCTCAAGGCACCTTCCCCGGGTTGCTGCAGCACATTGTAAAACAGCCGATTACGAGAGACAAGAACCAGTACCCCCATTTCCCAGGCAGAGCGGAGGCTCGGAGACTTGCCCAGGCTGAGCCTGGCAGAGCTAAACATCACTGCCAGCAATCCTGCTTCTCCTCTCACCTCTGAACAACACAGGAGGCAGATTCAGGAGCAACAGCTCTTGTTTCCTTGCTCGATCCACTAAACATCACTCTCGGAGCTCAAAGAAAAGCAAAAGTCACGTTTGCAAGGCAGTCGGCAGGTTTAGGGAAAATTACATCATTTCAGAGTAACAAGTGTCACAGCGGTGGGATTCGCTGCTGGCATTTATAGGACCAGTATGATGCTGCCCAAGCTGGGGCAGTGCAAGAATCAGGAACGACCATCCCAAATTGCAGGAATTACCCTTAGATCGCAGTGGCATGAGGTGCACAGGACACCCTTCCTGGCAGGAAAAGGGCTGGCACACGCTGGGTGCTGCCGGGAGCAATCAAACAGACCTTATCAACCCAAAGTTCATTGCATCTATAAGCACAGTAAGCCGTGCAAGGCACAGCGGCTCTGGGAACCTGCTTTCTTCACCGATCCAAAAGGCACTTACAGCAATTTAGATACACTAATAACTGCGGCAATGTCCCTGCTATTACTGGCACTGCAATAGCACACAAAAAGTCCTAAGCAGAATCAGATGCTTTATCAAGCGCTTGTATTACCACAAAACCAGGCACAAATCCTGCTCTGGAGAGGCTGCAGTCTAATTTCCCCCCTCGGGACCACCGTTTTTGGGAACACATGGATGGATTTAGTGGCAACGGGGGAAGGATGGTGACGGTAAGGAACTGGGATACGAGACTTTTATTCATTGCAGTGACATAAACTCAGTGACTTCATCTCTCTCTGTTCTCTTCTTCCCCCTTTCAAACCAGGGCTGGCTTCTAGCTCACGAGAGTGGAACAAAATCCATTCACATTTGCCAAGAGCTCCGAGGTCCGCAGGTGACAGGCGTTAGGCACGGTGCAGCTCCGAGCACGGTTTTAGTTACACAGCGCATTTGCATTGCTCTGCTAACAGCCAACCTCCTCTCGGAAACCTTCGGAGGCAGGTGGCAGCTGGGAAGAATTATTCAGCCTAAAGCATTCGCATGCATCAAAGCGAGAAGCTGCAATGCCCAGCCAGCGATGGGAGCCGCTGCGGTGCAATACATACCCAGCCAGGTGCAAGGAGGAGGAGGAACAGGGTCCAGGTCATTGTCCCCAAGGTGCCAGACATCCCCAGTAAAGGGAAGGGAGAGGGTTCAGGCTGCCGACTGACTCACTCCTCCTTCAGAGTTTCTCCTCTCTCTTCAGAGAAAGTTGCTCATCAGTTCCTCTTTAAATAGCCTCCTGGAGGGGGCGTGCCCCGCACTTGAGTGACAATCTGGAAAGCAAGCTGAAATGGGTGCAACAAAAAAAATGTCCAAATTCCAGGGAACATGAGCAGATTCCTGTGGCCCTGGTGGTTACAGGGCTGCCGGCGCAGCCTGCAGCTTGGTTACTTTCCACGTGGGTGAATCAAATCCCAGTAAAAGCAGGATTATTATTTTTTAATTTTTTCCTCTTTTTAACTCCGAAAGTATGAAGCCTGGGACAGCTTTCTTGACACAACCCCCCTTTCCCTACCTACAGCCATTCCTTTTTGGCTGCCAGAGCTGAGGACTTAAATAAGCAGAGCTTTGTGGTGCTCAATGTTTTTCCTTTGAAGGGGAGGGAGAGATGGAAAGTTCAGCGCTGCTGGGTGCAATGAGGTACCAGAACTGACCGTGCATCACCAGCGCTGGAGGCTGCCAGCTCCCAGAAATGAAAGTTTCAGGAGTATAAAAACTGCTGTCTGAACTCCTGCAACGAGGAGCTGCTTGTTTTACGAGGCAACGAAAAGCTACGGGGTGAAGGTTATTGATAAAGGACAAGAGTTTCCTGTAGTGCTTTATTTGTGCCTGGGGATTGATGCAGGATATCACAGATTTTTATCTCAGGGCATGATCGTTTCTGTTTGCTGCTGAACTACAGAACCAGGTTTCTGCGCAGCCCACACAAAAAGACCTTTAGAATATGAAAGAGTTGTTTTGTGTATTAAAAGAGTTATTTTGTTTATTCCCAAACAGCAAGCGGACCGCTGCCATGGGAAGATGAGGAGAAGGAGTGCAGCAGAGGGCACTCTTAGTCCTCGCTGGCCTGGGGTGTGACAGAGCAGGTTGGGTACCGGACAGGAATCCTCTGTGCTGCACATGAAGTGGCCTTAAAAAGATGGAGCTGTGCCTTTGAGTCCAGGATCTTTTCAGGGGAGAGGTGGTGCAAGATCTGTGTACTTACTCTGGGCCAACATAAAGCAGGGGGCAGGAGCACACGCAGAATGGCCTGTGCCATACAGTCCCACCACATCCCAGCAGAGCGTGCTGGGCAGTAGGACAGAAGACGAAGAAAAATAGAGGGAGTGTGTAGCGGGTCGTTTAAAATCAGCCTCCTTCCCTCCTGCCTCCAAGCGCAGGGCACCTTAGCTGGGAATCAAGCCCTGCATTTTACTCAGGTCCTTTCAGGTCCCTCTGCAACACCAGATCAGCCTCCACACTCGCTATGCGGCTGTTTGTCCACTGCTGAAAACACACAACTCCGACTTGTAATTAAATTAGCGCTTGGAAAGCCCCTTGGGATTTGGGGCTGGCGAGCATTAGCACAGTGCAAACCACCGCAGATTCACCTCCTTCTTCTCCTCTTCAATAAGACGAGAGATTTCACAATCATTTCCGTAACAGCTACCTCTACTAATGTCACAACAAAGGATTATGTCTCCACACAAAAGATTTAATGTACTGAAGGTGGCATAAACATCCAGTGCCCTAGAGCAGCTCGGAACTAAAGGCAGTCTAGCTGGATATACATTCCTTCCCCTTTTGGAAGGCTTGGCACCTTAAACTATGTTGTCGCCTAAAATTAGCTGCTCACATTTCACAGGACATTCTCCCACTGCTCGTAAATAAGACAGGGATAAAGTGCTACACACCTCTGTTCTCATTTGCTCACACAGCAAGAATATAAACCGCAGTTGAATTTCAAGCCATATGGGGCGTTTGAAGGTGTTAAGTTTGTGCCTTTTTAAAAGGACGGCGTGTAATGTGTGGCTCGATTCATACACTGCTCCTTGTCCATGGCACCTTGAGCCGTGATCTTCCAAATTCTACCCTCAGAATTTCTTTTAGCCTGCTGCATGACCTCGAATGAACTGCTGAACCAAAATCACTGCACTCACTCACCTGTCAGGAGCTTTGTGGGGCATATTCAGCACTAAACCCGCATTACGATGGCTGATTAAGTTTTCAACCTACAACAAAAATAAAGAATAATTCGATTATAAAACATCTTTACCCAGCTGCTCAGCATCATCCACCTGAATGCTTTCATCTTCCCAGAACAGCGGCAGAAGGAAAACGTACCAAATTGCAATCCTGCTCATCCTTTGAGCCACCTTAGCTCTGCCACGGCCAGCCAGCTCTCCCCCCTGCCTCGCCAAGAGACGAGCGTCTGGGTCCACTCTGGCCCCTTTCCTGGGTGACAGAACCAACACCTCGCACCAGTATCTTCACTGCAAAGTGGCAGGAGCAGTGATGAACCCTCCGAATGCGGGTTGCTGGGGACAGAGGAGCCCACTCTGCCTCTCCGAGCAGGTCTGCCACAAAGGCACCTTTTTACCATAAGCTCAAAGAAAGTAGAGGAGCAGCAGGACGTGAAGGACAAGTGTCAGCTGGAGATTCCCAGATTTTGGGAGCTCCCTGCACCTACAGTCCAAGATTTCCTTAGGGCGCTGCGACAACCAAAACTACCCCTAATGCTCGCAGCTGAACTGTTCACCCCACCGGACATGCCACTTGCCAAGAAGCAAGAGAAGAACATGAAGGTTGAGTGACTCAGAATGATCAAAGGGAGGAAACACCCAAGTTAACGCCAATTTGCATCTCTCCTTTTGGCCTGAGCTGCCTCAACTGAAGGCATAAAGATGTCAACCCTGCTTAAAATCTCCCCCAAGCAAAGAATAGTGGGTGTTTAATTCACCTTGTTACGTTCTTCTGGGTTCACTCACCATCCCAACCAGTGGCTTTCCTGAATTTACAGTAATTAGAAAGAGAAGACATTTAGATAATTGCTAAAAATCATGTAAGGCTAAAGAATAAAATTAAGGCAAGCACACACACAGTTTTTTGGCTCAGTGTGATCTCTCCCTGCAGAAGCCAAAATAAAAAGGTGGTACGAGCAGCATGGTAAGGGGAATCGTGGGCACCCGGTCCCCAGTGACTTCGAAGTTGTCCCCTGTCTCAGAGCTGCTCAGTCGTGCCCAGGACACGCTGGTGGCTCTCAGGACTGCTCCTCACGGGAAGGTTTCCATTCTCACAGCTCACCAGTCTTAGCAAAAGTCACCGTTGACAGGCAATGACTCTAAGCTGGCACTCTTAACTTTATGAGTCTGCTGGAATTATATTAAACATAAATTTGGCCCAGCAGAGATGGTGAGGTTCAAGGTGATGATGATACAAGGCTGCAAGACATAAGTGACACCGTTGATCTCTCCATCTGCGGTATATTACTAATAAAAGAACAAAACCCACCAATGTCTACCAAGGCCGTAAGTTTGCTGCGAGGCGTGGAAGGAGTTCTGCAGGTCTGTGTGCTTTGGGGGTAGGACAGGTGAGCGGTCGCTGAATGCTTTTGGGCTAAACGTGGTTCCCAGAGACTTAACAGCTGAGAAGCTCTCTTCCAGTTCACATTCAATCCTAACTCAGCATCTGCCTAGAGGGACATTTGGGGTCAGATTCATGCCATCTAATCCTTAGGCACTTAATTAAGGCGTCTACATTAGAAGCCTAATCTCTCTAGGCTCTCTTTATAATCAGTGAAGGACCGAAATTCCTAAACTGCCTTCTGACGGTCCCAATCTCCGTTGCTCCGTATGCATCAGCTGTATCACGATGTTAATTGCTGCAAATTGTCAAGAGAAAGTGTCATATAAAGGCAGCACCAGAGCTTAGCAAAGGCTAAAATGCTACAGCGTATCTCACTGCAATCGGGGTGGGAAAAGGGTGGGAAAGGCTACCCTGCCCTAAGGACGGAAAGGGCAGGAGAAGCCACCCCTCCCCACTTCAGCACAGCCTTGGGATGAAATCCTGACTCCAGGGAAACACCCGCTGTCTGCGGCAGAGCCAGGATTCCCCTCTCCGCCTGCCTTGCCAGATACCGCAGCCCTGAGAGCACGCTGCTGTGCCCATCCTTTAAGGGAGTCAAGCAGGGAACAAATTTCATCCCTGGCTGTGGAGTTCCCAAATGAAGTCTACAGTTATTTTAGTTCTGGGAGGAACACTCCATTGTACTTGAGGATTTATTGTGAAATCAAAGCCTAGCAAGGGGTGCAAAACTTGGGATGGGTGGGGTGCCTGTTGATGTCCTTTTAAAGGAAGTAAATATGTAAAAACACTCTTGGCATCATGAGTTCGGAAAGAGACAGTGCTTAGACACAGGGCTTGCCAGCAAAAGCACACATTCTCTTCTGAAAAAAAAAAATATAAATAAATGCCCCCCTGGAGCCTGATCTTGGCAGGAGGCAAAAAGCCAGTTGTGCAGCTTACCAAAGAGCGTGCAACCCAGGGCACCTGGAGGGGCCACCAGGAAAGACACTAAAGAACTAAGCCTCATTTATCAATGCATAGGATATCCGTTTCAGAAGGGGCGAGCAGTAAGAAAGTCAACACTTGTGAGGACATACGTGCAACCAGAAGCCTTCCCCACGCAAAGTACTGCGGGTCTTGAGCTCTTTGCGAAAAATAGGCCTCTGTTTTGGAAGCAGAGCGCTTGACAGTCTTCTCCCTCTCTTTTGCCCTGTTTCTGGTGTCGTGAGAAATCTGGCCTTTCACCCCAACCCAGGGCATAGCCAGCCGGGCGGCTTTTAGACCAGCTAGGACCACTCTAATTATCTAACCTGGCTTCTTGCCTAACACAGGCTGGAGGATTTTGCTTAAATAATGCACAAAATCCTGCAACAAGGGCTTCTGTGACCAGCTCCTGTATTCTGCCTCCTGGCAGGTTACAACCAACTCCGAACGGGGCCAAGAGGCAGGATTTCATGCACAGACCTGGCTCTAGAGCTCTGGGGAGCCTGACCCCACACCCAGCCCTGCCGCAGACCCCCTGCGCGACCCTGGGCACGCTGTAGCTACAACCCCTTCAATGAGAGGTCAAGAAAGGGCTGCAAAAACAGCTTGTTCCCCAACCTGGCCGTGCCTGGAGGCAGTGTGGGCTGTGCAGACCTGTCCGAGGGCACGCTCTGCCCAGGGAGTGCTTGTGGCACGTACCCCAGGATCCCTGGGGCTCAGCATCCAGGTTACTGGTCCATGCGGAACATCAGACCTGGAAGGCAATGCAGACAAAGTGCAGGCAATCACTTTGTGGCTCAAGGTTTGTCAAGGTGCAACAAAAAAGTACCTGTTACTCGCAGACCAGCACAGGTCTCCACTGGTAGTGTAACAGCAGGGGATCTTCTGTGACCCTTAACGACTGCAAAATTTGGATATAAGACTGAGTCACCATCACAGGCAGGAGCATTTGTGCGGAGGCACTGGCTTGCACAGAACTGCAGGAGGAACAGGCCCTGGGAGGAAACAGTCAACTGCACCCACCTGTGAAAGGGATGCTTCCCTGGGTTTTTTCCACTTCTTAACTTACTGCATGCTTAATTATCCTGAAGGAAAACTGCAGGGAGGGAGGGTATGTTTAAGGTGGCCTTGGGCAGGCTCATTTAAGGAGGCCTCCTGATCTACAGGAGTCCTTTGGTGCACAGCTCTGATGCATCTGAATAGCAGTCTGTCTTCTATGGGATTTGGTCCTCACAACACCTGCACAGACGAGGCACAAAAGGATGTGCACAAGGCTGAGAAAGAGAAGGGACTAACATGAGGTCTCTCTCATTATGGGCTATTGCATTTAATCACTGGGCTCTGCCACCCCTTGAATAAGCAGCCGTTCTGCCATAATTATCAGGAGCTTTTTTTGTAGTGCATAAGCCAGGCACCGCCGCCTCCATACAGCCATATCTGAAAGGCTGCAAGGTAAAATTCTCCACCGGATTCCATCTTTCCAAAGACCTCTGGCCATCACCTAAGCACAAAGGCTCTTTGCCCTAAAAATCAAGGACTCAATCCCTCAGTCAAAATAGCTTTGCTGAAATCTATAGGTCTTCTCTAACTTACCCCAGCTGCACATCTCACACAGCCTCAACAGGCAGCAACAGGTCCCTGAGCTCTGCCAGGCCGGTAGGACCTGGAGGGGTGGGTGGCCTACCAGGACTTGTGTGTATCTCTCATTAGGGATTTGGGATTCCAACAGGAGTCTGCCCACACCTTTCCCATTCAGGGTTTGGAAAAAATCCAGCTCATTACACGGAATCAGTAAATAATTTAGGTTGGAAGGACCCTTAGGTCATCTGGTTCCTCCTGCAGCCGCTCCCAACGCAGGGGAAAGAGAAGAGGGGTAGACTTCAGAGGTCAAAATGAAGCACAGGTCAATGGGGTCTGCGAGTTCAGCAAGGCAGCGCTCTCGCCAGCCTGTTCCTGTACGGCACAAATGAATCTCAGCACATGAATCTTTGATTAGCTTTCTAGCCCCCGGGGCTGTAATTGTGAGCCAGCCTTAACAGAGGGCTTGCACCTTTAGCGAGGCAGGGACCTCTCTCAGCTGAAGGGAGTGTTAACCTCAGAATGTAACGCAGACACCTGCGAAATTAGCTGTAAGCCAACTGCTTCACTGCTGATTAAAGACCACGATCTTCCTCCGAAGGTCTGCACACACTGCCGTAAGTTACCGATGAAAAATAACGTGTGAATTGCTAAGTGTGAGACTTTCACTTACATGTTGTTAATTCTTTATTTTTCTTACAGGCACGCCTCTATGAGGTTGATCTTTCACCCATGTTTTTTTCATTTGTTTCCTTACTAATAGATTTTTTAGAAGTTTCACATCGCAAATGTTTAAGAAAAGACAAGTCCCAAGCCCCATGAGTAGCCTTCTTATAAGAATGGCATCCTTTTACACAACAGTAATAAGGAAATAGCCTGTATGTGCAGCCATCATTGCCTTCAGACAGACCAAACTCACGCAAGCTGAGGAAGACGAAGTATTTCAGCGGGCTGCAACCTGAGTGAGGTCTCTAGTGGGACTTTCACGTCAGCAGCGTCAGTGCTGCGCTCCTGGGCCCCAGCAGCCGTCACCCGCTCCTGTCTGTACGCTGGCTGATGGGGACTGGTGCTTCTCTCCTCCCCTAGCCCCTTGTCCTAAGAAACTGCCCTAGTTGGCTTCCTCAGAAACTCCTGTAATGTTAGAAACCTTCTTGATATATTTAGAAGTGACAGTTTGATTAGCTAGCAGTGGAACGTTGTTAGTTCTGCCTACAAATGCTGCGTTTTTTCATACCATTTTACGTATAGGCACGACAGCATTACTGTTACAAACCTGCTTAAACCACTTTAAGTCCAGAGCCTTTATTTTCAGTACGGCTTTTGCCATCCTGTCTTTAAAATATCCCGTTGCTGGTAAAGCAACCACTCTGACAGACTACTAAACCTTTCACAGTTTAGGCCACTTTAGCCCACAGATGCAGCAACAGATGTTTTCAAATAAGTTTTACAAAGCCTCAGCCTGCTGTTGTTGTTGCCGTTTTAAGGAAGTTATTCGAACCAGTAATTTTCATCTCTATAGTTTAAATTGTTTCACCCTCAGAAGCATGATGTCATTTGGCAACAGAGGTGCGCAGAGATGGGTTTGAAAGCAGACTTTAGGTGAATAATACTCACTTGTTTTTTTCCAATCTGATCCCTGCAATACAGCCATGAGTCAGGTAAAGGAAGAGCCGTAGCCGGTTCAATTTCTTTGCCAGGCAAATAGCCCCGGATCATCTTTACTCTAATGCCTCTTCACGCAGTCATTTCACAATGTTCTCCCTGGTGCATTAGACTGGAAATTAATGACCTGCCTGGCAGAGACAGGCCAATCCGTTAGGTCAAGAGACTTCGTTAAAATACAGTTATTGGGAATTCTCAAATTATTACAATTTTGAGCCCAAGATGTTCTGACCTCAAAAAAAAGGGTAGGTAAAATGAAAACTATGGAGCCAGGCTATGTTTCCAGGAGGTAAGGAAAAAAGGCTTTTCCTGCCAGGGCAGCTCTTGGTCACCTGGCACTCAACACCTTCAAAAACCACAGAAATGGTCTTGACTCTGGCATGAACCGTTGGAGCTCTGTGTGCCCCTGATGTTCCAAGTGGGGAAATAACTAACCAGCTGCACACACTCACCGGTGTCACCGCCTTTCTGCTGAAACAGTGAAACTCGCCCTCTCCACGGGCAAGTCCCCCGGCTCGGTGAAGTTCCTCCTCTGCTATGCTCATCTTCAGAGGAAGCAGCGAGGGCCAGGACACAGCTCAAATGCCTGCAAGCCCTGGAAGCCTGTTCATTCTGCCCCAAACAAGGAGGGCTGGCAGGGCCGCATGGATCCCTTTCCTAGAACAAAGGAAACAAACAAAATTACTTCCAGCTTCTCAAATTCTTCTCAAAATAGTATGTCAGCTTGGTCTCTGCTGCTAGCCTGGTAAAAGAATTTGGAGAAACAAAAGGAATGAGACCAATTCCCATGCTCGCACTGGGGCTTCAGCAGAATATACGTGGGAAAGAGCTTGCGATGCTATTTTAAGCCTTAGGTGTATTTCAAGGGGATCTCAGCTGAAGAGTCCAGGCTGTGCTGAGTCAGAGGGGAATCCCATGAACCAGCTTCATGACAAGGATGTAAGACCCTTTTTCATCCTTCACATGAACTAAAATTAGAGTTGAAAGAAAGAATCTTGTGGCAGAAAAATTGCCCGCAACAAAGGGACCTCAGGAACAGAAGCATGAGGTTAATTTGACGCTGCACTGATATAACGAAAGCCAGAACTTTACCCCTCGCATTCCTGTGGCAACCGCACAGTGATTATGCTAGTCCCTGGTTTCATTGGAGAATGATTTCAGCTGGCAGTGGGGCTCAAGTGATGTGTTCACTGCAGGACGAACTTCTGAGGTTATATGGACAGCGCTGGCAGTCATTTTGAGACTAACTTTATGGATAGTCATCCCACAGCTCAAACAAAGCGTTACGAGGTACAGAAGAACACTTAAAGCAGCATTGTTGTGATCGGCAAGGCTTTTATGTTCCAAAAAGATTCCTGAAACATTCTGCCCAGTCAGTGTAGCTACTGGCCATGTGCCTTTTCATCAGCAGCAGATGGTCTTCAAAAGGAGACGTAAAGATCGCTGCTAGGAGTGAAGCCACGCAAACAGCAGGCAGAGCGCCCAGCCCCTTCTGGAGAGGGGTTCCCACAACCCCAGTCCACGGAGCCACAGTAGCACCAGGGTCTGGGGACCTGGTGTTGGACTCAGATCTGTGAGCTCAAGACCAATTTTCTCCCTTCTGAGACTTAAGGCCCAAAACCGTGTTTACCGCACGGCCCCCCAACCGGGCTTGGCTGGCTGCTGGCGCAGCTTGTGCCAGTGTCTGCTCAGCTCTTTCCCACACTCAGAAATCTCGTTTCTGCTGTTCCACGGGCTACAGCACAACTAGGCTTTAGGGGAGACGTGTCAGTGCCTGCAAGCTCGGTCTCATCTGCTGCCATGAGCTCGGTACAGCCTCTCCTCCAAAGCCAGCACTGGGAGGTCATCGCTCGCCTTGGGTTCAAGCGCCAGAAATACACAACTCAGCAGAGATTTCTGGCTCAAAAGCTGCCACTTCCATAGAAGCCTCCGGGGAGGGGAAGGGATAGGCTTCGCTTAATTGTTTTGTTTTTAAAGTAGCACTCTCTCATCCTATTTTTGTCCCAGGGTTGTTTTAATTGGACAGCTCTAAAGCTCTTTGCAGCTCATTCAAAAGGAGGGAGATCGAGCAGACCCTTCGGTTTTACCGCTTCCCTACAGAGGGATTGTTGCTGTTCCAAGTCCTCCCACCTAATGACTTATCGGACAAAAGGGAGAGCCCTTGATCTGTGCCAGTGACTCCGAAGCGACGTGGGGCACAGCAGGGGTGGGAAGGAGACAGCGTGAAAGGGTTTTCCATCTTCTCCCCTTGAGCTGCCTCCTCAAGTCATTGTGCCCTGTAAATACCATTCAGGAAGGTGACTGGCACGGGGGGAGGCGGTGGTGTAGGACGTGCACACAGCATGCTTGGCGAGAGGTGGCTGACTTGTAGCTGGAAGACAGAACAGAGCAGCTCAGGAAAAGGCACCTTAAAATAATCTTGTCACTCGAGCCTCTCAGGTGAGGCCATGAAACAAGCTTGAGGAATGGCAATTCCCGTCTTCTTGCAAGGTTTATTGTTTTATTTGGTTGTGGTTGGGTTCTGTTCGAGTGCAGGTGCTCCCATTTGCACACTCAGCAACACCTCCCATCGATTCATGGCAGAGTGAAGCTGCAGAGAGAACAAGAAGTCTGTTTCCCATCTCTTCAGTGCCACCGTCACCTGACCCTCTGCACTACTCAAGTCTTCTCCTGCACACAAGGTCAGAACCAGGTCCTTTCTATTTCCTGGGACAGAGACACACCTGCACTGGGGCTACTGGGCTGATGATTCCATGTACAGCTTTTAAAGAAGGAGTTCCTAATTCTAGAGTATCTGGGGTTGTTCTGCCCCAGATGAGAGCTCAATGTGGAATGTGAACCTCTGGGTTTTGGAGGGCGTCAGCGAAGCCACAGCAGGAACAGTCAGCAATCATCAATCCCCAGGTTTCTTCTCTATCAGACACTCATCACATGACAAGAGGGACCAGGTACAAAGGAAGGTCTATTTTCAAAAGTTAAAAGTTAAAAGCTTTCAAAGTTAAACTGGAGGAAGCCTGCTTGTGTCATGCAGGCCGATGGGCTCCTCTATAGTAACAGCTCTTCCCAGGTCTCATGTGCTTGCCCTTTTCTTAGGGAAAAAGGGGGTAGAAGGCATTGAACACCCACAGCCCTTGCACCACAGCAGTCTGCTTAGCGGCTGCTAGAAAACAAAGAGTACCTTCAGTGCCGGGGGCAGGAGCAGGTCCAGCTGCAAACCTTACCCCTGCTTTGTGGATACACAGCATACCTGTCCCACAACACCTCCTAGAGCCAGCACCTAGCGTGGCTACAGCCCATGCTGGCTCCGGTCAGCCAGGCTTTAGTGGGAAAGCTGATATTCTCCTAGCAGCATCTGGGCTTTCCCTTGGGCGTAGGAGGGAGGGTGAAATTATTTCTCTTGCTCTTTCCTATGCAGAACGGAGAAGCAGCCAGGATCTGACCCTGCTCTTCCTGTTCCCAGTAAGTGAAACAGTCATAAAAGCATAAGTATGAGATATGAGCCAAGGGCATGTAGTGATAGGATGAGGGGTAACGGCTTCAAACTGGAAGACGGGAGATTCAGAGGAGATATTGGGAAGAAATTCTTTGCTGTGAGGGCGGTGAGCCCCTGGCCCAGGTTGCCCAGAGAAGCTGTGGCTGCCCCATCCCTGGAGGGGTTCAAGGCCAGGTTGGACGGGGCTTGGAGCAACCTGGGCTGGTGGGAGGTGTCCCTGCCCAGGGGATGGCACTGGGTGGGCTTTAAGGTCCCTTCCAACCCAGAGCATTCTGTGATTCTGTGATATTCACTCCGTAAATATTATGGGTCATGGCTGGCCTGGAGCTCATGCTGAGTTTAATGGACTGTGCGAAGCCAGCAGCGTGCATGTGAGTGTGCGTCTGTATTCCTTCTCTCCTGCTGGAGGGAAGCTATTCTGGGTTCTCCTTACCTGACTGACAGCTCCTGAGTCAGGGAGCTCTGTGGCTCTCCTTGGGCTAAACCGACATTTCAAAATAGTGCTGGCGTATTTAAGGAAGGAAAGGAAAGCAAAACCATCCAGTATCAGTGAATATGGAGTTTGTTCATGAGAGCTACAGGAACCCGAGATCTGTAGAGAGACAGAAAACATTGATTAGAGGTAGGGCCTGGCAGGACCCACACCAGTTGAGCATCTGACGTCGATTCTCTTTGGGCTTTTGGCACTCAGACTGCTAGGATACTTTCGGAAATAATTCTAAGCATTTGCCTGCATCTGTAGACCCCCAACTATCTTCAGTTTAGCACTGGATCTCAATTTCTTCTGGCAGTTGGGGTTGTTTTGATCAAGGTTTTGGCCTGCCTGAGGGCTGAGAGACAGCAGAGAAGCTGCTGTCAGCATCCCCAGAGCTCAACCCCCTCCTCTGTTTGAGCATCCTGTTCCTCCATGCTCCCATGGCATATACCTGGAACTGCTGTGACCGTGGCAGGATGAATCCCCAGTTACACGGCCACAGGAACTGCCCCTCTGCAGTCCCCCATGGCATTAATCAACAGTGGCATTAATCAACACACTCCCTCTAAGGGTTCCTTCTTTGTTTACAAACTAAAGAAACCCAAATTCTTGCGTTACTGAGAATTTCCGCTCAGCTGTGGGTCACATTTTAAGATTCCTCTGTTTTTCTTTCCAAGTAACAAATGTTTGTTTTGCTGAAGAAAAAGGGAGTGATCCTGTTCCACTCGAACGGGTGTAAATCAGGAGTCATTCCACTGAATCCAAGGGGCCGGGAGCAGGGATAATCCAGCATGAAAAGTGTATCCTGCCCATTTCTATGAGCATACGAAGGCCAGATTTCTTAATTCCTTTACCCCCCACTGCTTTTGTTCTCTTCCCACCCTTGCCCCGTCTCCCCGTTAGAAAGAATGTCATGACTGGGATGTCAAAGAGCAGTTATCGCTAGATGTTTGGTGGGGTTTTTTTTAATAAATATATGATGTTCTCCAGATGCTAAAGAACCGAGTAGGCTTCAGATGATCGCCTCTGCTCTCATTTACACAGCTATAAATCCTGAGTCACTCCGCTTACTTCGGCAGCCCAATGCCAGATGCAAGCAGAGGAACTAAGATCGGCACCCAACCCCGAGCTACTAAAAGCAAACTGGCCAACTGCATTTCTTAGAGAAAGACTGTTACAATGATTAATGACCGACAAACAAAAGAGGGGCCTTGGCACACATTTCTCTAAGTCACAGCAATTTTCACTTAAGCAACCGGGACATTTTTTAAAGCCCAAAACAAGAGAGACAAAACTATTTACTGTGCTCAATTGACCTACTTTGATGGGGTTTTTTTCTTTTTAAGAAGATACGCGCTTACTGGGAACATTAATGGAAAGGTCCTGTTCACAACTTCGCCTTGACGTTGCCTGAAGTAAAAGTCATTTGGGTTTAAGTCAACATGAGTCAGGCATCAGGTGAAAAGAAGGATTCCCAGAGCCCCAGATCAGGAATCAGTGCCCTTTAATACAACTGCATCTGCTCCCAGTGGTGCCAGGAATCCAGGCAGGGTCAAAGGAGCTTTCCTAGATCGACGCAGTTACTGCAGAATCAGGTGTAATTTTGAGATCCACCAGATCACACAGCTTTCGCTCTCGTGGTTGTGTACAATTAGTTGCAACTGCATTTTAATTTGGTTTCAGTTGTAACCCCAGTTAGAGTTTGGGCTCTCAGGAGCACAGGAAAAAGTCTTGCAAGAAAGGCCTTGTGATTCTCCCAAAGGACGGCGGAGAAGCAGAGATCTCCATGCAAAATGCTCATCTTTGCACGCTCACCCAGCTTCCCACAACTGCAAGGTACACTGCGAGATCACTTGCACGCTTTTTCTGACTCGTTTAGGTTTGACATACAGTTAAATCTCCTGGTTTATGTCACTTCTGACGCGAATCATGGACATTTGTGGTGTGCTGATACAAATTTACGGACCAAGATATTTGATTCTTCAAATGGTTCCCAGATCCTGTTTACGAATTCTTTTATACTTTAGATCAGATGCATCAGCATGAGCCAGGACACCTTTCATTGTTCTGGTAGCGCGAAGCAGCCATAAGGCCAGTTTAGTCAGCCAGTTAAAGTGGATTTACTGGTGCTTTGAACTTGAAGCTGCTCAGACAGCCAGAGGATATCAGTGAACGCTGTCTGCATGTGGCACATTTCAGACGGATCCTTACAAAAAGCGCATACTTCCCTAAGAGAGATGTTTGCGACACTTTATGCTCTCTTCATTCCGTAAACATAGTGCATTTTATTGAAAGCAGCTGGATTTGCACCAGTGTCAAAGAGATTATGGTCTGCGCTGGTCTTGTTCTGACGGTTACAGGTGTCAAAGATGGTCAGTAAAGGACTTTTCCCTTTGAAGGTACAACATGGATGTGCCAAGAAAACTGCATTTTAGACCCAACCTCTTATATCGGAGTGCCTGAGCATGTTAAAATCTTTTTCACATGGCTTAGTGTTTACTGGTGTCAGAGGTGGATAGCCTCAGAGCAGCTGTTTGGCTCATTAGCTCGCAGACATGGAGAATGTTTGTCCTGGGAACAGTATTTATAACCTTCCTAGGCAAACGAGAGCCAAGATATTTCAAAACACGGTTTGTACCGGAGTGGTATCTCTCCTCCCAAATACCCCACCGCCAAAGTTTCTAACTAGTCACCGGGATTACCAAGACAGCAGGGAATCTAGCAGAGAAAGCGGATTCTAGATTTTTTTTAGGCCAATCCTGCTTTTGGTTAAAGAAAGAATAACTTCCTTGCATTGACAGATCCGCGGTGTTACCTGGCCAAAGCAAATTAAGAGAGAATCAGTTCCCATTCCTCTTTTTATGAGAAGAAAGTTTGTGCAGTGGGACAGTTAGAACGGACTGTTTGCTAATGCGCTCTTATGAAAAGAGCTTACAAAAAGGTACAGGTGAGGCTTTCTAAAGTGTTTAAATGCTGCAGGAGCCTATTTGCACCACTAAAATCATTCAGATCTCATCAATAAAAAAACTTATGTGACAGAGAAGAGAGAGAAGAAAAGGATTTTCTGTAGAATCAGTCACTTCCCTGTGTTTCCCTTGCCTTCTTCAAGATTCAGGTATTTAAAACCTTATGGCCCAAAGGAGAACTAATTTCACATAACCTGATAAGTATCTATTTGGAGATCTTCTGGCAAGTTTTACAGTATCACAGGGTTTCTTCAGAAGCTTTTCCACAGCCTGAGAGCACATATTTTCTTTCCCCGTAGAAAAGCAGCAGCTATTTGACATTCCACTCCTCAAGGTGCCTAGTTCCCGCTGCACTGACACCACGTCTCTGAATGATGGATTTCTGTGACCAGCACTGCCCAAATAAAGGGAGCTGCCAGGCTTTCCCAGAAACATGAAATGGCCACATCCAAGAATCTCAAAAGCAAGTAAATATCCTCCTTTTTAGAGATGAGAGATAAACAACTATTCAGCAGAAGCTGTGAAGACAAGATTTGACCCACATCCCTCCATTTCCACTAGCAGATGGTGGCCTAGGGTATTTTCCAATCTTGCGCCATATGATTTTTTAAACTATTTTGTGAAGAATCACCCTCGATTTAAAACCACTCTTTTAAAAACCAAATCTCAAGTCTTTTATATCCTACTCCTTTCTTTATTCTAGACCACTAGGGACATACTGCCACCCTGAGCAGACAGAGACTCCAAATGTCCTTTCACATGTGCTGATACCAATGAGAAGACTCAGAAGACACCATCACCATAGCTACGCTACAGTGAACCACGTATCAGGAGATAAATCCCGCTGAACATTGGTTTGATTCCCACTGAACACTTGGGCTTGATTTCCAATCACAAAAAAGTGGTCCGGTCACTTCACCTTGGCCTCACACACTCTCCTTTCGGTGCTTCTTGACATGTTAACCACATACGTGACTTTTAACTCAAGTGTAACTTCTCAGGATTAGCAGGAATGGCATCAGATGGGAACAATCTGCTGCTACCTCATTAGGAGGGATGTGAGTCTGAGACTAGAAGGCATGATAAACGGTAAGGTAGACAGATTATAAACTCCAACAAGGGATGCTGGAAAAGCCTCAAGAAGGAATAAAAAATGAAGCAGAAGAGAAAAATGTGTTTTGAGAAAGTGCTGGTGCCAGCTTGTGGTGTTTCTGGAGCCCATATGTGAATCTGTATATTTTTACATCAGCACCTGCCCAAGATGTGTAGTGAGACCAGCAGAAGGAGGGAGGTGATTGTGCCCCAGTGCTCAGCACTGGTGAGGCCACCCCTTGAGTCTTGTGTCCAGTTCTGGGCACCTCAATACGAGAGAGATCTCGAGGTGCTGGAGCGAGCGCAGAGGAGGGCAACGAAGCTGGTGAAGGGCCTGGGGAATAAATCTTACGAGGAGCGATTGAAGGAGCTGGGTCTGTTCAGTTTGAGGAAGAGGAGGCTGAGGGGAGACCTCATCGCTCTCCACAACTACTTGACAGGACATTGTAGAGAGGTTGGTGCTGGTCTCTTCTCACAGGTCATTAGCGATAGAACAAGAGGGAATGGCTTCAAGCTGCATCAGGGGAGGTTTAGGCTGGACGTTAGGAAAAAATTCTTCACAGAGAGTGGTCAGACACTGGAACAGGCTGCCCAGGGAGGTGGTGGAGTCACCATCCCTGGATGTGTTTAAGACTCGTTTAAATGTAGTGTTAAGGGATATGGTGTAAGGGAGAACTTTGTAGAGTGGGGTTGATGGTTGGACTCGATGATCCCAAGGGTCTTTTCCAACCTAAATGATTCTATGATTCTATGATGCATCCCTCCTCGTAGATGCCCCCTCCATAGGAAGTTTCCACGGACATGCTCATTCACAGCTGCATGCAAAATGCTGCGTCCCTAGGATGCCCCTAACACATAAAACATGATTTCAGAGCATGGCTAGAAAATCTTGTCACTTCCCAGGCTATGCGGCGTTCAGGTGTAACAGGGAGGTTATGGTTACTTTGCATAGTCCCGCTGAGAACTACATCCCAGGTTTTTATAGATTTAGGCTTTGCTTAGTGTTTTCATTTTTATCACAGGATAATGAATTGGCTTTTGTGATACAGAGAAATCTGAAAGTGGTTTCCGTATTTACAGTGGGAGAAAACAACAGCATGTCCTTAGGTTCAAGTGTCTCTCCGTTATCTCCCCCTCCTTCCTCCATTTAACTTCTGCCAAAGGAAGTAAGTCCGTCAATCCAAGAGAATATGTATTTCTTTCCTACCTGCGTGCCATGAGACTTGACAGCAGTGTGCAGAATGGAGCATGAAGGGGGCACCTTACCCAGCACAGCCAAAGCACCGTGGCCTGATCTGACTCCTCCTGTTACTACTTGAATCCCGAGTCCCCTGCCTGCTGTCACTCTCACACTGGAACCACGCTCAGGTCTTCGGTCCTCTGCTCCTCTAGCCCAAGCCACCTCCCTGTGCCTGAAATATAAATCTCTCTGAGTAACAGAGCCAAAAAGTTGAACTCGCAATGCAGGAAAAAAGAGATAAAGGTATTTCATGTGAGAGAGGCCAAGCCTGCTGCAGCATTATCTCTGTTCATGCCCAGCCAGCCTCTTTCTCTCTTTGCTTCATTTCTCATTTTCACTGGTGGCAAAAAAAAATCTGTCTTGTAACAAGCTGACCTTCCAGCTGAACTACTCGGCCCCTCCTCATCTTTTGAATCACATGTAAATAATTATACTAATATTGAACATTTACCTGTTCTGGACGCAGTGCCTTCCATGCACAAAGCACCTTGCACAGTTTAAAAGCTTGGCCGCAAATCCCCAGGCAAGCAGCTTTCTATCCCTGACCTCAAAGCGCAACAGGAGGAACTACAGCACAGAGGAGAGAGGCAGCTTGCTGGAGCCCACACAGCAAGCCCACAGCCGAGCCAAGAGCAAAAGGCAGCTCTGCTCGCTCCCTGCGCGGAGCTTCAACAAGCCGGTGCTTTTTCATCAGCACGCACAAGGCAGATATTCTAGTGATTTCAGCGAACAAAGGGGGCCCTCTCTGAGCTGCCGTATGCTGCCATGTGTTTCCCTGCTGTCAATGATTATCCATGGGATTCCCAACAAGGACCCCCAGTCACTGGCAACATCTGCTGCAGGGTTCCTCAAGGGGCTGAGGATGGGCTGTTTTTAGCTTTTTGTTTATTTGGACAAGTTCATTGCTTGCCAGAAGTGCCCCCCCGCCGCCACTGCACACACATACACACCCCCACACGCTCTTTCGAGCCAGAGAGCAGGGGACCTTCCATCCCACACAGGCTGCTTTGTAAAGCCCGGCTCTGCAGGAGGCCGTTCCTCCCTTCTCCCTGTAGCCAGCTGCTAAAAGCAATGCTGAGATCAGACAAAAGATCTCACCCATCAGTCGGGCTGGGGAACACAGGGATTGCTGTCCCGAGTCAGACCGTCGGCCTGATAAACCCAGCATCCTCCTTCTGGCAGCAACCACCCACCCTCCACGCGTTAGAGGAATGCCATTCCCCCTTCCGCACCTCGCGGATGCACCTCGCCAGCCATGCAAGGCCTGCTGCGGTGCACGGATAAAGATTTCCTTTCCACGCAGCCAATAAAACAGGAAAGACTGAGCTCCTGCTGTCCAGTTGTGTCTCAAAAGTCCCAAATACTGGTTTCAGAGAGAGCCAAGGTGATGGGCTCAGAGTTGAATGAGCTCTTGAGCTTCCACGTGGACCAGAGTGAAGACCCAAATTCCAAGATGTTGCAGGATATTGGAAAAGCCCCAGACCTAGGATCTGCTCAAGAGGTGAAAGTTCAATGCAGGCGTCGCCCAGGATCTGTTCTGCACTGAACGGTGTGAACACTATTATCCTTTAAAGGCACTTAGAGGCAGGATGCTTACGAGCGTGCTGGACTGCCAGCCCCATTTATCAGTCCTTTACAGGATCCAGTTCTCCTTTCACATATAGTAGCGTAGGACAAGGCTCAGCCAGAAATCAACGAGAGCACACAAGGCTACATCTGGCTAAAGGAGATGATTCATATAGAAGTGACCACCGCCCTGTCTGTCTTCCTCCTCTATGTTTTTATTCTGCTCCAAAGCGCTCTCTGGCACACTTAGCCCTTCACTGCTAGTTACCAGCGAAGGAATTAGTTAAATGGCAAAGGAGAAAACATAGTTCTGTGAGATTTTGTTTCATCTGACAAATAAAGAAAACTCAAAGGGTCAGTTCACGGGTCTTCAGGGAACTCAAGAGCCCTGTTTCCCTCTCATCTGTTCACCAGTTTAAAACTGATCCATTCATATTCACAACCAAACCCTTCTAATTCAGAGGTTTAGTTCATTTGCTCCTAGAACAGCCTATCTTGGAGACCTGTGGGTGTCCTGAGGTGCTGAAGATGAATTCCAAATATCTCCAACTCATTGAATGAACACGTGCGGTATTTCTGCAAGACTTTGTCCAGCACTCAATACGAGAAGGCTGGCTGCATTTAGATATATTCCAGGAGGTTTTTGCAGCTCTAAGCCTTATCACATTGGGTGGGACCTTAGCTGATATCAACAGTTAACCGGGGCTAAGCAACCACCAGATGGATATAAAATCTGACCTCTAAGGAACACTCACATGCTGCAGGCTTTGGTGCTGCCAATTCATTACCAACAGACTTCCCAGTCACTCTTAGCGACTTCTGCAGCGATGCTGCAAGGTCAGGGCACGCTCCAGGGCTGTCAAGTTGACACAGCAGTTAAGAGTGAAATGAAGGTCAGCAGAGACGTCAGGAGAAAGGAAGCCTTGAAAGGGGTTGAGTTTGGTCCCAGGAGGGAGCTGCAGTTGCTCTCCCAGGCATCCTGAAATCAACAAAAAGAGAGATTCAGCCTGATCATACGAAAAGAATGTCTCTGATCTCCCCCTCCTCGGCAGCGATGCGCCACCCCACACAACAGAGAGGGAGGATGAGTAAAGCCAGCTCATGGCCCAGGCGCCCAATAAAGGGAATTGGTGGGTCCAGACCGAGAGAGCAACCCCAGGTTTGTTCACATTGTTCAGCGTTATGGGTTCTCGCTCTGACTCTGCTCTGGAAACAACGCTAGCTTGTATTCAGGGTGGCCGTTCAGAGTTCATGTTCTGCCGCGGGAATTGTTCTGCGTGACAAACACAAAGCCTAGGGTAAGTGAAATTACATGTTGGGCTTATTTTTAAAAGTATTAACAATTAGGGAAAACTAGGAACTCGTACCACTTTGGGCTAAATCTGAACAACAGAGAAAATAAATCAGAACAGGCTTCATGCACATACTTTTCTATGAAGGAAGTTGTTTACAATACATATTACGCTCCAGAATAAATCTGGGATAAACAAAGTTGAACTCTTACTCATCTCTGTCCTTCTTCCCGTGAAAAAGTCTTTTCAAGAGAGAACCAGCCCACCACCTATTCACCCCATAAGCCCTGTTTAACTCCTTGTGAAGATCAACGCAGATGTTGTGGAGGAGAGTCCTATCCTCACCCTGCACGCTACTCAGCTGCGTTAGCGTTTCCAAACGCTCCTTCCCTTGCTTCGCTAGACAAAATACACCTTCCTCCAAAGAGAGCAGAACAGCTCGCCTGTATGGCAGCTACAGAGCTCTTCTGGCAGGTGCCAAGCACCAGCAGCTCCAGCAGAAAGCAGAAGATGAAACCATTAGTCTGCAGGAAGTGCTTAGCACGTATGAAAACTAGGTCTTCTCTTCCCTGTACCTGAATGCTCGTACCCCAGAGATTTTATGAGAACACCTTTATGAGTTCCCCAGTAAGCACCAAAATGCTGTCACCTGTCGGACTGTGAGCCAGATACATCCTATATTCTGTCTAGGATGGTGACCAGTTCCTCTCCTACATTAGCACACATTGCCTTGTTAGACAGAGGTGCATTTTAAAGAATGAAAAGTACTGCACTAATTTTGGAACATGCAGGACTTTAAAATGAAATGTAGAGAACCTGGCACTTTCCAATCTCCATATGACCTTTATTTCCCTGCAAACCTAGAGCCAGTCTGTGAACTTGTTGACCATGGCAGAGCTTCCATGCCCGACGAACAGCAGAGCTTTCTACCCAGTGACCAAACACCGAAGACGCAAACTGTCTCCTTGGACACAAACACCCAACCACACACATACATCTTGCTCACTCCTGCCGCCAAGGCTACTTTGAGGTCCTCATGACTCAAAGCAGGGCAAAACAGAGCTTCTTTTGGTCCGGGCTTAGCCTCCAGTTGCACAAGCATTCGTTTCAGAAGTGCTAGCTCAAGCAGCTCCCATATTTCCGCCCCTTGTCACCCTCTCACTGTCTCTAGAGCTTGCTTCCGCAGCTGAAATATGGATTAGGGAACTGACCTGAAATACAAATAACCTAACAGAAAGAAAACCAAGAAAGGGGGGGATTTTGTACTTTTTTCTTTTTGAATTGAGATAATTCCCTAGCTGGGTCATCACACGGCCATGCAAAAGGTACAGCGGGATGAGAGAGGGGAACAGTGCAGGTGCAGGAAGGATCAGCCATAGCAAGGAGAAAGTGACTGCCTTCTGGAAGTGCGCGGCTGCTGAAAAGAAATACTTGTGAAACAAAATCCTTCACTGTGCCAAGCCTGCCCCAGTTTGGAGCTATTTGTCTTGCGCTGGAGACTTGAGAGCCTGTCCACTTCTGACTGAGAGCCTTCCATACAGTGAAATCCCCGCTTGGCTGCCCGTTAGCTCGAAGGGATCATTGTCCCGCAATACCGCCACATTCTTGGGTCCGTCTCCGGCTACTTTGAATAAAAACAACCGGAAAGTCTCAATTGAAGAAATAACTTTGTTGACAGAAGAAGAAAAACATAAACCTGTTAATGTAACTATTGCTATTAATAATCTTTAAACACCCAGGCTGAAACTTGGGTAAGGCCCACAGGAAGGCGAGAGGCAAGCTCCAGGTCCTTGTGGTTCACGAGAATTTCCTGCCTTGTCAGGGCGCGTTTCCTCTGCTTCGGGGAGGGATGGCGTCCAAGGCAAACGGCATTCCTTTTACTCACCGACCACGGCATCGTCCGAAGAAAGGGGCAGCTGAGTAGCTCTAACGCTGACAGATGGTGGTTTAGAAACCGAACCGCTAGGAGACCCAAGCCAAATCACATATGGGGCCTCGGGGATACTGGTGGTAACTCCAGTGAGGATGTGCAGCTATTACTCAAATTAATTCTGACTGCTGCTTTCCTAAGGAAGCTGTATCCAGCGGGGTGAGGAGCATTTCTGCACCCCCCAGAGACCACCAATCGCACGTACTAACGAAGCTGATCGTTCCCCACCTGCCTCTTCGCAGCTGTCTCTCGGGGGGCTGCAACGGAGCCCAGCACCCAGAGCACGGCAGCCCGCGGGGATTACACGGTACTGCTGGGGAGCAGAGCCGGGGCCGGGAAATTGGCCAAGCTAAATGGCAGGTTCCCAGCGGGAGGGAGTCCCGTGATCCCTCCATTTTCATAGTCCAGGGAGAAAACACACCCCCATCACATTCTTTTTCATCATCAGAAAAACTTCTGGAAATCAGACCCCCACACGTGGAGTTAGGAATCCGGGCAATTGGGTTTGTAAACGTTTAGGGCAGGATTTTTCAAAAGCATCTGAAGCACATGCTTGTGAAAATCCGGCCTCCAGCAGTAAAGACCTCAAGGTGCTGTGGAAATGTTCTGTAATTAGCGCATGCAATTTGTGAGGTTGAATTATTTCCTTAGCCCCATTTTATAGATGGGAAAGCCAAGGTACAAATGAGGCAGCATGTTTCCCAAGGCTACATAGCGTGCTAATGCCCCAGCCAGAAACAGACCCTACCGCTGCTGACTCCCAGTTTCTTGCTCTAATTACCAGAAAATTCCTCTCCTCTATGGCACAGCCAACTGGTTCCAATAATAAATCCAAGCTGTTGCAAAGATCAAGTCCATTTTTTCACTGCTTAACCCAAAAAAACATTTAATTTTCAAAACACAGGTTTGGCTTTTTACCAGAGAAAGGATTTGTTTTTCATTATTCATCTGTTTTTTGGTTTTTTCTCTCTCTTTTAAAAAGCCAAACATTCAATCACTCTGTTCAATACAGAGTTCCTAGGCTAGGAGCAGTGCAACTATCGTTACCCTATAAATCTTCATTATTCTTACTATAAATACACTTCTGCATTTTTCATTTTGTTATTTTTATGACTAAATATGGCACCTTTAGCAAACCTCAAAATGCTTTCCAAAATTAAGAACTTTGAATCCAATCCCGTAGCCCTTATTTCTGAGAAGCAACGCTTTTTAAAAAATTGTAACATTCCTTGGTATATGTCCAAAGCAGTAACATTAACCTACGGCTTTTCAACACTACTTTAATTATACCAGTCTATGGTGGTAAAGATAATACTGCCTTACTTAGGCACAGACAGATTGTTATAATGGTACCTTATGTTACCTATTCCTGTATGGGAATAAGCCAAATCAAGATAAAATAGGTATATTTTTAAACTGTGCCCACTCGAGCTATGTCAAAACAGAAGATTTGTGAAGAAGCTTTAATGTTAACAGGTACTTCTCCCAGCACATACAGTAATCACTGCTGGGCTAAAGAGAAGATACATGCACAAAAGAATGACATTTATCCTCTTCTAAAAGTAGCAGGACATTATTTCTAGCTTTGCTTTTTTATTTATTTGTTTTCCTAACCCAAAAATTCAGATTCTCAGATGAGTAGAAAGTAAATGAAAATAGTTTTATCACAGAGTTTACGAGTGTAAAGACTGATCTGTTGAAAGGAGAAGAAAACGTTAATTGGATCCTTAAACTCTGTTTCTCATTCCCTGTTTGGCACAAATGAGTAATTAACTTGTGGAGAAAGGATGCTTTTGTTAAAGAACTAAATCCCACAAAATCTTTACACCTTGTCCAAGACCAAGTAACTCACTATAAACAGGAGAACAACAGGGTGGTTAAAATGACTGAATCCATCCGCCTTTTATCTCTGCTCCCCCTGTGGGGCTGTATCTGCTGATAAATCAAAGATCAACTCACTGGTCAACCTTCTCAGATGCATCTTTCAATAATTACCTGTGATCCTCAAAGCAGCGGAAACGATCGACCAAGATTTGCAGTTCTTTAGAAAAAGAACTGTTTATTTTATAAGACTATAGAACTACTTGTTTTCTAAAAAGAACACTGTCAGCACCCCCCTGCAGAGTGACATGAGCCACATATTCTCCTTCACCTCATAGGATGGGGTTGTCCACAGTTAATTTTCCAGTACAACAAGAGGCGACAGGGCTTCACCATGAGTCGTGACAACTTTAAAACTAGATGCCTTTATGGGCCTTTTGGTTGTATTTCCTTAGGTCTAGAGCCTTGTGCTGAGCCAAGAGGCAGAAGCTCCGAAAGCAACACCACTTAACGGAGAACCAAAGAGCTTTAGGGCTTGCAAGCAGTTCAAAGGCAAGCGAGGAGATCAAAGTTGTTCACCGTGTGCCAGCTGCAGCGGTGATGGCACCGTTAGCCTCTCTGCCACACAAAAGAAGGAAATTAATCATTTTTTCCTGGATGCTTTTGATATGGACACTAGCTCTCTTTCATCAAAGCCAAAGAATACCTGGAAAACTGCTTCAGAGGATTTTAAATTATCTCAATTTATCTCCAATACAAAGAACAATAAAATAGGAGAAACTGGCTGGGTTGAAATTTAAAAATCAAAAAAACACACAAAAACTTCGCTGCAAAACTCAAGCCTATGAAAACCCTCACCTATTGAGCTTTTAGGGTCAAAAGAGGGAACTTCTACCTTCCTTTAAATTTGTCAGCATTCACTAAAACAAGAGCAAGCTCAAAAATTTTCTCATTGCATTTCTGTCCCTATACCAAGACCTGCTGAAAACTTTGCAAACAGAAATAAGTAAGTAAACTACAGTTTACTTCTGGAACCTGCTACCCCAAGCCAAAGAGTTCAGATAGCAAGGCTTTATTCCTTTTAAACTTAGGAGAAAACTCTTCAAGATTCCCAACCTAATTCCCAGATCCACGTCTGTTGGAATCAGAGAAGCAATCAAAATGTTTGACTGATTTCTCTGAAATTTTCAGAGATCAACCATCTCTAAGAAAGAAGCTCTTGGTAAACTGTACTTTTGGCAACTGAGAAAAGATAACAAGTGGCTACAGGCTCTCTGCTCGCAGAAAGAATCAGTTCAGTTGGCCTCTTTGGAAGAGAATATTCCCCCTCTGCCCCCCCAGATGGGTACCGCTCCATCAAATCCAGAGAATTTCAGACATTTATAGCATGTACTACACCCGGATACTCTCAGATCAGCCTTACAAATTTAATATACCCTGCAGTATGCAAAAACACAGGTACCCCATCCTGGAAGAGGTGTGAATATCATCTTATCTCCCCTCCCCTTCCTCATTCATTAGGATTGTTGGGTTGGTTTTTTTAAATATAAGGTTTAGATCCTTAGAAAATTCCCTTGAGATCATCTAATTGTAACTGTGATGGTCTCGTTCACAGAAATGGTCCGGTTTTGGGTTATTCTGGTTTATTCTGCATAGTGGGTTCCAGTAAACCTGAAAAATTACTGGAGTCAATGGGAGATTTGCACATGGCATGGACATTTCTGCAAGCCAACTCCTCGTATGCGAATACTCCTCTCCCACCCATTCGCATTTGCTGCTCCTCAATGTCACTGAATCTTGTTCCAAGCAGAGAGGAAGAATAGTCTTTCCCACCCCCAAAGAACTGATCCGATCCCCCCCCATGCATTAGCAAGCATATGTGTACCATATTCAGGGGGTTCTCTGATGTACTTATAAAAACCACATAAAAATTCCCATATGAAGCCTACTGCCTAATAAGAAGAAACTTTCTGCAAAAACCTCATGGAAATGTGTTTTGTTGGAAGTTAAGCAGCCTTCCCCTCCTGCCTACAGCAGAGTTAGAGGAGAACAGATTCAGCCCTCTTACCTTTCACTTGTTGGATGACTGGCCTTAGCAAACCCTACCCTCCATCTTCGATTTCTGGATTAAATAAATCCAGTTCCTTCAGCTTCCTCCCCAGCACCAGTTTTAGACCTCTGGTTGTTCTTCTTGCTCTCCTTCGGTCTCCAGTGTGCTCTCCTCTTCCTCTGTGCTCAAAGCTGGGAGCACCAATGCCTACCAGAGTGGCATGATTAATTACCCCTGTGTCTCACGTGACTTTCCTGCTAATACATGCCAGAATAAAATTAGCCTTTTTTTACAAAGCACCAACTGTTGAATCATACGCAGCTTGTGGTCCACTGATACCTCCGCATCCTTCTCTGCTATGCCACTACTGAGCTATTTCCCACCCTTTATTTATAAACCCACTCTGGTTTTCCTTGCTGTGGGAACAGCTGTCTCTCAGGAGAACCTGATGTACCTTTTCCAGACTTGTAGGAAGACATGTACCAATGTCTTCCTAAGTAAATGCTAATTCGACTGCACAAGCTCCTGGAGAGACAGAAAAGATGAATGACCCCTGATAGTTCCTCGAGAAGCCTCTGTGTTGGTTCTCCACCAGCATCCGAGCAAGGATACGATTTGTAACTGCTCCAGAAGTTAACCCATGAGTCACTCACATGTCACAACTACATGCATGTTATTTTTCTGATCAATGTGGGGCTGCGCAAAAGACGTTTCCAGCCATTCCCAATTGCCGCTATGTTTTCGGTTTAGTTTTCAGGCTGCGGGTAGCAGACGGTACTGAGTAGAGCCAGATGTCACATACCTGGGACCAAATCACCACACGCCTCTGCTCTTCCACCCAATGCCCAGCTTTGCCATTTCTTCTAGATGCGGGCATGATGCTCCACCCAATTCCAGATTTTAACTTACAGCAACAGAGTCCAAAAGACACATACTCAATGAAGATTAAGCGGAACACTTCACACGCTGCTTGGAGCTGCAACCCATAGGAAGTGTTGCTGTCTGTGTTTTACAGGAGGGATTAAGAGAAACAAACCCTGGTTTAGCCCGTTAACTCCAGGCACCTGCTTGAAGTGCTTCAATTAGAAGCCTAAAGTGAAGGGTGGATCTTCTCCCACGCATGCTGCACTGCTCCGCATACACATAGATGTACCCAGCTGCGTGCTGTGGAGTGCGGCAGAGACACGTGCAAGCTGCTGCTGTGACGACTGCTCAGCTGGCACTGCCACCTTCCAGCCACGCTGTATCCAAGACAGCTGAAGCACTTTGGGAGTTACACAGTATGCTCATCGATGGGGTGAAAAAGCCTATTTATTTTACCTTAAAACATCATTGGCATAAGATCCCACAACTGACAGTGTATGGACTACAAATATCCTGGCAGATACCCCAAGAGCTACTCTCCATCCAATATCCAAAACCAGGATTAAGTCTGTCCCATGGGATCCTTATGGAGGATGTAAACTAACGAGCCCTGCCAGCTTCTAAATTATTACTGTGAACATCCGGAACACTCTTATTTGACCCATTGACATTTCCATAAATTCTCTGAGGGTGAATTCCCTGTACTACCAAAGAAGAAAACAAGAAACAGACTTCTTTTTTGACCCCATTCCTGGTAAATGACATCCACAATCTGAGATGGCCCTTGTCGAATCCCAGCTTGGTGAGACACAGCGGTCTATTATTTGATCCCTGTGGGGATAGATGAGGCCTCCAAAGAAATTCCCTCAGAGGAGTGAGTAAGGACATCCCTCAGCCAAGATATGAAGTGGATAAAAACTATAGCGGCATGGGGATTGACTGATGGTGCGGGAACAGGAATGCAAAACCAGCAAGGGGAGCACGTATGCTCATAGAAGGAAAAACTGAGAGACTCGAGAATAAACTCCTCTAGCCCTGCTCGCTCGCTGATGTGCATAGGTATTCTCCACGCTGAACTCTGTATGTCGATGCTCACCGCCATCCAGCTCAGAAAGCCACTCAAGCTTGAAAGATACTCCTTTAAAGGAACAGGAATGGAGCGTCCTTGTCCTATTTGATCTCGGCTTTGTTGGGGAATCTTACAAAACCCACAGTACCACAGAATACGAACAGGGGACTATCATATAAGCATCTTCACTTTTTCTTTAATACAAGGCAAGAGAGAACATCAGGTCTCTACCACTGCACCGTGCTGATATACAATGAACTGGGTCTGGATAAGAAAACTATCAGGAACGTATGTATCAATAATGAGCTTTTACTACCACTTCCTTCAAAAACACCACTGGTAGGCAGAACTCTGTCAGAAATTATTTTTACTTGCTGTGAGATCAAGATGAGAACAGCAAGTCTTACCAATAAATAAGTAAGAATGGCAAGCCTACAATAATTTGCAAATAACGCATTGGGAAAAAAAGATCCCAGATCTCTGTATCACTTTAAGCTGCATTATCTTCATCATATAAAAAAATGGTTTTGATCAAATTTTAAGACATACCATCTCATGCAATAATGGAAAACAGATTTCGTTGCATATTTTCTTCTGGATTATTTCAATTACTTTCAGAATCTCAGAAGCCATTCCAAGCTCAAAGTTTTGCTTCATGTATCTTCATTTTATTCAATTTTATTTATTATTTCAATTATCCCTGCCCAAATTCATCCCTGATCTCAGTCCATTGGCTACAGTTATCTGAGATGGAGGACGGACTTGGCGCCTGCAAGACCAACAACAGGGAAGGCTCTAACACAGTAACATACAATACCGAAGACAGAAAAATGAGTTGAGTCAGTTTCAAGCTCAAGCTAAAAATAGTAAATTCAAATTAAAATCTCCCAGGCCAGATTCTCAGGCTCAAAACCATTAATTTTAAAAGCTGAGACCACTCAGGGCCTCCTCCCGGGAGGTACTGAGTGACCCTTAACTCCGATGAAAGTTACTGAGAGTTGAAAGAGCTCCGCAGGTCACAGGATTGGGTCCTTCAGCAGGCTACGCTCCTAGTGACCAGCTAAGAAACAGCCTGCCACCTCAAGAATCACCCCTCCAGTGGATTCCAGTAAATGCCAGTTGGAATTTACTCAGCAGTTTTCAGGAGCAAGTTCCTAGACCAAGAAATCACTACTGTCCCAGCAGAGGTGACAAGACATACAGACATTTCAGCTGCTGCCTACTGACACCCACACAGGACAGAGGAATCCCCGTGTTCTCCTATTATGAGCTGCTGCCTCTTTGCCAGTTCACAAATTTTGAAGGGGGAATAAACAGTTTTTCAGGTAACAACATTCTTCTGACGGTCTTTCTGCTCTGTCACAAGGTTAGGTGCATAAACAGCAGTCACTTCAGATATACCACTGAATATAAAATTCTTACCTTCCCCTGGTCCAACACAATCACATGATCCTGGCTTCCTTTTGCATTTTCATTGCCCAACATCCATCTCTACGGATTATCCCAGGAAAAGCAAGTTCTGTATTACTCAGCTGGAAGGAAAAATGGAAAGGAGTTATTAAAGATACTGGACTCACTTCATCAAATGACAAACTACTGGCTTTGAGCAGTTGTAAGGTATTAATGGAGAATGAGCAACAGCTTTGTGGGCTCTGCAAAGCAAAGCTCAGTGCTAACCAGAGGACGAATTGCCATGTTGCAAAAAATACCCCATCCTGAGATTTGACACCTGAAAGGCAGTCTCAGCACAGACTCCAAAGAGGGCGAATGTGCAAAAGACCAGGTTGCCAGTGACCCCGAGACACAAAAAGTGCTACTTGACAACCAAACATCTTTATTCAACAGAGTTATCGGCTGTGGGTCTTGCCAGCTGTCTTGATTTTATGCCAGATTTTGCAATGTTGTAGGGAAGAGCGTGGAAAAATGACCTGAGGGTGCCCTAGGGACTCAAAAATCAGAAAACAAATAAATTAAATTGTAAATATGTTTTTAATCTCATGATTCTTGCACACCCATGACTGCTGAAGAGTTGATATTCTAGAGCAATCAGTACTGGCCATGCTGCAGAATGACGATGGACATACAGATCCTGCCCAGTACGAAGATGAAGGATTTTCAGTGTTTCCTGCAAAAATGTAGTAAGGGTCGATGTTCATTACACTTTTTGTCTGCAGGGAAAAGCAGAGCGAGTAACTTTTTGTTCTGCTGCTGGGTGGTTTCACACATTAGTCACTGGAATGAGGACGCTCTGGGGCAAGATTTAATCCAACATTCAGAAGTTTCGGAGGGTTGGCTCCATCGCCCGGTGCCGCTCTCCTCGCGCTACAACCTTGCCCAATTTCACCACCTGAAAAAACCCAGCCAACAACCGGCGGCCGTGTGCTGCCCTCTCACGGGCTGCAAACAGCAGAGCAGCAACACCTCTGCTCGCCCAGACCCAGCAGCCACCGAGGCAATAAATAGTACGGAGGGTTTGGAGTGTCCCTGTCATCATCAGCCGGATTTATGGCATGCCGCAGTGACTGCACAACCACAGCCGGTGCTTTAGCAGCTCTGCCTGGCATTTCATAAGAGGGTACAGGGCTCACAGAGTGTTGGGTGACGCCGAAATACCAACCAGCTCACAAGCACACAGCCCTCAGTGCTCCAGGTCCTCTTGTCTCTGCTCCATCATAACTACTGGTCTCATTTGCTCCAGGAACTGCCACCCTTGCTGTCGAAGGCCTGGGGGAGTAAAGAGGAGAAGAGGGAGGATTACACCGTTCCCAATCCAGCCCTACGTGCTGCTGACAACCCCAAAGACTGCATCTCCTGCCTGCCGAGTGGTGAAACCTCAGAGCCAGGGGCAGCCCCACTTTGGCTGGAATTTGGAGCACAGATTCTGGAGAAGGCTCCGGGGAGACCTTAGAGCCCCTTTCAGTCCCTAAAGGGGCTCCAGGAAAGCTGGGGAGGGACTTTGGATCAGGGAGGGGAGCCATGGGACGAGGGGGAAGGGTTTTAAACTGGAAGAGGGGAGATTTAGATGAGATCTTGTAAAGAAATTCTTGGCTGTGAGGGCGGTGAGCCCCTGGCCCAGGTTGCCCAGAGAAGCTGTGGCTGCCCCATCCCTGGAGGGGTTCAAGGCCAGGTTGGACGGGGCTTGGAGCAACCTGGGCTGGTGGGAGGTGTCCCTGCCCAGGGCAGGGGGTGGCACTGGGTGGACTTTAAGGTCCCTTCCAACCCGAACCATTCTAAGATTCTATTCCTCAACCCAGTAAACCACACTGAGCCTTTGGCCTTCTGCTGATGCTGCCAACAAGTGTCTGACCTTGTAAACGACGTGCCGGCACTGACAGCAGTGTCTGAGCTGCATGTTCACAGCAGAGAGCAAAAAACTTCCACACTGTTTATTCCAGCACCTCCAACTCCTGCGAGGACATCTTGAAGACACAACTGAAGAGCTTTTAAAACACCACAGTGTCAGGAATGTTATCCCTTTACGACACCAAATTATTTGGGATACGCAATTTGTTTTCACGATACTTACGCAGAGCACGGCACAGTCCTGTGTACTACGACATGAAGTAATTAATCTTTTCTTCATTTAAAAGCCTCATGATTTTTTTAAGGCAATCCCATGATGCGTGGGGGCCTGGGCTGTCAGCTTGGAGTGCTAAAATGAATTCAACCCCCGCCTCAGAAAACACACAGATCTTTTAATTAGGAAATTGGGGGGTTGTTGTATTTGTCTTCTCACACGTGAAACTTCGGAGCACGCAACAGACCCCCTTTTCTTGCCCCGTTAAAGGGGCTGGAAACTCACTGTGCCTTTTCAGAAAGAGCCGAGATCCTCGGGCGTGAAGCGCCTCCAGGAAGGGCCGCACTAATGGAGGCCGCAGCGCTGGGCCCCCTGCCCCTCGCCAGGCGGGGTGGGCAGCCTCCCTGCCTGCTTTTCCGTCCATTTTACCACACAGACCTTCTCCGGGGGCGGACATCTCCTCCCTGCCCCGCCACCCCAGCGCTCCTATCCCGGGGGAAGTGTGCTGTCCCCCAGCCCTCTCCCCTTCTCCTCACACCCGCCTCCATCTTGCGGCCCCCCCACCGCCCGCCCGTGGCGCTCCTCCTGCCGGCAGGGGGCGCTGCCGCGGGGCGGGGGCGCCGGTGGCGGCGGGGGCGCCGCTCTCTCCGCCCGCCGGGCGCCGCGGAGGAGGCGGCGGGGCAGCGCGGCGGCGGAGCGGGCCGCGGGCTCGGCGTGAGGCGGCGCCGGCGGCGGCAGCGGCGGGGCCGAGCCGGGAGGCCAAAGCCGCGGCCCCGCTGAGCCCGCCGCGGGGCCTGGGGGGAGCAGCATGGCCGCCAGCCTGTGGATGGGGGACGTGAGTGTCCGGCCGGGACCCGCGCGGGGCTTTGTGAGGCGGGCAGCGGGGCGGCCGGGCCGGCGGGAGGGCGGTGGGGCGGCAGGGCCCGGGGCGACCGCGGGCTGGGGCGCACTGACGGACTGACACCCTCACACTCACTCACTCACGGACACCCTCACACTCCCTGACTGACAGACACCTCACACCGACCGACCGACTGACTGACACCCTCACGCTCGCTGACTGACACCCTCACACCGATGGAGTGACACCCTCACACTGACTGACACCCTCACACTGACTGACACCCTCACACTGACTGACTGATACCCTCACATTGACTGATACCCTCGCACTGACTGACACCCTCACGCTGGCACCCTCACGCACTGACACAGCCTCACAAACTCTCACGCACTCTGACACCCACACCAAACTCTCGAGCTGACTGACACTCACACACACACTCATTCCTGTGCAGGCTGGCAGGCTCACACAGGCTGACACGCACACGAACACAGGCTGACATGCGAACACACACTCAGAGACGCAAACCCCAGCCTGGCAGGCACGTTCATGGGCACTTACACGCTCACGGACAGAGTTAGACAGACACACACACCCCTCAGAGTGACCTGCCCGCAGCCAGGGTCACAGGCACGCTGGTGGCACTCACACCAGTGTCCCGTGCTGCCTGCGCTCACGCTGGAGGGCAGGCACGCTCGTGGGCACTGACAGGTTCTCACGTTTTCATGCTCACACTTATTAGGCACTTACACACTCACTCGCATACTCAAAAGCCTGTATGCTTGCGTGCTTCGAGGGTTTATATGCTGGCTTCTATGCTTAGGCGCTTGTAGGCACTTAAGGCACTTACACACTCACTCACACCGCTGGGCTCGCACGCTTGTGCTCATGTTTGTAGCTATTTAATGCTTACTTACACTCGCCTGCTTGTATGCACCTATCCAAGAGTATCCCTCCCTGCCTGCCCCACACCAGCACGCCTGTGGGTGCACTCACGCGCTTGTAAGGATCGTCGTACTCGTGCACCTCTGTCCCTCACCGCTTGCCACCGTCCGCACACGCTTTCGTACACGCTCGTGGTGGCATACTCACACCCAGAGTATTGTAGCGCTTTGCCACCCACCCACCCACACCTGTATGTATGTGCTCACGTTGTATTGTAGCGTCTGCACTGTCTCACGTATACACTGTCTCACTTTTACACTCACATATACAATCCCGCTGCTGCATTGTAGTGTCCTTGCTGCCTGCCACATGCTTTTATACACCTGCATGTGCATATAGACATGTATATGCAGCTGCACCAGCGAATCACGATTTCCGTGTTGCCTGCTACTTGCACGCGCATCTTTCTCCAGCCCCTTTCTTCCAGACTCACAGCAGCACATTGCGTAGCCCTGCTTGCACACACAAGTGCACCCTGTAGTCTTCCTCAGTCTTTCTCGTGCGTGTGTGTACACACAACGCAGCACCTCACTGAGGATCCCACTGGATGCTTCTCTTACACGCACACTCACCCACACACCAAGTTTGCCATTGCCTTGCACACATACAGTGACACATCAGGGAGCCCGCCACTGCTTGCCACTCCTGCAGTCAGACTCCACGGAGTCTGCTGTCTCTTCCTTTTACCCGCACAAAGGGTTATCTACCACCCCTCCACCATAAGGCCATCTTCTTTTTCAGTCACCTCTCTCACAAGCAAGCTGCGTCTCTGTGAAACACACATGTACACATTCAAGCAACAGTCACCTGTTGCCTTTATGAGCCTGGCTTTCCTGTGCACACACCCCACCGGATCACCCTCTGCGTGCCATGTCTGTACAGAGTAGTGCTGCCTCCTGCTTCTGGCACATGTAACAGAGTCCTTCCAGCTTTACACTCGCACCTCCGCAGGGCATCTGCCACCTTTTGCACGTGCGAGTGCGATATGGTCACCCACTGTCAGGTACTGCACCTTCTGTCAAGCACACAGGTGATGGAGCCACCTGGTACCTGACAGACACACAAACACACTCGAGGGCTGTCAGTTACCACGAGGCCATCTGTCATACCCACGCAGGTGTATATACTTATATGGAGCTATATATGTTCCCCCACACCCTGACCCCATGTTACCTCTCAGATGCAGTGCTCCCCATCAGCATGCATATTGAACAAAACCTGACTTTCAGTTAGTTCCCTCCTCCGCTTTCTATTACACAGAGAGGCATCCTTTTCCCTCAGTCCTTCATCATAGATTTGGTCCAAATTGCGGTGCCATTTCAGACTTTTCAGACACTTATGCCGTACAGACACCTGCTCTCCAGCGTGTTCACTCACACAGTGCCACTGCCCTGCACTTCACACACACTCTGACATGCACGGTGCCACCCTCTCACCTGTGACATAAACACAGTCAGTGCACCCCTGTGCAGTACAAAGCGCAGACCTACTGCGGGACGCGATTGGAGTCTCCCCTCCAAGTGCTGCCCTGCGTACCTCCACGGTTATGCGAGGTAGACACGGCTCTGCGAACCCCTACCCCAGCTTGGTGGGGGCTGTGTTACCTGACGCATGCCGCCCGTTCATCATAGCACCCTTTGCTGCGCCGCGCCTGTGTACTGATCGCGCTGGCATACAGAGCAGGAGCCTGCCATCTCCTTATCCCCTGCTCCGTGTAGCGAACGCTCACTTTGTTGCTGTATGTTTCTGAGTGGCTTTTGTCCTTCTGTGAAAGCTCCCTGTTCTCTGAAATTCATGCTGTCTCTTGGGTTCCACTTTGCAGACTGTTGAGCCTGGTTCATGCATGCCTGCTGGTTTTGAGTGGCATCGACCCTCTTAAATGAGTCTTCTTTTTGAAGTGTAAGGGTAAAATACTTCTCAATAATGTTTTAACTGCTTAGGGTGACATTGACACATATATTCTCCTTTTTGTAGATGCCTTGGTCTAACTATTTTTTTTTTTTTGCTTTTATAGCTGGAGCCATATATGGATGAAAACTTTGTTTCAAGAGCCTTTGCCACCATGGGAGAGCTTGTACTGAGTGTAAAAATCATTCGAAACAGGTTGACAGGGTAACTGTTTATGCTTGTTCTCGGTTTGTTCTACCAGTGCATTTGGATTGAACTGTTTGCCCTCTGCCCATCGCTGTGGTCCTGTCCGTATTACAGCGATTTTCCCTTTGAGCTTTTCACCATTGCTGCCAACAATACGGGTATATTGATGATGGCAATGGAGAGGACAATTGCTGGCTCTTCGACCATCAACAAACCACGGTTTGGCCCTCATCCTGCAGTGCTTCAGCACTCATTCAGAGCGGCCTGTGTACACCATGCAGTCCCCAAGGGAATTACACCTCCTGGGCTGAAAGGCTCCAGTGACTAGTCTTTGTCAATCGTTGCGCTAGCGCAGCTACGTGATGCTGGCAGAGGTGGGAAGTCTGACTTAGAAAGAGCAATAGGAGAAGCTTTTGAGTTCATTTGGAATAAAATGAGTGACTGTACACAGGATAAAGTAGTTTCCTATTCTTGTAAATGTTGGAATTTCAGTTTTCAGTTGTTTAAACTTGGGTGGGAAAATTCACAGTCAGTCAAAGTAGGAAGCGAACTGATTGCGAGCAAAAATATTTTCTGTGTGCTTATGTTGACATGACTTACTGGTAAGTAGGGGCTATCACCACTTGAGATCCAAGATTACTTTGCTAGCTTCTTTTTGGTAGGTGATGTTTATGATTTGAAAAAGAAATTGTTCTAAGTATTGCAACTCTGGCAAATTTCCTACCAGTTTTCTAAAAATGTAATTTTCCTTCTCAAATGTGTTTTAAATCTGAAATCTTTCTCTCTCCTCTCCTGTGTCATATGTTCAGAATTCCAGCAGGCTATTGCTTTGTAGAATTTGCAGATCTAGCTACTGCAGAGAAATGTTTACACAAAATCAATGGAAAACCGCTTCCTGGTGCTACACCGGTAAGTAAATGAAACCAGCCAGTTGGGAAGCAAAACTGGGAAGGAATAGATAGTGTAGAATCTCTGTTTTGAATCACTACAGACAAATTCATAGTTAGCAAACTGGGATTCTTCTTTTCTTTAGAGTTAAAGTAATGAGCATAAAACTATTAGTGTTCTTGCCCAGAAAATTGTTGGAAAAATACTAATTTCTGTGTGAATGTCTGGATAAAATACGGGTATAGAAATGCTGTATTTCTGCGATACATACGTACAAGAAGAACTTGCAAGTTCACACTGAGTTTTGAGTAACTTTGATTTGCAAGAGGAACATGACTTTTAAGCCTTGCATTATTCTTGGCCTTTAGCAAACGAAAGTCATTCAAACCTATTTACAGTGGAGAAAGAGCTAGTCCGTTGTATAACTGCAATACGTAACGAATGTCTTGGATCCGTAAAAGCTAGGTAGTTCAGAAGAAGAGGAGGAATCATAGTCATAGAGGCTAATTTTAGGATGTTGACTCAAATGTGTAGTAGATTAAAAGGGGACGGCTGACACAGCTGCCCGTTGGACCCACAGAAGTTGGCTGCAGTAGCTGGGATGACTGGTTCATAAAGCAGCTCTAGAATCACCTCAGTTACAGCGTAATATTAAATTGTTGCCTATTTCAGTGCAGTTAATGCCTTGAGTAGGAAACTGGGAAGTTCAGGTGGTGTCCTTTGAACTATTTGGTCAACCTGCCTGAGAGGATGGAGCTCCCTGTTAACAGGGGTAGATGAGAGGCCCGGAGGTATCCGTTTCACTTGTCATGTTTAATATGCCCTTATACTGCAAATCACAGCCCCCAATTAAGGGAAGCTAATATTCCTAGATGCCTTCTATAGTCACTAGAGAGAGAAAGAGAGCAGCTCTTGCAAGGAGTAATATAATAATTGAAGTTTGGTTTCGGGAATACCCGCCTTTATCCACAATTTAGTTCCAAATGCGCTGTTGTGTAGAGGGATGATTTACATAACACGTGGAGAGAATTACAGATGTCAGACAGAGATCCTAAATCAGTGCACTCAGCAGGCAACTGTCCGGCTCATCTCTTGCGTCGAGATACTTTTTCTCTTGTTTGCAGAAAACTGAAGGTGGCTCACTCTTGTATTTATTTTTAAATACTGAATCAGGCAAAGGAATAACAGCAAGCCATGGTGCTGTTGCTGTCTCTTTTTTACAGAATTAGTGTCCCCACTTGCCATTTGAGTGGAAATACTCTCAGGTCTCTCATTGATTTTAAACCCAAAATATTGTGAAGAGTGAAATCCAAACAAAAGATGAAAGTGCTTCACAGTGGAATCTAAATTTTGTGTGAGCTTATAAATGGTCCACTGAAAGAGTTCTTACCACCGTGCGCCAGTGAATGCAAGCATGCAAGGAACACGACTATAGCCTAGAGTTCAGTCTTTGCTCTATTTCCCAAGAATTATTTATGCTATCTTTGGGGGAAGAAAGTACGTCATCCAGGGTGCAGGAGCACACTAGATCCTCCGCCGTACTGAACAAACATCCTGATCTCTAGGTTATGGGCTCGCAGCAGACTTGCTTTCTTTGGCCAAATTCCCCTTGATGTTGTTGCTGTGCCAGTGTGTAGCGCAGAGGGATATCTGCTTTGGAAGCCTGTTGGGAGATGGGAAAATGGTTTTGAAGCCCCTCAAGCTGATGAGGGAATCCAGCTTAGGTCTTCCACTGTCTGGGTGAGTTGGGACACCAGCGTTCTTGCACAGGAGTGCAGTCCTTTGTTTCTTCCTCTGTCAGACATGGTTCAGAAGAAAATTGCAATTACCATTGTGCTTTGCAGTGCACCTGCTTGGATCGTTGTGTGCTAAGCATCATGTAAGAATGCCCATGGGATTGAGGCCCTCGGGATTTTGAGGCAGAAGCCCAACTCCTTAGATCTCGGTCTTAACTTAAATGTGAGTTGGGCACAAGTTGCTGAACCCTGGTAGGATGAGGGCAAGGAGTTCCGCGTGTGCCAGCGGGCACAAATCTGGGCTCCTGGGACACTTGTTTAAAAAGAAAGTCAGGTGCAAAGTTTAGGGAGGCCTCCAGTGTCCAATGACAGGTAAGGCTTTCACGAAAAACTTGGTTTGGGATCTTAGTAAATCAGCACATAATCAGCACATAAAAAAAGTAATGAATACTTTTATTTAGCCATACTTCCAGACTCAGGGACTGATTCCATTTTCCAATGTGGCAGACTCTGTTCTGCCAGTATTCTTGTAAATCACAAGCGTCCAACAGTCTGTGCTGTCATTTCATTTTAAGACCTTAAAATTAGATGTAATTTAATATTAGTTATTAGTACCTCTGTTTTCCTGTCTTGCTTAAAGATGCAGAAATTTGATGCTATGTAATATTCATCTCTCTCTCACTAACCTTATGAACTGGTGAAGTAGGTATAGCCAGGCCAAACCTCTTGGTGCAGGTTCTTTGCTGATTTTCCTTATTATAGCTGCATTGACATCAAATAAAAACGTTGTCCTTGATACCTTAACTGGCTGGCCTGACGGCCTTGAACACCTGCCGGCATTTAGAAAGTTGTATGTAATAAGCTTATTGTATTTTTTCCTAATTGTTTGGATTCATTTTTGCCTTGTTTCAGGCAAAGCGATTTAAATTGAATTATGCAACGTACGGAAAACAGCCCGATAACAGGTAAATGCTCAATATTCAAATATTAGTTTTGCCTGCTTAATGTCTCTTTGTTAACTGCCTTGCAAAGAGTATTCAAAATATGTTAAGCCACAAGTTCCTCATTGCCGGATGAGATGTACAGCTAGTAAATTTGGATAGGGGAGCATTTCTGAGACGCGTACGACTAATATTTGTACCATTTTGTCTAGCAGTGCCAGATAACTAAATCCCATAATTAAAAATGTAGATTATATTAAACTGCCTTGGCGCACGCCGTAGGTAGTGGTGATGCTGTAGCATGTTAGCACTTTCTGCGGATGCATCCCATCGCAATACTGCATGATGCCACGAATGTGTTCAGCATCTGAAGGTAAATGCGGTGGTTTCACACCACCTGGCTTAACTGGCTGGAGTCCCACAACAGTCAGCAAAGAGAGAGAGAGAGAGAGAGAGGTGCTCCAAATTGCCCTCTGGAGGAGCCCATCTTTCTCCGTGGACAGGGAAAGGTGCCGAAGGAGGCAAACGGGCTGAATTAGGCTCCTGAGGTTTGGGGGGTGTGAGTACCTTTCATAACACCTGCCCAGAAACACTTACACAGTTGAAGTAATAATAACACGAAGGAGTTGTTCAGGGAGGTGTGTACGAGGGTGAAGGCAACAGAATCCTGCAGTTTGTTAGTGGAGTATTAGCTCGTATCTCAGCAATTATATTTTTATTTTAAATGATTATTTATGAACCTTTTAAAAAGAAACCCCAACTTTTTAGATTACAATCAAGGCATGACAGGTGGGGCCAAGAATGAGACTGAGGGCTGGTAACTAATTCTTATGGTTCCATTTGCTCTGGAGCTAGAGGTGGATCGCAGAGCCTTTCCCATTCCAGCTACTTGCTCCGCGAGTCCTTAGCAGAGGGAGGATGGCTGAAACTGCCTGCCAGTTTTATACTTTGCCTTCTGCGTAGCACAGCAGATTTGTCAGGAGTGTTTGAAGATATTTAAAACTTTCTAGCATCAAAGTATCTTCATTCATATGTTATAATTTCAGGTCAGTGTATCGGAAATAGCAAATCTATAAATGAAACGTTAATGTTTTCTTGCCGTACTAGAAATCCAGAGATATCCCATGAGAACTAAAAAATTAAACTCTCTTTAAATAAAAAGCAGCATTGAGTAGATTAGTTGTACTGCATCAATAAAAATTCTAGTCACCTAAGCAACTTAACTGGTGACACTTTAAAGTATATATTAAATAGTCCTTTAATATCGCTTTTCAAATGTTTAGGCTAAATGTTAGCTGTCACTCAGCACGCCTCTTCTTTTGTGTAATTGTACTTAAGAAGTTTTCTTTTCATTTCTTTAGTCCAGAATATTCCCTTTTTGTGGGAGACCTGACTCCTGATGTGGATGATGGCATGTTATATGAATTTTTTGTTAAAGTTTATCCATCGTGTAGAGGTGGAAAAGTTGTTTTGGACCAGGCAGGAGTATCCAAGTAAGTCATCTTTTATTCATTCTTCTCTTTCACTTCACATGCAGCAACAGGAATGATATAATACAGCAAGGGAAAAAGAATAGTTCTATCAGCTTAGATTTTACTAATCTTAAAATACAATGTTCTTGGACATTCAGTCTACAGTAGGCTTGGGTTTTGATAGTCACCACAGCGCGTTGTCACTCCTGTTGGCAGTATGCTATTGCACTTCTGAAAATGCTGAAAACTGTCTGAGTAATCTTGAAACACCGTTTCCCTGGACTTTCAGATGGAATTGTGCTTCTGCAGTCCTTAGGCTATTGAGCGTGTATTCCTGTGAAAGCTGTGCGGGTTTTTGTTTCAAATAGGGTAGGGCAAAAAAAGCTATGATTCATTGTTAGTAGCCGCCTTGTTCATCTTTACTGGCAGCGTCTTGCCAAAAACAGATATCAAAAAGTCAGGTTTCTTAACGTGATTAAAAGATTTTCTAAATTGCAGAAAATTAAACTTTTTTTTTTTTTTCCTAGAAGAGGGACCAGTTGGTGAGCATCCTTGTTTTCAATACAGAACATGCCTTCAATGAAACCCAACATTCTGATATAATACCTACAGGAATGTTGTGATAAGACAGAATACGGCTGTAGATCTCCCCTCTTTCTCACATAAGGTTTCTCAGTCTTAGCTATGTTGGTTTGAAGGAACCTCTGGAGGTCTCTGGGCCAACCTCCCACAGAGCGGGACTGCTGCCAGCACTAGATCAGGTCAGCCGTGCATTGTGTAGCCTGGAAAACCTCCCAGGACGGAGATAATACAACCTGTCTGGGCAGCCTGTTCCAGAGCTGCGCTGCCTCCCTAGTAATGAAGTTCTTCTTCATCTGCAACCTGAACCTCTTGCAGATCTGCTTAGTCACTCTCTGGCTGTTAAGTCACTCTCATGATCTTACTGCCACCTCACCTGAGACTGGCACTGCTGGAGTGGGCTCCGGGTGCCTCCTCCTCCTCCTCCTCAGAGGTGTAAACCCAGAAGTTCTTGTTTTGCTGCACCTGCTTCAATCTCTGCCTACAAAATAGGTGTTGGATGATGGAGGTTGGGCCCTTAGCTGGGCTTTGGGAACTGTTCCTAAGTGCAGTCCTCAGGGAAAGGGAATCTGTGGTAGCTTGGGAAGTGGGGAAGGAGCAGGGACAGAAAGGCCTGTTGCTGGGAAGAGCACAGCTGTCTCCCCTAGCAGTGCTGGGGTGTTGCTGCCAGGGGCTTTGTTGTGACTTGTGCAGTTACTCAAAGCCGAGGCAACTGCAAGTGTCAGTGTGATGCGTGAGAGGAACGCGGGGCTTGTGGACATGCCTAGTGAAGCCCTGTCCCTTCCAGCCAGGGCAGGTAGATCAGGAAGGTCTCCTCCCTGCACCTCTTGTCCAGGCAAGAGAGGAGCTCAGAGCCAGACGCTGTAGTGCTGTGCCTGCTTCTTTGCTTTCTGCTGAGGGTGCAGGCTGGGGGGCTTCTAACTGCAGGGACAGGACAGAATGTCTGACAGGGAGGTCCTGGCCGTGAAGAAACGAGTTCTTGGCGGGTTTTCTTCTGTACTGAAATCTGGTTTAGCCATTGGTGTGAAGAAACTGGAAAAGTTGGAAGAAGCATTTTGCTGCACCCGACATCCATTCCTGTACACCACGTCCACCCTTTATCTGTCCATCTCTATTTCGGAACTCCAGTATTCCCGGCTTCACTGGCACACTCCTGGTTCCACCCGAAAGGCTACAAGAGTCTTTGTAGCAGCTTAGAAACTTACAGGCTGTTGTGTGCAGACACCTTAAACTGACTTAAAATTTGGCTTGCACTGGTTTAATTTGCCACAGTCTTTTCACGGAGGGCAAATTAAACAGACTGTGTACCCATGTAGAGTTTTGCTTTTGCTTGATTATGCAGTTTGAATATAGATAAGCCTGAGCTTTGATTTGGTCTTCTGTATGTGAGGAGTACACATGCATACATGCATATATGTGTAAAAATATATATTTGGACTTGTGTGCGTAGCTTGCTATGCAAGATACTGCATTTTATGGGGCACTAACTGCTCTGTAATAGCTTCCAGTGTGGACCTACTACGAGTAATAGGTGATGCTGCTTTCAAAATAGTGTGTTATTTGGTGTTTAAAGTGTTCCCACAGAATAGATAACATGCTGTAAATTTACACCCTTGCTTACGGCTCGTTCTTCTCCCCGGGTAGGCAAGCCCTTTCCCTCCCAAACTCCTTCCTTTGCCTAGATGGATTCCTCTTTCCCTCCCACACCTAAGTCTTTGATCTTTCTGCTGCGTGAGGCAGCCCAGCCCATCTTGGGATCCTGGCACTGCCCTCCTGGATGCTGTTGCGTTGCTTCTGAGTCACTACAGCATCAGAATCTCACGCAAAGGACCTTTGGGGTTGGAGGGGAATTACTATTTTGTGTCTGGCTGACTTACAGCACTGCTAACACCGCAGCGCAGGCTCGCCGCGGGGTTGAGGGGTGGCTGGCTGTGTGCTATCCCTGTTCAAGTCATGCTGTCAGAGCAAGTTTTAGGAATTTAACATGAAGAACTCATTTTCAGGTCCACTGTTGAGAACGCTGATGGGGCCACGCCGTCCTTGGGAATCATAGGAAGCCTTTTTGAGTATTTTCCTGTTGAAAAAAGGACTTGGTTGGAAAGCGTGTCTCAGTCAATCCTACAGAAAAGCAGTGTTTTCCTTCTCAGTGAGGCAGTTTTCGATATAAGCAGTGCCTGTGTCTTGTCAATCCTGTGCTGACTTGCAACTGTTTAGTTTATCTGTATCCTCCCAGTATAGATTTAAGGCTTTGCTACCGTCTGTTCATGCATTTCGACATGTCTCGTGTCAGCTCGCTTCCAGTTCCTCAGAATCCACTGGCACAAGAACCACTTTACTTTTGTGAAGACTTTGAAAGTCCTGCCGAAGCTTGGACGTACGGTTTCAGGCATTTTGCAAAAGCAACTGGAAGACAGAATAATTTTATCACTACTAAAAGCAGGGACAGCCCTAGCGAAAGTGTTTCATTTGCTGAGTTTTTAAAAAATAATTTTTGCTTCACTGTAAATATTTTAAAAAAAAAAAAAAAGTGGCCCCGGCGTTTTTTGTTTTATATGAGTTATTGTGTATCTCTGCAGAGGTTACGGGTTCGTGAAATTCACGGATGAACTGGAACAGAAACGAGCGCTGACGGAGTGTCAAGGAGCTGTGGGGTTGGGCTCTAAACCCGTACGCTTGAGTGTGGCTATTCCAAAAGCGTGAGTACAAGAGCAGCCAGACGTTTCTATACAAGCACCGTGATGTGAAATCACGTGTATTTTTAAATGTCTTTTAGTGGTTTGGGTACATTTCCTGGATGTTTCCATCACAAAGTGAAGGAATACCCACGAATATCCTAAAGTAGCTAGGGTCTCAAAGTGCACAGGAATTCAAAAAAATTACAACGTTAGATCAAGAGTAAGCATTTTACACTGTTTTTATTTGTGTACATTATTAAATACAGACACATGTATTTAAATATGAACACACACAAGTACACACACTGTATTTAAATATGACTGTTTTTAAAGTATATGTTCCTTTGCGTTAAATTGAAATAGCCTAAATCTGCTTATTGATTTCTGGATAGCAAAGCTCTATTACCTTGCTAATTCTATTATAATGTCTACTAAATATAAGTCTTTCGGGGCAGGGATTAACTTTTTTTTCTGTGTTTGTTCAGAACCTGAGACAATGAGATCCTGGTCTGACTTGGGGCTCGTAGCACTAGGGTAATACGAATAATAGTAATTGCTCCCTATTTGAATAATATTTAGATTTTCAGTGACCTCAGAAGTCTTGGGGGGATAAGGAAGAGAAAAGCAGAAAAAGTGAGAAATATCGTGGTGAGAAGATTGATGTTTCCCTCTTCCCACTTCTCACCAATTTCATCATTAGACATAGCTTTATGTGTGACATATTTTCATCTTCAAACAATACTTGTCATCTCATTATTTCAAATCTTGATAATCAGGTGGGATTCCCAGTTCCTTGGGAATGTGAATTTTAGTCAGCTCATGGGCTATTTAAGTTTATTTTTTCAATTACTTGTAGTCCTTTTTACTTCATGTGCTCTTCCAACCCCGTGCATTGAAGATCACCCCGTTCAGTGGGAGTGGGGACGACTGGTTGTCACTTAGGCTTCTGTACAATAGTGGCGGAAGGGAGAGGTTTTTGTCCATTCTTACCAAAGAAAACCCCAGTTCTTTTGCAAGGCTCTAAGTCTTTAACTCTTTATGTAAAGCAAGACTCAGTACCTTGTCTCAGGAGGCTGCAGAGTACTTTATTTACTTTATCAGAAAGAAAAAGGGCCCCAAGAATCTGCATCATGGTTCAGGATTGTTCTAAACTGGGGCTCATAGTCCTGAACTCTTCCCTTCCCAAAGCCAGGAAGTGTTACTAAGTTAACTCATAAAGAATGAAAGCAATGTTTATTAATGAAGATGAATATGAATACAGGAAAGGGCGTTAAGTTTCAACCACTTGTTTCTTTCTGCAAATGTATGCAAATGATAAATACTGCTGCAGTAAATAGTGAATATATTTTAAAGACTGAAATTTGCATGTTAGACTAAGCCTTGTCTATGTACCGTATTGTATCTTAAGCTATTTCACTGCTTTTTTTTTCGTAATCGCTCTGCATTATTTGCAACTTATTCCTGCTTTATTTTTTTAAGTAACCGTGTGAAATCAATGGAGTACAATCAGATGTACAACTATAATTATAACCAATATTACCAACAATATCACAACTACTATGCCCAGTGGGGCTACGACCAGAACACGGGCAGTTACAGCTACAGCTATCCCCAGTACGGCTACACGCAGAGCACAATGCAGGTAGGACCGCGCGACGTACTCGCGCTTCTGTGATCTGTCAGCACAGAAACACGAGGTGGCTTACAAAACGGTGACGGGCACATTTTATTTGCAGGCTCTGGGGTCTTACTGTAGATACTGAGGAAGCAAAAGTGTTCAGCAGACCCTGATGTGTATTGTTGCCTTGTGCGGGGGATATTGCTGGGACTGGAGGGGTGAAAAGGTCTGGAGGACACACAGGGTCTCGTAACACGGTTGTCAACGGTAGAAGGGTTCTCTTGACACGGCCAGTTGGACACACAGTGCTAAGCCTTGTTTTAGAGGCTAGAACAGATCAGGACGGCCACCCAGCTTCACCACAGGAGTATGAAGAACTGCTGCCACTGTTAGAAGTTTAGTGTGGGATCTCCCCTGTGGAGTCTGTTGGGAGCGGAACACGAGGCGTGTATGTGAAGAATTCTGTTGTAATCAGACATAAAAGTCTGTATACGACAGTAGTAATCAACACGTGATGTTCATAAAAGAAACAGTAAATATCTGCTGTCCTAAGGGGTTTGGTTTTTTCCTTGCAGACATATGAAGAAGTTGGTGAGGATGCACTGGAAGGTACGTTTCTTGAATTCGATATTGAAGGTGTCTGTTTTTTCTGCACTGATTAGAAAAAGTCTTTCTCAAATTGGCCCTTAATTTCAGCGCACAATATACCTTTATCTTTGAGTACCTCTGAGCTCTGAGAAAATTTGTGGGTCGCTGTCACCTAGCGCAATTGCAACCTTATTTTACAGTTCCTGTTCCTAGTCTGAACCTTGTCAGGACTGAAATTAGTTGACTTCACTAGCATTAAGATTTTAATCTTCTATAGTACTCAAACTTGTATCCTTTTTTTAAGTATTTTTTCTGGTATGCTACAAAAACAATGTAGGTATTCTGTTTTTCTGTAAAATCTTGGAATTTAGAGCCCAGGATACTTGACTGCGCTTCTAGTTTAAAAAAAGAAATAGTATCAGTTAGCACACTGATAAAATATTTGCTTTAGTAGTCATCGCTTGAAATGGGCCACTAAACCGTGCTGGTGTTTCAGATATACAGGCAAGCACTATTCATTTATTGATGCAAGAAAAACATCATTCCATTCTAGCAGTGCCAAATTTCTGTCTTTCTCTTATTCTTCTCTTTAAAAAAATTTAGAAATGAGATGGTGATAGGAGAGAGCAGCTGGATCCTTTACTTTAGGATCTATAGGTATCAGTAATGATGTCAGTGAGAAAGCCCTTAATGGCTTTTAAAGGCGTTACAGCAGAGCTTTCCTTCCGGTTAGTTACCGGAAACTAACACACCAGTACTATAGTTGGAATGGCTCTGGGGTGTCTTTTTCTCATGGATTAAATTAATATGTTGAAATTTGTAGGAAACTCGAATAATGTATTGCCAGTGTATCATTCCTTTTTCTTAATTCTCTTCTCCTGTCGTGTGTTGCAACGTGATGTAGCTAAAACCGAACGTGTTCACAAGCATTTTATTCCCGATGTGTTTTGTAGTTTTTTCCATTCCGTCGTCTGGTTGCTTTGCGCTCTGATAGCCGCGTACTAACCCGTGTGATTGTGCTAATCTGATAACCTGATCTTTAGATTGTGGGTGTTAGGTGAGCGTGACATCCTACAAGTCGTTTGGGGAATACGAAGAGTCGATTTTTGTGAAATGTTAAGCGTGCATTGGTAGCAGCAGAATTGTACCCGCTGGGTTGCTATCCAGCTCCAAAATGCTTTACAAACATTTCTTCCAACTGTAAAATAGGGGACATGTTCATAGATAATTCACTGGGTGTCACTGGCACTTCTTTGGGTACTGACTGTGAGATGCTGCATCAAAAGGAGCATGGCCAGGAGAGTGAGGGAAGGGATCTGGCCCCTCTGCTCTGCTCTTGTGAGACCCCACCTGGACTACTGCCTACAGCTCTGGGGCCACCAACAGAAGAACCTGTTGGACCTGTTGGAGTGGGGCCAGAGGAGGCCCCGGAGATGCTGGGAGGGCTGGAGCCCCTCTGCTGTGAGGACAGGCTGGGAGAGTTGGGGGGGTTCAGCCTGGAGAAGAGAAGGCTCCGGGGAGACCTTCCAGCCCCTTCCAGTCCCTGAAGGGGCTCCAGGAAAGCTGGGGAGGGACTCTGGAGCAGGGAGGGGAGCCATGGGACAAAGGCAAATGGGTTTAAACTGAAAGAGGGGGGATTTAGATGAGATATTCTTTGCTGTGAGGGTGGTGAGCCCCTGGCCCAGGTTGCCCAGAGAAGCTGTGGCTGCCCCATCCCTGGAGGGGTTCAAGGCCAGGTTGGCCGGGGCTTGGAGCAACCTGGGCTGGTGGGAGGTGTCCCTGCCCAGGGCAGAGGGTTGGAACTAGATGATCTTTAAGGTCCCTTCCAACTCTAACCATTCTATGATTCTATGTTCGAGGCTTTGGCAGATGAGCTCTGGTGACTCTTGCAGCAGCGTAAGACGCTACCGTCCCCCGCCATCCACTCTGACCCTGTAGTGGAGGGAGCAGAACGGAACGTGTGCCTGCGCCTCCACTCCTCCACTTTGCAGTCCGGTGCCTTAGTGCCAGCCCACCTTCTCTGGCAGTTTAAGTGGCTACTCTGGGCTGCGAGGTGCAGGTATGCGTTCTCTCTGTTGACTCTGCTATGGGGGCAATCGCCACAGGAAAGAGGGACGTATTTGGATGTAGTTATTTCTTATCCCGTTGCAGAAAGATTTACTAGGGCTAATCAGTCAGGTTCGTGATTGGGCAAGTGCTGGGAATGTTTTGTGACTCCCCCCGCGTTGGTTTTAATAAAACTAACATGTTTCTGGGGTGTGGGTTTTTTCCTAACGCATTTGGCATGTGACCTATTTGTCCATCTGTCTTTCCTCCTTTAGATCCGACGCCTCAGTTGGACGTCCACGAAGCGAATAAACAGTTTATGGAACAGAGCGAAGAGCTCTACGATGCCTTGATGGACTGTCATTGGCAGCCTTTGGACACTGTCTCGTCAGAGATTCCAGCCGTGTTATAGCCTCGTTGCTGAGGCGCTGTGTCTGTGTGACAAACCTGCCAGCGCGTTCCGGACTGTTCTGCTGCACCCGGATCCTGCGGTAGCGAGGGGTGGCCCTTTCTCCACCCCAGGTCTGTTACTCGAAGTACAGGAGAGGACTGTGGCCTTTCCTGTAGAGAATGAGTATCATAGGAGCACCGTGGTAACTTTTATTCCTGGTGAAAGTTAGAACTGCAACAGTTTGATTCCTTTTGTCTTGAAATGAACTCTTAATACTTCTTGGGAATTGTAATTTATAAACTTTCAACGAGATGGCACAGGGGAAAGACTCTACTCCAACGTACAATAAAAAAGTTGGTCTTTTAAGTAAAATTACCCTTTGCATTTTGGTTCCTGCCCATCTTTCTGTTTTGCTGCCCATTTAATTGTCTTCAGTCAGTTGATCCAACCCTTGGGAATGTGTTATTTTAAAAAAATCATTGTTGGATGCCACTAAAATGTCTCAAAAGCCTTTCTAGTGACTGGGTAAGGTTGCTGTAACTTGAGCACAGGGAAGAAGCATGGAGATGAAAGCTTATGTTCTGCTTAACCTGAGCTGGGATCTTGAGCTAGACACGTTATAGCTGGGTGTTCTTAAGCAGTCCACCCGAAGAGCATTTGGGAGAGTAAAGACAGAAAGGAGTGTTATAAAACTGCTACAGACCAATGCCTTCTGGTGGTCTCTCGCTCGTTTGGCTTGAGGAAATAATTTGCATGAGGAAATAATTCCCCATCAGTCAAGCAGTTTCAAACGCTTTTACCAGCAACCTTGTCTAAACGTTAACTTTTGTGTATCATGCCTTTACTTTCATTGCGGACACACCTTGATGGTCTCGTTAAGGTTTCGTAGCGTCTTCCACTGTCCTGGCAGAGTGAAATAACGGTGAGACTGAAGATCTTGCAGCAAAAACGGGTCAGAGCAATCTAATCGATATATTGTGCAACAAATTGTTGCTAACTTGGAAAGCAGTTTTCTACTGGATGTTGTATAAGCTGGATGGACAAGCAATATATTTAAGCGAATATTATGTTGCATTAGAGGTGACAGCGAACATAATAGCACTTATGTACATGTTATAAGCCCTTTTCAGGCTTTTGTGCCTTAAACTCTTTGAGAAATAGGAACAGATGAACTACCTGTAATAAATGTCTATCCAAGAAATAGTTTGGGGAACTGAAATTGCTACTGCAAAGCGTTTAGTTGCCTCCCTGCCCATGTCGATGCAGAGATTTGCCACGAAATTTAAATACTTTTCATAAAGCCTACTTCTGCTACACCTTTGTTTGTGTCCATAATTATGCTATCTTTGTCAGTCTGTGGTCTTTCTAGCAACAGCGATGGTAAATGCGCTTTGAATATGAGGGGAATGGTGGCATATACTGGATTTAGCATTTTTCTGGAGGGCTACGGGACCCCCGTGTTCTCATCTGCTGTGAATTTTTTCCTCCTGCTGCGCATGTGACTGTGCTGTGGGCTGTTAACGAGCGTCCCAACCTTCGCTTACTCTGAATTTAAGGCAATGAATGTTCCCCGCGTGTGCTGGTAGCGTTTCAGAGGCAGCGGAGAGGTGGAAGAGAGCAGAGGGCTTTTTTTCTTCTGATGTAGCTGCTCAGCGGTGCTGAACACTCAGATGACGTCCGTCTTCTTGAAAAGCGCCCGCTCAAGAGAGTGGCATTTTGGAGGTGATGTAAAGAAGGTTTTCTTTATGTTCTGCTGTTAAACGCTTTCTAGATCGTTCTGTTACTGCGCTGCAAGAGTGCTACCCTCGATCCTTCTCTTTTGGACCTGCCTTGGTGGGAAGAAAGTTGGTGGTCTGGTGGTCTGAGCCATCAGGAGTGGCTTCCCCTGGATTCTAGGAGAGCCGCCTGCGTACAGACCCTCGGGCCCTTGCGCGGGGAGCGATCTGGGAGTAGAGAGTCCGGGACAGATTCCCACTGAAGCCTGTTTACTGCTGCGGCCGAGCTCAAAATAGCGTTTCCTTTTAGGAGAGAGGTTGACGTGAGGCTTTGGGCCACGTTCCCTTGATGTGCGAGCCAGCCTTTTGGGGTTGTGTGGGGGAATCTCGGCCCATGTTGAGCTGTTAAATCTCTCTGCGCTTTTTTCTGCGTGTCGCTTACTCATCTTAATGTTCATTTTTCAGCTCCCGGCCATTATTGCAGCATCTGAAGCGCAGAGGAGACTTTTATGTGGAGCTACAAAACAGCCGGTCACCTGGATTTTGTAGGGTTTGTGTTTTGGAATCCAAGTTAAACAGAGTGTGGGATTTTGTTTGTCATGGATGGCTACAGGAAAAGCCCTGATTAATTACCATTTAGGGTAACACAAGATGAAAGACGAGGACTCCGTGTAGTAAGGTAAATTCTGCTTTTATCTTTATGTGCTAAAGGCAAGAAATCCACGGCAGATGGTATCACCGCTCTCCGGGATTATGCAATTCTTGAAAATTGCATCGAAATCCGCGACTGAGATTATGTAGTATCCTGCCTTTCGGCATGCAGCATTTAGTAGTAATTACAAAAACGCTCGAACGTTCTCACTGTGTTACTTGATGGAGGTGGGATGAGCCAATTTCGTTACTCTAAATTGCAGGGACTCTCGGATTACTGTTTGAGTTTATAGAGGCTGGAAAATGTTCAACCAGCTGCGGGGTGGAGAGACGTGGGCGTCACTCCTCTTGGGCACGAAGTAGTGATTTCCAAAGCGTAAGCTGCGAGGCTGCGGGGTGCCCCGTTGCCAATTAACATGTGTTTAATTAAAAGCTTGACAGTAAGCATCGGGGGTGGCCTGTGAGAAATCCTGACCGGCTTCCAGCGGGATGAGGAGTTTCTTTAAAACCATTCCTTTAGCCAATGTGGGTCTGAACCAGCGCAGCCCCGAGTCGGGGCTGGGGGTTGTGATGATGTTTTCCGTGTGAGTCTGGCTAGCGAAAATTCCAGTTACTTGGCCCGTTTTCAGGAGCCAGGTTCATATCCCGCACACCGAGGAGTACTGAACACCCTCGGGTATTTCTCTAAATCCCTTTTGAGGAACGGAGATATTTGCCTCTGATCTTTGCCTGCTCGGTTTCTCATTACCGGCTTGTTAATCCCCGGCTTCTGCTAAACAAGATCGGAGAGGAATTTTTACCTTCCAGCCTCGCTCTCTGCCAGTGTATCTTGTAAAGCGTACTGGATACACCAGTTTCTGGATTTAACCTGGGATTTGCTTAGACGTGAAATTAATCCGATGTCAGGATAGGGGATGAATTTTAAAACGCGATAGCTGCGTTTAGAAACTGATAGAGCTAGTTCAGAAGATGTCAGTCTGACAACGCTCGCTTTACCTTTTCGCCTGTTTAGAGCATCCCTACAGAAACTATCTCCTTTTTTTATATCTTTTAAGTTGTCTCCATCCATCTTCTCATGGTGGGCTGAGGTTTACTGAGCACCTGTTCGGTTTTGGGATTGTTCTTTGGGGATTCTCACCGTTTAGGATTTCAAAGATTCTCTTCCCAAACGCTTGACGTTTTCCAAGGTTGTCTGAATTCTGGGGGTGGTGTGATTTTTTTGCTGCCACGAGAGAGTTTCTTGTCCCGCCCCCGGGATTCGGCTGTGCCGAGGAGAACCCGGGTTCTCCCTCGTGACTTGGCAGAGCAGCTGCCGGATCCCTGGAGGAGGAGGGGGACGGGACCAGCTGCTTGTCCCCTGTCCCCGGCGGCTCTCACAAGGGGCTGTTTTTGGGAGAGCTTGCTCACACAGGGGTTTGGGGCTCATTTCCAGCCTCTCTTCGGCTTTAAATGGGGGCCAGGCTTATTTTGTTGGTAATTGGCACGTTGGTGGCAGGGTTACCAGCTTGAAAGGGCGATTCTTGAGCGCTGTGATTTTTTTATTATTTTTTTTTGACGTGTGCATTTTGATCAGAACAGATTTAAAACTAACTATTGCTCTCCCTCATCCTTTTTTGCGCCTTCTCAGGGGCAGCCTCAGGCTTTTCAGCCTCATCTCTCAGGGTGGCTGTGGCTTCACCATCAGTCCCTTCCAGATGCTCTCGTTTTAAACCCTTTCCGCTGATTCTGGACCACGCGCCAGGAACCTGACAGAGGTATTTTGGTAGAGATGCTTTTATTTATGAGAAGCTTCCTTACATTCCCCTGGGGCGGGCTGTACCCCCCCACCCCCCCACCCCATTCCTGCCTTCCAAAAGGGAGGAAAGAGTAGGAAGAACGTGGTGGCTGCCTTCACTTTTTCGAAGAGCAACCCCAGAAATGCACATTGCGGGGAGGAGAGGAGAGAAATTGCCTTTGTGCCCCCCGCCCGGGGGTTCGTTTAGGCGGGGTGGGGGAGCGTGGCTCACCCCCTAGTGCAAGGGGGGGTTACAGATCATGGCGTTGCTGCTTGGGGGTGGCATTTCCCCTGCCTTCCCTGCTGCTGCGGGAGGAAGGGGCCAGTTTATCCTTGGGGATGGCATGGCGGGGGGTGGCATGGCCGGGGGGGGTGTAGGCGGCGCGAACTACAACTCCCAGAAGGCCTTGCGGGAGGGCCAGGCCCCCATCAACCAATCAGCGCCCGCGCTGCCGCCCTATAAAATGCCACCGCGCGGCGCCTTCCGCCTCTCGTTGTGATGGCGGCTGCGGAGGGAACGTGGAGGCGCGGCGCCGGGACAATCCGCCGCCATCCGCCCTCCCCCGGGGCTCCCCCGCCACATCGGCGCCCCGTGGGCTCTGCGTCCGGGTGGCGGCGTCCCGATGGACTGTGGAGGGGCAGCGGGAGGGCCTTGCTCACTCCCTCCCGGCCTGCGGGGAAGATGGCGCCGCGGGTGAGTGCGCGGCCTGCAGGCCTGCCCCGGCCCTATCGAAGCTGCGTCTGTCTGGGTGGTGTGGCAGACGCAGTCAAAAAGGAGCCGAGAGCGATGGGTTTTTTTTTCCTCGACGGTCGCCGCTCAGTTTGAGCCTCCGTAACTGTCCGGCAACATTTCAGGAAAATACATGGCCTTGCGGGGCGGGGCTACCGAGGTGAGGGCGAGCGTCGGGGTGCCGCTGGCCATTTGCGGGAGCTGGAACCTGGCCGGGGGTGTCGGGGGGGACTCGGGGCTAGGAGAAAGCGACCACCCCAAATACCCGCTTCTGGGGTCCCAGCTGGTGCACGAGTTGGTGATAGGGGGTGGGTATCCATGATACTTTTCCTGACATCTGCCTGACGCTCCGGACTCTGTTCTTCCCCAGCAGCATCCTGGCGTGGAGGGCGATCCCAGCACACAGGATGGCTGGTGACGGCCTCGGCTCGGCAGCGCTGGGCAGGTGAGATGTGCAATCCAGGCTCTGGAATCTCCCCTTACACTGGGAATCTGGTTGCCCTCAGGGTCTCCCTTGGCCGGAGCAGCGAGCAGCCGTACTTCGTGGCCCTCTACTAGCAAGATAATGCCGGTTGTGGGCCTTGTTCCCGCTGCTCTGGATCCTCTGCAGGGCTCCTGCGCGGTGCTGGGACCCGCAGACCAGGATTTCCTGCTGCCAAGGCCCATTGGGAATATCCCTCTGGTCATTAAGAACGGCAGAATCCCTTTATTTCTTGCTCTGTCGAGATGGGTGGCATAAGAGGGGACTTTCTCCAGTGTCACAGGGCCGGGGTTGTGGCACAACCGGGGATCAAATGTGATCCGGAGGCAGTAGATGACCCTGGTTTTGCTCTGCCTGAAGCTGTATCGGGTTTTGCGGGCTCAGCGATGACTCTGCATGTTTATCCAAGAGCTGTGGCTCCCTGCAGTAGCTACAGGTCTCCAACAACATGCAAGAGCAACGGGAAGGTCTTTGACTGCTGGGCCTCTCTTGCCTCTTGCTGTCACTCGCCCCTCCTATATATTTTCAGGAATTGGGGTATTTCTTGCTTCCGAGGTGCTGGTGGTTCCTGGGTGGGGCGTGTCAGGTATGTGTACTCGTGGGTCTGCAGCTTGCTGAGGGTGTTGCGATGTTTTCCAGGGTTGCTCGCTGTTCCGGAGCTCGCTCCGCCGCTGGCTGGATAGATGCGAGGTGAGGACACGTGCCCTTCTCGGAGCCCTCAGCCTGTCCCTCCAGATCCCTTTCCCATCAGATCTGAATACCGATCTCGTGGTCGAAAAAGGAGGAAAAACAAAATTCAGACCGGTCTCGGCCTCCTTGCTGGCGAGGTCCTGCTCTGAGAGAGGCTGGTTGGAAGACAGTCCGTGTGGGCCTTGCTCCTTCGGGAGGGCTGGGGATGGGGGTGAATAAACGTGGGGCGCAGAGGGGCCGGGAGGGTCTGCTGGGGTTCGCTTGCACTGGAACCGGTTGATTCCCGGTGAATGGCGACCCGTCAACTTCAGATACTTATCTGGGGCTCTGCTTTTTTCAGGAATTCCTCGCTTAGTGGAAAAGGCTGAGAGCGTATGAACCTGTCCCTGGTGAAGGGATTTGGTTGCATCCACAGGGCCGGAATAGTGGGAAAGCCGTGACACGGAGCACGTGAGTGGCCTTTGCGGGTAATTGCCTGGTGTGTGGTGTTTGGTGAGTGGGATCTCGCCGGTCTTGGAGGACAGAGGATAGTTCAGGCTGACTGTGCCTCTGCTGGAAGTGGCCAGTGGGAATGGTCAACTTCATTAGTAAGGTTTTTAATTGGGCAGCCTGTTAGCAGAGCGTTGGTGAGATCAGTCGCGCCGCACCAGCCCTCTGAGCGCAGCCTGGTCTGTGATGACTCTGCTCTTTGGAGACTGTCGGATGAATCCTGCGGATATGGGGCTGAGGCCAGGCAGGGGAGCTGAAACCACCCCATGGAGAGAGGGCAGCAGGGAATTCCTTAACCCGGGTGAAATCCAAAGCAATGCCGAGTCAAGCATCATTCACGCTGGATTATTTTTTTTATCCCCTCTTTAGGTGGCAGTAGGGCGCGGAGCTGAGATGAGCCAGTCCCTGAGGGTTTGGTGCAAGACCGTGTTCTTTCCCAGCCCTCTCCTCGGAAACTGGCTCTGTGTAGCCAGATCTGGCTCCTTCCTGAGCCAGGAGCTCCCCCAGCTGGGAGCAGCCGCTGCGGGTGCTGCTCAGGCTCCCGTTTACCGGCATGGCAGAGCGGTCCCTGCTGTGTGGAGTTTTCCCAGGAGAAGAGCTTGGATATAAAGCATTTTGAGGGTGAATAAACGCAATCACTTGAAACTCTCGCTCTGCTTGTGTTTGGGGTGCGTTGGTTGGTCTGGAGCAACTTCTTGCACCTGAAGGTTGCCCACCCTTCACGGTGGAGTTCTGCCGCTTCTCCCCTGGCTGTCCCGGTGGGCAACTGGTGGATGACTGGGATGTGCTTTGCTCTCCTGGAAATCAATGTCTCTGCCTGTGAACGTCGGTGCTCATCCTAAATGGAGTTCCTGCCCGAGGGAGGTGGTGCGAAAGCCCGTTGGACACTGCAGCCACCTTGACCAGCAGCATCTCTTCTGCTGGAACCCCCCCTCTGGGGCGGTGGGTCCCTGGGGCGCAGGAAATGCTCCTGGGGAGTCAGAGGAGCATGGAGCGGCTCCTTCCCCGGGCGAGGGCCGTGTCTCACCGTGTCCAACGTTCTCTGCTGCAGCCCCGGTGACTCCCGTCGCCTGTTTTCTCCCGATGGAGAGCAAAAGGGGGTGAAAACAGCCCCAGAGCTGTCGCGGGGGGGCTGTTATTGCCTGTCTCTGCCCGAGGGGGAGGGCAGGGCGATGGCAAAGTCCCCGCGCCGGCTGTTAGCAGAGAGAACCTTTGTCCTGGGGATGCAGTCGGTTCCTCTGACCCCTCTTCCCCTCTCCCCTTGGGGATACAAAAGCCCCTTTTCCACGGAGCTTGTGTCCCGTTTCCCCCCCCGCTCCATGATTTTGGCTTCCCCGGAGGCATCAGCCCCTCTTCGGCAGCCTCTTTGTATTCCCGCAGCCTGGCTGTCACTGTCTTTGTCACCAAAGCCAGACAGCGGGACAGACAGACCTCGTGTGTGACAGCACCAAACAGCGTCCTGGGGACAGGAGGACAAGGATGGGGCCAGCAGCTTCTCCCTCCTCCCCGTGACAGTTTGTTTGTCCACCCGGGGAAGGTGCTGCGGGGTGGGGACAAGGCTGGAGACCTGTCCCCAGCGCTGCCAGCACAGCAAATCCCCGCCAGGTCGGGATCTGGCCACCGAGCGCAGCCGCCAGCATGGGGACGGGTGCCCCCCAGGACCCCGACCTCGGGGGACACTACCAGTTCCGTGTCATCGTGCTGGGGGACGCGGCAGTGGGGAAGTCGTCGCTGCTACGCTGCTTTGCGGAGGGTCCGGCCGGGGGGGCGGCCACCCCCTGCCCCACCGTCGGCGTGGACTTCTACAGCCGCACCATCCCCTTGTCACCCGCCGGCAGGGCCAAGCTGCAGCTCTGGGACACAGCCGGCCAGGAGAGGTTCAGGTGAGGTGGGGACACAGGGGAGGGGGACACAGCCCCCACGCGGGACCCCAGCACCCAATGGACTCGTCCCCCCCACCCCGGGGTGGGTGTGAAGTCCCCGGCCGGGCGTGTGGGGACGGTGACGCTTTAGGGGACGGTGGAACCCTGCGGTGAGCTCGGGGAGAAGCTGGAGCTGGTTTTGGGGAGCGGCCAAAGGAGCAGGGCTGGGTGCTGCTCCTGGGGTCCCACTCTTGGCGTCCTGGTCCTGGGGTGCTGTTTCCGGGGTGATGGTCCTGGTCCTGGGGTACCAATCCTGAGGTCCCAGTCTTGGGGTACCAATCCTGGGGTCACAGTCGTCATCCTGGGGTCCCACTCCTGGGGTGATGGTCCTGGTCCTGGGGGCCCGGTCCTGGGATGATAGTCCCAGTCCTGGGGTCCCAGTCCTGGGGTCCTGGTCCTGGGGTGATGTTCCTGGTCCTGGGGTCCCAGTCCTGGGGTGATGGTCCTGGTCCTGGGGTCCCATTCCTGGGGTGCTGGTCCTGGGGTGCTGGTCCTGGGGTCCCAGACCTGGGGTGCCAGTGCTGGGGTGCTGGTTCTGGGGCGATGGTCCTGGTGCTGGGGTACCAATCCTGGGGGCCCAGTCTTGGGGTCCCGATGCTGGTCCTGGGGTTCTGGTCCTGGGGTCCCGGTCCCAGTCCTGGGGTGCCGTTGGGCTGGGGCCGGGTGATTCCCTCCCTGATCGCATCAGGCCGGAGCCGGGAGTGTGAAGGAGGCTCGAATGGAGCGCGAGGGGCTGGCGAGGCAGGAGCTGTGGCTGGAGCCGGGGGGGGGGTGGTCCCGCGCTGCCCCCATCCCTGGGAGCCTCCTGGGGGCCCCAGGTTGGTCTGGGTGTGCCCTGTCTCTGCCCTGTGCTCAGCCCCATCGGCACCCACGCCTGGGTGCTGCCCCGTCCCCACCGCACCCCGGCCTGGGGTGGGGGGTGAGAGGGATCCCCGAGCCCCTACAAAACCCTTCCGGAGCTCCCCAGTCTGGAGGGGGGGGGATGCTGAATGGAAAATTGGGGTGCAGATGGTCTGGGCAGGTCTCCCCTCCCTGCTCCTGAGGTCCCAAAAGTCCCCCGAGTCCCATCCTGGAGCGGTGGGTGCAGGGGCTGGGGGGTGCCGGGGTGTCCCCCAACCACCACCCCCCCCCGTGGTGTGCCCAGGTCCATCACCAGGTCCTTCTACCGGAGCGCAGCGGGGGTGCTGCTGGTGTTCGACCTCACCAACCGCGCGTCCTTCGAGCGCGTCCCCGAGTGGCACCGCGAAGCCGCCGGGGACCGTCCCCCCGCCTTCGTCCTGGTGGGACACAAGTGTGACCTGGTGGCCCAGCGAGCCGTGTCGGCGGAGGAGGCCGGGCACCTCGCCGCCAGCCTGGGCATGGTGGCCTTCGTGGAGACCTCGGCCCGCGGCAACCTCAACGTGGAGCTGGCCTTCCAGACGCTGGCGGGGGGCATCCAGCAGGCGCTGGGCCGGGGGGGGGTCACCCCTCACCGGGGCTGCGGTGGCATCAGGCTCATCCCCAGCCGCAGCCGCCCCCGGCCCCCGGCGCGGGGGGAGCCGCGGCAGCGCTGCCAGTGCTGATGGGGACGGGGGGGGGACACACAGGACCCTCCACTCCTGCCCTTTCGCAGGGGTGGAGAGATTTGTGTGTCCTCCCCTGCCCTTGGGTGATGCACGGGGCTTCGTGTGTGCCCCCCCCCAGCCCTTGGGTGATGTGCGGGGCTTTGTGTCCCTCCCCCAGGTTTATTTCCAGCTTTGATTTGGGGGCTCTGAAAAAATACTAAAATACTGCTCCCCCGCAGGAGTGTTTTTAATAAACTTGAGGCTTTTCCACATTAAATAAAGGCTGCGGCGAGTGCCGGACCCCTCGCAGGGCCACGCCACCGTGCTCAGCTCAACTCATGACATGGGTGAGATGCTTTGGCGGGGGGGGGGCTGGGTTGCGGATGGGGTGAGACACCCCCCAAATCACTGTGTCACTCAGGCCTCGTGTCCCAGGGCCACCCCCTTGGAAAATGGCACCAGGAACCCCCTCCCGGAGTGCTTCCAGCTGGATGGAGCCAAGGAAAAAGGGATGAAAGGGGTTCCAGAAGGGGCCAGCCAGCAGCCATGGCGGGCGGGAACGCCTCCTGGGTGGAGGAGCCCGGCGCTGCCTGCCCGTACAGGCGCCCGGCGCGGGGGCGGCGGGTGACGGAGGCGCCGATGGAGCCGCGGTGGCAGTACCAGTTCCGGGTGATCATGCTGGGGGACTCGACGGTGGGGAAATCCTCGCTGCTGCGGCGTTACACCGAGGGCGTCTTCCTGGACGCCGTCAACCAGACGGTGGGGGTGGATTTCTACGTCCAGTTCGTGGAGCTGGAGCCGGGGATGCGGGTGAAGCTGCAGTTCTGGGACACGGCCGGGCAGGAGCGGTTCAGGTGGGTCCGGCTCCGGCCATGGGGCAGGGTGGGGAGGGGGTGATGGAGACGGGTGTGTCCCCCCCCCCCGGGATTTGGGGTGGGATGGCGAGATGTTGTGATTCCCAACCCTGGGCAGGGCCTGGATGGGGCTGTGTTCCCCCCCACCCATGCCCTATGGGTGAGGAACCACCGTGCCCCACACCGGGCAGGCTGCAGGGACCCACGTGAGCCAAAGCCAAGGCTGTTTCCATGGAAAGGAGCCCTCGGGGTTGCCTTGTAAACCCTTGCTCCAGCTCCAAAGGGAGTACGGGACCCCCCCCAGCACCCCTCTGCCCCCCTCCGTCTGCGGAGGGCTGGGGGAAGAGGCTCGGAGCCCACAGGGCTCGGCTGCCGGGAGCCTTCACACCCCACCGCCCCACACCGCCAAGGCTGCCCGCGCCGGCCAGGCTGGCGCTGGGGACAGGGGGACTCTGGGGGGTGGCTGCAGGGGACGGGAGAATGGCAGACCTAGGGCTAAAGGGGACAGCCGAGCTCTGGGGCCATGGCTGCAGGGGACAGGAGAGCTCCAGGGACACAGTTAAATGGGATGGGAGAGCTCTGGGGACAGGAGAGCTCCAGGAGCATGGCTCCAGGGGACGGGAGAGCTCCAGGAGCATGGCTCCAGGGGATGGGCAAACTCAAGGGACATGGCTCCAGGGGATGGGAGAGCCCTGGCGACATGGGTGAAGGGGATGGGAGAGCTCCGGGGACGGGAGAGCTCAAGGGCCATGGCTGCAGGGGACGGGAGAGCTCCAGGGAAACGGCTCCAGGGGATGGGAGAGCTCAAGGGCCATGGCTGCAGGGGACGGGAGAGCTCCAGGGACATGGTTAAAGGGGATGGGAGAGCTCCAGGGACATGGTTAAAGGGGACAGGAGAGCTCCGGGGACATGGTTAAAGGGGACAGGAGAGCTCCGGGGACATGGCTGCAGAGGATGGGAGAGCTCCGGGGACAGGAGAGCTCCGGGGACATGGCTCCAGGGGATGGGAGAGCTCCAGGGCCATGGCTGCAGAGGATGGGAGAGCACTGGGGACTTGGCTGCAGGGAACGGGAGAGCTCCGGGACCATGGCTCCAGGGGATGGGAGAGCTCCAGGGCCATGGCTGCAGGGGACGGGAGAGCTCCAGGGCCATGGCTGCCGGGACCAGCCGAGCTTTGGTGGCCGAGCAGGGGCAGAGATGCTCAGACCACTCGCTGGCACACCAAAAGGGACGATTCTCCTCGCTCTTACGGTGGTTTGAGCGCGGTGTGCGGCTGCGGAGGGCAGGACCCGGGCTGGGCTGCGCCGCAGGTGGGGGAGCTGCTGCCCAGGGCAGCCCCGGGGGCTCCTCACCCCGTTTCTCTTCCCCCCCCCCCTCCCAGATCCGTGACTCGCTCCTACTACCGTAACTCGGCCGGGGGGATGCTGCTCTTTGACCTCACCAACCGCGCGTCCTTCGAGAGCGTCCGGCAGTGGCACCGGGAAGTGACGGACACGGTCCAGCCCTTCCGCATCGTTTTCTTGCTGGTGGGGCACAAGAGCGACCTGGCCGGGCAGCGGCGGGTGGGCAGGAGGGAGGCGGAGAAGCTGGCGGCCGCGCTGGGGGTGCAGTACGTGGAGACCTCGGCCAAGGACGCCAGCAACGTGGTCCAGGCTTTCCAGATGTTGACCGTGGCCATCTACCAGGCGCTGCAAACGGGGCGGCTGGCTGCCACCGAGGCGTGGGACGGGGTGAAGTGCAGCATCCCGCTGCCGGCGTCGCTCAAGGCTCGGGCGCCGGAGAAGGAAGAGAAGCGGAAAAAATGCTCGTGCTAAAACCGGGGACACCGGCAGCCTGTCCTCGGGGTGGGGGGGCGCTGGGACACTCCGGGCTCCGCGCAGGGCGTGAGGCAGAGGTGGAGCGGCTGGCGACGGCTGGGGCGCATTAAACACCCCCTGTTCACCCCCGCGCCTGCCCGTGTTTTCCTGGGGAAGGGGAAGCAGCCGGCGCCGAGGCTGCCCAGGGGAAGGGTGAAGTCCCCAGGCAGGACAGGTTCGGGGGCTGCAGAGAGGTTTGTGTCCCCCCTTTCCCCTATTTTCTCTCCAAACCCCTTTCTGCAAGGCTGCGTCCACCCTCCCCTCCCAGGGAGAGGAACCACGGGTCCTCCCGGCACCCCATGTCCTGCCTCGGATCAGCATTGATCCGAATCCCCTTTCACCGCCCGACCCGTTCGCTCAGAGCTCGGGAGGACAAAGCGCCCTGGTCTGAGCGGCTCCTACGGCTCCCCCGAGCTGGAGCAGCCACTGAACAACCCCACGTCCCCCCCCCAGCAGCAGCCGAGCGCGGCCCCGGGCACCCAGACAGGCCTCGGCTGCGTTTACCGCAGTCCTTGGGCTCCGCAGGGAGGAGGAGAGAGCAGCCGTACCGGTTTCTGAACTACAGCCAAGGCAGTTTCCCCCGTAGCCCCGGCTGGAGCTGACGTTCACCACTTTGAGCAGAGCAGGCAGGAACAGGCAGGACGACGCGGCATTTCTTGATGTCCCAGGCGAGGAGAAAACCCGGATCGCCGTGATTTCTTGTCCTCAGTCACCCTGTCCCACTCCAAGCGATGGGCAAACTCCTCACCCCGGGCTGGAGGGGGAGGGAAGGCGCCGTCCCAGCCCCATCAGCGCGGCAGAGGCGGCCAAATCCATCCTTCCAGTCCCTCCAAAGCCCAGGGCAGGAGACCTCGGAGGCAAACAGCAGAAACCAGGCAACGGGGAGGCCGCCCATGGCACTCGCACTCCCTCCCCGCGCTGTTTGGAGAGCACGAGGCCGCGCGACGGGTTTAGATTAATAATTTCTTTATTCATGTAAAACAAACGCAAGTATTTATATAAACACTGACATTACAAAGTACTGGAGCAGGTAGGGGCAGGAAGAAGGAAACAAAAACCTCTACAGATGCTTCTAATACTGTCCCACACAAGATCAAAATGCTCTGTCCCTTGGATAATCACTTATACGATAAACCACTTTCAAGTCACAAATAAAAGTCTTTGTTTTGAGATACGTTGCGCTCTTTAGGGGCAATGAGGAAGGGGGCGTAGAATGTTTTTGGCAGATCTCCTCATAAAGTCAAGATATTGCTGCACCGTTAATAAAAAATATATGCTTCTCTGTAAAGCATTAAAAAAAATATCCCATGGATGGCATCGTGGAGGCTTTAGTGGAGAGGCAAATATCCCAAAATGCACTGGCGTCTTCTCCCGGCTCTTCCCAGGGGCTATTTCTTGGTAGTTTTGCGAATCAGTGCCATTCTCTGTAAGAAGAAAGAGAAAAACGTGGGAAGCGGAGCGTCTCAGACAAGGTTCCTGCAAAACAACCTGCAGGAACAAGGGATGTCGGGTTCTCTCAGGACACTGCCTGACTCGTTTCCACACAGGTCTTTCAGGTCTGTTTGAATGTTAATGGGGTCCCAAGCTGGAGCCAGAGGAAAAGGAAGCGTCTGTGCTCCTCTCCCTGGCACGCGGGGTTGGAAAGTGAAACACCGACACGAGCGAGGGGCAACGGGATTAAACAGAGCAGGGGATCAAACCCCACTTCAGGGCCTCCCCGCTGCTGCTGCGGGAGCTTCAGAGGGGAGATGCTGGGAGGGCTGGAGCCCCTCTGCTGTGGGGACAGGCTGAGAGAGCTGGGGGGGGCTCAGCCTGGAGAAGAGAAGGCTCCGGGGAGACCTTCCAGCCCCTTCCAGTCCCTAAAGGGGCTCCAGGAAAGCTGGGGAGGGACTCTGGATCAGGGAGGGGAGCCATGGGACCAGGGGGAATGGTTTTGAACTGAAGGAGGGGAGATTTAGATGAGATCTTGTGAAGAAATTCTTGGCTGTGAGGGCGGTGAGCCCCTGGCCCAGGTTGCCCAGAGAAGCTGTGGCTGCCCCATCCCTGGAGGGGTTCAAGGCCAGGTTGGACGGGGCTTGGAGCAACCTGGTCTGGTGGGAGGTGTCCCTGCCCAGGGCAGGGGGTGGCACTGGGTGGGCTTTAAGCTCCCTTCCAACCCGAACCATTCTGTGATTCTATGCAGTATCCTCCATAAACTCCAACAGCTCCTGCAGGGCAGCTCCTCCCTGGCTCCGACCGGACACTTAAAAAGCGATGGCCCAATTCAGCAAAAGCAAAATTAAGGGTAAAAATCCCCAGAGCCGTCCAGCTCCAATCTACAGCTGCGATCCCAGGACAACGGCGTGCTCTCTGACCGTCCCAGGCCCTTAGCCTTTTTGCAGCTGTTGAAATTCTTACGGTGGTGAGCAGCCCAGAGTCGCCGGCAATGTGTTTTCAGTCCCTTCTGCACAACAGAGCACACGATCTGCCAGGGGGCAGCTGACAAGCGACTGCCTGCAGCTCTCAGCTGGTTTTTAACCCTTCCAAGCTGGGCTGCCCTTCAGAGAGCGAGTGCTGCTGCTGCTCTCAGGGCACAGCCAGCACTGCACCACCACAGAGGAGCCAGAGCAACCTCAGTCCTCTCCGCGCAAACAGACAAGGAGACTCTGGAAGTTATTCCAAGCCCAAACCACTTGGAAGAGGCTACAAATTCACGTTGTGCCAGGAGTCCAAGGCCACCCTCCCCGCATCAGCCTTCTACCATGCGATTCTCCGTGTTACTGAGGGCTCCTTACCTGTTTGTGAGCTTCTGTAGTGCAGGCTTTTTTGTAGGGCCTGATTTCTTCCGAACCAAAGCCCGGGATCCACATGTTCCACTGACGCTCTGGAAGAGAGAGAGCGCAGGTCAGCACACCCCAACCGCCCACCGCAGGAGCATCCCTCGTCACCACAAACATACCGGCAGCACGTCTGCCCGGAGCCGGTGCTAGAGACGTGCTGGTGAGCTGTGTTCCAGCTATAAAAGCTTCCCAAAAGCAGAGCAGCAGAGGGCTGCACAACATTAAACACGGTAAAAACGCAGTCCCCTGTGGCAGGGACCTTCCAACACCGGGTGATGGACAGCTAAAAATTGCAAAATTTGGAGAAGGGACGGTGAGGGGCAGCAGACACCTCGTTCACCCCCTGATTATTAAGCCATTATTCAATAGCGACGAATCTGTAGCTACTCACAGGTTTCCACCCCAACGCCGCGGCCGTGCCCCGAGTTCAGGGCACGAGCCCAGCTCTCAGCAAAGGGGGGAAAAATTAAATCACCCACCGAGATGCAACTGGACGTCTTTGACTTCCAGGGTGTTCGACTTGCGATGCCGCGCAAGCTGGCAGGCAGCCGTCACCACGCTCTCTATGAAATCATCGGCGATCTGCAACAGCATCTGTGGCAGAACAAGGACAACAACCAGTATTATCAGTGCCGAGCAGCTGAAATTATGCAGAAAGTATGAAAATTAAGACGCAGAAGCTAGGATTTCAAAGGTGGTTGCTACAATTGCCGTTTTAAAACTCTTTTTGACACCGAGACACAGATACAGACACGGATAGCTGAAAGCTGCAGCGAACATCAGAATATGGCAGCTTTATATGAACCAACCCTCCCTGCCTCGGACAAAGGGCCGCCGGGGCGTGAAAAATCCCAGATTAGCTCTTTTTGCAGCCCCTGCCATGGGTCGATACTTACTTCCTCCACGTCTTCATCCAGCTGCTCGTTCGGATCGACCTCACGCACCAGGTCCTGCAATTTCTTCTTGGTTAAAACCTGGGCGCGGGGGAGAAGAGGAACAATTTACTGCCCTATTTTAGCAAAGCAGCTGCTCACGCAGCACAGCCATAAAAGACCTCCTCCCCCACCCCCACCCCCCCCTCCGAGGCCCAAAACACACGTGTTGACACAGCGTATCAGCTCAGGAATGGCAGAGATAAGAAATATCAGGCGTTAAGGAGTTATTTTCAAGCCCCTGTGGTTGCTCTGACCGGAAAGTGGAATGCAGCAGGCCAGGATAAATAAGTCTCCTGCACCAAACTGGCACTGAAACACCACGAGGCTGCGGGCAAGAGGGGACAAAGGCAGAACTAGAAGTCTTAAGGGGCAGACAGCAAGCGCAAGCAAACTATTCGTGACCAAATGAAGTACTTCCATGGCTCTAGCGCTTATCACCTTTAGCGTTTCAAATGGAAAACACGAGATACGAGAGCACTGGGTTATTCTAGGGCAGAAGGCAGCACCCTCTCAGCCCAAACATGGCAGGGAGCAGAAATTATACTGCTGCCGAACAGCAGCGGGGGCCCTAGTTAGTCTTATTGGGTATGGATGAAAGTTGTCACCACTGATCCCTCGGCCTGGTGAGATGAACCAGACACAGGCGGGAAATTCCTGCCCTTCCTGGTGCCCTTACACCAACGGTGAAACTGCTGTGCGTGTGTTTGTGTCAGGGCGTTTGTACTCTTCGCAGAGCGGTCACGGTGCCAACGAAGCCCGCAGAGAGACCAGGGTGCGTTCCGGGAGCACTTGCTGGGCAGCAGCATATTTTACGCATGTCAAAGGCTCGACACCAACAAGCAAACACGCAACTCAGCAGCTCCTGGCACCAACGCTGCCTCTCGCACCATCCCCGTAACACAGAGGCTACAAACCTGCACTTCTATTTCTCCCATGTAAACCACATTTAAGAATTTCCCAATTATGTCCCCAAAATACATTCTCCTGAGACTGAAAAAACCTCTACACCTACAGCGTCCATACCCCATCCAGCCTGAAGAGAAGAAACACATGAAGACGTTTGCTCGCTCCGTAACTGATACTGTACTAGACATTATGTTTTTGCTGATAGTTTAAGGAAGGAATTAAGCCGGGGCAGGTCTGAGCATCTCCCCCATTGTCCTAAAATCGGGGATGAAATTACCTGGTTGCTTTCAGGACTGAGCCGTCCTCCTCCGCTGGGCGTCCCCGGCATCTTTGCCACGGTGGTGCTGTTGGCCATGGAGCTCTGCGGGGGAGTGCTGGCTGGTTCTGGCTTTATGGAGGAGAAGTTGGAGAGGTTGATCAAGGTAGAGGGGCCAAACTGGTTCATAATCTGTTGGGCTTTAGCTTTTAGATCATAAAGCTTATCTAGGTCCTGCTTCTTCTTGGGGTTGTGGGGACCCAAACCAATCAACTGGAAAAGGAAACAAAAGCCAGAGTTAGCAAACAGAAAGAATTCAACAGGGTGATCACATCTTTGGTCAAGAGTGAAACCGTAGTGTCCTGACGGGGCCCAGAGGTTTATAGAGGAGTGGGTCTCTCTGGCCACAGCAAGAAGGGACGAGCAATGTTTAGAAGAAGAGAAAACATTCCCTGTTATATGGAATATGAAGTTTGCCACAAGAAGGACAGCGGCTGCACGCCGCGCACTGACAAGAGGCAGCACCTCTGCAGCGGCACTGACCCGCCTGCTCCTTCCTTGGGATGAATCCCATGCGCGTGTCCACCCCTCGCCCTCCGGTCAGGGCCTTTCGGAACACATTTCACTTGGACCACAAAGAGCTTCCAGGAAAAGAACACGCAAAGAAGATTTAACTAAAGGACACGGCTTGCTCCTGCGGCAGCGATGCAGGGGAACGGAACAGCAGGCACAGCGTTTGGGTTCTCATCTCCACGCTCCGTGGGCCTGAGAAGAAGACAGGGTTCAAGCTCCCTTGGGTGTCCGCCACAGGGTAGAGGTCTCGTTTTTGGCAACACTTCAAGCCTGACCCACAGCGATCCCTCGATGGCAGCTTGTATCAGTTCGGTTTTGGTTCTGAGAGCACAAGTCTGGGTAACTCAGAGGTAACGTGACAGAGAAACACACGCAGACACCCACACCTTCGATTTGTTCTTCCCACACCGGGCAACCGACAGCCGCAGTAAACGAAGTCAGGTTTACTGAGCTGTTAATGGTGAACCAGAAGTGAGTTGTGGCAGCTTAACTGGTTACCCAGATCTTCCAGGTTCACCCTTTGGTGCCGACGTTGTTCAGGTTACTGGCCACCGAGCTAACACACAGACTGACTGGCAACTCCTATATTTCATGGCTGGAAGGCTCTAAAACCCCCCGACTGATGAAGCTTTGCTCTGCCTTTACTGCTCTGTGAGAGAAAACTCATCCAAACCCTGGGCCTTCCACCCCCACAAGCGGTGTGGGCAGCAGTGACAGGTCTGTCACGTGAAAGGAGCATTTAAGGAACGGTTTGATGTAAAAGCCCCTCACTCAGCGGCTGCAGCAGCTGCCGTTGCGCCCAGAGACGGGCGAGAAGCAGCCGCTGAGAGCAGACGCCTCCTCTGAAAAGCCCACACGTTCCAGGGTGAACTTACACATGAGAGAAGAGGAGAGTTTGTTTAAACAGCTTTACAGCACGTTCACGTACAAAGCGATGAGCGGAGCGTCTGCCACCTGAGCTACAAACACGTTTTCCCTTCATCAGAGCAATCTTTGTTAGTCTGGATTAATTCATACCAAAACACAAACCAGAAATCACACGGGAGTACTTAGAAACGGCTGCTTTAGTGCTTCATTCTAGGGCACACTCATGCACTGCCGCACCTACAGACACGGAACCCTTTTAGGAGGATTTATATCCAAGACACATTTCTGTAGCGCCCTCAGCAAGTTCCTAGCTCAATTTTAACTAATTAAAGATGGAAAATCATTACAATCACACCCTAAAACCCCTCAGATGGCATTGCTGGACGAGGAGCTCAGCACAAGATCAGGATTCAGTGTGCTAGTCTTGCTTTTAGCTCAGGCTGATCACCCCAACACCTCACTTTACAAATCCAGAAAGCAGGAATTCTTATCCACCATGCAGGGGAGAAAGCTCCGAAATCCTTGGGCAGAAAGCACTTTATTAGCATAAAGTCGCTTTGTTCGTTTATTCACGGATCTTATCGCACCCCTTTGCGTGCCATTAAGATCACCAAACGCAAAACTAATGGGATGCGCAGATTCCCGGGACAAATCCCACATGCCGGCCCCGTGGCAAGCCCCCGGCGCTTTACTTACAGCTATCTGAGTGTCTAGATCTTTAATTACATCAGCAACCGCTGTGGGGCCGGTGAACGGAGAGGCCATTTCCCAAAGCCTTCCCAGTACGTCAGCAGTCAGCGATAACCTACTCTCGCTTCCTCCTCTTCCATATAACTCTCATTCCTACAGGAACACCAGATATTTTTTGTATCACCCATTCTATTGTAAGATCGCAAGGGGAAACAGCTTCACGCAAGAGAGGACGCATTGTCCTTACTATGTCGTGAGAGGGTTTATCTATCAGAAGATATTACACAATCACGAGCGTACGCTGCTGCAGAGGACGAGGCATCTCCCAGGATCCTGAAGCAGGAGCAGAAATTTGGCCAAATTCCATTTTTCTGTCAGAAGACAGAGTATCTTGGTATCTGCTGTCAGCAGCGATGCGCAGGTGAGCCCGGCAGCTTCCCTCCGCGGCAGGAATAGGTCTGCTGGCCGCAATTAGCACCACCGACCTGCTGTAACTCGTTAGCTTTGACAGCCCAGGGTTACAGCTGTAATTAAAAGTCTACATTAAAGCCAAACAAACCTTTTTGTCACATTCCTTGGAATGCCGAGAGGGCTCCCACTTCCATTAAGACATAACGATTTTCACCAAATATTTAAATAGTTTTGCAAAGGACCGTCTGGCAGATCTTTGGTGTCTTTGGGTGTCTCTTTATTGTTAATAGAGAGAAAACTGGGAAAGTTCTTGGGTTTTGCTTTAGTATTATAAATGTGAGAAAAAGCCCTTCCTTACACTGCTCAAGGAAGTATCTGTTACAAGCACTGATCTTTTAGGTGCACTAGTTTAAATGAAACAAATAAGAAAGGCCTTTTTCCCCCCCTTGGATGTGTTTGTTAGATGCTGAAGGGTGGCTCAAACCTCCTTCCTCCTCGCCTCACAGCTTCCAGCTTCGCCTTTTACCCCCAAAGCACCAACACTTGGCATCTAGGGAGCCAACAGCTCCACACACGCCGCTCTCAGAGGTTTTCTTCCAGCCACCAACTTGAGGAGCCCACCAGCCCCATGTCTGCCCACAGGGAACGCCGTTATGGGGCCGAACGAAGCCTGCCCGTGCCAAAGCATTCCCGGGGAGTCGCGGCCAAAGCCATGGGGAAGAGCCAAGGAGACAAGGTCACCGACGGCCGCCCGGAGCCCACGCCAGGGCGGGCCCCGCCTGTCAGGGTTGCGGGGGTCTCCCCTCAGGCCCCTGACCGCCACAGGGGTGGGGGTTCTGAACACCGGCTGCAGGCCCGGCCCGGCACGGAGAGCGGCGGGCACGGCCTGCCGCGCCCACCCCCACCTCCCTCCGCCTTTTAGGCGGGTGTAAAGCAGCTGGAGCCTCTCCCCCACCTGGGGAAGGACCCTCCCGAGCTCCCCCCAGCCGTCCCGTACCTCCCCATGACCCGCTGGCGGACCGAGCCACCGCCGCCGGCTGCGCTACCTCCGCTGCGCTCCCCTGAGCCCTTCCGGGGGCACCGCCCGCCACCACCCGGAAACACTTACTCAGCGCCGCCAATCAGGAGCGAGCCCGCCGCGCCCGCCAAAGGCGCTCCCCACCCCCTCGGTGAAGGCGCGGCCGGGGTGGGGAGGACGGACGCCCCAGCATGCCCCGCGCGATTTGCATACGGCGCGGGGGGCCAGCGAGGCGGGGAAACGGCAGTTTTGAGGGGAAAAAAGGTAGAAATGGCGCAAAGAAGCGCGTGAAAAGTGAGGAGAAAGAGAGGAAAAATAGGGATGTGACACTGTGCTCTGATAGAAACGCGTGGCTCGCCGTGAGGTCGATAGCACCCTGGCGCTTTCCGGTGGCGCCGGGGTGATAGTTCGGGTTTTAAAAAGGGCTTCTGCCGTGCGTGGCACGGGGGGGCCGCACGGCCGCCCTCGCGGAATCGACATCAAGAGATTTCGGAAGCACAATTTTTGTACTAGGGGGTCGCCGGTAACCGCTTGTTCCGGCGCCCTGTAACGTGTCGGCGTCAGAAAAAAGGCAAGAGGGGGGTGGTTGTGGCTGGTGGTCGTAGCGGGCCCGCAGGGAGGTGCGAAAGGTCAGCGTACAGAGAGAGAGAGATAGATATATACGCGCATATATATTTAAATAGGATTGTTCTTAAAAACACTTTTTCCCACCCACCCACCCCGTACACCCCCCCAGGACTGTGGGGAAGGTTCGCGGCCAAGCGCCGCCGCTGCGTGCTCGCCCTCCTCACAAGGCTTCGTGGTACACGTGCGAGAGGGGACAGTCCCCCAGCTGGGCCCCCTCGGGAGAGGGGACGTCCCCCGCAGTCCGCTCCGTGCCCCTGTCCCCAGGTCGGGGGGTGGGTGCGTCGTACCCCACCGGGGGGGTGCAGGGGAGCCCTGTGATGCCGCGGGTGCCATCGGGCTCGCTGAACGGTGTGGCGTACTCGGGCTCAGGTGGCAGCGGCTCAGCATACTCGTGGTATTTTCCCGGCACGTCATAGTGGCTCATGACCAGCGGCAACGTGTAGCCCTCGTCCAGCAGCGGCTTGAAGGTGGAGGGGCCCGTCTGGCTGCTGGGGCTCAGCTGCACCAGGTCTGGCTCGGCGTACTCTGCGAGGGGGATGGCGGGCTCTGAGCTGGGGACAGCACGACTGTCCCCACAGCAGTCATGGTGCTGTTCCAGATGTAGGTGGGATGGGGGCACCCGTGGGTGGGATGGGTGGAGAAAACGGGCACATCTGGACCCCGGGGACTGGGAAAAGCTGGGCAGACAGGCGTCAAAACGCACGGGGATGGGCATGTCCCTCTGCCCCAGCACAAAGCGGGGCTCCCAGTGCCCTCTGGCCACCTTCCAATGCCCGCGGCTGTGTCTGAGGTGGAATAATAATAAAGATAAATAATAAACCCTGACAGGATCTCCCTGTTGCGCAGGACCATGATGAAGGACAGGGGTTGGATCAGAGTGGTGCTGGGGGAAGAATGGGGACCCCAGGGTGCAATGAGGGGATCATGGCTCCAGCTCTGGGCTGAGGGACGTGTTTGCGCCCTGATGCCCCCATTACCTGGTGAATGGGTCTGGCTGAGGTCCGCCGGCACTGCTGCCGTGGGGAAGGAGGCCAGCGCAGAGCCGGGGGGCGGCAGGCTCTGCAGGGAGCACACCGGGCTCGACTCCAGTTTGGGGTACCCTGAGCAGAGAGCAGAAAGCCCTGGTTGTCACACGTTGTCCCTTGGGGACAGGCAGCACCATGCCTGGGGGCAGACTGGTGCCCCATGGGTGGGATGGCTCAGGGGTCTGCAGCAGCACTGGTTAAACCAGCTGCACCCCTCCTGAATTTGGTCCCACGGCATGGCAGGACCCTGGGGGAGGGGTTGGGGACACTTTACCTTTCGTGATCCCGCAGCTCAGCTCCGCCGCCGGCTTTCTGTCAAGGAGAGAACGAGATGGGGGTGAGGGGTCCTGACCACCCCATGCCCATCATCACCCGCTGCACGGGAGGCTGCACCATTTGATACCCGGTGAGCAGCCAAACGGAGCCACCGGGCTTTCGGAGGTGGCAATGCCGGGTCCCCTGAGGCGAAGCAGGGGCACGATGGGACCCACCTCTTCCTGCGGCAGAGGAACGCCAGCAGCAGGAGGCTGGAGCAGAGGAGCACGAAGCCGCCAATGAGCAGCATCACCAGCAGTGTGGAGCCTGGGGAGGGAGGACAGCGTCAGCCCCCAGGTGCTCCATCCCACCCCTCTGCACCCATGGGTGCCAGGAGCCCACCCGGGGCCACGAGAGAAGGAAAATCAATGTGTTGTCATGGAGAATTCTTAAAGCCCAAGTGGGTCCATCCGTGCCTGGTGCACCCACAAGACACGGCTGGGCCCCAAGGACAGCCCCCCATGGCACCCACCTGCCTTTTCCGGGTCCAGGGCAACACCGGGGATGGGGGTGTGGCTGGCCGGGCGGCTGGTGGGAATGGGGACCTCCTTGGGGACGCTGGGCACTGTGGGACAGAGCAGGGACCGTGAGCGTGGCACCACTGCCCGGTGCATGGGGAGGCGGAGATCCTCAGGGGCCGTTTGGGATGTAGCGGGGTGCGGGTGACAGCTCTTGCCGAGGGGCTCACCATAGGGCCGGGGCGCGCGGACCCGTGCTGGCTGGCACCCCACCAGGGCCACCTTCAAGGCCACGCGCTGGTGCCAGCTCTGGGGTGTGACACGGATGTAGCGGGCTACGATGGGGGGGATGAAGGCGTTGGAGACCTCCCCATAGCTGTCAGCGTTTCCTTCAAAGACCTGCCAGAGGGGTGAAGAGGCCACCGATGGCCACACATCCATGGGCAGGGGGACTGTGCCCCCCACCCTTTGTCCCCTCCATGCCCACCTTGTCCTCCTGGCCACTGCTGCCTCTGTAGGGTCTCCAGTTCTTCCCGTCACGGCTGGAGGAGACCCGGTAGGACGTCACGTAGTAGTCATACTGCTCAGAGGAGCCCTTCGTGATGATGCCTGTTGGTGCAGGGAGAGCCCGGGAGGGGTCCCTGCTGTCAGCTGTGGGGTGTGGGGCTGCAGAAGGGCTCAAGGGGACCACCCTGCGCCCCAACATGCCCCATTGCATGGGGCAGAGCTTTCCCAGCTGGAATAACCTCCAGCTCTGGGATACCCAGGTCTGCTGGGAGGGGACAAGGGGGGCAGGACATGTCACCTCCCCCTGGGGAACCCCTCCAGGGGCTCCCTCTGGCCCCGGCAGGGCACTTGGGTGGCAGATCCGAGTGCCGGACCCCCCACTCTGCCCCCAGGAGCCGATAACCTCCGGCCCCGGCTGCCAGCCCCGCATTCCTCCCTCCTCCAGCCTCCGGCCGGACAATGTCCCCATTTTCCTCCCCGCAGTCGCCAGCCGCCGCCGCACAAAGCCCCTGCTTTCGGCAGGCTCCGGCTGAACAAAAGGCGCTCGCTGGCACCAGATGCAAGAGCATAATATTAACTTGTTCGTCCCAGAAACGGCTGCGGATGAGGGGGGGCACAGGGACAAAAGGAGGACAGGGGACAGCCGGGGGGGGTTGGTGCTGTCTGCATCCCAGTTTGCACCAGTAAAACTATGGCACAACAGCTCCAGTCACTCCTGGGTGTTATGGGGGGGGTTGCAACTGCTCTGGGTGTTTTTTTGGGTAGTCAGTGAGTCTGGCACCCACGTCACCACAGGGAGGACAGTGGTCAGGGTGGTGGGGGGACAGGGATGGGATCCGCTGGCCGGCACTCACCTGTGATGTTCCTGCGGGCGCCCAGGTCCAGCTCCAGCCAGGTGCTGTCGGAGCCCGGTTCGGCAGCCCAGGAGTGGCCGGCGGTGCCAAGCGCTGCCCGTTCGGCCACCCAGGCTCGGTCCTGCCCCAGCGCGTCCACCTCGAGCCACCAGGACGAGGCGTTGAAGGTGGCCACCTCCAGTACATCACCGCAGGCTGGCAACGGGAGATGGCAGGCTGGGAGCCCGGGACACCCAGCCGAGCACAGCATGGGGGTGGCACTGGGTTTGGCAGCCAAAATAGTGGCTTAATTTTAGGGGAAATGGGAAAAAATACCTTTGTGGAATATGAGCCGCTTCTCGGAGAGGGATCCCCTGTGGGGAGGAAAATGAGGGAGCATCAGACAGGGGTGTCCCCAGGTGAACAAACCCCAAGTGTCTCCAAAATCAAGGGGTGGCAGGTCCCCGATGTCAGCATGGACATGTCCCACCGCCAGGTGTGGGGTGCAGCCGGACTCCCCACCTCCCCCCTCGCCCACCTTTTGGAGTGGAGCCCGTTGGCGAAGGCCGACTCGTAGAGGGTGATGCCCTTCTCCCGGGCCAGGGTGACCTGCCCGCCCAGCTCGTCCGCAATCACCCCGGCATGCACGGCTGCCTTGCACAGCACCGAGGTCTGCGGGGAGCAGGGGAGGGGTGAGAGCAGCCCCCCGCCCCCCCGCCCGGCCCAGGTTGGTCCCTGCGGTCTGCTGGGGGGTGACAAGCAGTAGCCACGTGTGCTTTGGACCGTCCCTGGTGCAGGGGTGCCCCGCTGGGCTACTTACGTCCCGGTAGCCCTGGCTTGGGTTGCCCCAGATGTCCCCGTCGATGTCCTTGCAGCCCGCGGGGCAGTACACGCTGAAACACGTGGCAAGGGGGGGGTCAGGGCTCGCTCCCATCCGAATGCCCCCTGCACACCCGCTTTGCTCCCCATCCCACCGCGGTTGCACCCCAAGAGCCCTGGGGCGAGCGCAGCCCGAGCCCCCGGGAGAGGGATGGGGACGAAACCAGGGCTGATGGGGACCGGCAGCCATGCCGGGGTGGGGGACGCCAAAGCAGGGACCGCTCGCACCCCCTGGCCACTCACCTGACGTGCTCCTGGGTATAGTGGGTGCCTCGAACCAGGCAGGAAACCAGGTCTGCAAGGCAGGGACACCCCAGGGTGAGGGACCCCCACCGGCCCCACAGCACCCACCCACCTCTGCCCCAGGGCACGCTGTCCCAGAGGGGCAGAGAGGGATGTCCCCTCGGTGCCTGCACCCATTGGCCCCATGCTGGCAGCTCTGCCTGATATTGGGGTCCCAGCTGGCTGGGGGTCCAGGGTGCTGTGGTGGGGGGGGGGTGTCCCAGCTGGCTGGGTGGCCTGGGGGTCTCCCTGTTGTGCCCCAGACAGGCAGAACCTGGGTCTTCAGGGAGCTCAGGGCGATGGGAGCCCGCCCTGGCATTGGCAAAGAGCTGCCTGCGCCCCCAACTATGCCCCCCCCATGGGCCAAGACACAGCTGGGGGGGATGTCTCTGCATCCCTGGGGGATGCTCCCCCCTACCTGGGTGCTGCGAGGTGGCGTAGGACAGGAGGAGGCCTCTTCCCGAGCGGTGGCTGGTGCTGTTGAACAGGACGGTCATGGTGCTGGAGTTTGTCACCAGGAGCGAGGCGGTGGGGACGGCGTTCCTGCAGAAGGGCCCTGCGGCAGGGATGGGGCCGTGGAGAGGATGGGGCTCCCCAGGGACAGGCACAGGCACCCAGACCCCAGGGTGTCACCTCCCCTGGCTCAGCCCTCACCCGGGCCAGGGGGTCTCAGGCATTTGCGTTGTGCTTAGGGTGGTCCCAGCCCCAGGGTGGTCCCATGCCCAAGGTGGTCCAGCCCCAGGGTGACCTCATGCCAGGGTGGCCCCGTGCCCAGGGCGGTCCAACCCCAAGGTGGTCCCAGCCCTAGTGGGGGCCCATGCCAGGGTGATCCCATCCCCAGAGCAGTTACATCCACGCTATGGGGGGGGATCTGGGGCACAGCCCCCCACAGCTCAGGGGGATGACCACAGGTCAGGGGATGACAGGCCTCAGGCATGGGGGTCAGAGCTGGACCAGGCTACTGGGGAGGTACCCCGAGATGTCCCCACTCCCCCCGTGGGGACAGATGGGCTCCCGGCTGGGCAGGGACCCCCCCACCGCTTCCCAGAAACGTTTCCCCCCAGGGCCTCTTCATTCCACCACGGCTGCAACAGACGGCGCAAGTGGCCACCAGCTCTTACCGGGCGCCTGCCACTGCGTCCCTTGCTGCCAGGGCTGGCACGGACAGCGTGGCCCCAGGGGACCCCGAAACGGGGGCTGTGTCCCTGTCCCCTCTCCATCTCCCCTTTCAAAGGCGCTGCCGGAGCTGCTTCCTAAATCCCCCCCGTTTAATCCAAATTAATTTGCAGTCTCCATCTCCCTGATTAAAACTTCAGCTTAGCGAGCAGGCAGGTTCCTTGGGGACATCCCTGGCCCCAGATGTGGGGACATCCCTGGTCCCAGCCAGGGACAAGAGGTGGCCCCAATCCCCAAATGCCATCACCCCAGTGCCCCCCATCTTTCTGCTCAGTGTCATGTCCATCACCGGGGCCTCAGGGCACCCAGAGATGCTTTGAGCAAATGCCATCATTGCCCTGGGGACAGGGAGCTGTGTCCCTGTGTCCCCATGGCAGTGAAACCCCCCCGGCAGGGTTGTGTCGTGCCTCAGTTTCCCCCCCCCGACCCGCACCCTTGCCCTGCCTGGGGCACGTTTAACCGAGAGGCTGAGCCTGGGGCACGTGGGACGCGCAGGGATGTCACAGGGTCACAGACACGATGGGGGCTCTGCATGATATGCAAATGACATGCATATGAGATGCAGATGTCACGCACGCACAGATTTCCCACCCACTGCCGGATTCCAGCGCTGCCCTCGGCAGACGCTGCCGCGGTGCTGCCATGTCCGGTGCGGTGCCCACCCGGCCGGTGGCTCCGGAGACCCCCTGGGTGCTGGGGACCCCTCGGCCAAGCCGGGGGCTGGAGGCTGCCACCCCCACGGGGACCCCAGCATGTCCCCAGGCAGGATCAGTCCGGGCGCCAGACGCAGGGTCTGAGTCAGCGGGAGGGAGCTCACAGCCTCCGCCTGCGCCGGCCACTTCCCGAAAAACATCTGGGACTTCTCAAGGGCCGGCGTCAGCCACGGGCGAGGGAGCCAGACCCTGGTCTGGCCCCACGTCACCCCCCATCTGCTGGCACGCACGGCCCCAGCGAAGGCACCCAAAGGGGCTGGGGGTGCCTGGCCACCTCCGCCAGCCCCCCGGGAGCATCATCTGGGGGTCCCCCCTTTCCCGCCTTGCTCCGAGACCCCCCAGCCTGGGCCAAGCAGTCTCTCGGCTTTGGCGTCCCAGGGGATGGGGACAAATGTGTCCCCAAGGCCACGGCAGAGGAGAGGGGGACCAGGGACCTCACATGCTGTCACCCCTCCGGGTACCAGCCCTGGAGAACAGGGAAAATCCCAGTCCTGGGAGCAGTGGTGGATCCAAGCTGGCTCCTTTCCACCCCGCGTTTCCCATAGCGGTCCCTGCCCCTCACCGCACCTCGGGGCTGCTCCTCCATCCCACCCCATCGGCACCCCAGTATTTACGCTTCCTCCCCTCCTCCCAAGACATCTCCCCCAGCATCCACTGCGCTCCCCGCGCTGTCAAATCCCTCCAAGACAATTAAATATCTCCAGGAAAATCCTGGAAGCGTTTAGGCAGCGGCTGGATGGACAGAATTCATTCATTGGCAGCTGCATGTGGTCCCAGGTGGGTGCCCCCCTCTCCGGCTTGGCAACAGCCCCCTCCTTGGGTACCCCCCTGCTCAGATACCCCCCTGCTCGGATACCCCAATCCTCAGATATCCCTCTCCTCGGATATCCCCCTCCTCAGGTACCCCCCTCCTTGGCTATTCCCCTCCTCAGATACCCTCCTCCTCGAGTACCCCCCTCCTTGGATATCCCCATCCTCAATTATCCTTCTCCTTGGATATTCCCCTCCTTGGATAACCCCCTCCTTGGGTACCCCCATCCTTGGATATTCCTTTCTTTGTGTATCCCCCTCCTTGAATACCCCTGTCCTCAAGTACCCCCCTCCTCGGGTACCCGCATCCTTGGGTAACCCCCTCCTCAGATATCCCCCTCCTGGGGTACCCCCATCCTAGGGTACCCCCTTCCTTAGATATCCCCATCCTCGGATACCCCCATCCTCACATACCCCCATCCTCACATCCCCCCTCCCCATGAAGAAAACAGCTAAAAAGCTGGATTTTCCTGACCTTCTCCTTATCCAGGACTTTACGTAAAGTGATATTTCCCCCACCCAGCCCCATCAGCAGCCGCTGCCTCAGTTTCCCTGGAGGAGACCCCCCCTTACCATAGGTGGTGTCGGCCTGGGGGTCGGCGAGTAGCAGGGAGCTGTGGGCACAGCGCTCGGAGGGCTCCAGGTCCACGTCCCCGAATGCCAGGAGGAGGGAGGTGCCCGGGGGGGCGTGCAGCCGCCAGCGGCAGGCCGTGTGGTTGGGGTAGGTGCCCGGGTAGTTCTTGGAGCTGAGGGTGCCACTGTAGGGTGTCAGCAGCGTGTGGCCGCAGCCATCCCCTGCGGAGAGATGAAGGAGGGGGACACACTCAGCCAGGGCGCTCCCTGCCTCAGTTTCCCCACTTGGCATGGCCCTCGGGACACCCCACTGCCACCTGCAGCCCCTTCAAATGTTTTCCTTGTTTGAAACATCACTTTCTGGGGGCTTTTCTGGCCGCTCCCCCCGCCAGGGATGGGCGCTGAGGGGATCCAGGGATGAAGCTGCCTCAGTTTCCCCCACAGCCACGCAGTGCAGACCTGCACCTCTCCATCCCCCAGGCCGGGATGACCCCGATTTTGGGGGCTACAAAAGGATGCGAGGAGGAAATAACTGTCCCCGTGGCACCGAGCAGCCCCCGGGAACCCCCGGCTGCAGCCTTGACCTTGAGGGTGACCTTGGGCAGCTGCATCCCCATCGCCTCCTCCCCTGGGCGATGCCAGCACCCGTCACAAAAGGGGCTTTTCTCCAGGCTCGCCGCCCCCGGCCAGGAGGGAATATCCTGGAAACTTGAGTTGAAAGTGTCCGGCGGGGATTTCTAGTGGAGCCGGGGCAGGATTGGGGCACGGGGAAGGGCAGGGAGCGGGAGAAGCACTGCTCAGCCCCTCTGTGTGGGCTGGGGGGGTCCATCGTTAACCCCCCCTCCCCACATTCCCCAAAAGCTGCTGCTCCTGCCAAGCATCATCCCGGCGCAGCCAGAAAGAAAAGCGATGGCGGGCACGGCTTCGCCCCTGCCTTGGCTCCCCTCGCCGTCGCCGGGAGACGGCACAAAGCACCGGCGGGGGAAAATCCTGCAGGGATAAAAAAAAGGGGGGGCCGGAGGCGGAAGATGCCAGCCCCCCCCACGGAGCGCACTCCTGCCCAGCCTGCGGGAAGGGCCAGTGGCCAAACTGGGGGGGTTTATCCTGTGAACACCCCCTGGGCAGGGATTTGGGACCGGGTGAAATCCCTGATTTTCTGGCCATGGCTGCACAGCGGCCCCCGTTACGGCAGAGCTGGGAAGGATCAAGCCCTCCGGGGCTGGGGGGGGACACTGGGGACAGGCCGGATGGGGGCAATGGCACAGGGGACCCTGGGGCTGCCAGGAAAGTGGCTCCCAGAAGGTCTGCTGTGCTGGAGGGAGAGAAATTTGGGGTATTTGGGGGGAATTTCCAAAAAGGAAGGTGTGAGCCATCACGATCTGCATGGAAAACCAAATTTGCCAAAAAAAATAGTGGGAAAACTGGATTTCTGCCGGGTGAGGGCGAAGCTGTGGCTCCCGCTGGGGCCATCCCTGCTGGGGATTTGTTTGGTTTCTCACAGGATGCAGGAAAGACACAACAGGGCGATGCTCCGGGAAAAGTCCGGCACGCTCCCGCCTCCGGCATGCTGCCATCCCTGAGAGAGCTGCCCCGTGTTCCCCCCCCGGGGCCTTGGGATCTGCTGGAATCCTGCTGTGGGACAAATCCCAAATCACACGTGGGTTCTGTCCCCCGTGATCCCCTCCTGGCCCCGTGCCTCAGTTTCCCCTCCCTGAGGACGACGCTGGGGATGTCCCTTCCCCGTCTCCTCGCTCTCGGATCAGTTGGGGACGAGCTGCGTTAGGGAAAACCGTGTCCTGGGGATGAGGTTCGGCTGAACATCCCCGCAGGGCCTTCCCGCTACCCGGTGGGTGCGAATCCCCCTGGATTCCCCACAGCATCCCCGGGATGGAGCCCGTTACCGGGAGCTCACCGTAAGCTCCGGCGATCCTCTTACACTGGGGCAGAGTCGGGCTCCCGGGAATTAGGGATTGCCGGGGAAAGCCCTGTGGTGGAGCCGACACCGGGACCCCGGGACCGGCGGCACCCTGGCACCGGGAGCGGGATGGGACACGGGGCGGGGGCTGCGGGGAGACCAGGCGGGTGCGGGATCGGGGTGATGCGGGGTGGGGGAAGCAGCGGGGAGCCTGTCCCATCCGGTACCGGACAGCGGGGACCCCGTCCCGGATTGGTACAAAGGCAGGAGGACAGATGGGACCCCGTCCCGGATCGGTAGGGGAGCAGATGGACGGCGCGGACCCTGTCCCGGTGTGGTCCCGGTCCGGGGACAGCGGGGACCCTGTCCCGGATGGGCACCGGGGCGGACGGACGACGGGGACCCCGTCCCGGTGTGGTCCCGGTCCGGGGACAGCGGGGATCTCATCCCGGATCGGTACCGGGGAGCCCGTCCTAGTGCGATCCCACTCCGGACACAGTGAGGAGCCCGTCCCGCACCGGTACCGGGGCAGGGGGAGCCTGTCCGGTCCCGGTCCCCATCCCGGACCCAGCCCCGGTCCCGGTCGCGGCGCACGGCCCATCCCGTCGCTGGAAGTGTATCCCCGGGGTTGTCGGTGCGAGCGGGACTCCCGGTGCCGTGTCCCGGTGCGGGTTCCCCCGCCGCCGGTGCCTCGCAACCCGCACTCACCCTCCTGTCCGCCGGCCGGGCGCATCCCCAGCGGGCCCAGCAGCAGGCAGCGGCGGAGCAGCGCCACGGCCAGCGCCCCCCGTGCCGCCCCGCCGCCCGCCCGCATCCTCCCGCCGCCGCCGCTGCCGGCCCCGCCGCGGCCCCGCCGCGGCCGCCGCCCCGCCCCGCCCCCTCCCAGCCCCGCCGCTCCCATTGGTCACCGCCGCCCGGCCCCGCCGTCGCTATTGGTCCGCCTCGCTGTCAATCAAGTGGGGCCGCGAGGCGCCGCGGAGGGCTGTGGCCGCTAGGGGGCAGCAGGGCGCCGGGCGCGCGGCGGCCCCTTTAAGGCAGGCGGCGGCCGGAAGTGCTGGCGGCCGAGGCCGCGGCGGCCACTGCGCATGCGCGCTCCTGCCCGGCCCGTTCCCCCCCCCTCCCTTTTCCCCTCAGCCCCTGGACCCGGCCGCTCGGCGACGGTAAGGGCCGCCCGGCGCCGCGCTACGGGAGCCGGGAGGGGCCATGCGGCGGCGGGGCGGGGCGGGGCGGAGGGGGGGGGCAGGCCCGGCCCCGCCGGGCGAGGGGAGGGGGCGCCCCAGCGCGACGCCGCCGCCGCCGCCGCCGTACGTGCCGCCGCCGCGAGGGCGGACGTCGCGCGCCGCGGGGGGGGAGGGAGGAGGGGGGGGGGCAGCGCCGTTGCGTCCTCCCGCGGGGGGGGGGGGGGGGGGGGGGGAGGCCAGGCCACACCCCTCCCCCGGGCGGCCCCGCCCCGCCGCGCGCCGCGGGGGGGCCCGCGCCTCCCCCCCCCCCCCTCCCCGGGACACCGGGAGGCTGCGGCCTTTGGGGGGGGGAGCGATGACCTCTGCCCTCGGCGACCCCCGCCCTCCCGGGTGACCTCTACCCATGGGGGGGGGCCCGGGCCCGCACTGGGCCTAGCGGGGCGGGGGGGGGCGGCACACACCCCGGGGGGTCCCGCAGGCTAGACCGCGGCCCGGCCCCTGCTTACTGCCCGTCATCGGGGCTTCTCCCGGGGGTCCCGGCCTCACCGCGGAGCGAGACACCCCCCCGCAGTGCTGCCTCCAGCTCTGGGGCCCCCAACAGCAGAAGGACACGGAGCTGTTGGAGCGGGGCCGGAGGAGGCCCCGGAGATGCTGGGAGGGCTGGAGCCCCTCTGCTGTGGGGACAGGCTGAGAGAGCTGGGGGGGTTCAGCCTGGAGAAGAGAAGGCTCCGGGGAGACCTTCCAGCCCCTTCCAGGCCCTAAAGGGGCTCCGGGAAAGCTGGGGAGGGACTCTGGAGCAGGGAGGGGAGCCACGGGACAAGGGGGAATGGTTTTACACCGCAAGAGGGGAGATTGAGATGAGATATTGGGAAGAAATTCTTGGCTGTGAGGGTGGTGAGCCCCTGGCCCAGGTTGCCCAGAGAAGCTGTGGCTGCCCCATCCCTGGAGGGGTTCAAGGCCAGGTTGGCCAGGGCTTGGAGCAGCCTGATCTAGTTGAAGATGTTCCTGCTTGTGGCAGGAGGGTTGGACTAGATGGCCTTTAAAGGTCCCTTCCAACCCAAACCATTCTGTGGCTCTAAGACGTGGCGAAGGCACAGTGACCCACAGGCTGCGTGGGTTGGAGGGTGTCCCCTGCGCTGCTGGCACTCCTCCCTCATCCCTGCTGTGGGCCACCCAGCCCGCCATCGCCTGCCATGAGGTCCTGTCCTGACACAAGCGCTTTCCCAGAAGCTTTTAAACCCCATGGGGGCGATTCCAACCCGCAGGGCTGAGCTCTGGCCCCACAGCTGTAACAAAACCACCTTTGTGACCTGCTGCGAGTCTCTCCTGTGGGATCCCCACCTCTGCTGCTGGGAATACCGGCTCCTCCGCAGCCTGTCTGCAGTGGGGTCATCCCCAGGGACGTTCGGAGCATCCCAAGGGCGGCTGGACGCTGCCGCCAGCTGGGGAAGTTACGAGTGGGATGGCACCGGGGGGATCTGCCTCTGTCGGTTTTGTGTCATGGGGTGAGATGTTCCCAGCTATCGTGATGGAGAGGGGAGGAGAAATCCTGGTGTGTATCGACAGGCACTTGCCGACTCTCTCTGTTGGTGAATTCAAAACACCTGGTCCCCTCTTGGGAGCCGCAGCTTTGCTCTGCCGGCCCTGCGGTCCCCGCGAGCCCGGCCTTTGCTGCGGCGGGACTGGGCGATGATGCTTAGAGACCGGTGCCTGCCCCTCTGCCCGCACAGGCAGCCGTGCTGCCGCGGTACAGACCTGCCTCTGCTTTGCCCTCTGCAGCACCGCGGCACCCCGCCACCGCCGGGCTTCATGTGAGAGATGGCGAATGCCGAAGTGAGCGTCCCTGTGGGTGATGTGGTGGTTGTACCAAGTGACGGGAATGAAGGGGAGAACCCGGAGGATACCAAAACCCAAGTGATCTTGCAGCTCCAGCCGGTGCAGCAAGGGTGAGTTGGACGGTACCGGTGTGTCTGGGTGGTGTGGGGTGGGATGGGGGGGGGGGTCCCTGTAGATTTTTGTGGTGTGGGGACCGAGCGTCACTGCGTATTCCAGGACTGCGTCGGTTTTATGCCACATGTGGTAGAGAGGAAAACACAACGCAAAAAAGCTTTTGTGTGTGTTGCTGTCACGGTGCCTCTGAGGACTGAAATTGTCCTGTGGGGACGTGTCCACGCGATGCAACCTCTGGATCACGGCAGCCCGGCCACGGCTGTGGCGGTGGGGACGCGGCGAGTTGGTCACGGTGCTGCCCCAGCCGCGCGTCCTCCTGGTCTCCCTCTTCCTTCTCCGGCCCCAGGGTGGGTTTTTGTCACACTGCAGCTGCTGTACGTGATGGTCTGTGCCCGTGTGTCCAAATCTGCATATGCAGATCTGTGCCAGCTTTCTCCTGAAATAATCCTCCTCTAAAATACAATGAAGCTGGGATGTTGGAGGGAATTTTGTGGTACCCCTGACAGCTGCTGCAGAGAAGTGGCTGCCACCAGGCACTTCATCTTAACTCTGGATCAATCAGGATGTAAATATACTGGCTCCACTTTGATAATATTCGCAGGGCAGGGTGGCTGTTGGCCTGACAGTGACTCTTCCCTGCGTGAGCACCCGTGCTGCGGTGTCACACAGGGCTGGAAGGGAAATCCTGGGGCATTGAGCTCTGCTTCCTGTTGTCCTGGGTAACCGCCTGGATCAGAAACCAGAGGAGAAGGCACAGGGAAGCGTGCTGCAGAGCTGCTTCAGTGGCGCTGGCAACGTGGAGGGTGCGATGACAGGACTGGGAACGCCTCTGCGTGTTTCAGTCCTTGGGATTATTGTCGTATTTCGTATGTGCCAAAAAAATGCCTGTGATTGAAACTGTATCAAACGAAATCCATGTCCCTGAAGGACAGGGAAGAAGGAAATGAACTGAGTTTTTAACCCTGTGCTGTGAATCTTAATTTTCCATGATTTATATAGTTTCTTTACCAATGGACACTTTCACAACAGGATTTACCAAGAGGGCTCCGAGGCCAGCGCCGCCGTAGTGGCTGTGGAAACCCATACCATCCACAAGCTGGAAGAAGGGATCGGTGAGTTCCCGCTTGGCGTGGGCAGAGTCCCCTCCTCTGCAGGGCTGGTTGCCGCTGAGCTGGTGTCTCCGGTTCGCTGGGCTTCCTTCTGGCTCTGCCCCTGCAGATGCTGTTTCCCAGGCATGGATGTGGGTGCAGGGTCTGGGCATACTCTGGAATAAGAGTCTGCTGTTACTGCTTGGTCTCAAAGTCCTGGAACTGAGATCCTGGCTCTCCTGCAATGAATGGTAAGGGCTCCTACGGGGTCCAGGGGAGCCGAGGTTTCTCCCTAGTCTTGGTGCGCAGAGGCTAGCAGGCAGGAATGGTGGTTATGAGGATGGTGGCTGCGTCTGCGCTGGCTGAAGTATGGTTGATGGTTCTTTGCTGAACGAACAGCCTGACAGTTTGGGTTGGATGTTCGGAAGAAAGAGCGGGTTGGCTCCGAGTGCTCCCTGCCATCCTGAGGAGAATGTAGGAGAAAGCTCCTGTCGTTAGGTGCTGTCACTAGATCTTGACTGAAGTTCTGCTTCCTGCGTGGGTGTGGGTCTTTTGGCAGTATTAGCAGAAACTCTGTGTGTGAAGAGAATATATTATCAGTAAGTATCTGATATCGCTGCTAAAGAGATACCAGAGCTCCAAGAAATCTGAAAGCTATCTGTGCTTCAAATTTTCAAGCATTTTGTTTCCACAAAGATTGTTCTCGTTCACCCTGCTCCCCCCTTACAGATGTGTTGGATTTCTGACCTCGCATTCTCCTGACAGACGAGCTTCGTTTTGGGTGTTGCTATATTAAAAAGCAGATGCCAGTTGCTGTTAGAGCTCGTAATTGCAGAAGACTAAGAGAGGACTGATCCTTAACTGGGATCGGCCCTTCTTTTGTTTTCCTGAGCGTAGGTCTCGCAACCCGTGAGAGGCTGAGCTTTCAGCTCACGCCTTCTGGGATTTGAGCCTCTTGGGTGGGAAGTTTCATTTTTCCCCATTCCTCCCTCAGACCCCAGCACCATTGAAACGAACGAGGAAATCGAGATCGCCTATCCCATCACCTGCGGGGAGAGCAAAGCCATCCTGCTCTGGAAGAAGTTCGTCTGTCCGGGAATTAATGTCAAGTGTGTAAAGGTAAGGGAGTTTTCGCAGCGGATTCCTTCTCTGCTCTCAAGGTGTGGGGCCTGACCTCCACAGGACTTTTTCTGTTTCATCTGAGCCTTGTCGTGGAGCCGAATGACTTTGCCTTTGCAGCGTGCTGGATTGTTAGTGCTGAAATTGTTTCTAGCATGGGGAGAAGCAGGGGAGGAGTGGGGTAAGGAGTGAAGGAAGGCCTATCACTCGCTTTATATTTCAGTACTGCTCTTGACTACTGTTTAAAGCAGAGTCATATTTGCTACTTGACGAGGGACTTGGAGCTGAAGGCAAGCAGGGGATGCATACTGAGATCTGCCAGAGCTTTTCTTCCTTGTCTCTTTCCCTTGGTATCCTGACGCTCCACTCCCATCAATTCCTCGGTGAGCAGGTTGCATCGAGAAGAGAAATCTTGCTGTTATCTTTTTCGACTTGAGAGTGTGCTAAGGTAACAGCTGCTGCGCTGAGGCTGCGTCCCCGTGTGCTGCTGCGGCGAGAGCGCTCTGCTGCTGACCCTCAACAGGATCTATCTTAGTCACTGGAGCAAGACAGGACAGATGCCCGAGCGAATACCTGTGTTAGCTGGATGTTGCTCGGGTATTTGATGTTACGGGAGTCTCCCGTAATGATCTCCAAGCTGACTGTACGTGTTCACAGAAGGAGCTAATTTGGTTTGTGTTTCGTACAAAAGCCTTCGGGGCTGTTCTTGGCTAGAGCTGTGTGGTTCAAATGCCGATGGCTGGCAGGTCATCGCTGCAAACATATCCATTCTGGAGTTATAAGCATTGCTGTGCCGAGGGGATCAAAGGTGGTAGGGATTTGAGAAGTGGCTCCTCTTCCTGGGCAAAAGTTGGGGCTTAAATGAGCTGTGGACTGGCTGTGTTGAGTGTCCCGATATGCTCTTCCAAAGTGACGTTACTCTGTTTGCTGAGCCTTTGTTTATTTTGCTGTCAGTTCAATGACCAGCTGATCAGCCCGAAGCATTTTGTTCACCTGGCTGGGAAGTCTACCCTGAAGGACTGGAAGAGAGCCATTCGCCTCGGAGGAATCATGCTGAGGTATTTGACTTGCCTGGCACCGTGTCCAGCTTCAGGCCTTCATCACTGCAGCTGCAGGATCCCGAGCAGGCGTTTTGTCTGCTTTGCAGTCCCTGGGAGATCCCTTGGAAGCTCACATTACCTGGCCCCATGGTCTTGAGGGCCAGGATTCTTCATCCTGTGCAGAAGTGGCCTCGCCCAGGGGACCTGATACTTGGTGGGGGTGGCATAGGACTGGACCTCTGCATCTGAAGCAGGGGAATTGCTTGTATTTGGAAAAGCCCTGCAGGAGATGTTTTGTTTGCAGAGTGGCACTGGGTCTCCTTTTCTCCCTCCCTCCCACGGCCCTAGCATTCCTAGGTGGAATATTCTCCCTGTTGTCTCCAAGCTGAGATTTGAGCTGAGCCTGGTTCTCTTCCCACTCCCTGCACAGGAAGATGATGGACTCGGGGCAAATCGATTTCTACCAGCATGACAAAGTTTGCACCAACACCTGTCGAAGCACCAAGTTTGATCTCCTGATCAGCAGCGCCAGAGCACCGGTGCCGGGGCAGCAGAGCGTGGTACAGACTCCTACATCAGCTGATGGTAGGAAACCAGTTAGCAACGCCACGGGAGTTTCCCTCTGGTGGTGCTTTCCCTCCCTGGGCTAACCAAATCGGGTTGACCCCCATGCACACTTCACACCTTCTCCCCAAGCGTAGCGGGGCAGTCCCACCGTTCGGGAGACTGCTCTGGTTTCTGGGAAGGGAAATGCTTCTCGTGTCTGCTCGGAGAGGTCTCGGCAGCATCTGTCAGGGAGCTCTGCTCAGCAGTAGTGGGAGGGCTGGAAAGCAGCCGGTGTTAAGCAGTGACTAGAAGCCGCCTTGGGAGCCAGGGGAGGCTCACCTCAAAGGGATGCCTGTTCTGGGGTCACCGCGTGAGCAAACACCTGAGAGAGCTTGTATGGTGTTTCCTGGTGTCCTATTTGAGGGTCTGTTACACGGGCACAAGATGGGCTGATGCTCAGAAATGAATCTAGGCATGCTGACCTCCTCCGGAGCAACCTGCTCCACGTCACCTGGACATCCATGAACGGGATATGATGGTCGGACATGATTTGATTGTCATGTCAACTGCAAATTCTCAGCAAATCCCATGCTTCAGAGCAAAAAGTGATCTCTTTGCTGAGGTTAGGGGAGAAAACTGCTCCCAACTGTACCACATAGTTCAGCCAGGCAGGTTACATTTCTCTAAGGCCCTGGGTAGGTGGGATGGCAGGGTTGTCCATAGGCTAAGGAGAATCTCCTGGGAAGCACATGGTAAAACCTTAGAGTGGCTGCAGATTGTTTTAGTCCCAAATTTGATCCAGAAATTTAGGATTGAGTCAGATCCGTTTCCCTTCTATAAACCAGCTTGGACTCTAACCCTGTCATTTCCTGAGAGATTAGGTCATCTCTGGGGTGCAGAGCTCCCTGTTGATGATGAAAGGGGAGAAGGGTGGCTGGGCCGAGGCTTATTTGTTCCCTTCTTTATTCTGCTCCCTTTGTGGTCCCTTTATGCCAGGACTCCAGTTTTGTTTTATGGAGGACACATGGTTTTCCCTCCAGAAGCCCCAGAGCCTTTCACAATTACGGTTCCAATGAGAAGCAGCAATATTTGCTTTTAGCTAATTCGGTTGAAAGAAGCCAGGCACAACCAACCTGACCGCAAGAGTGGAAAAAAAAAAAAGAAAAAGAGCCTGGGAGGGATGAGGGGGGTGGAAAACAAAGCAGGGATCCAGGACTGGCACTCCAGGTGCCGCAGAGAGAGCTGACGTTGCCTCTCTGGCAGGGAGCATCACCCAAATCGCACTGTCGGAGGAGAGCATGGAGGAGGGGATCGAGTGGAACTCGGCTCTGACGGCTGCCGTCACCATGGCCACTGAGGAAGGCATGAAAAAGGACACGGATGAGATCTCGGGTAAGCTCAGGCTGCTTGTTGGGTGTTTTCACCCCCTCTTCTCGCCTGTTATATTCTGGAGACTGAAATCCTGAAAATAAGGAGAGTTTAGGCAATGACAGAGCTGTCCCCCAGCCCCTTGGCTATCCCAGCATTTCCCAGGCGTGCAGGGCTCTTGCCAAATGGAGCTGCTCACCGCAGACTTCAGCTCTGGCCTTGTGGCTGATGGATGATCCCCCAGATCAGTTGCTACTAGTTACAGTGAAGGGTGGGGTTTTTTTGCTCTTTATAAGGATATGAACGTCTGCCAGCCTGGAGCTAGATTGAAACCATCAGCGAGCAGTGTCTTGTTGGTACACCGCGTTAGTACACTGTCTGCTCTCTTGGCTGTGTCTCTCTGGCCACAGAGCCTTGCCTTCCCTCTTCGGATCAGCACGGAAGCTTGGGCAGAATTTCCTCAAACAAAGGTTTTAAGCTCTGTATCTTGCAAAGATGAAGAGAGGCAGTGAAATGTTGCCTGGGAAGTCATGGTGCTCCTTGAAAACACGTTACTGATTTGCTGCCTGAATCTGTTTTCCTTCTTTGGGTTGTTTTTTTTGCACGTTGTGTCCACCCCAATGGCCAAATTAGAAGGCGTTTTGCAAAGTTACTCTTGCCTGAAAGGTTTAAGGTACTCTTGCGGGGATAAATGCCAAGCGCTTGTACGTGTTGACTTCTTGTTGCCTCTCCTTGTGCCAGAGGACACGCTGATGTTCTGGAAAGGAATAGCTGATGTGGGGCTGATGGAAGAGGTTGTGTGCAACATCCAGAAGGAGATAGAAGAAGTCTTAAGAGGCGTCCAGCAGAGGTTGGGTCAGTCGCCCTTCCAGATGACAGGTAGGTTGATAGCCGCGGCCTCCGGCTCTGCGGAGGGGAAGGATGCTCAAAAGGGCAGCTGCAGGCCAAAAAACAAAAGTGACAAGGCCGTTGAGTCAGGGTGGTGAGTGACTTACCGCCCGTGAGCTGAGCTGCGGGGCCTGCGTCTGGCTGTGGGCTCAGCCTGCCCAACCGTGAAGTGCGTTCGCTGATACCACTGCGGGGCACGGGGACACAACGTGCCACCCTTTTCCCTGAGCAAAAGGAGCCCGGCAGCTTGCCGAGACCATCGGGAGACTGTCCTCAGCTCCTGGGCCCTCCCGAAAGCCTGCCCAGGTTCACTTCTCAGACCAGAGTTATTCAAACGCTTTTCTCCACGCCAGTGCAGGCTTAAACAGGTCCTGCCCCCTCACTTCTCGTGCTGTCTTCACTCGTGCCAGAAAACCTGTTTTTGGGGCTGAACCAGATGAGGGAACTGATCTGGGTTAAAAATAACTCCTCGCCCCTCTTCAGGGTTATTTTTAACTTGGATCCGTTCCCTAATCCAGTTCAGCACATGCCCCTGTGAGCGCAAGGTTTGAGAGCACCTCTTGTTGATGCTCTTGCTGAGAGAACGTCCGTGTAACCACAAACTTCACTTTACCCAGGATACTTTTTTATTTTTATTTTCTAATTTAGCTTTGGGCTGGCGGATCTTTGTGTCTGGTAGGTGGCAGCTTTTGGAAGCTGTGAGTGATTGAAGTCAGTGGATTATAATAGAAATTTTGCACAGCTTTCAGTGGAGCTGGCATGTTAATGACACTGTCAGCAGCATGGGGTGATGATTTGTAGGTGGAGAGCTCGTTTGTATCTCTGTGATTGCAAATTATGCTTTCATTTGCAGCCGTTTCGAGCTGCTTGGGTGACACATCTCTGTTGCATTTTCTTTATCATGTGAATGGGTTTATTTAGTCCTTGGATGTCAGAGGGATGCGGGAGCTGGGTCTGCCTTTGTCAGCCAACCCTTGCAAAAGAACAGAGATAATTCTACAAAAAGCAGAAGACAATTTTTGGTGTAATAGGAGCATCTTTTGAGTACTTGCCCGAGTCCCACCTGTGGCACCAGGCGTTCGTCCCCATGCACTTCCCTTGCAGATGCTGCCGTCTTGAACAACGTTGCCCACACGTTTGGCCTTATGGACACAGTCAAGAAGGTTCTGGACAACAGGAAAAACCAGACAGAGCAAGGAGAGGAACAGTTTCTTTACACGCTGGCAGGTACAGTCGGCGCCCAGTGAGGCTCCTCATCCTGTCGCTGCTCTTGGGAACCGATGTGACTTTCCTTCAACGTAACCCAAATATGGTTCATCGGGGGATGATTGTTCGACCCACGCTGCCCCGAAACAAGTGCATCCCAATCCCTTTCCGTCCTGGGGCTTGAGTGGAATTTCCCCTCTCCCTTCCCTCGCAGTGAGCCGTTGCTTGGGGCAGTCGACGGCCCAAAGTCTGTGCCCTTTGCTGCAGCCGGGGTGCTGGGGGGGTGGGGCGAGTCCCATTCCATCGGCACTGGGAAATAGGTGCTGCTAGCTAAGGGCTGTGTGGCCGTTATCCGAGCCGCAGGCAGTGCCATGCAGTGCCCCAGCTAAGAATCGAATCTGAGTGCGGGGTGCTGAGTTGTCTGCTTGTCTTGGCGTGGAGCTATCAGGTGTCTTGCACGGCTTCCCCTGAGCTGAAGCCAATAACCTGACCTGGATTCCCCGGAGCCGCTTGCTGGATGTGTCTCCCTCCTCACCCTGTCCTGTCGGACCTGTTCTTATCTGGGATGTCCTACTCCCCTACTGCCCTGGATAAATGAGATTTCTGTGCTACTTCCTACTTCCAGCGTTCACGCAGACGAGGGTCGAGGGAGGTGTTTCGTTGACCCAGACATTCCTGCTCCCTGGCCCCACTACGGGCGCTCGGCTTCTGGGGAGGGGACCCGGCCAAGCTCAGGAAGCAGTTCCTGTTGTCTGGAGGGGTTTGTCCACGCTTCCTTCTAGGCGGCTCTAGCTTGGGGAGCAGAAATTACCACTTTCTCATCAGCAGGAGCAGCCAACTGGTGTAGAGCATTGCCTGGTCCTTCTCCAGGCGCTGACAGGCAGCCAAAGCAGGCTGAGCGGGAGCAGAACGGTGACTGGGGCTGTGTGGGTGGCAGGAGAATCTGGCCTTTCCCTTCAGTGCAGCTCAATCTTGAGTGAGATGCTAAGATCATGCTCACCTGGGTGGTTTGGAGACCTCCTGTCGTAAACATGGGGTGTAGTGGTTGGTTGTTGTTGCCCGCGAGCCTCCAGGAGCTCCCTTTGCCGTTCTCTTTGCAGACCTGGAACGGCAACTGGAAGAGCAGAAGAAACTTGCCAAGGACCAGAAGGCGAAGTCCCAAACCATCCAGAATGTGGTGCTGATGCCCGTCAGCGCTCCCAAGCCCCCCAAGAGACCCCGCCTGCAGCGCCCAGCCTCCGCCACCGTCCTCAGCCCCTCCACCCCCATCCAGCAGCCTCAGTTCACGGTCATCTCACCCATCGCTATCGCGCCCGTCGGACAACAGTTCTCCGTGGGCAACATCCCGGTGGCAACTATTAGCCAAGGCTCCAGCCCAGTGACTGTTCATACCTTGCCGTCTGGCTCCCAGCTCTTCCGCTACGCCACTGTGGTGTCCTCCTCCAAGACCAGCTCCTCCGACACGGTCACCCTCCACCCGTCCTCCAGCCTGGCGCTGCTGAGCTCGGCGGCCATGCAGGACAGCGGTGCCCTGGCCAACGTGGCGGCCGTGGTCAACCCCGTGGAACTGGTGGCTATGGAATCCGGCCTCACTTCCACCATCCAAGCCGTGGAGGGCACCTCGGACGACGGGCAAACCATCATAGAGATCGATCCGGCGCCGGATCCCGAAGCGGACACGGAGGAGGCGGAGGGCAAAGCTGTGATCCTGGAGACAGAGCTGAGGACTGAGGAGAAAGTGGTGGGAGATGTGGAGGACCATCAGCACCAGGTCCATAACGTGGAGATTGTGGTCTTGGAGGACTAGTGGGACAAGGCGAGCGTCAGTTTGGGGAAGAGTTGGGAATTTTTTTTATTTTGGGCTTTTCTGTTAAGCATCTTTTCCAGCCACCCCATTTGTTTCCATGGATATTTTCATTGTACTGTATATTATATATATATATATATATATATAAATTTTTTTTTTTTTTTTTTTCAAAAACAAAAAAGCTGGAGAAACACAGGAGACATGGAAACGGCTCTGTCTCCGTGGAGCACTGAACAATATCGCCTGTTTGCAGGGTCAAGGAGAGACTGGATCTCTGCTGAACAACCCAGCCGGGAGGAACTGGACGTGGGCTCCCGGCGCCCAGCGCGCCGTGGCCCAGCCGCACCCGTGGTGCTGCCGCTCCGGGCCCGATGGTTTTATTTCAGAGGGACAAAAACCAGCGGCTGGAGCATTGATGTGACAGTGGGAAGGGGTGACGGCTTTGGGGTGGAACAGGTACCTCATTTGTATTTTTATTTTCCCCCAGGGAAGGGAATTCTGTCGGACTCTTCACTGTCACCTCAGCTGGAATTTTTTTAATTATTATTCTTTGGGGAAGGCGACAGTAACTCTGCCTTTACTGTCCATATTCTCCTCCTCCACACAAGTTGTTTTTATATCTATATTTTTTTTGTATTTGTTTGCTTTCCCTTCCCTTCTCCGGATTTCCCACCTGCAAAGCCCCCAGGACCTACTCTCGCCGGTCTCGGGGGTTCCCTGTATCCCAATCCCTCCTCTTCCTGTGGCACTTTTCCCCCATCCCTTTCCCTGCCTGGCCAGGCTCGGTGCTGCAAACGCCGCTTGGAGACTCCGAGATCACTTCAACCTTTTTGCAGAAAGGCAAAAATAATAAGAATAATAATAATAAAAAAAATATATATAAATAAATAGCAACTCCAGCTTAAAACCTCGGCGCCGCAGGGACCTTTCGGGGTGTAAAAAGCATGTTGTGCTCTTGCTTTCCGGGAGAGCTGGACTCCGGATCGGGGCAGCTTCTGTTTACACTGTGTGCTGGGGCTGCTCCCTGCTTGTCGCTACTCGTTTGGTGGTTTTATTTTTGTATTTTATTTTATTAATTTTTTTGTTTCTTCTTTCTTCCTATAATCTCTTGGCAGGATTAGAACCGGCACGTCGCTGAAATAACGCGCGCTCTGCTCTTTTTCCCCTCTTTCTGTCTTTTTTTTTTCTTTTTTTTTTTTTTTCGGTAATGCTGGGCCGGGGGTCCCTTTGGGCTCCAGTGTGGTGGGAAGATGGAAAGAGGGGGGAAGCGCCGGGTGCTGCGGAGTTTTGGGGGGCTGGGGTGGGGTGGGGGGGTGAAGCTGCTTGGCTGGAAATATTAAGCAAAACAACAGCAAAGGAAACACACCGGGGGGGGGGGGGGGGAGGGGGAAGGAAGATGTCTTTGGCTATTTTTTTGCATTAAAAGGAAAAAAAATGTAATGAGGCTGGAATGGTTTATTTGTGGCGGCAGCTCCGTCACCGCGGGGGCGGGCAGGGATCCCTCTGCCCGCTCCAGGAGCAGGGGGTGGCGGCTGCCGGGACCCCCCTGCCTTGGCGAGGAAGCTTCTGCTGGCTCCCGGGAGGGAGATCCCATGGATTTGGGATCAGGGATCCACCTCCCCTTGTGCCGCTCCGGCTCCCCCCATGTGCTGGGGAGGGATAGTCTCCTTTTGGGGACACACCACGTCCTTCTCCCTGTGTCCCTCTCTTGGCTGGGACAGGCCGGGGTGGGCGCCCAGGGAGCCCCATGGCCGGGGGGTCCCAAGGGCCTGCCGTGGCCCCGGGGGTGCTGGGCTGGGGCTGTGCCCTGAGCATGGGGACACCAGAAGGAGCGGGACAGGCTGGAGAGGTGGGTCCGAGCCAACCCCATGAGGTTCAAGCGCAGGGTCCTGCAGGGGGGTCGGGGCAACCCCAGCACCAACCCCGGCTGGAGGGGGAATGGCTGGAGAGCAGCCCTGGGGAGAGGGGCCAGGGGGTGTTGGGGGGTGAGAAGCTCCACACGAGCCGGCAACGCGCGTTCACAGCCCAGAAACCCCCCCGCAGCCTGGGCTGCATCCCCAGCAGCGTGGGCAGCAGGGCGAGGGGGGGATCCTGCCCCTCTGCTCCGCTCGGGGGAGACCCCCCTGCAGTGCTGCCTCCAGCGCTGGGGCACCAACAGCAGAAGGACACGGAGCTGTTGGAGCGGGGCCAGAGGAGGCCCCGGAGATGCTGGGAGGGCTGGAGCCCCTCTGCTGTGGGGACAGGCTGAGAGAGCTGGGGGGGTTCAGCCTGGAGAAGAGAAGGCTCCGGGGAGACCTTCCAGCCCCTTCCAGTCCCTCAAGGGGCTCCAGGAAAGCTGGGGAGGGACTCTGGAGCAGGGAGGGGAGCCACGGGACGAGGGGGAAGGGTTTTACACTGCAAGAGGGGAGATTGAGATGAGATATCGGGAAGAAATTCTTGGCTGTGAGGGCGGTGAGCCCCTGGCCCAGGTTGCCCAGAGAAGCTGTGGCTGCCCCATCCCTGGAGGGGTTCAAGGCCAGGTTGGCCGGGGCTTGGAGCAACCTGGGCTGGTGGGAGGTGTCCCTGCCCAGGGCAGGGGGTGGCACTGGGTGATCTGTAAGGTACACACACACACACACACTCTGCAGCCGGGCCTCAGATTTGCTACTTTTTGCCGAAAAACCCCACCCGGGCAGCGGGGGCTCCTGGCCCTTTAAGACCGCACCCCCCCCATCCCACCGGTAGGGGGTGCTAACCCCGCCGGTCCTCCTCCTGCCCGGCATGCACCGCGCTCCCCCCCCCCTCTTTCCTCCTCCTCCCCCCCGCCCCCCCCCCGCCATTGTGCTTGGGAGCGCGGGGCGCGCGCGCGTGGAGCCGCGTGACGCCCGGGTGAAGCGCGCGCGCGCGTGTGGGCGCGAGGCGGCGGCGGGCCGGGGCCATAGACGCGGGGCCGGAAGAGGAGAGAGAGAGGAGAGAGAGAGAGAGGAAAGGAGAGGCGAGCTGGGGCGGGGGGGGAGGGGGGTGGGTTGGCTAGAGCGTCGCCCCCATCCGCCGCCGGCCAGCCCCAGTCCGCCAGGCCCCCGCGCCGCGCCCGGACAAAGCCGCCGCCCCGCCCCGCCCGCAGCCCCCGCCGCGGAGCCATGTCGGCCAGCAGCCTCCTGGAGCAGGTAAGGACCCCGCCGCCGGCGCTCCCGGCCTTCCTTCCCCCCCTCACCTCTACCTCAACCCCCCCCCACGCTTCCTTTTATCCGCCGCGCCCGGGGCCTGGCCCGCTAGGCGAGGCCGCGGCTCGGGGCCTAGCGGCGGGGCGGGCGGCGGCCGCGGCCTTCCCCTCCTCAGGGCCGCGCCTCCATTGTGCTGCGGCGAGGCCGGGCCGGGCCTCCCGCTTCTTCCCTTCCCCGACTGACCGCTCTCCCTCTCTCTTTCCTCAGAGACCCAAGGGCCAAGGCAACAAAGGTGAGAGGCCGGGAAACGGAGCGGTGTGGAGGGGGGGATCCCGCGGGGAAGTGGCGGCCGCGGGGAGCGTGGCCGCGGGGGAGGGATGGGGAGGACGGCCCGGCACGGCCTCGGGTCCGCCTGGCCTTACGCTGCCGGGCGGGGTGGGGAAAAACACCACCCGTGGGCTGTGGAGCCCGTCGTCCTGCCGGGGCTGGGGAAAGTTTGCAGTTAAGAGAGCGTTTGTGCGGTGGTGAAGAGGCTTTCTGCTCTCCGCCGCGCTAAGCGTGGCTTATTCTAAACTAATGAGCTGTAGTTGTATTGTAAGGCCCGTCTTTAAATACTTGAAGTTGGTAAACGTTCGACTTTTTCGGCAGGGTTCTTTCTAACGCTCGAAATCTTTTCCTCAGTGCAAAACGGATCTGTGCACCAGAAGGATGGGTTAAATGACGATGACTTTGAGCCGTACCTGAGTCCCCAGGCCCGGCCGGTGAGTAAGAGTACCCGCTGAGGGGCAGGAATAGCCCGGGGGCTTCCCACTGCTCGCTAGCAAAGGCGAATTTGGCATCCCCATCTCCACTGGTTGCGTTTTGATGTTTGCCGGCTTTCTTACCCTAACGTGCTATTTTATACATGCGTTTATCCAGGCAGAAAATACCAAATGCTATGAAATTGTGGTGGGTGAGGTGTAAAGGTTTTAGCAACTTTTTGAGGGTGTAAGGACTTCCTATAGTTGGTGTTCAGCTCTTTTTTTCTCTTTTTTTTTTTTTCAACGTAACTGCCTTGAAGTTACCATTTCTGCTATTTCAGTTTTACTGTTTTGACCTTGTTTCCTTGCTGGTTTCTGGCTCTTTACACTGCACGAGGAGATGCGCTGTGTTGCATTGTGAAATTGCTTTACGTGGTGCAGTTATGCTCTGAGGGCTTTTGGAGGATACTATCAATGTTCTTATCTCTCCGCCAAGTAAAATGTGTGTCATGGGGTTTTCTCTCTTTTGCACCAGAAAAACCCACAGAACAGACATGTGATAAAGGCTGTTAAGACTTTTTGAGAACTTCAGTTAGAATTCGAGCTGGAGAGCTTGTGATCAGCTCCTGAAACTCAGACTTCCAGATGCTTTTTCCTCTTAACTTTCTATTTAAGATTAGCTCCACTGTTAACTGTTTTTTGTTTGTTTTTCTTCATGAGTGGTAGGAGAATGACACATAACAGATGGAGTTCAGCTGATTAGGTGTTACAAGTAAGCATTATAGATAAACATCTGTAGTAGCACTGGAGCAGTTAGTTCATTCTCTTGGCTTCCCTTCCCTCTCCAGTTGTGATCAGTACAAATAAGCTGTTCTCTTTTTTTTGTGTGTTTTTTAAATTTTTACTAGACAGTGTCTTTTTTTTTCAGATAAGTGATGCATGTTTTATTGGAACACAAGAACAGGTTTCTGTCTCAGTTAAGTTTTCAACAAGTATTTTCATAGTCTGTGCTAAAGAGACGAGGCTAAATATTCTTTAAGGTCCTCTCAGCTGTTCATCATCTTCATAATTCAGCCTGTCCATTAAGATAATTAACTGCATTCAGCTCCCTAAAAAGTTACAAGCCTGAATTTGACCTGCGTAGGGCAAGAGAGTGTGATTATTTTCTCAAGTCTTGAATAAAACTAGTTACTTCCCTAGTAGCTGTCATTTAATGGTGTTTTTTTTCTGTCCTTGAAATTAACATCACCAATTCCAGCTTCCTTCTGAATGTGGATTTATTTCCTGCAAAGTTAAGTTTTATTTAAATCCCCTAAAGAGAGTAAGTAAGAGAGTAAGTAAAGGTTAGTATGATGCTAGAAGCACCATGGTATTTTACCCTCTTTTGCATGTTTGATGAAGAACTTCTGAATTTAGTTTGTTTTTGCATGTGTCACACTGGTAAAAATACATTTTAAAAATAGGGAAGTGATAGGAGTGCGCCCCGGGAGGGGGAGCAGAGCGTGTTGCTTTAGAAATTCAGCGGGAGTGAGGTGAAACCACCATGTTAACTTTGGATGAAACTTTAGGGCGACTTTGTCTCGGTTTCTCACCATGCCGTGTTGCTTGTCAGCTCTCATCCATGTTTTGCTGCTCAATAGAATAGAAAACAAAGCCCAAGGATTCAGTCTAGAGGGGGCTGTGTTTCTGCTGAGCCAACCAGCCAGGCTCAAAAATACAAAGGTCTCAGAGCGTGCACCTGTTTCCTGAAGATGGGAAAAGGAGTTACAGACAGCTCTGAAAAATGAATCGGATGCAGCCCACTGCCGCGGAGTAACACGAGCGGTTTCTGAAACTTTCGGAGCTCTCCACATGGGTGTGAGGTAACTGAGTTGTAAAGTTTGGTGGCTCTTCATTCAAGAGCTGCTATTTCAGGTGCGACTGTTACTAGCTTGTCAGCCTAGTCAATTCACTTCCTGTGTATTTTAAAGCTCAGATACACAGCAAGTGATTCTCCAACAGTTTAAAAAACCAAAAGCTCGACGGCAACAATAAGAAAGCTTAAACTGTGGCGGTAGTCTGAGGTGAAGAGGAATAGTGAATTTGAGGAAATAACTCTACAAAAAGGTCTTAGTCATGGGAGAGAATTAAAAGCTGGTGAAGTTTTATTTGCATGCTAATCAGCAACTGTGTCAGTTGTGCGAGTGCAGGGTAGCAGAGCGAGGTGGCGTTTTTGGTGGCTCTAGACATTCAGGTAGCGCACAGCAGCGAGCCTGGCTTAAATCTGCTCTGTGCTGGCACTGCTCAACTGTTGCTTAACTCCTGCGCTCCCTCCTTGCTACCTGAGTGCAGCTGGTGAGTGCTCTGCCGGTAACAGCTTAGTACAGGCTGTGTTAAAATACCTCATGAAGTTAAACATGCGATGGCACATAAGAAAATATTTTGAGGTGACAAGGGGACAGGTTTTCCTCTGACAGTGATGTGCTTCGAGGGAGAAGCCTGCGGAGAGGAAGCGGCTGCTCTGCCTGCTGGGCTCAGGTTTTAGGTATGGGCCGGCATATTTCTGTTCCGTTAAAGCTATTTTTCAAGAGAGTGTATTGTTACTCTTATAACTGAGGGGGTTATCTTTTGAAGAGACTTTGCTGGTTCAAAATAATATTTTTTTTTTAAGTTCCTTTGTTTGCTTTACAAATTAGTCGGTGTCAATATTCCTGCTCTTCAACAGATTAAACCCTAAAGACTGTTCGCAGCAGGACTGAGTGCCGCAATTAGTAAAGCTGCACCCTCGAGAAGAGTTAGTTTTGTTATTGCAGGACTGAGTGCCTCCATTAGTAAAGCTGCACCCTCACAAAGAGCTAGTTTTGTTATTAATTTTCCCTTTTTTGGGAAAACGGAAAGGCTGGAGAGGTTGTCTCTGAATTTTCATGCGTTCACACCGTGAAGTACCACAGAAAGCTTTTTAGTGTTTTATACAACACAGCAAACCTTGTCTCTGAACATGTTATGTTTAACAATTCCTGCTAGTTTTTGTAAAGTTGCGGCTAACCCGGTTTGCCCCAAACCTGTTGCTTTCCTTTAACTCAGTGCAAGGTGGAGAGGCAAACCAGCTATTTCTGCGGCGTGCCAGAGCCATCTTAAGAGCCTCCATAGATTTCAGCGTGGCGTGAAGTCCTTCGGGAGCTGCACTTGGCACGTGAAAACATGATTCAACGAAAAATGGAGTAGAGCCTGCTGCAAGCCAAGCTTTTAAATTGGAACTGAACCTGACTTTTCATCTCATCTGCGTTGGGTTGGCATGTCAGCGGCTGTATAGCAGGAGGCTGGCTGCGCACAGGTTCAAATTACGGGATGATAATGTCCATTAGTGCGGCTTTAACCGCTCCCCGGAGGGGCCATTAGTTTGAATGCAAAATGACAGATGTTTTTCATGTAAGCAAATCTTGGTGATGTCTGAGAGTTCCCTAATTGTAAAATTAGGCATTTGTTTTCGTAACCTAAAGGCTACTTGGATTTTAAAAGAGAGACCAAGGCATGGAGCAGCTTTTTTTTTTTTTTTTTTTCAACTCTCCGGATCTGAAGCCTGCTTTCTTGTGCTGCTGCTGTCACCATGTTATAAGAGGCTCCTGTTGAAACCTTATCAATTACTCCCCATTTTCAGGTATTTTTTAGTATGTGCCTGCAGCACTGGAACAGTTTGTGTTTTGAGGATGAAACTTTAAATCCTGTTCGTTTGCAGGTTCTTGGAATGTTTTGAGCTCTGAAACTTTAAATTGTAGCGATAAAGCTGGTTTTATGGGTAATAAGTTTAAGGAAGGGACTTGTGCAAAAGGCAGTTAGTGATTTTGGCAGCGCGCTTCCACTGGATCTTTTTCTTCCATATTCCACTTCTCTCTTGATCCTTTCCCCAAACATTCCCTCAAACAAACAGCAAAATAAAGGCAGATGTCTACGTTACCCGAGCAAGAAAAGCCCTCTTTGGAAGTAGCTACAAAAAGTAGAAGGTAATATTTGGATGCTGGGTAAGATACTGTTTTTGTGGCCAGAGCAGGAGCTCCGGGGCAGTGCGGTGTCCAGTCCCACACCGTGCATCAGGAGCGCAGTGTGCTCCCGTCTGAGCATGGGAAGCTTGCTAAAGCCTTTGTGTTTAATCTTTCTGGCAATGAAACAGTTTTTAGAGCACTTCTAACAAAGGAGGTGTTCAAGGCTGGGCCTGTTTATCTGCCCAGCCCTAAGGTAGGGAAGGGTGGAGCACGGGAAGTCTAAGATGGCTTTTATTCCTGGTCCCTTGAAATTTGTTCAGCGTGTTCTAACTATTCAGTGCTTATTTTTTGGTTGTTTTTTTTCTTTTCAGAATAATGCATACACCGCAATGTCCGATTCCTACTTACCAAACTACTACAGTCCCTCCATCGGATTCTCCTACTCCTTAGGCGAAGCTGCCTGGTCTACGGGGGGTGACCCCCCCATGCCCTACCTAACCTCCTACGGACAGCTGAGCAACGGGGAGCCTCACTTTCTCCCAGACGCCATGTTTGGGCAGCCAGGGGCCCTTGGCAGCACTCCATTTCTCGGGCAGCATGGCTTTAACTTCTTTCCAAGTGGGATTGACTTTTCGGCTTGGGGGAATAACAGTTCTCAGGGACAATCCACTCAAAGCTCTGGCTATAGTAGCAATTACGCCTATGCCCCTAGCTCGCTGGGTGGAGCGATGATTGATGGGCAATCTGCCTTTGCTAACGAGACTCTGAACAAGGCTCCTGGCATGAACACCATCGACCAAGGGATGGCAGCTCTGAAGCTGGGCAGCACAGACGTTGCAAGCAGCGTCCCGAAAGTCGTTGGTTCGGCTGTCGGTAGCGGATCCATTACCAGTAATATCGTGGCATCTAACAGTTTGCCTCCGGCTACTATCGCTCCTCCAAAGCCGACCTCCTGGGCTGACATCGCTAGCAAACCGGCTAAGCAGCAGCCCAAGCTGAAGACCAAGAATGGCATTGCAGGTTCAAGTCTTCCACCGCCTCCGATAAAACACAACATGGATATCGGAACTTGGGATAACAAAGGGCCGGTGGCAAAAGCCCCGTCACAGGCCTTAGTTCAGAATATCGGTCAACAGCCAGCCCAGGTGTCCCCTCAGCCTGTGGGCCAGCAGATCAATAACAGCCCACCGGTGGCACAGGCTTCAAGCGGGCAGCAGCCCCAGCCGCTGCCCCCGCCGCCGCCGCAGCCGGCCCAGCTGCCTGTGCCGCAGCAGGCGGCTCAGCCCACCCGCTGGGTTGCCCCTCGTAATCGAGGCAACGGGTTCGGTCAAAACGGAGTGGACGGTAACGGAGTGGGACAGTCTCAGGCCAGTTCTGGTTCTGCTCCTTCGGAGCCGCACCCGGTCTTGGAGAAGTTGAGATCCATCAACAACTACAACCCCAAGGATTTTGACTGGAACCCAAAACACGGCCGGGTTTTCATCATTAAGAGTTACTCTGAGGACGATATCCACCGTTCCATTAAATATAACATCTGGTGCAGTACAGAGCACGGCAACAAGAGACTGGATGCTGCCTATCGCTCCATGAACGGGAAGGGCCCCGTTTACTTACTGTTCAGTGTCAACGGTAGTGGTCACTTCTGCGGAGTAGCAGAAATGAAATCTGCTGTGGACTATAACACGTGTGCGGGGGTGTGGTCCCAGGACAAGTGGAAGGGACGTTTTGATGTCAGGTGGATTTTTGTGAAGGACGTTCCCAACAGCCAGCTGCGGCACATCCGCCTAGAGAACAACGAGAATAAACCAGTGACCAACTCCAGGGACACTCAGGAGGTGCCTCTGGAAAAGGCTAAGCAGGTGTTGAAAATCATTGCCACCTACAAGCACACCACCTCCATCTTTGATGACTTCTCACACTATGAGAAACGCCAAGAGGAGGAGGAAAATGTTAAAAAGGTAACTTGTTTGTCTGTCTTGGTGGAGTCCTGTGGGGCAGGAGATGGAGGAGGGCTGCCTTGCGTTGGAGTAAATCCAGGGTCCGAAAGCGTGGGCTTGTGAGCAAGCTTGGTGGGCATCAGTCTGCGTTTTGGCTAGCTTGCACGTGGAACCCGCCACCCGAATGGCAGCCCCTGTTTGGGGTGGAAATGGGTGCCAGCACCCCAGCAGAGCGGTGGGAGGAGGTTTGCCCAGCCCCTGCCTGCCATCGACTGCCCTTTGGTTGCTCTAAATCTCAGCCTTTCCCCAGTGCTGTATTCTACACAAAATTTATTTCTGTGCTATTGTCCGTTCGTGGGTCGGGACAGTTTAAAGTAGGCAAGAGATCGACGGGGGGTTTGGGGAGTTGTTAGAAAACAGAGCCCGGTCTTTGAAGGGCCGCCTAATCCAACCCCTGCTCAAAGTGGGGTCAGCGTGACAGATGTTTCCCACCGCTTGTAAAACCTTCAGGAATGGCAGTTCCTGTCCCTCCCCAGGCAATCTATTCCTACGCTTAATTATCCTTCCTGTTAGAAGGCTTTGTCTAATGCCCAACCTCAATCTCCCCCGCTGCAGTTTCAGTCCGTGACTACTTGTCCTCTCTCCGGTGGACGCGGAGCGGGTTGTTCTGTTCCCCTTGGCAGCGAGCTCGGCTGTATTTGAAGCCGGTGGGCTGTCGCCTGCGTGGGCGCTGCCCGGCAGCCTGGCACGTGAGCCACGCTCGGAGCCTGCTGTCATCGTTGACTCGTTAACGGGAGGATTGCTAATGGAAAATTCTGTCCAAAATTCAGTGACCAGTGGGCCTCGTATCTTGCTTGGGTACAGCTGTGTTGAAGTCACCTGTGGCCGACTTTCCCCGCAATAGGGGTCTTGCTTGTGTTTGATCAAAATGGTAATTACAAATTAGTGTTAGCACAGCTTTCTGGTAGTTTGCCAAGTTTTCTGATGATCTCTTTAGTTTCAGCGATGGGGAATTTTCCACCCAACAGTCGAAGAACTGAATTGGGAGCTGCAACTGCAGCTGAATGCAGTTTTAAATTTTTTTTTTTTAAATATATTTTACTTAGAGCGTTGTCTGTATAAATAGCATCACCCATACACAAAGGTGGTCGTGTTTTGCAACTGATAGCCTAGCACTTACGGTGCTGGAAGGAAATCTGTAAGGGAGGAATACGCTGCAAGGTGTGGAGGTGTAAACTTGATTTTTGTGAGAACCTGAATGTTTCGCTTGACTTCACATCCTAAAATTGTTCCTCTTGGTGTCCAGCCTGTACTGAAGTGGTGATTTCTCTTTTACTGACTGAGGTTTTGAATGCAATCAGAAATCTACTCTGTGCGGGATGTCTCGGGACTTCTTCTATGCCCCAGATGTGACTTTAGAGAGCAACAGTGTGCGAGGGACAGACCTCAGCACAGTGGGAGAATGCAGGGAGAGGGGGAAATGTTGCCGGCGGGCAGGTGGGGGTTAGATAGATGAGAAGAGTTAATTCTGGGTAAATGTAAGCAGGTGGCGAGCGGCAGGAAGAGCGAGAGAGTGGGGAAGGCTGGGGAAAAAGTGGACAGACCGATGGTCTCTTCTGCTGGAAGGCTGCGGTGCGTGCAAGTTGTTTGTCATGTCTGAAAATCGGTATTAAAAATGTGGCTGAGCGGTTTCCTTAAAACTATAAACCATCTTCACTCACCTTTCCAATTGCGTTTTGAAGTCTCCTCCCCTGCTTTCTGCGATGTCTTTGGGAGGTGCTGGTGTATGAGGGTCGGGAGCAGAGCCGGCAGCTGGGGGGTGTTCAGAGCGCCAGCGCCTCCCTTCGAAACGATGTTCCGGTCGGTTCAGCGCGGCACCCCAGTGCAGAAGTGGTTGATTAGGAAAACGTTTATTCTTTGAAAGGGAACTTAGTCATATGTCTCTGGAATTCATCGGCAAGGAAGGGAGCCTTGCGGATATACAGTTGGTGTTTGCTTTTTACCATTGACTCACTCTTTGTTGCATCCTCATGGGCCCCTGCCCTGCGACATCCGGCACGGAGGAAGTGACTTGGTCTTTCTTTCAGCAGCAGTTTGACCTCCTCGATTGCTCAGTGACGCAGCCTTGAAGATGGTTGAGGTTTCTCTAACTGCTCTTTCATGGTTTCATTGAGAAGCAGTCGTTTTTGCTCAAGGAGGGTTGGTTGGTTGTTTTTTTTTTTTTTTTCTGGAGTGAATGCTGATGGTTACCCTGGCCCAAGCCATGCTATGTCTGCCTTGAAGCATCTCCGGTAGTCCATCATCTGGAGAAAAAAAATAAATCGGAAACCAGAGTTAAGGCACTGGAAAGTTAAAAAAACTGCTCTGGCAGCAGCCGGTGGTGCAGCTCCCTGCCTGCGGTCTGTCAAGCTGCTTTTGTGTCGGGGAAATCCCACTGCTACCAGCTCTTTGTCTCTGCCGCCCGTCTTTGGATGGCGGTGATATGTTAATATTCTGCATTCCTGTTCCTTGAAGCTTAAATATCTCAAGGTTTGGCTTGTTTTGAACTTTGAGCAAGCTGCAATTGTTTCACTTGGCTTCAACTTGCCTAAACCTTTGTCTGATTTGCAGTTTGATTCCTGCTGGCTACCCGAGCAGATGGATGAGCTCTTGTGAAAGTCTGGGAACACTTGAATATTCTTTTATACTTCTTGCTGTTAACATCACTTCTTCAGAATTGCCTAATATAGTTCCCAGAAATGATATGAAAAATGCTTTGCTTCGTGTTCATGCTATTCCTGTTGGCCGGTGGAGGGAGGTAAATGGTTCTGTGTTGAAAACGCTGAAATCATGCTCTTGCTTGTCCTTTTCTATCACCTGTGCCCACCTTGTCCTCAGAGCCCAATCTCAATTTCCGTGGAGCGTCTTGCTTTGCTCTACTAATCCAGTTTTTTAAAAGGTTTGGATGTTCTCCTGACCCAAAACGATGAAGCTGACTCCCAGTGCAACCCTACCTGGAGCAGTTTAGGACTTCTTGAAACCTGTAACAGCTGCCTTTGTGGCAGAGCATGTCGCCAACTTCTTCCCTGTAAGGACTGTTTTATCTTTGTTTTAAAAAAAATCCCAACAACGGTGACAAAAATCCCTAGCCCGTAGTAATATGCTCACATTTCTAGGAGTGTTGCAGTGACCTCCGTGTAAAGACTTTGTGATCTGCTTGGCATGTGAAAGGGTAAGAGCTTGTGTTTTCTGGAAAAGCAGTGAATGTCAACTTTGAGAAGTTTATTTTGGTTCTTTCTCCCATTGCCTTGCCCAGGGTTTGGGGTACTTGGTTCCTTGAAGGTCCCCAGGGATTTTAGGAAGGATATCCCATAAAAACGCAGTCCTGTCCTGTCCCTTGAGTGCTCAGTTGTCAGGTCTGCAGTTAATGAGAGGCGCTTTGTGCTGGGACTTTGGTGGGCGTTGAGTCAGGATGAGCTGTGCAGGATGGGGTGGGTTTTTGTGGGTTTTTTTTCTTCGTGCTGAGGAATACCAGCCTGGGAACAGATAGGTGTGATTCGCCAGATTGGGGCTATTATTTCCGGAAACGTGCTGCTTTGTGTCTCAGCTGACACCATCTGCTGGTTAAAGGAGTATTAATAGTGGCAAGTGTCAGTGCCCCCCTTAAAGATATGATTTAAGGGACAGCTAAGTGGCGTTATATGAGCCTATTTTGAAACTGGCAGACTGTTTCACGGTCCCTGTAAAAAAAAAAAAAAAAAAAAAAAAAAAATGCTTTCTGATGTATTTTGCAAAGTTCTCTTTTTCGTCCTAAGTTGTAGGAAGAGAGTTGTAGGAATCTCGGTGGGGAGGAGAGAACATATTTCCTATACGTTGGGCTAGCACTTCTTTCTCCCGTGGTTAACGGCGATCCTGGCTAGCGCTGCGTTTGCTTTGGCTTTAGCGTACCCTCCAGGACAGCGCTTCCGACTACGAGATTCGATTCCTGGATGTTGCATATCCAGGCAAAGCCTCCTGTTCCCTGGGACAGCAAAGGAAGGCTGCTTGCACTCGCACGGTCCCTTCCATCCCGTGATCCCAAGGCCATTTGCTTTTTCTGCTCCAAATCCTGGCCACAGTGAAGTGAGTTGATGGATGCGCTAGGACAGAGAGTTTCCTTGCTGCGAATACCCTCCGCTGTTCAGCAACGCACAGGGTTTCTCTCGGTTTATTCCCAGGCCTTTTAAATCCCGTACATCTGTGCCCATGCTCGTACGTTTGCCCAGTAATAGAGGAAACAGAACCCGTACTGCTTTTTCTAGTAGTTTGGTGCTGGCTGTTTGACATAAGGAGCGCTTTGTGCTTACGCTATTTTTAAGCCAGCGCTACAAAGTCCTTAACAGCGTTCTCAGGTATTTTTGGTTGTGTTCTAGCATCGTTTAAAGGCAGGAAAAAAACTGGAGGGGAAGGCTTAGTTGTGGCTGGTGCTGTCATTGGTGTTTTCTGCTGTAAGACAGAGGAGTTTGTTTCCTCAGCCCTAAAACGGGAGCAGCTGGGAGCCATTTCACTGCAAGTAAAGTGGAAGTTGAGTGGTGGAAGAGCAAGTTACGCTTGCCCCATAGCCCTGCCTCTTAATATCTTGTTACCAGTCTTTAAAATAATATTTTAATATATTAATATTATAATAAAAGGTTATGAAATACCGTGTTTAGAGTGGACTTGTTGAAGTTGATTCAAGGAGCTGCCGAGATGCGCTGTTTAAAATTGTTTCTCGAGGAGCGGCGATGGGATTCAGAGCCGTTCCTCTCCGGTCACCGGGGCAGACGCAGTGGAGGAGGTTCTGTGTCTCTCAGGTACGACCTCGAGTGGGGAAAGTTTATTGTGAAATTGTTCCCAGCTCACTTCTTGCCCACCCCACCATCCAGGTTATCTTCGTCTCAGCTGGGTGGTTTGAGTCAGAATACCCTGAACCTGGTTGTTCTTATAAATATGTTAATTGCATTCATTATGAGCATACTAATGACTTCAAGTGAATGTCTTAAGGAAAAAAAAAAAAAAGATTATTCCTCCTTTTGCAGTTGAGTTGAAATTGCATATGTGTGGCTGGCCAATTCCCTAGAAATGGCACAGCGGGTTGGGAGTGTGTAAGACGGCATCAGCTGTGGCTTCTTTTTACTTCCAAGTGTTCTGGGTAACTTGCTGATGCCGAGGTTAATAGTTACCAACACAGGCATTGTGTTTCGGGTTATTTTATTAACAGCTGCTTCTCCAGAAGTAGTAGTTTTCCTTGGAAGATGAGTATTTGCCAGCTGTTTTGCTCAGTGAAGGCACCTGGGCACGGTCCTGCTCAGTTCCCTGGATTTTCTGCCTGGTGCAGGAGTGCAGTGGGTCACAAGACACTGCTGAAAGCTGATTAGAATCCCAAGAAAACTGTTGAAGTACATCGATACGTGAGCCTTGTGTATGTGCAAAGCAGCAAGAACAGCTTCACGCACAACGTTCCTCACTTGTTCTTAATGAAAATGTAATTCTGCAACAGCTTTTTGTCTGAAAGGAGTTGCTTGCTTCTTTTCTGTCTCCCGTCACGTAACACTTTGCAGGTATTTGTTAAGGAAGCCTCTCGTTCTGTACTGTGCGATCGTTTTCGCCGCAATTATTTGAGCTCTCTCCTTTTCCTGGATGTTCTTGTTTGTACCTGGTAGTAATTGTACTGTCTTACCGCTTGTGAGTTAATAAACCAGTTCCTTAGTGGTGCAGGATGCTGGGCGCCTGCCAGCTAGAACAGTGCCGCCGTGCTTCTGCTGTAGCGAAGTTACCCAGGGAAGTCTCCGTTAACAAGGATTGTCATTATCCGAGCTGATGACTGGAATAGAGAGTTGATTGTGGCTCCTTCCAGTGACTAGCTGCCCAGTGTGAGGCTTTTTAATTGTGTATAAGTCATGTAATAGTGCATTTCAGCAGTTAATAATAAAGCGTTTGCATTTTGTAAGCTGTTCTTCAGCAAGAACTTGGAAACGCAGACTGCGTTTCTGCTTCCCTATCATTAGAATGTCTTTTTGTATTAAAAGGACAATGCTGAGCTTTTTTTTTTTGTGGTTAACTGCAGAGCTTTCTTGTCATGTGATACCAGACTTAGATAAAAATCTACCTAAAATTCTGTGCTTTTGTTTCTCATCTTGGGAGGGGGGAAGAAACCACGCTATTTTAGTTTCCTTCCCTGTGTGTATCTGTACAGGTGGGGAAGGCTCTGCTCTCTGCTCCGTTGTTTCTAACGTGATGCCATCTCCGGCAAAATGACTTCAGAGACTTTCCCATCGTCATCTGCAAAGTTTTAAGAAATTGTGAAGTCCTGATCATCAGCCTTTTTTTTTTTTTTTTTTTAGCTGTTGCAAGCCAGTGTGATTTAGGGTTCAGCTGATTCGAGTGCTATGATCTTGATACATTTAAAGGGGGGGGGAAAGTTGAAATATAAAACTGTGTTGCAGTGAATACTGCTTTGTGTTCCCTTTCAAGTGGCAATAAAATGAGGGTACACACAAATGGCTGTGGGGACTGTTGGCTCTTTTACTTGAGCTTGTGAATTCAGCTCTTCACGGTTGACAGAAGTAGGCAAATAGATCTCCTCTTGTCCTTTCATAATACAGAATATTGTGGTGTGTGTTTTCTTGTAGTGTGAAGTATTTCTTGTGCCTTATTTGGGATGGAGGTAGTATTTTAGCCTCAAACACAAGACCTACAGTGGGTCAGGCTGCAAGTCTGCGTGATATTGCATCCCTTGTGGCATACGGTCTGCTGGACACGTAGCGAGGCGTTGCTCAAGCATCCTTGCTCTCTATTTCCAAGTCAAATCCTCTGCGTGCAGCTAACAATAACATGGTCAAGAGCAAATGCCTGTAAGGACAGTGCAAGCACATACTTATCCGTCTCTGAAGGTTTTCCTTGCCTTCAACAATTTGCAGCTCAGGAATTTCTTTGACCCAGAGGATGTCTCTTTGTCTTTAATAGCTCATGATTTCTTTTCTTCTCCGAGATTTCGATGTGTTCCTTGAACATCCTCAGGATCCCACAGCAGCTTAATTATGTGTTGTGTAAAGAAGCATGTCCTTTTAGTTTGCTTTGAGTCTGCCTTATGTGATAGTCCCTAATTCGTGTGCTGGAAGAAGAGGTGAGCAGTTGATTTCAATGTCCTCTCTGTGCCTGCTCTGCTTTTACAGTCGTCTCTCCCAGGCTCGATTGCTAGAGCACGGTGGCTCTGCAGTTGGAAACCCTCCTGTCCTTTGCTCATCCCTGTTGTTCTTCTCTGACCCTTTTCCAGTTCTTCTGCATGCCCGTGGAGATGGAGAGGAGCAGAGCTACGCGCTGCTCAGCGTAGAGGTGCCGCTTGGGTTTGTATAAAGGCAGGGTGATGTGTTCTATTCCGCATTATGTTTACTGTTCTGGATGGCCGGCGTTTTCCTGGAGTCGAAGATCCTAACCCTGAGCTCCTGTTCCCAATTGTTAATGGTCACTTCAGAGCCTGTCGTCTTGGAGTTAGGATGGTAATTTTTCCCATGTGTCGTTTATCCAAACCAGGCAGACCAAATTCACTGCAATGTTCAGCTGCTTTTTCTCACAAAGTCCTCTGTTTCTTCACAGTCGGCTGCTATTTTTATTACCCCGAATAGCTTCGTATCATCAGTAAACTTTGTCGCTTTATTATTCGCTCCTCTTTCTAGATCTCTCTTGAATATATGGAACCACAAATTCCAGTGAAGCTCCGTAGGTTTTCTCCAGACAAGATCATTCCGTCCTTGGCATTACACGTGCGTGGTGCGGCAGAGGACAGTGCAAAGGCTTTGTTAACTCTCCAGCAGTGACGATTTTGAAGCGTTAAAGTGGACGTCTGTTCTTTTCTAGAGTCACGTGGCACTCATTTTCCGGTGCTAATATTTATTGCGTGAGCTGTGATTAGAGGTACCCCCCCAAAGTCATGAAACACATTTCGTGTGAACCCAAATGAGAAGGAACACTAGTCTGTTTTCAAAGAAATAATACATAAACACCTTACTGCATTTGCGATAGGTCAAAACTCTGGCACGATGCTCAGAGCGAGCCTCTGGTAAATGCTGTCAGCAATTCAATGCTCTTTGCTTAAACTTTCAGATTAACTGTTCCCATTACTTCCCTCCCTGCTATTAACTTTCTTGCCTGCTTTGTGAGGATTTCGGTGCGGACAGACAGGTCAAAGCCAAGCGCGCTGCTCCGTGGTGGAGAAATCGGGCTGCCCAAACAGGAAGTGTTGGCAAACTCCAAAAAGAAATGTGGCAAACTTCTCATCCCTCGTAGTGATGGGGAAGAACAAAAGACTCCCCGCTGTAAGACAAGGAAGGTTTTATTTTCCATCCTAATGACTTGAAAGGACTTGTGCTGATGTTGTTTTGCTTGTGCTCCAAAGCCAGCAAGTCCAGTTCCAGTCCCTAGTGGGAGCCCAGTCGTCCTCGCATGGGTTGCCACTGGGAGCCCCGTGTTGCTCTTTGCTCTAAATACTCTTGTATGTTCTTAGCTTTTCTGCCATGCTGTTTCCTGCACGAGTTTTGCCCCGTGGGACGAAGCTCTCTACGGAAGGGTAATTATAAACGTTTCTGGGAATTGGGCTGCTTTATTCATGCAATCGAATGCGATGGTGAAGCAGGAAGAGGTTCATCCTTTGCAATTGGTTGCATCGCTTTTAAAGGTGCCCTGAAAGATGCCAGGGCGCGGCGGTGTCCCTGCTGGTATCTGACAGCTGGGACCACCTCGTGTGTGTAAAACCCACTGCAGGGGGAAATCCTGGCACTCTTCGTGTCCTTCTTACCCCTGGCTAGCTGCTCTGACATGGAAATTCAACATCTCATGTGCGTGGCCACTGTGGGGTTTGTTTCCTGACATTAAGGCAAGTTTTGGGTTACGGCTGTGCGTGAAGAATTACGTCTTGCTGGTTTTTATTCATTCTCCGTGATTTCATATCCTTCTGACTAAGCGGTGAGGTGACCGGCATGGAGCAGTGCTGCCGCGGTGCGCTCGGGTTTCAAGAGGAAACCAGAACTTCCCAACTGCCCGGCCACGCGTGCTCGGTGTGGTGGCAGGGGACTGGTACTGCCTTCTGCGCTTTTGGGGACGAAGTCGGAATTGCAGGGACTGAGCAGGCACAGTTGTGTCCCTGCTTCGTTCGTGCTTTTTTCCGTGGTGTGAGTTTGCCCCCTTTGGGGTTGCGTGGATATTTGGGTTTGCCCCGTTAGATTTTGATCTGTAAAACAAAAGGTCTTTCCTGCTGTGACAAAGAATCACTTTTATTTGCGTATCTCCGGTCTTCGTTCTTGGTGGTGAGCTCTGTTACATGAATGGGAGGTGGGATGAAGATGTCTGACTACAACCAGGTCGCTGTCTGATTTTTACCCCCTTTCCTAGGTGAGGCAGACTAGGACGTAGCTTTTCTGTCACTCTGGTGGCTTTTTTGACACTGACAACAGGAAAACCCTCATGTTTGGTTTGTAAATCAGTTAGGACTCGAAGCTGTTTGTGGAGCAGACAAGGATAAGAAGAAAAAGATGCATCGTCCATCATTTGTGCCTTGAGCTGATCCTGCCATGATGGCCGTGCTGGGCACATCGGTGGTAACGGGCTGCCGTAACTCCTGGTTTCTGAGGCAAGTCAGATGTTTGCCTTGGAGACAGGGACACGTGGAAATCCTCCCGCACTGTTTGCTAGGATTGCATCCAGCGCACAACAGGCAGCGGCTTTGGGAGGAGAATTCAAACAGCAAAATGCCGCGTGGTTGCAGCAGGGATCGTGGGACGAGTCGGGCTGTGGAGCAAGGTGTCTGACGAGCGGGAGTTGCATGTGTGTGTCTTAAGGCCAGTATTTGATTGCTGGGTGTCTTGGCCCTTTGGGGAATGATGCTGTTAGCACAGACCATACTCTAATGAAGTGATCTCCTGCGCTCCCTGAGTGGGCAGGTACTGGGAGAGTGATGCCTTTTGCTTGTAGGACCACCTCAGTTTGAAACTGAGATTGCTTCTTGGCTTGGCTGATGTCTTTAGGCCGCTACACCGTGCTCCAGGTCAGACAGGTCCAAATAAACCATGGTTTGTATGCTGCACAGCTGGGACCATGCTCTTGGTTCTTCTCCAGACCCTCCCTTTGATTATAGTCTTCTGTTGCCCCATCTGTAGTGTGGCAACAATATCCTTACCCTTGCTGGAGAGCTATTGAGGTTGAACGTTTGCTGTTAATCAATGTAAGAGCCTCTGAACAAATGCGCAACGTTATCACCTACTGTCATCATTTCTCGTACAAACTTTTGAGCCTTTTGTTGTTCTTGGCTCCCCAGTGTGACTAGATAACGTAATCTCTCATCAGCCTTCTCCACCAGCTCGTTCAGTTCGGTTGTTATTATCGGGACCTGGCTTGTGACATTGCTGCAGCTCCCTGGGGACGGCGGTGACATGAGTGAAGTGGCTTAAGCGGAATGATTACAGAGGGCTCCTATTTACACATGCTTGCCTTGTCTGAGCTTGGTGCTTCTAAACACCACCAGCCCAGAAGTGTGCTCGCGGTGAACTGGTGGGTGCCAGCACTTGATTTGAGCGATGGCATGTGTCTTTCTAGTCATCGGCATATCGCTTTGCACTAAAGCCATTTCGGTGCTGCTTTGCTCCTGCCCCTCCAGTTGCCGAGGGGTTTGATAGGTGGAGAGGAGAGTCTGAGCTGGTGGCCTTTTCATGCTTCTCCCACATGGATCAATAACACATGGCCCAGGTCTAACGAAAGTCAGGAGGACGTGGACCTGTTGGAACGGTTTCAGAGAAGGCCATGAAGATGCTCAGAGAGCCGGAGCCCCTCTGCTGTGAGGACAGGCTGAGAGAGCTGGGGGGGTTCAGCCTGGAGAAGAGAAGGCTCCGGGGAGACCTTCCAGTCCCTAAAGGGGCTCCAGGAAAGCTGGGGAGGGACTCTGGATCAGGGAGGGGAGCCATGGGACGAGGGGGAATGGTTTTAAACCAAGAGAGGGGAGATTTAGATGAGATCTTGTGAAGAAATTCTTGGCTGTGAGGGGGGTGAGCCCCTGGCCCAGGTTGCCCAGAGAAGCTGTGGCTGCCCCATCCCTGGAGGGGTTCAAGGCCAGGTTGGACGGGGCTTGGAGCAACCTGGGCTGGTGGGAGGTGTCCCTGGCCATGGAAGGGGGGGTTGGAACTGGGTGATCTTTAAGGTTCCTTCCAACCCAGACCATTCTCTGAAGTGCAGACAAAGAGAATGAAACCGTTTCTGATGGAATCACTTTACCCTCCAGGGACTATGTGCTTGCAGATGCTGCTCTGCCTTCTGGGCTGTCCCATAGCTGGCACGTTGTGGGTTACACCATCCCACAGCCCATGATTTTGGAGGCAGATGAGCCAGGAAGGATGAACGTTTGCAACACTGCTGACCTTTGCTGTGTCTTCTGGTAGATCTGTTTGCTGTTTTGCTATGATTTGGGTGCTCGCTTGTAAGTCCACAACACCCCGAGGACCAAGATGTGTGCATGGGATGTGCTGCAGTTGGGCTGGCAGAGTAGATGGTGTAAAAATCCTTCAGGCCCTGGCTGACCCTTTTCCCCAGGAGGAGATGGAAGAGAGCAGCTGTGAATCTACTAGAGAAGAGCAAGAAAAGAAATATTGAAACGAGCAGAGAACTGTTCCTTCCCTGCCATCGAACTCTTGGCTAGTGTCTCCTGGTGGGTGAATAGGCTTGCCTGTGGTTAAAGCCCCGCTGTTCGGACAGGGCAGCCTGAGGTAGGTGTCGAAGTCAACCCCTCGAGAGCCCGCAGCAGGGTTGGGTAGACGTCACACCGCATTTCTGTGCGGTGAGCTCCTTAGGATACTGTTTGCAGCACTGATGGAGGGGAGTGGGTCATTCTGCGCTGGTATTTTGAGGTTGAACAGCAGGAGGTTTTAAGCAGAAGACTGTGTTGAGAAAAATTGGGCTATTATCCACCCTGAAATTAAGATGTGTGCTTCAGGCATGTCTCTGGACTCCTCTCTGGCTTAGGGACATCTGCTCTGGCCTCGCTTTTGAGGGTGATGCCTTCTGTTCTGGGACACTGGGATTTTATCTGGGTGGTGGGGGGGGTGGTGTGTCACTTTTGCACCGAGGCTGGGTCCTGCTTCCTGCTCCGTGTGTTAACCATATAGTCGCTTCACCGTCGCAGCAGGGAGAAGTGACTAATCGGGGTCCATCTGGCCAGCTAACGGGGCAATGTGCTCGGCAGGACCCTCAGCCACTGTCTGCAGCCGGCCCGGGACGCTGGCCCTGGCTGCTGATGGCGAGAGGGGCGATTGAACCTGGCAGTCGGCTTATCCCATGTCTACATTTGGGAAGACAGAGGCATTAGCTCAGGCAGTTGCGGCTTCTTCCTGAAGGAATGTGTCACGTTGCCATCTGTCCTTGTTTAATGTAACGTGCTGGCTGCCGAGCCAGGCAGCAGCGAAGGAACAGGGCTTGGCACCGTCTTTTTTAGATTTGTGGCTTTCCCTGCAGCACTTGTTTTACTTCACGTTCAGGACGGGCTTTGCTTCCCAGCGCGGTAGGTGTGTTTTTGCTGTTGTGCAATGCTGGTTTTTAGCAACGAATACCACCTGCAACAGATTTGGGCAGACTGACCGGAGAAGAGGAGAATTAAGTCGACTTATGTGGGGCAAATATTCTTGAAGAGAACGTGTGCCTTCGTCTAATCCCTCTCCCCGGAAGGCAATCTGTGCACGGTATGCTTTGCCATCCAGCTCGTGCAGAGGAGCTGGAGCTGAAGGCTCCTTGGGTCACCGTCTGCGTGTGGCTGAGGGGCTGCCAAAGCCTGGGGCGTTGTTTGGAGCTGGATGCAAGGCCGCTCTTTTTGGGAAGGTTTCTAAGACTAGATGGCGATACGTGCTGTTAGGCTGGGATCGAAGCTTCTCGGAGGCAAGCCCTCCCTGGATTGAGCAGTGGTGGCAGAGGACGTTGTTTCTTTGAGCAACCTGCATGCTTCTGGCAGAGGGGGTGTGCTCCCCCTGCCAGTGAGTTGCTGAGACGGAAGGGAAGGTGCCTCTGATGGCCGAGTTAACGTGGGGCAGCTCTGCCACTGCCTCGACCTCGGGGGCCACAGCCTCGCAGGGACATCCCGAGCTGAAACAACCAGATTTCAGGTCGTCAGAGCCCTAACAGTGTCCTTCCTAAGTGACATAACGTTAACAGAAGGGAGAACCCATGCCGTCTTGCTCTGCCAGCAGGCACCTTCTGCAGGTGTGGAGGTGGGATGGACTTGGCGACATCTCTCGGGCCTGGCTCAGGTGGTGATTAACTCGCTCGTGTGGGAGCCAGAGCCAAAACGCCGTGGTGCCCTTCGCACACAAGACTGCAGGGACTTGCCTGTGCTTGCTGAAGACGCAGTTAAGAGGGCAGGGAGGAGCATCGGCCAAGAGCCCTTTAGCTGTTGACAGGTTTTATTTTTAAGGTGGTGTCATATGATCTGGAAATGGCAGTTTGAAGGCGGGCTGGGCGACATCTCTTAACCCTTTGGGATAGTCTAGACCAGCTTCTGTGCAAAGCTGCTGGGTTTTGTTGGGGTTTAACAGAGAAGAGACAGTGGCATGTGGGGCTCGGCATAGGAGAGGGTTTAGTAGCCCTTGATGCCTGGGTGTATTTGGTGCCGCACTGCCTGTTCAGCTTGGTGCAAGTGTTTCTCCAGACAGTGTGTTCCTTCAGAGCTGGAGGAGAGACAGGGATGAATACTGAGGGGGTGGTAGCAGCAGTCAGTGGGAAAACCCTGTGGCATCGACCCTGGGGGAGGCCTGTGAACCTGGTGGTTGCCATCAGTAGGTTTCAGAGTTATCAGCGAGGTGTTCTGCTGGTAGCTGGGGGCTGTTTCAGTCCCTGCAGAGCGAGGCAGGCGTCGGTACTGCCTGGGTTGGAGCTGCAGGCTGCTTGGAGGCCCTCATGGGAGCTCAGGTGAGGCCCCAGGGTCTGTACAACACCCGCGGTGCCCGGGGAGCCGGGCTGCCCTGCTCCGGCAGCAGCTGCCTGCAGGCAGAACTGGGCCCTGGTGTCATTCCCTGCTTCCCCTTCCTTCTCCCCAGTGCGGGGGCTCTGCCTGCTCCCTGCAGCACTCCCCAGCCCCGTTCCCAAAGCTGCCTGAGTCTCCTCCAGCCTGGAACTCTGCTTTGCTGCTCTCCAGCCTGTCGATGTCTGAGGTGTCTTGTGGGTGCTGCAGGTCCGTGTCCCGATGTGAGGAGCTTTGTCACCGCTACTCACAGAATCACAGAATGGTTCAGGTTGGAAGGGACCTTAAAGGTCATCTAGTTCCAACCCCCCTGCCCTGGGCAGGGACACCTCCCACCAGCCCAGGTTGCTCCAAGCCCCGTCCAACCTGGCCTTGAACCCCTCCAGGGATGGGGCAGCCACAGCTTCCCTGGGCAACCTGGGCCAGGGGCTCACCGCCCTCACAGCCAAGAATTTCTGCCTCAGATCTCATCTAAATCTCTGCTCTTTCAGTTTGAAGCTCTTACCCCGTGTCCTGTCATAACACTCCCTGATCCCAGAGTCCCTCCCCAGCTTTCCTGTAGGCCCCCTTCGGGTCCTGGAAGGGGCTGGAAGGTCTCCCCGGAGCCTTCTCTTCTCCAGGCTGAACCCCCCCAGCTCTCCCAGCCTGTCCCCACAGCAGAGGGGCTGGATCCAGCCTTCAGATCATCTTCGTGGCCTCCTCTGGCCCCGCTCCAACAGCTCCATGTCCTTCCTGTGCCGAGGACTCCAGGTGGGGTCTCAAACTTCCCCACTGACCTAGACTCACTTTTTTTCACCAGTTCTTCTTCCGTTTGTCCTTTTTGGTGGTTGTTTTGTGGTTGGTCGTTTGGGTTTTTTTCCCCCCTGTTCCTCTTTATGCATTAAACCTCTGGCTTGGAGCAACCTGGCCGTGTCCGTCCTGGGGAGAGCCTGTAATTCCGCTGAAGGATGGAGAGAGGAAGGGGAGCGGAGCTGCGGTATCGGAAACCCTTGAAAAGGGGAAATGCGATTACCCCGTAGACCCAAGCAGCGCGATAAATCAGCACGTTACCCCTACGCAGCTGCGGTACCTCCTCTGCAAACACCAATAACTCTTCCTCGGACGTTGCTCGCGTGCGACAGGCCTCCCATCGCAGATCCACGCGTCGAAATGCTGATGTCTGAAAGCGCTGAAATAAACCTGCTCTCAGCTAACGTCTTCTTTTCCTCCTCCTGCAGGAACGCCAAGGCCGTGTCAAGTAAAAGGCCATTCCTCCCTCAGAGACTGCAGCAGAGATTGCATCCCAGCTATCTTTCAGAGAGAGAGAGAGAAAAGAAGAGCAAAAATATCCCGGAGAGAATTAGGACTTTTTTTTTTTTTTTCTTAATTTCATTGACTTCAAAAAGACTCTTACAAACTTGCAGTTTGAAAGGAAAAACAGAAAAAAGTATTGGAATTTCACAAGACATAGGACTTAAAAAAAAAAAGAAAAACCAACAAAAAAAAAATCCCTTCTAGGTAGAGTATAGGTAAAAACTGTCCCCTTTCTTTTGGCTTTGGTTGTGATTTCAGAGCATACGCTTTGTTTTTTGTCTTTTTACTATGGTTTTTTTTTCGGATTTTAAAGTCCGTAAGTGGCATATGCCTTTATATTTTATTTCCCCCCCCCCACCCTCTTAATTTTTAAACCCCCGCCGCTTCCCTTCCTTCCACCCCCTCGCGCCTCCTTCCCCTGGTTTTGACATTTGCACTTGGAACACCGAGTTGTAACATCCACCCAGGAAAGTGGAGTAACTGGTTTGGGTTTTTTTTTTCTTCCCCCCCACCCCACCCCTCGCCGCCCCGGCCTGGAAGAGGAGGAATTCTACGAGGAAGTTGGGGTTTTGGCCTAAGAAGAATTGAACAGAACTTGTCCACGAGGTTGTGTCTTAAAGGTGGTTCATTTTTCTCTGACCCTTCGTTACTCAAAAGTCAAGTACTAGGAGTCCTAAGAAATGTTCCGTTCTCGTGCATTATACGGATTTACAGATTAAGTTCTGGATTAACTTGATTTTTATTTTTTTTTATTTTTTTTTTTTTTTGGAAAGCTGAGAACAGTGGTAAAAACTGGTTTTGTTTACAGGAAAATGAATTTTGGACAAAAACAAACGGGGGAGGGGGGCGGGGGGGGGAAGAAATCTTGTAAAATGTGTAGTGAATATGTTTCTTCAGTTTCTTGTTAAGCCAATGAGGAATGGGCGTTGCCTTTCTTTTCACCATTAATCACTTCTCAATAATAAACGTGAGATCCTGTTGAGCATCACTGGTGTCTGCCGCTCCCTTTTCCCTTGTAGCGAGGACACGCACCGTGTTTGCACAACAATTCGGGCCTCCCCTGCTGTATTAATACCTCAAAATAATGACCAAAAAGGCCGTTTCTCCTTGGGTTTCCAGCAGGGTGCTGTGACCCGTCTCCGGACATCCCGAGGTCAGTCCTAGTGCGGGACCGGGGCTTATTCCCAGCATTTTGGTGGTGGTTTTGCTCCTTGAGGTGGGAAGATGCCCCGTGGCGTGGGCTGTCCCCAGGGCCAGAGGTGCAGCGCCCGCCCGGCCTCGATCTTCAGGGTTTGTTCCCATTTCCTGGGTAAATTAGGGATTATCCGGCTCTTTCCAGAACACAGGCACCCTCTCGCATTCCAAATGATCTCCCCAGGGAAAACTGCTCGAGGTCAAGAAATTAAAACAATCCAGGTTTTTCTTGTTTTGGCGGTTCGGAGGGAATAAGAGACACAAAGAAATCTGGCTGAGCCGGCGACGGTGCGTTAATTGTGAATAATTCCTGGGTCGTTGTCAAGGAAAATATTGAAAATTTCTCCGTTATCAAATCACAGTAGGGAAACACCTGGAATGGGATGTTCTCACCTCGGGCGGAAAATCGGCCTGGTGAAACCTCGCTTTCCCATCGCCCTGTTCCCGCACTGCGCGGGACGGCGAATACTCACACCCCCTGTACTCGCTCACTGAAAAGGGCGCTTGATTTATTATTTTTAATAATTCTTCCTTCCGAAAAGCCAACAGACAAAACCCAGCTCCAAATAGCCCGGTCTGTGTCGGGTGAGGACCCCAGCTGCTTCCTCAGGGGGTTGGGCTGATGTTTCTGCGGGTGTCCAAAAGCACCTCTGCGGCCTTTTACATTTTATTGGGGTATTTTACTTGTTTTCTCCGGAAGAATTTCTATCCTTTTAAATTCTTTGATGGCCTTGGCCTCTCCGTTTGCCTCCCAAAACCCAAATTCTTCGCTGGTGTCCTCGTGCGTTTTCAGAGGGAGCGTAAAACCTGCATCGTTTGTGAAGCTGGGTGAAATAAGGGGCGGAAATTTTGTCTTTGGAGAGACCCTCAGCTGTGATACCCAGAGCCAGGCGGGGAGAGGCCGTTCCTGCCGTGCCTGGCGGGGTGTTCGCCTGCTCCCTTTCGTGTTGGTCGGACCCAGCTTCTTCCCCTTTTTAGTTCTTCGAGCAGCGACCCGAGAGAGACGCGAGAGGAAGGGGAAGATGGGAGTTGAAAACCGCAACGCTTCGGGTGCAGGTATAGCACCTGCCGTTATTTTTGCCTAAGAAAATCACTTCATTCGCAGATCGTACCCGCGTCCGCTCACCTGGGACGGCCCCACGCTGGCGTCGCGTGTTGCTGCTTGAATTTCCCCTTGTGTTCAGCAGCGTGAGGCCTAAAACGCTCTTTTTTTTTTAATCTTTTTTTTTTTTTTTAGCTTCCCACCCCCCTCCATCCCTGTTTTAAGGCAAAGCAGTCGATTTGCTGGGACATCGCCCTCCGGGTACCTGCGTTCCCTGCAGGATTTATTCCACAGCGCCTTCAACCTTGGCATCGTTCCCATGAAAACCAGCCGCCTCCGGGATGGGAGTCCGGTGTGCTCCGGGACCCAAAACAGCCCCGTTTCACCCCAGACTGCAGAGGGGAGAGAAAAATAGGTAGTTTTGTGTATCGCTGGCTGGCTGAGCTCCTCCTTTGATGTTTGGGAGACCTCTGGGGCTTCCAGAGGGGGACAGAAGGGAAAACACCAAAGCTGGGACCGATGTTAAATATTAGGAGGGGTTTTTTTTAAAGGAAGAGGCCAATGAACGTCCCGGAGGGGAGAAATAATCCTGGGAAAAAGGGGTAGCTCGGATTGCGGGGGGGAAAAAGTGATTATTTGATGTGTGACTTTGAGGTAGCTGCTTCTGCCGACCCTCCCGAGGATGCTCGGGGGGGGCAGGACTAGCAGGGAACCGTTTCAGTCTGGACCCGGTCCTGTTCTGGTCTAAACTGGGACAAAAGTGGGAAATTTCTAGTGCATCCGAGGAGGTTTCGCTTTCGGCCGGCCGCAGCGTGTCTGCGTGCGACAGACTTCAGGATACGGGCAAAAAATACCCCCAGCTTTTCCGTCATTAGGACTGCGTGACGTCCCGCCGGGAGCGTGGCACAGGTAAGAGCAAAAAGGGATTTTATTGCTGCTATTTCTTTGCCAAAAAAAAAAAAAAAAGGCAAAAATATTTGCTCGGTTCCCCGGGGAAAGGGATCCCGCTCTGGTTTTTGCTGCGGTGCTGCTCTCCCCGCGTAGGCGAATTCCCCCAGCCCCAAAGCCCTGGCCAGCGGGACGCGGGGGCCGGGGGCTGCGCTCGCCGGGTACCGCCGGCAGAAAAACCTCTTCGCTGCCGCCGTTCCTGGAAATTTTATAACCCTGAGCTCGGCCTTTGCACAACGGGATCTGTTCAGGGACTGATTTGGGGTTTTCCAAACTGCAAACACCCCGAAGGCTTGGAAGGAAACAGCTGAGCTGAGCCCTGGGGGCAGCAGAATCCGGGCAGGGGGGGTTTGGGGACAGGTTTCCCCACTGCAGCCGAGAACCCGGTGCGGGTCTTGTTGTTGGCACCATCCGCAGCTCGGCTCCTGGGTTATTTGCTTGGAAAAGGGAAATTCCCAGATTTCCCGTAATGGGGGCGGGGGGGGGGGAAGATGGAAAATGCGAGACCTCAGGGCTTGAAATCCAAAAGGCAAAAGCAAAAGCGGCAGCTGGGGGGGTGCAGCCGTGCAGGGCCCCTCCGCTGCGGGGTGGGAGCGGGGCCGGGATCGCCGTGGGAGGGCTCCCGTGTGCTGCTGACGTGTGTCTGCTGGCCTGCCTGCACCGCTGCCTGCTGGCCTGCCTGCACCGCTGCCTGCACCGCTGTCCTGTTCTGCTGCCTGCACCGCTGCCTGCACCGCTGCCTGCTGGCCTTCCATCCTGTCTGCTGGCCTGCCTGCTCTGCTGCCTGCTGTCCTGCCTGCACCGCTGCCTGTTGTCCTGCACCGCTGCCTGCTGCTCTTCTTCTCCCCTGCCTGCTCCCCTGCCCGCTGTCCTCCACTGCTGCCTGCTGTCGTGCTCCCCTGCCTGCTCTCCTGCCCACTGTCCTGTGCTGCCATGTGGGGCTGTGCTCGGTTCCGTACCGCCGTGTGGGGCTGTGCACGGTTCCGTACCGCTGTGTGGGGCTGTGCTCGGTTCCGTACCCCCGTGTGGGGCTGTGCTCGGTTCCGTACCGCCGTGTGGGGCTGTGCTCGGTTCCGTACCGCTGTGTGGGGCTGTGCTCGGTTCCGTACCCCCGTGTGGGGCTGTGCTCGGTTCCATACCCCCGTGTGGGGCTGTGCACGGTTCCGTACCGCTGTGTGGGGCTGTGCTCGATTCCGTACCGCCGTGTGGGGCTGTGCACGGTTCCGTACCGCCGTGTGGGGCTGTGCACGGTTCCGTACCGCCGTGTGAGGCTGTGCACGGTTCCGTACCGCCGTGCGGGGCTGTGCTCGGTTCCGTACCCCCGTGCGGGGCCGTGTGCTGCTCCGCACCCCTGTGTGATGCTCCCCCAGCCTTTCGCCCGCTCCGGGGCTGCAGAGCACCGCGGGGGCTGGAGGCAGCGGCGCTTGCGGGGAAGGACGAGACGCTTCTCAAATAAGCGCCTTCGATGGCTCTGGGCCGGCAGCGGTACGGAGGAGCCCGGTGTGACCACTGCAGCCCTCCCTCCGTGGCCTCGAGCCACAGAATGTGTCCTGCAGGGACCCCGAAATCCCTGCCCTGCCCAGGGTGGGGACGAGGGGCAGGCGGGGGGATCTGGGCACCCAGCTCCCCCCTGGGCGACGCCGAACGTGGGGCTGGGCTGGAGCCCAGCTCCTTCCCCAGGAGGGAGCCCGGGGGGTGCAGGGACCCCTCCACGAGGCCCCGGAGGCTCGGCGGGGCTGGGTGCTGTGACAACCCCCGCTGTGCGCAGCGCCTGGGGGACCAGAGCTCTGCCGCCGCCCGCGGGTGCCCGGTGGGTCCCTTGGGAGAGGGCAGAGCCCAGCCCGGGGGTGCGACGGGCTCAGCCATGCCCCCGATGCACCCCATCCCTGCGTGCGGGGGAGCACCCGTGTCCTCGGGCCACCGGGGACGAGCAGGGTGCAGGGGTGCCGAGAGCCCACAGGAGTTAGCGTCGTTCCCAGAGCTGGACCAGGGGGTGGCATGTCCCCCCGCGACATGGCACCAGGTCTATGTGCGTTCACGGATGAAATCCTTTATTGATGAACCAGCCCCTTCCCCTCTCGGCCACCCACCCCCCCTCCCCCGGGTCACCTCCCACCCCAGGGGTGTCCCACGGGGAGCCACGCAGCGCGACACAGCTGTCCCCCAGCCAGACCCTCTTTTGGGGGCTTGTGGGGTGTTTGACGGCCATTGTTGACTCCTTCATCCAGGCCTTGGGTTGGTGGCCGGGAGGGAATGGAGTGCGACGCCTGGTCCTGCTCTCCCGGAGTTTTGGGATGGGAACGTGAAGATCCGAGATCATGTTGCCTGCGAGGACGCCCATCCCGGGGCTCCGTGTCTCTGTCGCCTTCGCTGCTGTCCCAGGGCAGAGGATGCCACAGGTGCCCAACGGGGTGGTTGGAGTTCGCGGGGCTCGGGAGAGGATGAGGATGCCGCAAACGTGGCTTCGCGCTGCCGAAGATGCGAGTGGGTCCCGGGGGACACACCAGGCTCAGCGCCGAGCCGGCCTGGCTGCAGGGACGCTGGCAGCCGCAAGCCTTGGGGACAGCGGGGACACCGACAGCAGCAAATCCGCAGTGACGAGACACTGGTCCCCTGGCAGGGGAGAGCAGGACGTGGGGAAAAGCGGAGTCTCCTCGTGCTCCGTGCAGGGAAAGCACCAAAAAAGCATCCTCGGAGGGAGCAGCCTTTGGTGATGAGCGGGTTCCTGGGCTGGTCCTCGGGGGAGCTGTAACCCTGAGATCCCAAAAAGCACCTCGCTGGGACAAACACGGATAAACCCGGAGCCGTAGGAAAGGCCAGCTGAGACGGGGCAGCTCAGCGATGCTCTCCCTCGCAGGAGCGATTTATCCAGCCCTTCTCCAGCACTGAGGACCACGGTGGGTGAAACCTCCATCCGAAACGTGGCCCCCCATGTGGCTTGAAACGCCGGAGCTGCGAAAGCATCTGGGCAAAATTTGGCTGAAAAAAACAAACCCTGGAGCCGTCGCCGTGTCCCTTCCCACGTGGGTGGGGAGCAGCCGGGTGGGGAGCCGGCGGCGCTGGGTGCCGAGGGGCCGGGTGGTGGGATGGGGACCGATGCCTCCCCGTCCCCATCAACTCGCCGTGCGGGCAGGTTGGTCCTCGTTCTCTCCTGGAGAGGGGAAATCCGGGAAAGGCCCGGGATTTGGGCTCTGTGGGTTGGGGGGGGCGAGGAATTTGGGGGTGCCCTGGGTTTGCATCCCCTCTTCTGTCCTTGGCGGAGCCGGGGCGGGGGGGGGGTGGTCTCAGGGTGGGGGGTGGCTTGGTGGTCCCGCGCTGATGGGCTCAGGTGGGACTGGATGGGGTTGGGGGCAGCCAGTGGGGGTTTTGGGGAGTGGGAGTAGAAATGGGGCTGCAGAGAGCTGGGGGGAGATGGGGAGGCCGGAGGGGTGTTGGGGGGGAGAAGGAGGGATGAGGGGGGGCGGCCCCCTCCCAGCCCCGCTCCTCCCTGGGGGTCCCGCGGCACGTTCCCTTACCGGCCCGTGGCCACGGGGTGTTTCTCCTCGGTGGTTTTGGCATCTCCACGTTCCTCCTTTGGCGAGCGCGGTGTCGTCGTTTCCCCCCCCTCACCCACGCCGACCCCCCCTTTGGCATTCACCGCGTGCCTTAATTGTGTGACATTAAATCAAGGTCCGTGGTGAACACGAAAGGCTGGGGCCGATGGCTGGGGGTGTTCGGTGGTGGAGGGCGGGGGGGGTCCCGGGGTCCCTGCTCCATCCCCTCGGCCCCGGGACCCCCGTCACCCCCCCACCGCTTGTCCCTGTAGAAGCCCAAATGCATCCATACCCCACCCCCCCCAAGACCCGATCCCTATGGGGCTGCCATAGGAGCCCTCTATGGCTGCTTGACCCCCCCCCCCCATGCAGGATCTGGCCCCCAGTGCCAGGACAGCTATTTTTGAATGAGATAAAAAGCAAATCCCCCCCCAGTCCTGTCCCCCTCCCCGGGCTGTCCTCGCCTCCCCCGGCTTTCGTCAAGCCATCCGCACCCTCAGAGCCATGGAAACCCGGGGCGGGGGGGGGGGGGGGCGGGGGGGGCATCTTCCTCCTGGCTTAAACTCCCCAGCAGCTCAGTTCGGGAGGGGTTTGGGGGGGCAGGGGGGCTGCTTGGTTGTGGGGGGACCCAGAGGAGCTGAAGTGAGGTGAATTTGGAGACATTCGAGTGGGTTTTGGGATGCTGGTCCTAGAGAGGCTGGGGGGTGTGGGGGGGTAAAACCTAATAAAACCTCATCTGTTCTATTTCTACAAGGCATTTAGTATCAAAATAGTCGAAATGGCTGATTTTGCCACAAATTCTCATCCTACGGCCTGGGCCTTCCTCCCCCCGGCTCCACGCCAGGGGTCGGTCCCAAACAGCAGCATGCAGAGGCCGGTCGAGGCCTCACAAACTCAGCACAGGTAACCCCCCCCCCCCCACCCCGGCTGGGGGCCAGAATGGGGCCGGGATGGAGCTGGGATGGAGCCAGGCTGGAGCGATGCCGGGGGGGGGGGGGGCGACCCCAGTCTCATCCCTGTGTCCCCCCACATCCCCCTGGGGCCATCCCAGCTGCACCCCAGTGAACGCCACCCTCCACCCGGGGTTTGTTTTTTTGTTTTTTTGGTTTTTTGTTTTTGGGGGGGGGGCATTTTTTCTGTACAAATATTCCCAGGTCGAGGGGGAAAATTTAGGGGGGTGTTTCCTTAGCGGGGGTGCCCGGACGTTCCTGGCGGGGAAGTGGCGGGGGGGGGGGGAAAGAGAATTCCTTGCGGTCCCTCATCCTCCCCATCCTCCCCCTACATCTCTCGGGGGGAGGGGGGGCGGGACACTCCCCCCCACCCCAGCCCCCCCCCCAGCGCATCCCGCATCCCACCGGGAGCAACCGCACTGCGCCGCCCGGGCTCCCTCCCCCCCCCACGCCGTGTCCCCCCCCCGGGGGTCGTGCCCGGGCAGGGCCGTGTCGTCGTCCCCCCCCATTCCCGGGAGCATCCATCGGGCCGTGCCCCCCCCGCCCCCCCCGCGCCGTTACCTCGGTGCCGGCAGCAGGAGGAGGAGGAGGAGGAGGCTGAAGGGCAGAGCCCGGCTGGTGGCAGCGGTTGGGGACAGGCCGCCGGCGTTGTCACCTCCCCAGGCAGAATGAGGCCACCGCCGGGCTGGGGGGGTGAGGGGGGGTTGTCGTCGTCGTCGTCGTCGTCGTCCCCCCCCCGGTGTGTGCGTGTGCGTGTGGGGTTAACCCTTCCCTGCCCGGCCCCGGCCCCGACAGCCTGAGGCGGGGGGGGGCGGGCCCGGGAAACACCGGCACCTACCGGTGCGGGGGCTCGGGGGGGCGGGGAGACCGGCACGGGGTCCCTGTGTGTCCCCGCTCTGTCCCCCCCCCCCCCCCGGGGGTCACCCTGGTCCCCTGCTCGGGGACAGGCCAGTGAGGTGGGGTGGGATGGGGTGGGAGGCAATGGAAGGGATGGGATGGGGTGGGACGGGAGGGAAGGGATGGGATGGGATGGGATGGGATGGGATAAAAGGGGGTGGGGGGGGGTGGGATGGGAGGGAAGGGAAGGGAAGGGATGGGATGGGATGGGATGGGATGGGATGGGATGGGATGGGAGGGAAGGGAAGGGATGGGGTGGGATGGGAGGGAAGGGAAGGGAAGGGATGGGATGGGATGGGATGGGATGGGATGGGAGGGAAGGGAAGGGATGGGGTGGGATGGGAAGGGATGGGATGGGATGGGATAGGGTCGGGTGGGACAGGGTGGAAGGAGGTGGGAGGGGGTGGAAGGGATGGGATAAGATGGGATGGGATGGGGTAAAAGGGGGTGAGGGGGGGTGGGATGGGAGGGAAGGGAAGGGACGGGATGGGATGGGATGGGAGGGAGGGGAAGGGATAAGATGGGATGGGATGGGGTAAAAGGGGGTGAGAGGGGGTGGGATGGGAGGGAAGGGATGGGATGGGGTGGGATGGGGTGGGATGGGATGGGAGGGAAGGGATGGGATGGGGTGGGAGGGATGGGATGGGAGGCAATGGAAGGGATGGGATGGGGTGGGAGGGATGGGATGGGAAGCAATGGAAGGGATGAGATGGGAGGGATGGGATGGGATGGCATGGGAGGGATGGGATGGGAAGCAATGGAAGGGATGGGATGGGAGGGATGGGATGGGAGGCAATGGGTGGGATGGGATGGGGTAGGAGGGAAGGGGTGGGGTGGGATGGAATGGATGGGATGGGATCTGGGGGGGCAGAGGGATCTACGGGGACCCCGCGTTGGGCTGTCACCTGCCCGGGTCACGGCCGGGCGGTTCCTGGTGAATCCTCGGTTATGGCGGGGGGCGGGGGGGTGGGATGGTGGTGGCTTTTCAGCGTAGGCTCAGCTTGGGGTTAAACCCAACCCGTTTGGGGACAATTCCTCGCATGGGCAGGTGAGCGGGTGGGGGGTGTCCCCACGGACCCCCCCCAAACCAGGGATGGATTCAGATGTGGGGCTCACTTTGGGGGGGGGGGTGGGGTGTCCGGATCAGGCCCTGCCCTGCCCTGATGAGCTCTCGGGCATCCCCAGGTGGAGACAGGGGGGGCCGGGACGCCCCCATTCCACCCCACACCCCCCCTCAGCCCCGGGGGTGCTGCCTGGGGTCCGGCGCGGCCGTGGGGGTCCGGAGCTGGGGATTTGGTGGGGCGAAGCCATGGGGCGAAGCCGTGGGGGGCTGGGTCCGTCCCGGGGTGACCTTGGGCACCGCTGGCCTCGTGCGCGTTAACGATTGACGGGGTGACCGGACACGCCGGGACTCTGCCCGTCCCGTGGGATACTGCCCCCCCCGCCCCCCCCCCCCACCCCATGGCCACCCCCCCGGTCGGGGTTCATCACCCCAGCCCCATCCCGCCCAACACCCCCGGGGTGTCCCGTGCTGGGGGGATTTTCCCCCCGGGACTGAGCGCCCTGTCCCCATGTCACTGTGACAAAGCAGGATGTCCCCTCCCGTGCCCCCCCCCCCCCCCACCATGGTGACCCCGCTCCTGGGGCCAAGCTCTGCCCCCACCCCCGGCCTCCTGCCTCCTTCTCCTTCCCGGTGATCCCAGTGATCCCAGTGCTCCCAGTGCCCCTCCCAGCACCGCAGCTCCCTCCTCCCAGTCCGCGGGGACAGCGGGGCTCGGCGGGACGTCCCGTCGCTGGGGGGGCCATGCCGGGTGCCGGGGTGCTCCCCAGCCCCGCCGAAGCTCTGCCGGGCAGACCCCAGGGGCTGCGGGTGACAGGTACCCGTTCAGGCATCGGGCTGGGGGTGGCGGGGGCTCCCTGGGGACAGGGAGGGGGGTGGCACCCTGCTGACCCCCCCCCCCAGCACCCCTGTGTGTTACTGGGGGGGCTGCTCTGGCGGGTTCGGTGCTGGGGGATGGCGGTGGCCCTGTCCCCGGAGGGAGGTGGCAGGGCAGGGTGCTGGCGTGTCCCCATCACTGGGGTGTTTTGATCCCAGTGCCCCCCCCTCCCTTCACCGTCGCCCAGACGTGTCTGGGGGTGCTGTGGGGGGGGTGGGCTCCTCTGTCCCCCCCAGGAACTCTGTATCCCCCTGGTTTACTTACAGGGACCATCCTCGCAGGGAATTTGGGGGGGGGCACAAAGGGTTTGGGAGCCCCAGAAGGAGGAGGGTGAGGAGCCGGGAGGGTGTTGGTGCTCCACAAGTGTCACGAGTGGCCAGGTCTCAGCTTCCCTTTGCTGCTGGCCGGGGGGGGTGGCTGGGTGGCCGGTGTCAGCCCTGGCATTGCCCTCCTTAAACCCCCCCCGGGATGCCCCATGCCAGCGTGAGAGGCCGGTGCCCGGGGGGCACCCTTCCCCCCTGGGGGGCCAGGGGAGGCAGCGGGACCCCCGTGGACACCCAGCGGGGGGATGGGGATGGGGGGGGGTGGTTGCCATGGCAACCGGCGGGGTTGCTAGGAGATGGCAGCCTGGGGTGAGGGGAGGGATACCCGCAGCCCCCCACCCCTATTTCACCCCCCCCACGGCTTTCCCAGCCCTGGGCAGGTTCCCCCCGGCCAGAGCATCCCTGGGGTGGGGGACATCCCTGGGGTGGGGACATCCCCGGGGCAGGGGGGGGCAGTGCCGGTCAGGGGAGGGGGTACCAGAGCATCCCTGGGGGAAGGTGACAGCCCTGGGACCCCCCCCAGGGGCCATGTTAGGGTCAGGGGGGCCATGAGAGGACACAGGCCAGAGGCCAGGAGGGCTGAGCCGGAGGGGACGAGGACAGGGTCAGCACCTGGTTTTGGGTCGGGGGGCGGGGGGGGGACACACAGGGTAGAGACGGCCGCAGTTTGCGACAGGCTGGGGGTCCTGAGCCCGTGTCCCCCCCTCCCCATGCAGCCACCCACGCCGTCACCGGGAACCCCACGGTCCCACCGTTCCCAGCCGAGATGCAGATGGCGATTTTCGGTGAGTGGTTCCCCCGTGCCAGGGAACGGGGAGGGCGGGGGGGGAGCAGCCATGGCACAACCCCCCCCCCCCCCCCCACAAGCCCAACCCACCCCTCCCCCGAGCCACCTGCCCCCTCCCCGCCTGTCCCCCCCAGGCATGGGGTGCTTCTGGGGAGCGGAGCAGCTCTTCTGGAGGACGCCGGGGGTCTTCTCCACCCAGGTGGGCTTCATGGGAGGCTTCACCCCCAACCCCACCTACGAAGAAGTGCGCACAGGTAACGGGGTGGGGGGGTGGGGGGGGTTTCTCCTCCCGTGCTGCGACGGAGCCCCCCCAGTGTCCCCCACACCCGTAGTGGGGTGATGTCCCCATCCAGCATCGCGGGGTGTCCCACGGCCCCTGCCTTGCCCTGGGCTGGGTTCCCATGGGATGCTCTCTGGTGTCCGTCGGATGCTGGTCCCCCTTGTGTCCCCCCCCCCCCCCAAGCCCCCCAGCCCGGACAGACGGACGGACAGACAGCTGCCCGGCTTAGCCGGAGAGACATTTTGCGGAGGATTATCCGTCTGCAGGAACTCTTATCCCGGCTGCTGTCTCCAGCCGGGGATTTATCCATTGTTGCGGGGGGGGGTCAGGCATCCCACCCCCACCAGGCACCCAGGGAAGGGGGTCCAGGGAGGGGGGGGGGTCGAGTGGGTGCTGCAGACCCTCCGTATCCAGCTCCCTCCCTCCAGCCTTGCCAATGCTCCCGCTTTGTACAAGTCTCACGAATTTGCCAGGTCTCAGCTCCCGGCGGGTGGGTGCAGTGGCCGCCGATGGTCCCCCCCCCGGCCAACATCCCAGGGCGGTGGGAGGCTGGCGGGGGGGGGCGGGGGGCAGGAGGCCACGGTGAGGGGCTGCCCCTGGTAGTGCTGGCTCTGGCCGCAGGGCTGACGGGGCACGCCGAGGTGGTGAGGGTCGTCTTCGACCCCCGGAAGATCAGCTACGAGGAGCTTCTCAAACTCTTCTGGGAGAACCACGACCCCACGCAAGGTAAGGACGAGCCACCGGGCCCGGCCAGTGGCCACGGGTCCCGCTGAGCCCCAGATACCTGGTCTGAGGGGGCTCAACCCCAAACTGGCCCCAACAGGGGGTCCTTGGTGTCTCCATCCCTTGAGGGGGGGGGGGTTCATAGAGGCTTTGCAGCTGTACCGCCCTGTGCCTCGGTTTCCCCATCTCGCCCCGTGGAGGGTGAGGGCACCGCACTGCGCCCGGTGGGGCCAGGGGGTGCCCCATAACCCCCTCCTGGGTGCTGTGTCGTCCCGTCCCCCCCCCCGGCCCAGGCATGCGGCAGCAGGAGGACCTGGGCACCCAGTACCGCTCCGTCATCTACACGCTGGGCCCCCACCAGCAGGCGGCTGCCCTCCGCAGCAGGGCACTGTACCAGCAGGTAGGTGGGGACACCAGGACCCCCCCCCCGGGGACACCAGGACCCCCCCCTGGGGTCACCAAGACACCCCTGGGGACACCAGGACCCCCCCCCGGGGACACCAGCCACCTCCCCCAGCCCCGGGGGCATGGGGCAAACCCCTGCCCTGGCTATGCCATGCCGTGGGGCAGTGGGATGGGGGGGGGGGGGGGGGGTCCATCCAGGTTCCCACCCCCCCGCCATGGGACTGTCCTAGGAGCTGAGGGAGCGGCGGCAGGGGGACATCACCACTGCCATCGAGCCTGCCGGTGACTTCTACTACGCCGAGGACCGTCACCAGCAGTACCTGCACAAGGTGCCCGGGACCTCCTGTGGCCTGAAGGGCACCGGTGTCACCTGCCCCGTCACGCCCTGAGGGGCCACCTCCTGTCCCCTGCCTTGTCCCCACGTCCCCGGCACCGCAGGCAAGGCGGGCACAGCAGCCAGCCCCACACCTCCCGGCCAGCCCCACACCTCCCAGTTCCCACACTCTCCATTGCCCCAGCAGGATTAAACCTCTGTGTCCCCCCCCCGCCCTCCGCCCCGGCTTTGTCCCGTCGCGTCCCATGGGTGCTGCTGGGGGGCTCTGGGGGCTCCTCGGGTTGGGGAGGGGGTGCTGGGATGGGGAGGGACCCCCCCGCCCCATGGGCTCTGGCTGGGGGTGGCTGTGCCCATGGTGGGGGCTGGTGGGGCAACAAGGGGGTGGTCTGGGAAGGGGGGGGGTGGGGGGGGGGGGCTGGTTGGGGGGGGCTGCTGGAGCAAGAGGATGTCACGGTTTGAGGGGTCAGGGTCCGTGGAGCTGCAGGTCTGGGGAGGGGGGGGGAAACGCATCCAGGGGGCTGGTGATCCGGGGGGGAGGCTGTCCGTGGGGCTGGTGGTCGCTGGGGCTGGGTCCGTGGGGCTGGAGGTCTGTGGGGGGCCGTATCCCCGGGGGGGGGGGGGGGGGGGGGCTGTGTCCGTGGGGCTGGAGGTTCGTGGCGGGGGGGGGTGTCCGCGGGGGGGGGCCTGTCCGTGGGGCTAGCGGTCCGTGGGACTAGTGGTCCGCGGGGCTGGCGGTCCGTGGGGCCAGTGGTACCATGGGGCTGGCGGTCCGGGGCGGGGTGGGGGGGGGATGTCCGTGTCCGCGGGGCCGTCGGCGGGGCGGGTGCAGCCCCGCGCTCTGCCGCCAGGGGGCAGTGTGGGGCCGCGCCCGCTCCCGCCCGCCAGGGGGCAGCGCGGCGCCGGCGTGCTGCGCGCCTACCCGGTAAATACGGTACGTACCGTAATTACGGCGAAGGCGTGCGCGCCGCGAAAAAGCGGCACACACGACCTGTGCAGGTGCGGGTGGCACACGGGGACAGAGGGCACAGGAGTGTGCATGCACAGGGGCGTGCAGCACACATACACACACATACACGTGTGCAGGGCGACATACAGCTCACATACACGTGTGCACAGGGGCGTGAAGCACACATATATACACATACATGCGTGCACAGGCACATACAGCTCACGTACACACATATACGTGTGTGCACAGGCACATACATACACACACGTGTGCACGGGGACATACAGCTCACATATATACACATACATGTGTGCACATGGAAATACAGCATACATACATACACATACCTGTGTGCACGGCGACATACAGCTCACATACATACACATACATGTGTGCACGGGGACATGCAGCACAAATGCATACACATACATGCGTGCACGGGGACGTACATCTCGCATACGTACACATACATGCGTGAACAGGGGCATACAGCTCACATACACACACATATACGTGCGTACACAGGGACATACAGCTCACATACATACACATACATGTGTGCATGAGGACATACAGCACATATACATATACGTACATGTGTGCACAGGGACATACAGCTCACATACATACACATACATGTGTGCACGGGGACATACAGCTCACGTACATGTGTGTATGCGGACATACAGCTCACATACATACACATACATGTGTGCACAGGCACATACAGCTCATATATATGTGTATATGGGGACATACAGCTCACATATACACACATACATGTGTGCTCAGGCACATACAGCTCACATACATACACATACATGTGTGCTCAGGCACATACAGCTCACATACATACACATACATGTGTGTATGGGGACATACAGCACACATACATACACATACATGTATGTATGGGGACATACAGCTCACATACATCCACATACATGTGTGCATGGGGACATACAGCTCACATATATGTGTATATGGGGACATACAGCTCACATATACACACATACATGTGTGCTCAGGCACATACAGCTCACATACATCCACATACATGTGTGCACGGGGACACGCAGCTCACGCGGGTACCCACAGCACACGTAGGTACATACATGGCACGGGGGGACCCTCTGCGGGACTCCTGCCTTTGGGGGGGGGTGCCCTGCGCCCCCTCCTGTCACCCGTCCACCGGGGCCACATCCCTCCCGTCCTCTGAGACCCCAGGGCTGTGTTCCCCCCCCCCCCCCCCCCGCCGTGTCCCCTCGCCCTGGCACTGCGGTGACAGTGACAACGGACAGTCCCCGTGAGGGACGGGGTGCTGCGTGCCCTGCGGTGGCTCCCAAAGCGTTAGTGGCCACGATGAGCCCAGTTAGAGCCAAACTGGTGTGTGCTGGGGGGGGGGGGGGTGGAGGTGGCTGCAGTGGGCAGGGTGCTGTGTCACCCCCGCAACGGTCCCTGTCCCTGGGGGTCCTGTGTCCCCCCCCCAGCTGCAGGCAGTCTCCACCCCCCCCCCCCCCCACTTCTCACGGTTGGGGGGGGGGGGGGGGGTCCCCAGTGGCCGCGTCCCACCTTGTCCTGGGCAGACTGGGCTTTGCTGGGATGGAGGGACAGGGACACGGGGGCAGGAAGCCCACCTGCATCCCATCTTCCCAGTTTTCCCAGCAAACTCACCCCCCCCCCCGCAACACCAAACCCTTTTCCGCCCCCAAATCCTCTTGCGGGGAGCGATCCCTCTGCCTGGGCGCCCAAAGGCCCCCCCCCCCCCCAGGTGACAAGGACTCACTCGTCCCTCCTCCTGCTGCCCGATAGGTCCCGGTCCCATGGCTCAGGGTGCCCTCCTGGGTGGGGGTCCCGAGGTCACCCCCCACACACTCTACCCCCCCGGCAGCCCCCCCCGGGTCCCAATGCGCCCACCCAGCACCCGGGAGCCCGGGCTGGGGACACCTGGGGACACCTGGGTGTCCCCAGGGAGGGACCGCAGCTGGAGACCATCCCACAGGGGATGTTCTGGGGGTGTCATGATGTCCCCGTCCCCGTCCCCCCCCCCCACGCAGGGCGGGGGGGGGGGGGGTCCCCATCTCAGTGTCCCCAGCACCCCTCTTGCGCAGGGGTTTGGGGGCTGAGTTTGGTGGTTTACAGCAAAAAAGCTGGCAAGAAATGAAAATAAAGCTGAACACCCCCCATCCCCCCCCCCCCAAAAAAAAAAAAATGTTGTCAAGGGTGAGTGAAAGTGGAGAAATGAGATGCAGCTTTCGGGGGGGGGGGTGACAGGGCCCGGGGGGAGCCCCTGGGCGCTGCAGGTGCCACACGCCGGGGACCTCCCGACACCACCCCCCCACCCCCCCTTGGCATCCCAGCGGGGCGTCCCCCCCCGAAACCCCTCCGGGGCTGGGTGCCATCACGTCCCCAGGAGCCGAGCTCGGCGTGGGGTTTGTCCCCAACCCCACGGAGAGGTGGAAGGGAGGCGGTGGGGGAGGAGGAGGGAGGGAAATGGGACACGGGGTGGGGGGGGGGACATTTTATTTTTTATTTTTTTATTATTTTTTTTTTTTAAGAAAGTGAAGTTCTCCGGGTCAATGGAGAGTGAAAAAAATAAATAAAAGCGGGGCGAAAGCGAGCGCAGGTCGGCTTCCGGCACCTGGCCCCGCAGCTGGGCCTTTGAAGAAGGAGTTAGAGAAGAACGAAAGTTGGGGACGGGGACGGGGGACCCCGGCCTTCAGCCTCGGCCCCCCGCATCCTCCTCGTATCCCGCGGGAGGTCGCGGGTGGGGTTTCACGGGGGGGGGGGGGGGGGGAAATGGGACGGGATGCCCCAATCTGAGGATTTGGGGGTTGTTCTTGGGTTTCCGTCGAAATCTCCGGCTGCCGGAGTCAGGGGAGGGGACGCGGAGAAGGGCTAAAAGGAGGGGGAAGGTGGCCCTGGGGATGGTGTGGACACCCCCCCCCCCCCCATATCCCACCCCCCCCCGCTGCCCCGGCAGCCTGCCCAGGGGACGGGAGGTGACAACCAGGTCTCCCCGGGGTTTGTCACTCAGGCTGGGGCGTCCCAGGGGACGCATCCTGCCCCCGTGTCCCCATCCCCGCTCGCCAAGGCCGGGGGGGGGGGGGGGGGGGTGCACAGCCAGGATCGCACCCACCGGCTGCTTCTTCAGTCCCCGTCCCCCACCCCCGCGGCTCCATCACCTCACCCTCCATTCCTCCCCCCCCCCCCAGGGATTTATTTCCCCCTCCTCATCCCCCGGGGTGCAGGAGCCCTGGAGCCCCCCCCCCCCCCCCCCGCCCCGGGGGTGATGGTGGATTCTCCGGTGTCTGTCGGGGTTGAGCCAGGTCTGTTCGTGTGCGCCTGCGGGGGGAGGCAGGATCTGTCCCCAGGGTGCTGGGGTGGGGGGGAATAGAGCGGGCAGAGCTGGGGCGGGGGGGCTCAGGGGGTGCCCCATCCCTGAAACAGGGACAAATCCAGGCTGGATTTTGGGAAGAGGGGATGGGGTGAGTGGTGATGGGGAACGGGGGGGAGATGGGGCACCGTGGTGGGTATGTGGGGGGGCTGTGTTGGTGTGTCGTCCCCCCCCCCCGAGAGACTGGGCGGCAGCATGGCGGGGGGGGCGGGCGTGTCCCACTGCTCCGACGCTTTTGGAAGAGCACTGGGACATACTGGGGGGGACAAGCCCCCTGTCCCCCCTTTCCTGGATGGGCCCCTGCAGGGATGCAGCTTGAGGAGAGGAGATGGGGGGAGGGGGGGGTCCCTTCTTGGGCCCCCCCGCCCCAGCCCCTCACCTGGCACCTGCTCTGGGAGGATGGAAACTCTGTGTCAGAGGAAGCGGGGAAGGGGGGAAGGGGGCTGCGCTCCCGGCCGGGGCCGCGGCGCGGGGGGGGGACACACCCAGCTGTCCCTCCCCCAAGTATGTGTGCCGAGGGGCTGAGCTGCCCCATCCCTGACACAGCTGGGATGAGTTGGGCAGGTCTCAGCCCATCCCCGTGGGGGTGGGTTCCCAGCAGAGGGAGGGTACAACCCTCGCCCCCCACCCCCCCCCACCCCCCCCCCCATTTTCTCCCCCAGCTTTGCTGCCTGACACATTTCACCCAGCGTGGCCGCGCGATCCAAGGACCCCCCGGAAGGGGACGGGGGGGGGCAAAGCTGGGGTTCCCCATCCCCAAACCCCACCGCTGACCCCCTCCCTGCCTCAGTTTCCCCACTCAGGGTCTGAAAAGTGGCTATTTCCCCCCTTCCCCCCCCCCCCCCCGCCCCCGCTGGGGTTGCAAAGACGTGGTCCGGGGCTGCAAAGCTGTGGTCCAGCCTCGAACCTCCGCCAGCATCCGAGTCCCGCGGGGATGCTCGGATCCCATTCCGAGAAAGCGGGGTGGCGGGGGCCGGATGAGCGGGGAGGTCGGGGAGAGGATGCTCACGCGTTATTTATACCGTGGGGGGGGGGGGGTGGTAGGGGAAGAGGTATCTGCAGGGCCTTTCGCCGAGCGAACAAAATAACAATTCAGGCAGGTTTGAAAAGCGCCGAAACCGCGACAGGAAACCCAAATTGTACAAATGCAGATGTGAGTGGAAAAAGCTCTTGAGCTGGTTGCTCTGGCTTTCACCTTCGCTAAAAATAAAGCTGCCTTATTAGGGGCCGATGGGGGCCGAGATAAAGCATCTTCTCTTCCACTCGCCCCCCCCCTCCTCCCCCCCCCCGCCGTGTTTTTCCGTGGCGGGGGGTTGTTCCGCGCGATGCCGTGGGACGCGGCTTTCCGGCCGTGCCCGGGGTGACGGGGACGGATGGTTGGGTTAGGGGCTCGTGGCATTTTTGGGGTGGATCTGGGGAGGGTTTTAGGGTGGTGGGGGTGTGGGGGTGTCAGGTTTTCTTGAGGGGGGGGCGGTTTGCCGGGGGACGGTGTGATGCGGGGCTGGGCAGCGCGGGCTGGGGGGTGTGATGAGTTGTAACAGTCTCGCTGGGTGTAACGAGGCCGCCTGGCAAAGCCACATCCTGCAGCGCGGCGGGACCTGGGGGGAGGAATTTTGGGGGGCTGAGAAAGGGAGGGATTTTGGGGGGGGGGCGGAGGGGGGACCAGCAAAACCCCTCTTGGCACCTGCCCACCTGCCCGAAACCCAGGCTGGGGTCTCCTTCCCTGTGCCTCAGTTTCTCCTCTCTGGACCATGCCAGGGCTGGAGCACCCCACCATTTTTTTTTTTTGGGGGGGGGGGGGTTGGGGGGGCTGCGGTGAAGGCGGTGCCGCACCCCGGCCCCGGGGAGGATATCGTGGGAGGCAGGAGGCGCTTCGCTTTGCCACCCCGGTGGCGGCGGTGGCAGCGGGGCCCGGGCTCCTCTGAGTCACCCGTGTCCCCACACCTGCGGTGGCCGGGGGGTGTGGGGGGGTGGGTGCAAGCAGGGATGCTCACACCTGCGGCCTTCGCCCCCCCAACCCCCCAGCCTCATCCTCCTCCTCCTCCTCCTTTTGCAGGGGAAGCGATGGATGCAAGGGGCGGGAAGGGGGGGAAATCAAAGGGGTGGAGGGAGAAGGCAGCAGAGAAAGCGGGGGGGGGGGGGGCTGAGTGGTAAATTGTGGGTGCACCCGCAGCGGTGGCACAGCACCCACCCTGCCGGGGGCACCCACTTGTGCCCATAGACCCCCCCACCCAGAGCTGTGTGGGTAGGGGTGGGGGGCGGGTCGCATGGCACAAGCTGTCCTTACCCCAGGGTCGCTCTTGGCCCCGCTAGGGGTAACGTGGGGGTGTGATGCTCCAGCCCCCCCATGGCACTGAGGATGTCCCGAAAGGGTTGGGGGGGGGGGATAAGCCCCCCCCAGGGGTGCATATGGGGCATGGGGGGGCTGCTGCGGTGTCAGGCCTAGGGTGGGCATTGGGGTGGGGGGAAGTGGGGGCTCCGGCTGGCCTCGGGGTGGGGGGGAGACCGTGAGAACAGTGGCCGGGGAGGGGGGGGACGGACGGACGGATAGTGCAGGAAGCGCCGGGGGGGGGGGACGGCCGCTCCCGGCTCCCCCAGATGTGCCCGTGAGATAGGGCGGCAGGAAGCAGCTGCGGGGAATCCCGGCGCTGGGAACGGCTGCTGTCGCCTGCCCGACACCCCCCAGGCCTGTGAGACCCCCCAGCCCTGCTGTCCGTCCGCCCCCCCGCCCCCCCGCAGCCGGGTACCACCCAGGGGTGCTCCCAGTCTCCTGGCGTCCCCCCTCTGGGGAGCTGGGGGTGCCCAAGGTTTGCCCTGGAGAAGCGGCTCCGCTTCCTCGTGGGAAGCCGCGGTTCCCTCCGGCCCCGCTGGGGCTGCGGGGGGACGGAGATGGAGCCACGGCCCGGCTCCTGGCTGAGCTCTGGAGGACAAGACAGCGTCTGGGGAAACTGAGGCACGGCTGCTGGCTACTGATCGGGCTGGGCAGCTGGCCAAGGCTGGGGCCATGGGCCCACTCAAGGGGGATGTGCGTGCTCTTCTCCCTTCCCTGGGTGCTCTGGTACAAGGCAGTGCCTCCCTGTGTTCACTCTGGCCCCTAACGATGACCAGCAGGGAGTGCCCTTCGGCCCGTGGTGCTGGGCGCTGCCTTCAGGCTCAGTCGGGCCAGGCTCGCCCTGAGCCGCTCTGGGATGCTCCATCCCTGCCTCGGGCATGGGGGGACAAGGGGGGGCCCCGGGGCTAATCCCCTGCACAAACAGCTGCTCATTCCCCAGGGCTGGAGCCAGTCTCCTGGTGACAGGGCTCGGGGGGGGGCTCGCTGCCCCTTTTTGGGTGCCCACTCCCAGCAGTGCTGCTCCTTGCTCCCCCCTAGTTTTCCCCCCGTTTCCCTGCATATCCAGTGCCGTGCATGGCACAGCCCGGAGCCTCCAGTGCTGCCTGGCTCTCGCGGTGGGTCCCTGCGGTGGATGAAAGGGGTAAACTGAGGCACGGGGCATGACGGGGGGGTTGGGCTTCTTCCCGCGTGGGGTGCTGTCAGCCGTGTGTACTCGGATGTACACCCATCCGAGTCTGGCAGCTCCGATTTATAATCCCCATTTATCCCCAAACACCCTCAAATCTGGGACATCGTAGCCCAGGATGGGGCTGTCACCGTGGCCACGGGGACGCCAATGGAGGCCGGGTTTGCCAAATGGCGCTGGGGCCTTTCGGGACGTCCTCCGGGTGACTGACAGCCAGAGCGGGACCACCGTGCCTGTCCCTGCCCATCCCGGACCCGCTGCCCATCCGGGACCACCCGGTCCCGGCACGAATTGGGGTGTTGGAAGAACCAGCACCCCGGGGAGGAGCGTGGCTACCAAACCTCACCACGCGGCACAGCCTAGCGTGACACCAGGCTGGATGCAGCCCTGGGGACGAGGTGGGAAAGAGATTTCGGAGCTGGTTTTAAGAAGCCAGAATCCCTTTTTTTTCCCTTGAGCATCCAGCTGGATTTCTTCTCCAGCACCAAAACTCCCTGGGATCACTGCCATGCCGTGCCGTGCCATGCCGTGCCATGCCGGGTGGGTGCCCAGGCTGGATGGTCGGCTCGAAGCATCTCCAAAAATCCATGAATTCAAGCAATTTCTCCAAACCCTCACTCCCACGTTGGGCAGAGCCGGAGCGCGACTGTCCAGGCCCCCCCCTCCCCGCAGCTTCCCTCACTCCCGATGGATCCCGAGGGTCTCCGAAGATCCCATGGAGACGGGATTCCTACCCCAGCCCTATCCCGAAAGCGAATCCAGATGACCCCTGGGGAAGAGCCCTTCCCTTTGTAGCTGCCTTGGGCGCTCTGCCACGTCTCCGTTCCTCCCCTCTCCCGGCCAAATCCTTTCCCCGCAGCCAGCGCTTCCAGGCAGCCTTCGGCTTCCAAAACACAAGTAATTCCCCCCAAAAAACGCCAGCGCTGAATCCCCCCCCCCGCGGGAAAACCGGGACCCCCACACTCGCCCCACGGCGGCCAGGCCGAATCCGGCCCTTTCCACCCCGCTTTACGTCCTTCACATCCTGCCACCTGTACCGACTTATTTAAGGAAAAAAAAATAAATATATCCAACCAAACCCAAGCCCAAGGGGTGGATTTTTTTTTTTTTGTCGTTGGGGGGGGGGGGGGGGGAAGAAGCTGCTTGTGAACCCCCCCGCCCCAAGCGCGACGAGCCGCGGGGACCTCCGTAGATATTTGCAGCGCAAAAATCACACGGGATTAACGCCCCGTCCCCGGGAAAGGGGGAAAGGTTGCGGGGAGCGTAAGGGGGGGGGGGGGGGAACCCGGTCACACCCCCCCCCCGGGGGACATGGGGAGGCTTTGAGTTGTTTTGGGGGGGGGGCTCGCCGAGCTGGGTAAACCCCAACTCCCGCTCCTTCTCCTCCTTTTATTTCTATTTATTTCTAATTTAATTTTTTTTAAATTGTTTTTATTTATATTTATATTCGTGTTTATATTTATATTATTTTTAATTTTAATAAAACGCCCAGTGTGGGCCTTTTTCACCCCGAAACCATCGCGCCCCGCAGCAGCCGCGCTCCCTTCCTCCCCCCTTTTTTCCTTCCTCCTCCTCGCCAAAAAATCCACGCGCGCACCCCCCCCCACACACACACACACGCCCCCCCCCCCCCAAGAAAAAAAAAAGCCACGGAGCGAGGACACCCCAAATCTAGATCCGACACCCTAAAAACGTGACACCCCCAGCGGGGGGTGGGGGGGGGAGGGTTGAAACATCCTCACGCTGCCACTTCGGCGCGGTCGGGGATACCCCAAAACCGGCAAAAAGCGCCCCGAAAATGACAAAGCGGCGCTCGGCGGCGGTGGTGGTGGGGATGGCGGGGAAGAAGAGAAGAGGAGGAGGAGGAGGAGGGGGGGGGGGGGGGGGAGGAGTGGGGGGGAGGAAGGTTGCCTTGGCCACGCATCCCTGTGTGAATGCATGACGTGCGCAGGGCTGGCGCCAGGCTGTCTGGGGCCGGGAGTTAGATCAACACAGCTGGAGGGCCCGGGCCACAGCTGGGCAAAGGCAGCGGGTCCCGCCGCCCAGGCAGCGCCGGTGGGAACCGCCGCCAACAACCCCCCCCCCCCCCCCCGCAAACAAAAGCTTCCCCCCCCTCCGCAATCCCCGAGCAGCCTTTCAGCCCCCCCCCCCCCCCCATCCCTCGGGAAATGGGGGGGGGGGTGCAGGAGGGGGAGGCATGGGAATAAGCGGAGCGGGGGGGGGGGGTGGGAGACGGCGGTGCGCCGGTGTTTTGGGGATGGGGATGGATTGGGGGGGAAGGGGAGGGGGGGGGGGGTCGCTTCACCGGATAAAAAGCATTCGGGTGGGTTGAAAAGACTTTTTTTTTTTTTTTTTTTAAACGCTTTGTAACTTTTCATTTAAAAAAATAGCTTTTTTTTAAAAAAATTTTAATTTATTTTTTTTTTAATTTTTAAAAAAGTTTTCTTTAATTTTTCCCTTTTTTTTTTTTTTTATAGCGGGTGTAGGGGGGGTCCCGGTTGTTGCCGCTTGCCCCGGAGCAGGTTAATAAGGGTAATTATGGCTCTTCCCGATCTGCCACCCTTCACACGGAGGCGATTTCCCAGGAAATTCGTAAGGGGGGGGGGGGCAAGGGGAGGTGTAAAAAAAAAAAAAAAAAAAAAGACAAAAAAATAATCCAACCCCAATCCAAAGGGCTGGGTGCTGCTTTCAGGAGGGGTTTGGGGGGGGGGGGCATAGAGCCGCTCAAGGGCTGGGGGTGAAGGGGGGAGAGCGGCTGCCCCCCCCCGCCTTGCGGCCCCCAGACTCCCGGGGGGAGTTTGGGGGGGGGGGGGGGTTGCAAAGGGGGGAAACAAAACCCAGCGCCACCGAATTGGGATTTGGGCAGATCTGGAATAAATTGCTGCTGTGGGCAGGCGTAATTTGGTCCAGGTGCCTCTGCCCCCCCACCCCCCCGAATCCCCCCATTAGCTGGGACCCCCGGGGGCCGAGCGGGGTCCCAGGGTGCCCCCCACCCTCTTGGCTGTAACATCCCCTTCCTGCTCTCACCCCCCTCTAAGCAAAACCTATGGAAATTCCACCAAAACAAGATGTCGGGGGGGGGGGGGCATTGCCGCTTGATTTTAACAGGGGGTTCACACTCTGGCGCCGTGACACCACCCCCACCCCCCCCCCGGGACCTCTCCATGTGCCACCGACACGCGTGGGCACCGGCCGCCCCACATCGCTCCAACTTTTTTCGGAGCTTTTTGAGGCAGCGACGGTTCGAGGGAGGCGGGGGGGGGTGTGTGTGTGTGTGTTGGAATTTGCCTTCGTCTCCCCCTTCATCACTTTTTCTGAAATAACCCCCCTGCCTATAAATCTCCTTGGGGGCCTCCCCCCCCCCCCCCAAAAAAAAAAACAACCCAAAAAAAAACCCACCAAAAAAAAAAAAAAACCCTCCAGGCCTCTCGCAGTCGCTGACCTAAATCTGGTTTCTCCATCGTAACCTCAGTTTTACCGCAATTAATTTTTTTCTGCTGGTCACAAGATAATTCCCGACGCCAGAAAGTCTGGAGGTCAGATGAGAAGCGGATTGAGGAACAGGGCGGCACTAATTTCCTTACGGGATCGCCCCCTAAAAAAACCGGGGAGGGGGACACACACGGACACACACAAACGACACACGGGGGTCCCCCCTAAAAATAGGGGGGACTCGCTGGGATGGGGTGTTGGGGGAGCAGTTTGGGGGCGGGGGGGGAAGTTGGGGTGGGGTTTTGGGGGGGCCACGGGAGCGGGTTTGGGGTCTGGATGTGGGGAGGGGGGGGGGATACACGACCGCGCAGGTTTCCCCCCCACACACACACCCCGTGGGGCCACCCCGGCCACCAAGGGTCATTTTGGAGGGGGGGGGGGGGGTTGGGGGGGGTGGTGCCTCTCGCTTAATTTAGATGCAAGGGTGGGGTTTAGTGGGTCATTAACATAAAAGGGGTGGGGCCAGACCTCATTTGCATACGGGGCGGGCCCCCGCGGGGCTCCCTATATAAGGAGCGGCGCGGGGGTGCCCCCTCCCCAGTGCGCCAGGAGCTCGGAGCGTTCGGGGTTGGGGGGGGGGGGGTGGAGCTGCTCGTCCCGGGGCTCGGTGGTCCAAACTTTTGGTGGTCCCGCTGCTCGGAGGTCCCAGCAGAGCCCCAGCCGTCGCGGCACCCACCGAGGAGGCGCCCAGGCATTTTTTTCCCTCCCCCTTTGCCCCCCCCCCCCTTCCCTCCAGCATCCCCAGCAGTGCTCAGACACCCCCCCCTCCCCCCCCGCCCCCTCTCCCCACCATGAAAGCCATCAGCCCGGTGCGATCCGTCCGGAGCTGCTACGAGGCCGTTTGCTGCCTTTCGGAGCAGAGTTTGGCTATCGCCCGGGGGGGCAACAACAAGAGCCCGGCCTTGGAGGAGCCCATGAACTTGCTGTACGACATGAACGATTGTTATTCCAAACTGCGGGAGCTGGTGCCGGGAATCCCGCAAGGCAGCAAGGTGAGCCAGGTGGAGATCCTCCAGCATGTCATCGACTACATCTTCGACCTCCAGATCGTGCTGGAGGAGGGGGCCAAGGCCGCGACCCCTCCCCCGAGGCCACCCTACTGTCGCTCAAGGTAAGGGTTCTTTTGGGCTGGAGGGGGGGGGGGGCGGAGGTGGAGGGTTTTGGGGGGACGTGTGGGGCTGGGGGGGATGTGGATATGTTGGGTTTGGAGGGCATAGGTCGGGTTGGGGGGGGACGTGTCGGGCTGGAGGGGTGCGGAGATGTTGGGTTTTGGGGGGGACGTGTCGGGCTGGGGGGTGCGGAGATGTTGGGTTTTGGGGGGGACGTGTCGGGCTGGGGAGGGTGCGGAGATGTTGGGTTTTGGGGGGATGTGTCGGGCTGGGGGGGTGCGGAGATGTTGGGTTTTGGGGGGACGTGTCGGGCTGGGGAGGGTGCGGAGATGTTGGGTTTTGGGGTGTCGGGGCGGGGGGGGGGTGCGGAGGTGCTGCTTTTGGAGGGCATATGTTGGTTTGGGGGGTGACATGCCGCGATGGGAGTGTGTGGGTATGTTGATCTGGGGGGGGGGGCCCCACACGGGACATGCTGGATTGGGGGCGGACATACTGAACTGGGAGAATGTGGATGTGTTGGGTTTTTTGGGGGGGGGAGTAGGGATACGTTGGTTGAGGGGGGACGACGGGACACATGGGCTGGGGGTGTGTGGATATGTTGGATGGGGGGGCGGGGGGGGACGTGTCAGGTTGGGGGCATGTGGATATGTTGAGTTGGGGGAGAGGTACGTTGGCTTTTGGGGGGGCACGACGGAGGGACGGACACATGTCGGGTTGGGGGGGGATGTGGATATGTTGGTTTGGGATGTGGGGGGGACATGCTGGGCTGGGGGTGATGGCGCCGTGCCGGGTGCGTTGGGGGGGGGGGGGGGGGGGGGGATGTGTCCTGGCGCGGGGGGGCCGGGGGGGGCCATGGGGCCTGATCCCTGTCCCCGCTCTCCGCAGGCGGCCGGGCTCGCCTCTGAACTCTGCTCCAAAGACGAGAGAAGTTTGTGTCACTAACGGCTCCTCCATCAGGTGAGTGTGTCCGTCGTCCCCCCCCCCACAACCCCCTCTCCAGCATCAGCATCCCCAGGGGACCGACACCGGCCCCGATGCACCGCGGTCCCCCGGCTTGGGGCGACCCCCAAATCCCCAAACCCAGATTTACCACGGCGCTAATGGTATTTTTTTTTTTTTTTTTTCCCCCTCCTCCTCCCCCCGCCTTTTCTCCTTCAACACCCCCCCCCCTCCCCCCCCCCCACGCCTTTCTCCTCTCTCCTCCCGGTGCCAATTAGCAAACAGGCAGCGAGTGTCGGTTCCTGGTTCGTTATCAGCCGGAGGTAAATAGCAGCTTCCTCCGTGGCGCCGGGCTGTCTGCGATCTACCGGCCCCGCCATCGCCTCCCCCGGGCCCGGCCACCGCGGGCGGGGAGCGGCTGGTCCCGACCCCCCCACCATCCTTCCAGCATCGCCCCCCCACACACACACACCCCGCCTTCCCTCCCCCACGCCAAGCATCCCGGCTTCAGCAGGATCTTTGGACCCGAACCGAAATGAGACACTTTTGAATGAGAAAACTGATGAAGAGGCGGTTGTTCTGTATATTTTGGGATTATAGCAGCGAGTCCTTTTTTTTTTAAAGGTGGTTAAAGGGGATGGGGAGGGGCGGGGGGGGGGGATTTAGGGGGTTTTGGGGAGGGGGTGGGGGTGGGGGGGCGACATCCTCGAGTCTGAACCAAACTCTCTGGGGCCGCGGGCCTCGTGTATTGTGGAGCTCTATACTAGAGTATAACGTTTTTGTACCTTTTGTGCAGGAAGGTGAATTTCTGCAAACATGCCTTGTACTTGCTTTATAAACTTTTTATAAAAGTTACCATTTTTACATAATAAAAAAAAAAACAAAACAAACCACGGGTCGTTTTGAATGTGTCCGTTCCCCCCTCCCCCGGCCATCCATGGGCTGGAGAGAGATGGGATGCACCCATGGGTGGGAGAGCAGCACTTTGGGGGGTGGAAGCCCCCCCCTTCCCCCCCCCCCCCCCCCCAAACCCTCTGGCCGACATTGTAACTTCTAGGGTTACGGGGAGGAATCTCATTAATTGTTTAATAGCTTTGAAATGTCAGCTCAGGTATGGGAGGAATTAACCCTAGGCTGCCGTCTCCCGGCTGAGGTGTCTGCCAGCTATTTTGGGTGCTGCTCCGCTTATCTGATATGGAAGGAGGAGGGAAGACGCTGCCGAGCCCCGGGGACCATTTGGAGGTGTAGCTGGAGCCTTGGGAGGGAGGTGGTGGGGGGGGAAAGATGCCTTTTCCAGGGGTTTCCACACTACCTTGCAAAAAAAACCCCAGAGCTGCCCGGTGCCCTGGGGCTGGATTTGAGCTGGAAGGGGTGATACTTTGGGATGGTGCCCCCCCCCCCCCCCCACACCCAGGGTACCCCCAAGGGAAGGGGAGTTTCTGGCCTGCAGCTGCCCTGGCTCTAATTAGGGCTGCTCTGAGCATTGTAATTCCCCAGGTGGCATCCACACTGTGCACTCCTGCCTGGACAACCCCCCCCCCTGCCCCGGGGCTGAGGAGGGGGGGCAGCACCCTAGGGAAGGGGTGTTAGGAGCAGAAATGCCTTTCCCTCCCTTTGGATTAATGCTGTGGTTTCCCTTTGCCCCCCCCCCCCCCCCCCGCCCTGGAGCAGATGCTGCCGGCTCAGCTGTGGAGCCCCATGGCCGCAGCACAGCTGGGCCGGATCCTGCTCCCTGGGGAAGGTGCTGGCCTGCCTGCAATCAGGGTCAGGCTGCTTCCCCCCCACACACCCCCGGGGTTAAAATCCCCCCCACCTGTAGCACCATCTCCTCCATCCCCTCTGCTGGGCTTTGGCTTTGTGGCTGCAGGCTCGGCGTGGGTGCTCGCCCCATGGCATCGGGGGGTCCCCAGGGTGCTGCAGCATCCAGGTGAGCTGGGTCAGGGGCTGCGCGGTGGCAGGAGGGGTCTTGGGGCATAGGGTGTTGCAAATGTCCCTCCGCATGCACCGGCTTCAACCTGCATCACTGCGACGGCCAACATGAGCGTGGGGTGCAGCTGGCACCCGCCAAGCACCCCGTGTCCGTGGGCACTTCCATGGGGAAAAGCACCATGTGGGGCACCCAAAAAGCCATGGCTGGTCCAACGGGATCACACCCCCCGCCCGAGAACATCCCTCCCTCCTCCCAGCTTGATGTCCCCAGGCTCCCCCAGGGCATGTTACCCTCTGGCACCCACCGGTGGTGGGGTGGGACGGGGTGACCCCGGGCTGTCCCGCTGCGGTGGGAGGCAGGTGAGGGTGTCCAGCTGGAAACTGCCGCTTCTGGGAACGGAGCTGCTGGTTTGTTAAAGGGTAAAAATAGGGTTTTACCATCTCTGTTGCCTTTCAGCTTGGGAGGAAAAGCCAAGGGGTGGGTTAGGGGTGAGCGTCCCCGTGCTCACCCCGCTGTCGGGGTCCTCCAGCCGCACCAGTGCTGATGTGCCAAAGGGATTTAACTGGGATGGGTGGGAAAAGCACCCTGGGAATGAGCTGGGGGACTGGGATGGGGCTCGGTAGCTGCAAAATGGGGGTCCCAGCAGCGTGAGCACCCCAGCTCGCAATGGGTCCCCCAGCTGGGGTGATGGCGGTGGAGATCCTGGATCCGTGGGAGCAGTTAATGAGCCCAGTTTGGGACTGGGGTTACTGGGAGCAGTGGGGGCAGGCACTGGTGGGGTGGAGAAACCAGTCCTGCGGCAGCTTTTGGGATGGAAACGGGACCGGGGAGGCGGAGGGGGACTCCCAGCCCGGGGGAGCGGAGGTGGCCCCCTGTCTCTGTCCCCTCGCTGGGGGGTCAGGGCAGGGGATTCCCTTGGCCAAGGTCGGGGGCCGCGGGTCCCCGGGGGGAGGGGGCAGGGTTTGGCAGGGTGAGGGTTTGGCGCTGGCTCCTGGGAAGGCTCCCAGGGCCATCGCCTCCTCCCCCGGACGGACGAACGGACGGATCCCGGCGCCCTTTCCTGGAACAGCCGCCCAGCCGTTCCCAGGCCCCAGGGATGGCCGGGGGGGAGCGGGAGGAGGGGCACAAGCCTTGCCTGGACCCCCAGCCTGGGCTGTGGCGTGATGCCGATGCTTTCCTTGGACACCCTGGTTAAAAAAAAAAAAAAACAAAGAAAGAAAGAAAGAAAAGAAAGAAAAGAAAAAAAAGAAAGAAAGAAAAAAAAGAAAGAAAAAAGAAAGAAAAAAAAGAAAGAAAAGAAAAAGAAAGAAAAAAGAAAGAAAGAAAAAAGAAAGAAAAAAAGAAATGAAAACAGAAAGAAGAAAGAAAAAGGAAAGAAAAAAGAAGAAGAAAGAAAAAAAGAAAGAAAAAAAGAAAGAAAAAGGGAAAAAAAACACGACTGAAAATAGCTCCTGTTGCCCCACCGGGGCTGGGATTTACCCTGGGGGGGCAGATTTAGTGGAAGAAATGCCCCCGCTGCACAACCCGGGCTTCGCGCTTTTATCTTCCCGACGACATCGCAGGGGTGCAAAAAAAAAAAGAAGAAAAAAAAAAAAAAAAAAAAAAGAGGATGAGGAGAGGGGGAAAAAAAAAAAAAAATTAATAATAACCCCAGGAGGTGGAGGGGGGTGGGGGGTGAAGGCCAAACGTCCCCCAGGCGCTGTGCCGGTGGCCGGCCGGGCCGGCTCGCTCGCCTCTTGGCAAGAGCAAGAGTCTGATGCAATCGGCTGCGCTGACGGAGGCCGCGGTTCCCCACCTGTATTTGCCATTGTGTGCCCGGAGCTGTTTGCAGGTGTTTGCTGGCGCCGCACTGTCTGAGCCGCATTTCCCTCCTCCTCCTCCCGCTGCCTGCCCCGGCCAAGGCCTGGCCCCCCCCCCCCCCCCGCGCTCCCCGGCTCCCCGCCAGCCGGCCGCCGCCTCGCCGGGACGGATGCCGCGCTCACACGCCTGGCCTTGGGCGGACGCGCCCCCGGCTGGGCGCGCTCACGCGTGGGACGGGGCACGGCGGGCGCTTAGCGTGTGTGTGTGTGTGTGTGTGTGTGTGTGTGTGTGTGTGCACTCGTGCCTGTGTGCTCTTACACGTGTGTACAGGCACTGGACACGCGTGCCTCCAGACACTCGCACGCCTACAGCCACTTACAGGCGTGTACACGCACATGCCTACGGACACACACGTGCCCATGTGCACTTACACACGTGTCTGTGCACTTACACACCTGCCTACAGACACACACGTGCCTATGTGCACTTACACACGCGTGTGTGCACTTACACACGTGCCTACAGACACACACGTGCCCATGTGCACTTACACACGTGTGTGTGCACTTACACACGTGCCTACAGACACACACGTGCCCATGTGCACTTACACACGTGTCTGTGCACTTACACACGTGCCTACAGACACACACGTGCCCATGTGCACTTACACACGTGTGTGTGCACTTACGTGCCTACGGGCACGCACATGCCTACACATTTACACACGTGTGTATGCACGTACACACATGCCTACGTGCACTTACACACACACCCACACTTACACATGAGCCTACATGCTTGCACACATGTATGTGCACTTACACACATGTATATGTGCTTACACGCATGCCTACAGAAACACACACGCCTACAGACACTTACACACGTGCCTACACTTACACACATGCCTACGTGCTTACACACGTGTATATGCACTTACACACATGCCTATGTGCACTTACACACACCCCTACACTTACACACGCGCCTACATGCTTGCACACATGTATGTGCACTTACATGTATGTGCGCTTACACACATGCCTACAGAAACACACACGCCTACAGACACTTACACGCTTGCCTATGCGCACTTACACGCGTGTATATGCACTTACAGACATGCCTGTAGACACACACATGCCTACACACACGTGCGTATATGCACTTACACACGTGTATACACATAACACACACGCCTACATGCTTGCACACATGTATGTGCACTTACACACCTGTATATGCATTTACGCACATGCCTACAGAAACACACACGCCTACAGACGTGTGTGTATGTGCACTTACACGCGTGTATATGCATTTACAGACATGCCTGCAGACACACGTGTCTATGTGCACTTACACACGTGTATATGCACTTACACACATGCCTACAGACACACACATGCCTACACACGCATGCGTATATGCACCTACACACGTGTATATGCACCTACATTTACACACGCGCCTACATGCTTGCACACATGTATGTGCACTTACACACATGTATATGTGCTTACACGCATGCCTACAGAAACACACACGCCTACAGACACTTACACACGTGCCTACACTTACACACGTGCCTATGTGCACTTACACACGTGCGTATATGCACTTACACACATGCCTACAGACACACACGTGTGTATATGCACTTACACACATGTCTACGTGCACTGACACACGCACATATACACACCATGCATTTGCATGTGCGTGCATGCCCCTGTACACACACACACACACGCTTACACACACATGCAGACATACATCCTCCAATGGCAGCATGTGCGTGCGCTTACGGGCACACGCATACACGTATGCGCACATGCCTATGTGCACTTACATGCCTACAGACACTTACACACGTGTCTATGCACACTTACACACGCATGCATGCACTCGCACACACATGCTTAGCACACGCGCAGACACGCAGACATACATACCCTCATGACAGTATGTGCGTGCGCTTAGCGTGTGCGCGTGCACTTAGCGTGTGTGCGCACAAGCGCTCATGTGCACGTGCGTGCACGTATGCAGACATGCCTATGTGCACTTACACGCATGCCTACAGACCCCTACACATGTGCCTATGCGCACATACACACACACACACACGCGCGTGCACTGATGCACACACATGCATTTGCCACTCACGCACACGCTTACGCACACATGCAGACATACGTGCCCCAACGAGGGTACGCACATGCGTGCACGTGCACGCTCTGGCAGACACACGTGTGCGCGCACACACACACACACACACACAAGGCACCAGCCGCGCACGCGCTCCTCCAAAACACGCGTGTGCACACGTCCACATGCACCGAGGCGCGCGGGGCTGCAACGAGGGTGCAAGACGTGCACCCCCCCCCCAACAGGGGGACATGCACACACGCGTGAACACACGCACACGCACCCCCCGATCCAGACAACAAGGACATGCATCCACACGCGTGCAAACGCACAGCACCCCAAATCCAAACACGCAGCACCCCCCCCCCTGCACTCTGCTCCCCCACCACCACCCCCGGGTGCTCCCAGCCCTGGAAGGGGATCCCAGGGGACACCCCGCGGCCGTTCCAGCTCCTCCCAGCCCCACTGACGGGTGCCGGGGGGCTGGAGCCCGGCCTGGCTCCGGGGGTGGGGATGAGTCAGGGCCGCGGGTGTATTTCGGGCTCAGCTGGGGACAGCACCCGAACCTCAGCCCCATCCTGCCCGGCACAGGGCGTTCCCGGTGCCCTTGACACCCCGCTCACACCTCGCCCTGCTCCGGTTCCCACCCTGCCAACGAGTGGGGAAACTGAGGCACGCTCGGCATTTCCAAGGTGGGAAAGGGGTGAACAGAACCCCAGCCTCCCCCACCACCCTCCCAGAGCCCCCCCCAGATTTCCTTTGGCACCCTCCACCCCAGAAGCTCCTCATTCCCCAGCCGGGAGGGCTCATCCTGGTGGAGCTCAGCACCCTTTTGGCTGGAGCTCCTGGAGGTGCTGGGGGATTGGGGGGGGGGGCGCTATTCCTGCCCCCTCCCTTTAACAGGGAACAAACAGGGTTGTCCCCCCTCATTCCACAGGTGGGGAAAGCAAAGCCCCCTCCTCACCCCCCTGCAGACCCCCCCAGCGTCCTGGCAGCCACCCCCCCAGTGCTCCTGCCAGCCCCTCGCCTTCCCTTTCCCACAGGTGACATGGGGGCTCTGTCCCACGGAGGGACGGGGGTTCCCCCACGCAGACCCAAAATTCGCGGGGGCTGGGGGGAGGCAAAGGCTGGAGCAGAGGAAGGAAGGCTCGTTACTGCTGGGTTTTAATTAACAGGGGGATTTGGGGCGTGGAGCTTTGTGATGGGCTTGGTCACCTGGAGAGACCTGAACCGCTGACACCCATGGGGCCTCGGTGGTGCAGCCACAGGCTCTCGTGGGGATGGCCCTGGCCGCGGGTGAGGATGAGGTGGGTGATGGGGGAGCATCTGGGGGCTGGATGTGATGTGGGGAAGGTCGTCCCGGTTGTGGGGCCGAATCAGCCGAGAAACCTGGTTCTTTAGCCACAAAAAATTGTGCCTTTGGGTCCCTGAGCTCCCTCCGTGCCTCAGTTTCCCCATTCATATAGAGGGAAGTGGCTGCAGCTCTAGGAAGCAAACTGGGACAGAGGAAGGGTGCTGCTGGGATAACTGGGAAAGGCTCATGGTGATACCGGCCCAGCCTGGCTCTGGGACACTGGCACGTGTCCCTTGTCCCCTCACATTTCCCTGGCTGTATGGGGGCACTGAAGCCATCAGTGTCCCCCTGGTTTTAAACTGGAGCCAAACCAGTTTGGGGAATGGAGTCCCCACTAACCTCTCTGCCTCCACAACGCTCCCCTGGTCCTTGCCCCCCTCCCATGTCCCCGTCCCCCCCCCCCCCCCCGCCCCGTGCTGGGGAGCAGCAGTGTTGTCCCCGAGTCCCTTCTCCATCCCTCGGTCCTTGTGCTCCAGCGTCCTTTCCTTCATCCCTGCACCCCGTGTCCCCCTGTCCCTCCTCCCCCGTGTCCCTCCATCCCTGCCTCTCTCCATCCCACCCTCCCTCGCCGGCTCCGGCCCCGGCGGCCCGGGGATGCCGGCGCCGGGGTGGGGGGGGCCGGGACAGTGCGGGGATGCCGGGGCCGGGCGGAGGGGGGACCGGGGCGGTGTTGGGCTCCGCAGCCGCGGCTCGCTGCTGCCGTCTCCAGGGCAGAGGAGGAAGAGCCCGGCTCGCCGCCGGGCCCGCCGACAAGGACCGGGACCTCCTCCGGTGCCACCCGCCGGGAAGGACCAGGACCTCCTCCGGTGTCCCCCCCGGGAAGGACCGGGACCTCCTCCGGTGTCTCCCCCGGAAGGACCGGGACCTCCTCCGGTGCCCCCTGGCAACGACCGGGACCTTCTCCGGTGCCACCCGCCGGGAAGGACCGGGACCTTCTTGGGTGTCCCCCCCGGGAAGGACCGGGACCTCCTCCGGTGCCCCCTGGCAACGACTGGGACCTTCTCCGGTGCTACCCGCCGGGAAGGACCGGGACCTCCTTCGGTGTCCCCCCCGGGAAGGACCGGGACCTCCTCCGGTGTCTCCCCGGGAAGGACCGGGACCTCCTTCGGTGTCCCCCCTGGGAAGGACCGGGACCTTTTCCGATACCCCCCAGGGAAGGACCTGGACCTCCTCTGGTCTTGGCCAACGGGGTCCACCACTGGCCACAGCACCTCCGGGACTGAGCGGTCACAGAGCCAGCAGCAGGACGGTCCTTTCCCACCACGTTGGTCCATCCCACCTCCCTGGCAGGCTCGGGGGTGCCGCGGGGGGCGGAGGGGGGAGGTTCAGCTCCCAGCAGGGAGGCTGAGGAGCTTGGCCAGACCCTGCTCATGCCAGGGACCCCTGGTGCTGGGGGCTGGAGGATGGAGGATGCTGAGCGCCTTTCCCAGTGTGGGGAAGGTGCTGGGACCCCCATCACTTTCTCCATGCAGATCTTCTCGGTGCCGGGCACCATCCTGTTTGACGAGTCTGTCCCAGCCCGTTTTGGTGACCTGAGTCTGGGTGACCCTGTACTCGCTCTTCACCTGCATCATGCTGGACGGCTGGTTGGACATCTATGAGACCTTCCAGTGAGCACACAGTGGGGTGTGAGCCCACCATGGGGCGGGGGCTCGGGGACGGCTGGGGCTGAGCCTCCTCTGGGAGCAATATGGGGTGCACGGGGGGCTCCTTCCCTGTGGATGCTGAGAGGATCCTCTGGGGCTTGGTGCTGGGGTGGTGGCCACCACCAACTGTCAGCCAGACGGTCCCTGTCCCCAACAAGGTTCTTCAGGGCAGACCCTGAAGAGGATGGCAGCCATTTACTTCATCATCTTCATCACGAGCGAGGCCTTCATCTGTGCCAACCTGCTGGTGGCCATGGTGACATCCAGCCTGTGGGAATCCCCGTTCACCCATGCCAAGGAGGAGCAGAGGGAGCAGGAGCCCAACCGGGAGGAGAGCCAGGGCCAGGCACCCAGGGCAGGCTGGCACTGCCGGCCTCCGAAATGGGGCAAGGGTGGACAAGGAAGCATCCGTCAAACCCACCCTGAAAGGTTCGGTGGTTCCCTGTAGGCATGGCCTCGGTGGAGAAGGGCTGCGTCGTTCTTCCTCCGCAGCCAAAAGCCAGGAGAATTTTGATAAAATGGGTGTTTCTTACAAAACCCCATGGATGGGAGGAGGCTGGAAGTGGAGGTTTTCCAGCAGTTCGAAGCTGGTTGTAGCAGAGATCTGCACTTTGCACCCACCAGCAGCATTTAAAGGCCGGGATTTCCATCTCCATAGGACTCTGAGCTTGGCTTGTTTGATGACAAGGGTTAGTCCTTTTGTCCCTGCGTTAACCCTTTCAGCCAAACGGTGGGGTGGCCAACACGAACCCTCAGCTCAGCCCGAAGGTGATGGGGGATGGAGCCTTCATGGACATCTCCCAGGACCCGTTCACCGGCAGCGAGCCGGGCAAGCTGAGCGAGGAGACCTCGCGTGAAGTCCATCGCCTCCTGGAAAGCAGCAAGGAGAACATCAGGGAGTACAAATAGATCCGTGAGGAGCTCGATGTGTAAGACCTACTGCAGACCTTCCTCTTTGCTGGCTTGGTCGTAGGGTGGGTGGGGTGGGATCAGCCCATTTATCCCTTGCCAAGGCAAAACCTCTCCAGAGAGAGCGGTGTCTTTGGGTTGGGGGGTGGAAACTGGTGGACCTCCACCCGGAGGTATTGCTGAGTGACATATCAGCCTATGGCTTCTGGCATGGGAGAGGACTTTGCTGGTGGAAGGACGTGGCTGGAAAGCCTGGAGAAGGCTTGTTGAGCAGGTCTTAGGTACTGGAGGAGGAAGGATGCTCCTAACTCCTCCCTTGGCTGTTCCTCCAGCATAGGGGAGGAGGTGAGGGCCATTGGGTTCAACGTGGCGCAGGAAACACGAGCTGATTCAGCAGAAGATCTTCAACACCACCTTCTTGGACAGCCCATACCCCAGTGAGGTCACATTAATGATGTCTGGGGACATCGCCTCCAGTTTGTCCAACCTGCAGGAGGTAGGGGAACAACCTGCCAGCACCAGCCCCAAAAGCCCAAGCTCTCCCCACAACCTGATGTCCCTGTCCCAAGGGTCACCCAGCCGAAGCCAGCCCAAGGCAGCCAAGCGACACGGATTTATCCGCCCCGCCGGGCACGGCGTTGTCTTTGTGCACTGAAATGGAGACAGCCGTTGCCTTCTCCCCCGCAGGGGAGAAGATGAAGGTCTGGGTGGGTTGAGCTGCCAAGTTCAGCCGTGCTCCTGGCAGAGGGACACGGTGCCCAGCCGCCCGGTGGCTTTACTGCTGCCAGGCTTTGTGTTCTGCCTCAAAGCCCTTGCCCGGTGGGAGGCATGCGTCTGTCCTGGATCGGAGGCTCCTGGCCAAATTTTTGTGTGTCATCCCCCAAGCTGAGTTGGAGTCCGGGGGTCTGGTGTCCATCCTGACCCACAGCTGAGGCGACAGTGCTGGGGCGTGTGTCTGTCCATCTGTCTGTCTTCCAGGAGGCTTCTTTGCAAGAAAATCCATCTCTGCAGCTGAACGTCCCCATCCCAGGCATGGACGTGAAGCTGCCTGATGCTGGAGGAGAGAACGATGGAGGAGAGAACGATGGGGAGGAGAACGATGGGGAGGAGAACGATGGAGAGGACAACGATGGAGGAGAGAACGATGGGGAGGAGAACGATGGAGGGGAGAACGATGGAGAGGAGAATGATGGAGGGGAACCAGGTGATGGAGAGGAACCAAACAATGGAGAGGAACCAGACAATAGAGAGGAACCAGGTGATGGAGAGGAACCAACCACTGTGGCTCGGTGGCCCCAGCAGGATTAAACAGTGTCTCAGCTGAGTGACTGCGGTGGCCTTTTACTGGTCCCAGTGAGTCTCGCAGTTGCCCTCACCCATTGCCTCAGTGCTTCCCGCCACTGCTGCACCCTGAAACACCCCGTGGGCCAAACGGGGGGCCCGGCACACCCTCCTTCCTCCCCCCCCACCCCTTTGCCAGGCAGACCTGGAGCCCTCCAAGGACACGTGATAGGTGGCCGGTGGCTGGGACTGGGGGGCTAGTGGGTGGAGGGTTGGGTGAACTGGTGTGAGTGAGCCGGGGGCCAAATCTGCTCACGCTGAGCCCCTCGGAGGTCCCTGCCCCCCCCCCCCACCAAACAGCACCGAGCCCTGCCCGCGGTGGGGGTGTGCTGCCAGGCAGCCTCTGGCTGGAGGACCCCAAAATATCGTGTCTCCCAAAATAGATGCAACCACCCCCCCCGGAGAAGCTGGGGATGGGAATGGCGGCGGGGGGCGGTGGGGATGGGGGGGTCACAGTGCTGAGCCTGGAACCCACCAGATTGGGGGGAGGGGGGTGGTGCTTTTCAATAAGTAATTAATTAATTAAAAAATCAATCCCAGCCCCAGTGACGCCCCCATCCCAGCCCCCCAACAGGCCACGCCCGCTTGATTTGCATACAGGCCCCCGCCTCCCCCCCGCCTCTGCGCGGCCCCTTTAAGGCCCCCCCCACCCCCGGCGCGGCGCCGCCGGCTGCCGCGGGAAGGGCGGGGCGGCGGCCAATCAGCGGGCGGCATTTTCCGCGGGAAATCCGAATTTCGCGGGACGGCGTTTGGCGCTTAAAAAAAAAAAAAAAAAAAAAAAAAAAAAGAAGACAGAGAAGAGAGAGAAAAAAAAAAAAAAAAAAAGAAGAAAAAATAAGGCGCGATCGGGGCCGGGCACGATCGGGCAGGAGCGGAGCCGGGTGGGGGGGGGCACCGGGCCCAACCTGCCCCGGCCCCATCCGGCCCCAGTTTTGGGGCTAAAAACGCTTTTTCCGCCCGGTTTTGGTGGCGCCGCCGCGTTGCTTCTCTGCAGGTTTTTCCGGGGGGTGTGTGTTTTGGGTTTTTTTGGTGTGTGTTTTTTTTTTTTTTTTTGGAAACCGGCGGGTGTCAGCGCCCGGCGGACGACACCCCCCCCCCCCCCCCCCCATCCCCCCCAAAAAAATGCCGCCGCTGAGATTGTGACCTGGCTGGTGTGCTTCTGTCCCCCTCCCCAGGGCCGGGCTTCTCGGAAAGGACTTTGCAATGCTGCGGCTTCCCAGGGGAGTGTCCCCCGCCCCGGGGAGGGGGGGCACCGCCCTCCCGCCCCCCCCTCCCCACCACCACCCGAAGAAGGTCATGTCGGTGATGGGCTCTGTGGAGCGGGGGGCTTCCAGCCTGGGCAGCCCCCCGTTATCCACCGGCTCCTTCACCCAGGTCTACACGCCGGCGGCTGTCAGCGTCCCCGCTGCCCTGGGGGGGTGTCTTTATGCCACCCCCCAGGGTCCCCAGCTCAGGACCCTCCGCTCGGCCTCGGCGGGACGGCTGCAGGTAAGGTGTCTGCACCCCATCCCCTCCCCGGGCTTCGCCGCCGTGGGACGCGGGGCTGGGGGCTCCGTGGGGACTGGGGAGCAGGGGGGTGGGTGACCCCAGGATGCAGAGCCCCCCTCCCCTTCCAAATTTTGCGGCCGATATGGGGGGGGGGGTCCGTACCCCCCCTCGGAGGTCTCTTTGGGGTGGGGGAGGGTAAGGTTTGAAATCAGAAGTCGCAGTGAAATGGCTCGTACGTTTCTCAACTTCCCTTCGCCCCTGTGGGCCTGCAAAGCTCCCGGCTTCCGCTTTTCAGCCTTTTTCGGCCTTTTTTACCCCCCACCCCCCCCACCCCCCTCTCCAGCTTGCAAACAGCCTGGGTCGTGCCTCCAAACCCGGCCGTGGCGCTGGGGCCCTTTGCAAAACCTCTTTTTGTATTAAGGGAACGGGTTTCATCATGTGGGTGGGGGGCACCGGCCCTTGCTCTGGGGCTGTGACCCCCCGGGGGTGACCCGTCACCCGGGGAGGTGGGGGGACACGGGGTTCAGCGCCGTTGCCCGAGCTTGGTTCCTGCCTGCGGTTACAGCCGGGCTTGCAATGCCTTTTTTGGGGGGTGTGTGTGTGGGGGGGAATTTGAAGCAATCCCCATCCTCCATGGGACACCCCAAGGCTTTGAAGCAGGGACCCTGATGCTGGCACAGGGAGGGGGTTGGTGGCCCTGCCTGTGTCCCTGTCACTGAGCCAGGGGACAGGGCTGTGCTTGCAAAGCCTGGCACCTGCCGTCCCTAAATAGGGAAACTGAGGCCCAGGTCCGGTGTTGGCCCCGTGCCCGGCATCGGGGTGCAGGGGTGGCTCGGCCCGGCCCGGTTCTCATCCTGGGCCCCCCGCCGAGCCCCCGGCCGGTCGTTCCCGCTGGCAGCTGGCATTTAATTCCTGCCTGCCCCAACCCGGGCACGCATCCAACCTTCACTGGGAGCCTCTGTTCTCCTCGGGTCCTGGGAGGCATCCCAGACCCCGCTAACTTCGATTTAGTTTTTTCAAGGCTTGATTTATTTATTTATCCCCCCCCCCCTTTCCCCCATCCCTGATGCTCGGTGGCAGCTGGGGACATCGCGGTGGCTGGGGGAGAGGGGGTGTCTTTGCTCCCCTGTCCGTGCGTCCCCCCCCACCCCGAGGCTGGCTGGGGCCGTTGCAAGCCCCATCCCGGGGGGCTCCGGGGCCACCTGTCTTTTCCCTGCTCTCTTTGTCTCCGAAACGCGTGAGATGATGAATCCTGCACTGCCGGGGGCTGTTGTGGAGGGAGAGACCCGTGCTGCCACCCCCCCACCCCCCCCAAAAACACCTCACAAACTCACAGTCCTGTTTCTCTGCATCGCTGCGGGGCTGGTTTGGGGCTAGTGGCCTCTTTGGCATCACCACCATCATCATCATCACCCACACAAGGCCCCAGCCAGGGAGGTGTTCAGGGTGCTCCTGCCCACAGCTGTTTCCTGATTGGGATCTTGGGGGGCTCGTGTGGCACTTGGGGACACGGAGTGACACTTGGGGACAAGAGGGTTTGGGCTGGTGGCCTCTTTGACATTACCATCATCATCACCCATGCCAGGAGATGCTCAGGGTGCTCCCACCCACGACTGTCCCCTGAACGGGGTCCGGGTGGGCTCATGGGACGCTTGGGGACATGGAAGTGCTCCTGCATCCCCCTTGGTGGCTGGCAAGCGGCGTTCCCCTCTGTCCCCATCCCATTCCCTGATGCCGTGATCCCACTCCCGGTGCTGGAGATCCCATTTCCAATCCCGGTGCGACGACACTCGCAGCCCCAGCAGCTGGGCGCCCCCCCACCCCCCCACCCCTGCCCCCCAGTTTATGGGCACAACCTTTGTGTGCAGATCCGGGGCAATCAGATAATGAGCGTTTCCTCCCAATTCCTGGCCAGGGCAATTGCGGCCGCTCCCACTTGCTGGATTTGTGCTGTATAAATGCTCCAGGGTCACCTGGTGCAGCTGGAGGGAGCCCATCACCCCGCGTCCGGCTGCGGGAAAGCGGGATGCCTTGTCTCTCATGGTCGAAAACCATCTTGGATTTCCTTTAGTCTCTGATTTGAGGGTTCTGGAGCAGGAAAATGCATTTCCCCCCATGAACGTGTGTATTTCGGAGGGGTTTTATCCAGTGCCAATCCCACCCTGAGTATTTGCCCAGCTCCTGGCTCTATGGGGTCCCTACAGGGGCCATGGGGGCTCTATAGGGGCTCAGGGCTGTGAAGGATCCCCAGAGTGAGCGGAGTCCTGGCTCTCTGTGCCGGGACGTTGGTGTTCAGAGTCCGCCGCGGTTTCGGCATGAGCTGGCAGGCTGGGCTGCCCGTGCAAAGAGCACCCAGGGTGGCAGGAGGGTGGCAGCCCCTGTGGGTGCTGGGCTCTGGAGCCCTTCCCTGGCGGGAGAACCGCTCGGCAGCACCCCGGTTTCTGCTGGGGTGACCCAGGGTGATCCCGTCCCACTTTGATCCCGTCCCGCTTTGATCCCATCAAGGCTTTTTCTGCACAGGCCGGAGAGGGGATTTTTTTTGGGGGGGTTCAGGGAGTTGGGAGAAGGGGAAGGATGGGTGGGAAGGTGGTGTCACCCTCGGAGGGGTTTTACAGCCTCCAGCCCCTCTCCACCGGAGAACATCTCATGCCAGGCCTTCCCCCTCCATCCATGCTGGGATGGGGATGGAGATGCCGGCTGCATCTCGGAGCGGTACCCAGGGTGGGGGTCCAGCCTCCCCCCCACCGCAGGGAGGGCTCCCCATCCCACAGCCAGGGCTGGGCTCAGCCTCCCTCCCCGCCCCACGATGGCGCTGAAAACCCCCTGACCCCCTAAATCTGGGGGTTCTGCGTCCCCCCGCTCCATGCCCTGCCATCCCAAAGACAGGGAGGGGTGCATCTGGTGGTGGTGGGGGGGGGGCTGATCCAGGAGCCCCTTGGCACGAGCAGCATCCCTGGCGCGGTGGCACGATCCTGGGGTGCCCGGTGGCCCCCCGCCAGCTCCGGGTGCCCATTCCCGGGCACTGCGTTCCCACGCCCCGGGGAGGGCGGAGGGGCTGGCACAGGGCCGGGGGGGGGGGAAACCGGGGTGTGTAGTGGGGGTGCAGAAGGGCCGGGCAGGGCCCGGGCAAGCCCGGAGAAGGCAGCGGGTGCTGTTGAAAGGAAGCGTTGGCAGGAGGAACCCGCCGTGGCCCCCCCGGGGCTGCTCTGATGCTTGGGCTGGGTGCAGGGTGTAGCCCCTGGCGCCAGGGCTGGGCTGAGGGTGCTTGGCAGGCAGAGCTGGCAGGGGGCCCAGCCTGCCCTCCCCCCCCTCCACTTTACACCCCCCCCCACCCCCCCCAGCAGGCTCCTGCCCTCCCCCAGGTGGGGGTCGAGCCTCCTTTCCCATCCTCAGCATCATAGCGGGGTCCCCCCCCCGCCCCGCATCCTGGGAAGCAGTGGTTAGGGGCTGGCGAGCAGCGTGGGGGGGTCCTCGCAGTGCTCTTGGGGGGGGGGGGTGTCTTGGGGTTTGGTCCCTGCCCCCCCCCCCCCCCCGCCTCTCCCCAGCCCTGGCAGGGCGCTGGGAGCCCCTGGCTGTGCCCCGCTCAGCTGTTGTGTGCCTAATCCTGCCCAGCCGGGGGCGGGGGGGCAGCAGCTGGGACACAGGAGGGACCCCCTTGTCCATTGTCCCTTCCTGGTGTGCCCCTGCCCGAACCCCCCGAGCTCCCCCGCTCCCCCCCCCCCCCCCAACCCTGAACGGTCCCCCTTTGTCCCCTCCTCCACATGGGGACACCCCCTTGGTGGCCGTGGCCGTGGCCCTGGGGGGTGGGAGGTGGCTGGGGACACCAGGACCTGCCCTGGGTTGCTCCTGTGCCTCAGTTTCCCCATTGCTTGGGCAGCTGGGGTGCAGCCAACCCCCCCCCCCCCCCGACATCAGTGGTGGGGACACAGCCATGGGTGTCTGGAGAAGCAAGGGTTTGGGTGCCAGCAGGAGGAGGGGGGGGGGCGGGCCAGAGGATGCCCCCCCTCCCCTCCTTGTCCCAAATGGTGCTGGCAGATGCTTTGGGGTCTGATGTGGGGCAGGTGTTTCCCATGGGCTCGGCGTTAACCGTTGGGGTGCCGGCAGCTCGGGGGCAGATCCGGGGGCGCGGGGCCGGGGATGGAGGCGCGTTCGCTGGGGAAAACCCGCTGGGGGAAAGGGAGGGAGGCAAGAGATTCCCACAGGAGCTTGGGACCAACCTGGCTCCCTGGGGGGGCGGAAAACAGCCCCCGGCGCCTCTCCTCCCGCCGGCCCCCACGGGTGGGAACGCCGCCCAACCCTTCCCCGCAAAAGTGGGGTGCGCTCCCCTCCGGGAGCCACTGTCGGAGCCGAGCGCGGGGACCCGGGCACCATGCGGGACGTGCTGGGGGGGACCCTGTGGGACAGCCCGGCCTGGGAGCAGGTACTTGGAGTTGGGTGGAGGGAGGGGGGCTGCTTTCTACTGCTGACCGAAGTCCCCCAGCTCATATGCAGGGGGGGGTCCTGAGGGATTTGCACCTGTTGGGGGGGGGTGTTGGTTTTCGTGACACCCCCCCCCCGGGTCCTCTCTGCATCTGCTTTGCTGCACCTCCCTCCCCCCCACCCCCCCCTTCCCTTCATCTTTTCTCCCCAAGTGATGCTGGAGCGGGGCCGGGGGGAGGGAATGTCCCTTGGGGGCCATTTCAAAGGAGTCGCTTGCCCTGACGAGGGGACAGCGTATGCGGGGACATGCCCCAGGACTGTGTGCCCCCCTCCCTCCCCCTTTCCCCCCCCCCAACTTCACCTCGCCCCAGTTTCCCTCCAGCTGGGTGCACGTGTCCGGGGCACCCACGGGTCCCCGGGGAGGGCTGAGCCCCGGCCCCAGGTGCGGCGGTAGCAGCTGTGTGCCCTCGGCTGCCTCCAACCGTGGCGGGGGGGTGCATGTGTGTGGGGTGAGGCGGGGGTGAAACCCTGCACCCCAACGATCCATCTGGGAGGGTGAGGATCCGGCCTGGGAGCTGCCGCCGCGTTCCCAAGGCTCAGCCCCACGGAGCCATGCCAGGAGCTGGTGGAGGAATCCCAGTGGGTTCCCCGCGGCTGCCGTGGGATCGCTGGGATGGGCTGGGGTGCTTTGGTGGAAGCGGGCAGGAAGCCATGGTGGGGGGGTGCCGGGACCCCCCCACCTCCTCCCCACCCATCTCCATCGCCCTCTCGGCTGTGGAGCCCCTCCCAGAAGGGGGGTGGTTTGCAACTTGATGAGTCTCTTGCAAGATCCACCCCCCCCTCGCCAACCCTGGGCTGTGGCACCCCCGGGGGGGGGGTCTGGGGGGGGCTCAGGGAGGGTATCTGGCTCTTTCCCGACGTGGGGGTTTCTCTCCTGTTCCAGGCCAAGAGGAAGCTGGACCTGGAAGGCCCCGAATTTCGCACGCCCAAGGGGAAGGGCAGGACGCTGGCGCAGGTCCCCAGCCCCAGGAGTAAGTGGCGCTGGGAGAGATGTGTGGGGGGGGGGGAAGCTGGGGGGGGGGACAGACCCCGTTTCTCTCCCCTCTTAATGCTGCTGCGATGTCCCCTCTAGCACCACCCAAAGTGACCAGAGGTGGCCCCGGCTCCTCAGCCCCTCCTTGCTTCTGCTCGGCAGCTCCTTGAGCTGGTTGAACTCACTGCGCCGGCAGAAAACTCCTGGGGGGGTGAGGGGGGGGTATTTTTGGGTTATTTTCCCACCAGGTTAGGGATCGTACAGTGTTTAATGTCCCCAGCGGGTCCAGCCCTGTGTCACCACCATCCCATGGCCCAGGCTAAGGAGAAGGTGGGGAGGTCTCTTGTGTCTGGCCCCATGTCACCTCCATCATGTGTCCCACACTAGGGAAAGGATGGGGGGAGTCTCTTGTCTCCACCCCCCTGTCACCTCCATCCCATGGCCCAGGCTAAGGAGAGGATGGTGGGGGTCTCTTGTGTCCAGCACCGTGTCACCTCTGTCCCATGGCCCACCCTATGGAGAGGACAGGAAAGTCTCTTGTGTTCAGCACTGTGTCACCTCCACCACATGCCTATGCTAAGGAACATATGGGGAGGTCTCTCGTGTCACCTCCATCATGTGTCCCACACTGAGGAGAGGATGGGGAGGTCTCTCATGTCACCACCATCATGTGTCCCACACTGAGGAGAGGATGGGGAGGTCTCTCATGTCACCTCCATCATGTGTCCCACACTAAGGAGAGGATGGGGAGGTCTCTCATGTCACCTCCATCCCATGTCCCACACTAAGGAGAGGACGGGGGGGGGTCTCTTGTTTCCCCGCAGCCCCCAAGTCTCCTGGGGAGAAGACCCGCTACGACACCTCGCTGGGGTTGCTTACCAAAAAATTCATCCGTTTGCTGAACGAGTCACCCGACGGCGTGGTGGATCTCAACCGGGCGGCCGAGGTGCTGGAGGTCCAGAAACGACGCATCTACGACATCACCAACGTGCTGGAGGGCATCCAGCTCATCCGCAAGAAGTCCAAGAACCACATCCAGTGGATGTAAGTGATGCTGGGGGGGATGGACATGGGACGTGGGGACGGGGCAAGGTGGGGGGACGGGTGGCTCGGGGACGTGTAAAGTGTGCTGTCACTCAGGTGCTGTCTCCACTGGCAGGGGGACAGGGATCTTTGAGGACGCGGCGGTGACGGAGAAGCAGCAGGCGCTGCGGGGGGAGGTGGCCGAGCTGGCCAGGACGGAGAGGACGCTGGACCAGGTCCTGCAGGACTGTGCCTTGCAGTTCCACCAGCTGACCGATGACGAAGCCAACCAGAGATATCCTTGCTGGGGGAGATGGGGAGGGAGGACGGGGTGTTGGGGACAGGGGACAGGGTCTTGGGGACCCCTCTGAGCCACTTCTCCTCCAGTTGGCTTCCCCTGGGATGGGGCGGGATATTCGGAGGCTGCTGTTGGGATGGGGGGGTTGAGCCGTCCCACTCGCAGCCCCTCTTTTTCCTATACCTGGTCCCCGTCCACGCTGGCCTATGTCACCTACCAGGACCTCTGTGCCATCAGCAGCTTCCAGGAGCAGACGGTGATCGCCGTGAAGGCTCCTCCGGAGACGCAGCTGGAGGTGCCGGACTTCAGCGAGGTGCGTGCGGGGCCGGGATGGGGGTCGGTCCTGGGGTGCGGGTGCTGCTGTATCCGCGCCACCCTTGATGGCTTCATCTGGGGCATCCCAAGGGTGCAGCCCAGCATGGCCCTGGGGGGCTTTGGGCTGTCTCCGTGGGGCTGTTTGAGCCTGAGCTGGTCCTTTAGGGGTTGCGATACCCTGCCTGGACCCCACCCGGGTTGGGGGCAGTGGGGTGGGATATGGGTGCCCATCTGGGTGCCCCGCTGAGCCTTGCTCTGCGCCCCCAGGACAACCTCCAGCTCCACCTGAAGAGCACCAACGGCCCCATCGAGGTGTACCTCTGCCCGGAGGAGATCACGGAGGAGAGCCCCACCAAGGACCACGACGTCCCCCCCGCTGCCACCTCCCCACGGGACCACGCCGTACCCCCTTCCCTGCCACACAGCCCCGGGACAGCCCCTCAGCCGCCCCACACCGCCCCGCAGAGCTGGGGGGGCACGGGATCCCCCTCCTCACCATCATCTCTGCCTCTCGCTGTCCAAGGGGGGCCCAGTTCCTTGCTGGAGGTGGAAGCCGGTCTCCTGGGCTCGCCCCCACACCTCTTGCAGCAGACGGAGGACCAGCTGCCCTGCACCCCCTCCCACCTGGACTCAGGACCCTTCGTCACCTTCTCGCCCCCCCTGGAACAGGACGACTATCTCTGGGGGCTGGAGGGCGAGGGCATCAGTGACCTCTTCGAGGCGTACGACCTGGGGGACCTGCTGAAGCACTGAGCAACCCCCCTGCCCCCCACCTTGCCATTGTCCCCTCCGGTCATTTGTGTCCTGAGCGCGTGGGGTCTCTGCGGGGCGGCCGGAGAGCGTGGGGTGGGTTGGGGGGGTGCTGGTTTTTTTGCAGGTGGTGGGGGAGGGCTTGTGTTGTCCACCCTGGGTGGCTTCTCCTCGCTCTCCTGGGTTGGTTGTCACCTGAGGGCTGTGTTTGTCACCTCGCTGGGCTCCGGGAGCGCCCTGGGGTGGTGTAAACCCCTGGGAAGGATCCGGCCAGGTCCCATCCCAGCTCCCCGCCATAACCCCCCATGGCACTGGGGGTGGGTTAGGGGCACCCCTGGGTGGCAGAGAAACCCCTGCCCGGAATGGGACATGTCGGGGGGGGTGGTGGTGGCATGTTTTGGGACCACTCCCAGTTGCTCCCAGTTAGACTGGTTCTTCGGGGTCATGACAGGTCGTTTCCAGCGGTGTTTCCCGCGCCCCGCAGCTGCGGCTGGCATCCAAAATCAGTGGCTCCGGCAAATCCCTGTCCAGGACACGGAGATGTATTTCTTGGGGGGCTGCAGCCCCTCTCCCCCAGTCTGTACCAGCTCCCTCCAGCCTCTCGGAGCTATCGGTACTGGGGGGCGGGGTAATGAAACTGGAGTGTACTGGGAGGAGGGATGCTATCAACTGGTGGCTGGAGCATCACCTGTGGAGAGGGGCTTGGGAAGCAGCGCAGAACGAGCCCCTGGACACGGGGCTGGACGCGGCTTTTAATTGTGCCATTGCAAAATAGATGTAATTATTGCACTGTATTTATACGGGATCCCCCTTTTCGGCACGGCGCTGGCGAGGGGCGGGTTGGTATTTTGATTTTTAAGCGGGCGTATTTAAGTTGTCCTCCTTGGGGTTGGTTCTCCTGCGGTTTGGCTGGGAGGTGGCGTGGGTGGGAGTGTGTGTTTTGGCGTGGAAAAACTTGTGGCACTTGATGTTTTCTGCCTGGGAGGGGATGAAATAAAATGAAACTTTGGAGTTAGAAGGGGCTCTTTCCCTTTAAGCGGCGAAACGCTGGGGCGGTTTGGGAGGACTGAGGTGTTGGGCTGGTTTTGCTCCTGTTTTCAGCGTAAAAAAGCCTGGTTTGGGGCCTTTTAAGTGGCCAATCGGCTCTGGAGGAGCTGGTGGAGAAGGGAGTTGAGATGAATTTGTGGCTGGAGCGAGGGAAACGGGTCTGACCTGCTGCGGATCGGTGATTTCCAGCCCAAATCCGGCCGGGATGAGCCTTCGCCCGAGCTTGAGCCCCTTGGGCGTGGGAAAAGCGCCGGAGTCGGGGCTGGGATGGGTTTGTGCACCCGGATTTGAGGGCAGGTTTGGAGGTTGCAGAGCGAGACCCCGGTGGGGCCGTGCCCATGGAGGGTCCCTTCCCTGGGGTACTGCCCCAGGTCACCGGCCCCTGCCAAGTCCTGCCGTGACACGGTGGTGACAACAGTGCTGGTGGCACGGTGATGGCTAGTGGCACCCGGTGATGGCCGGGGTATCTGGGGTACCCGCTGATGTCCGGTGGTACCCAGTGGTGACTGGTGGTCTCTGGGGTACCCAGTGATGGACGGGGTATCTGGTGATGGATGGTGGTACCTGGTGATGTCCAGTGGTACCCAGTGGTGGCCGGGGTATCTGGTGGTCTCTGGGGTAGTCAGTGATGTCCGGTGGTACCCAGTGATGGTCGGAGTATCCGGTGATGGATGGTGGTACCTGGTGATGTCTGGGGTACCCGGTGATGATCAGTGGTACCCAGTGATGTCCAGTGGTACCTGGCGATGTCTGATGGCACCTGGGGTCACGACACATGTTGCAACGCTCATCTGGCGGGGCAGAAGGAGAGGAGGAGGAGGAGGAAGAAGAAAAGGAGGAGGAGGAGGAAGAAGAAGAGGAAGAAGAAGAGGAGAAGGAGAACGCCGGGCCAGGTGAGCCGGGTGAGGGGCACAGACTGCTGTAGCCACGATCCTGTCCTCTGTCCCCCTGCGTGTCCCGGAGGAGCTGGGGGGTGTCCCCTGGTCGTGTCACCCCACCCCACCCCCGCAGTCCCCAAGCCCGCCAGGAGGTGGCAGGGCCACCCCAGCAAAGGGGCTGTCGCCAGCCCCGCGCCGGCAGGGACCCCGCGGTACCCCCGGGAGAAGCGGGGTGTCTGGGGGGTCTCGGTCCTGCCCGGGGGTGGGGGGGGCTGCAGGGGTTTGGGGGGGGTCCAGCCCGCCCCACGCTGTCTCTGCCCTGGGCTGCCCCTGTGGCTGCTCTGCTGAGGCCAGTGTCGCCCCCCTGTGTCCCCCAAGGAGGCTCCGGGGGTGTCTGTCTGCTGGGGGGGCTCCTTCCCAGCGGGAACCCCCGAATTTCCCCCGTTCCCGTCCTGCCTGGGCTGCAGCCTCTTAACCCTGTGTCTGCCAGAGCCCTGCTGAGGGAGATGACCAGGGACCTCAGTGGGTGCTGGTCGTCCCCCCCCCCAAATTGGGGTGGGCAAATTGCACCCCAAGGCTAAACCGTGGGCACTTCTGCTTGCTGGTGCCGGGGGGACTGAATATTTAAAGTACAACCGTTCACCCTATGGCTCTTCCCATGTCCCTGTCCCCCCCCCAGTGACACTGGATTAGAGCAGGGTTTGGCCTGGCTCCGTCAGATCAGGCACAAACCCGAGTTTTACTGACCCCCCCTCCAGGCTCAGTAAAGGGGACGGGGGTCTGTCACCCCCCGATCTACCCTGGATGAGGGGTGCTTGGTCTGGGGGGCGGGAGCGAGGGGCCTGGGGGGGGGTTGCAAAGCAACCTCACACCCACGTCGTCCTCTCTCGTGGCAAACCAACCCCGCAGAGCACAGCTGAGGCTTTTTGTCCCTTTCTTTCCAGTTTGTCACCAGCCCCATCCCCATCCCCATGGCGGGATGCGCTCAGCGCGTGCCCGGCCTCAGCGCCTGCCCGTGGAGCGTCCGGGCTCCCCCATCCTCTGGGAATGGCAAATCACCAGGGAATGGGACATCAGAATCCAGCCCCTTGGACCTGTGAGGTGAGGGGCTGGGCGGCCGCAGAGGTCCCCTCTGTTGGGGTGATGTGGCCCCTGTGCTCCCCGGCTGTGCTTCCCGAGGCCTCCGGGAACCACTCCCTGCCTGAAGAGGGATCGTTTTCCTTTGGGGCCGAGGAAGGGCAGGATGGGGAGGGCCACCAGTTATACCAGTGCTCTGGGCAGGGATTGGGTTTTTATCCCAGGCCATCCCTGCGTGCCCAAGGTGGCTTCGGGTGAGACCTTGCTCCCAGCCCCCCCAGCTCCTCTCCATCCCACATCCCACCGGGACAGGAGGGACCTGTCCGGTGCATTGTCACCCATCTCTGGGTGCTCGTCAGCCTGTCGCTGGGAGAGCTGGGTGCTGGGGCGAGGCTGGGGGGGTGCAGATCCGGTGGGACCCCGGGGTTTTCCCTTCCTCTTGCCCCCACACCCCGAGACCCTGCACCCCCCAGCTCCCGGCACTCACAGTGAGGGTCACCGGGGGGACAGAGTGGGGACCCCTGCCTGCGGGGTGTCCGGACTCCCCCATCTTCTGGGAGTGGCAAATCACCAGGGAATGGGACACCAGAACCCATCTCCTTGGACCCGTGAGGTGAGGGGCTGGGTGGCCATCCATCGGGATGATTTGACCCCAGATGTGACACTTTCAGACACGGATGAGCTGAGGGCTCTGGGAATTGCTCCGTGCCCAAAGAGGGATTGTTCCCTCTGGTGCTAAGGAAGGGCAGGATGGGGACGGCCACCAGTTATACCAGTGCTCTGGGTGGGGATTGGGTTTTTATCCCAGGCCATCCCTGCGTGCCCAAGGTGGCTTCGGGTGAGACCTCGCTCCCGGCCCCCCCAGCTCCTCTCCATCCCGCATCCCACTGGGACAGGAGGGACCTGTCCGGTGGATTGTCACCCAACTCTGGGTGCTCGCCAGCCTGTCCCTGGGAGAGCTGGGTGCCGGGGCGAGGCTGGGGGGGTGCGGATCCCGTGGGACCCCGGGGTTTTCCCTTCCTCTTGCCCCCGCACCCCGAGACTCCCGCACCCCGATACCCGGGACCCCGCATCCCCCACCTCCCTGTACGCGGGGTGAAGGTCACCGGGGGGACGGAATGGGGGGTCTTGAGGGGGGGGACGCACACCACCGGGGCTGTTCGCCTTTAACGGGCGGGCGGGCGGGGCCTCCCACGTGACGGCGGCGGGGAGGGAGCGAGCGAGCGGGCGGGCGGAGGGAGAAAGTGTCCGGCGCGGCGCGGTGCGGGGCTCCCGGTGCGGGGCATGGGGCGCTGAGCCGGGCCTGGCCGGCACCCCCGGGGCGCTCCGCTGGGGAGCTCCCGGTGCCCTCCCGGTGCGCTCCGAGCGCCCTCCCGGTGCTCTCCCCGTTCGCCCCCTGGTGCGCTCCAAGCGAACTCCCGGTGCGGTTCCCGGTTGCCCCCGCCGTGTCCGCCCGCACCATGCCCGAGCAGCTCAGCGTGGCCGAATTCCTGGCCGTCACCGGCGAGGACCTCAGCTCCCCGGCCGCCGCCGCCTTCGCCTCCAAGATGCAGAAGTGCCGGGGGGCGGTGGGGGCTCTGGAGGAGGTGAGCGGGGATGGGGGCGGGAGGTGGTGGTGGTGGGGGGGGGGTGTCGGCCTGCGCTCCCCGACTGGGAACACCTCCCGCACCCCACGCTGGGGCAGCCCCTGGCACCCAGAGGTGCCCAGTGCCCACCCCGGTGGGGGAATCTCCCTTGCTTGGACTTCTATTTATTGGGGTCCCCCCCCCTCCCTTCGCCCCAAGATCTGGTGGGCACCCTAAGCTTTGGGTGGCCTTTGGGTGACCGTTTGCATCCTCCGAGCAGCCCCAGCGTGTGCTTTTTCGAGGGCAAGGCCTGCAGAAATGGGCAAAACTCTCCTTTAAAGCCAACTTTGCCTCCAGTTCCTGGTGCTGCCCAGGGCCAGGCACCATGGGGTCGGGGGGGCGGGGGCCAGGGCATCCCCCCCGGGGCTGGGCAGAGCATCCACTGCTCCAACCGCTACCAAGGAGCCATCCCTGATGTGGTGTGGTGTCCCTGGGGGGGAGGGGGGGGGGTCCCCCATGCCATTAAAGCCAGAGGAGTATTGGAGTATTTTTAGCCTCCCCCCCGAATCCCCGGCAGCGTTTGCGGGAAGGGCGGAGGTGGTGGGGTGCCTTCTTCGTCCCCCTTCTCCCGCCTGGAATAAAGGCGGTTTCCAGCTGGTCCCGTGGCTTTTGCCAACTCCTCTTAGCGAAGGAATGGCTTTGAAGGAGAGCCAGGGCTGGTGGGGAGCGTGGGGGCCCCAGGCGCCGGGGCTGCCGGGATCCCCGGGGGCAGCAGGATGGGGGTCCCCAGGCTGTAAATCTGGGGACGCACCATGGAGCATCCCTGTCCCTGCCAGCGCGTGCTGGCCACTGCCATGGATCTTCCTCTCAGCCGGGAAGGGGGAGGCAGCTCCAGCCAGGAGGAAACAGCAGGAATTTCGTTTGGCTGCTCAGAGAGGCTGTGGTTAAGGGGGACGGGGATGGGGGGAGAGGCATCCCCTGGGCATGGCGGGGGTCTCTGCGGGGTTTGCTTAGGAAAGCTCTCAGTTGAGAGATCAGACTCGTGACTGCCACTGGGGCACAGGGCTGAGCCCCTCCCCAGTCCCACCGGAGGCTGCGGGGAACCCTCGTGGGGGCTGAACCGCTGCCAGGCCTTTGGCATCCCCGTGCTCCAGCACAAGGGGAAGAGGGAAATCCAACCGAACCAGCCCCAGCCCCATGCCGCCCTCCGAGCCCTGATGGGGCGATAGTGTCAGGCGAGGGAAATAAACGGCAGCGGCTTTGGGGAAGGCTGGGGAGTGGGAGAGACTCTCTGCGACCAAACTGAGCCGTCGTCTTCCCTGTTACCACCCCAGATCCCAGCTGGTCGGTGGCTTGGTGAGCAGGAGGGAGCGAGGATTCCTGGTCTTGCTCCAGCGGCTGCTGGGTGGGAAGGGGTGACTGTATCCCACCAGGTCCCCAAGAACAGGGCGCTGCCACCTTCGAGGCACGGCTGCGTGCACCCGTCTGGAAGCTGGTCCCGAATGGGGGGACAGGAGAGATGTGGGTGAGTGGGGCGAGGGCTGGAAGCTGATGCTCGCCATTGGGGAAACATCAAGAGTTTGGCTCGGTTATGAGGCTGGAGCTGCTCCGTGCCTCAGTTTCCCTCCTGGGATCAAAGAGGGCCCTCCCCTCCCAGGGGTCTCGTGTGACTTTGGGATCCTTGGAGGTGCTGCAGAGGCAGAACCCAAAGTCTCTGGAGTGGGCTGGAATGTCGGATCCAGCCCTTGGTGGTTGGGACTGGGTGCTGGGTGCATATCACACAAGACCATGCACCTCCAGGACGGGGCAGGGTGACATGGCAGAGGCCTCCGGCACGTTTGGTGGCAGAGCTGGCAGCCGGGCTCCCAGCTCACCCCATCACCATGTAAATACCGTGTCCCTGCCACGTGCTGCCCTTTGCACCCAGGACAGAGCCGCCAGCCCAGCCCCTGGCACCCGCGGCGGCTCCTTCGCCGGGCGGCACGAGCCGATGGCGGGGGGGGGGCGGGGCGGAAGAATGGCCCCCATTGAGCATCCTGCGGGGGGTGGTGGTGGCGGCTGCCCGGGGTCCCCAGGCTGCCAGCCCATGTTGTTGTAGTGCAGGTGCGGATCCATCCTTTCCTCCATCCCTATGGGGAATCCCTCGTCTCCGAGCTGGGCTGGGAGGTGATGGGTGCTGTGGGGGCTCCAGACATCGCTGCCCTCGGCTCCGGAGGGCTGTCCCTGTGCAGCCAAGGCCTGTGTCCCCAGCAGCCAGCCCGGTACATCGGGGATGCCAGCGATGCCCGCAGCCGGGGCAGCACCGTGCAGTGATTTCCTCTGCATTTACCACTCCAGTGCCCGGCTCTGCCTGCCCCATCCCCACCAGTTGGTTTGCAGACCCCTTCCTGAAAGCCCCAGTGACTGTCCCCAGATCGTCCCCTGTCCCTGTGTTCAGCCTCCTGCGGCCGTGAGCTGACACTGGGGTGGGTTGCCCTATCCCGGGCACTTGGAGCAGCTTCTTCCCCTGCTTCCACTTTGCCTTGATGCATCCAAAGCATCTCAAGCTGCCTCAGTTTCCCTTTCCCAGGGCTACACCAGGTTTGTGAGCCTGAGGCCACCAGGCATCCAGCCCCAATGTCCCCCCCTGCCAAGGGAGGGGATACCTCTATCCCAGCCCACAGCTCCGGAGGGCCTGGGGCACCCAGATTTGGTGCAGAAGGGGGCTATGGAGCATCCCAACATCCTCCCCGTTGTAGATGCCTTGTGAGACCCTCCTCTGGGGGGAATTTGGCTCCTGCCTCAGCCTGCTCCCCTCCCAGCCAGCTCATCCCAGCCAAAGCTCGTCCGCAGCATCCCATCCAGCGAGGAGGGCCTCGGAGAGCGGCGCCGAAGCCAGGCTGACCCCGCTGTCAGGAAATCGGCCTTGACATCAGCCCGAAAACCTTCGGCGAGAGCGCGAGCGAGAGAGAGAGAGCCTCTTTATTGTAATTCCTCCGCGGTTTCATCCCTCGCCCTTCTTGCCGTTCACGCCCTCGAAATATTTCCAGCCTGTTATCATGCCTCTGGTACCTGCAGCCAAGCCGCCCTTAACCCTTTCCTGATGGCTGGGGCCGGCGTATGTTTGGGCTACGATGCTCCGCGGGCAGCGCCGCGGGCAAGTTGGCATCGGGTTGAGTTTGCCCCGGTGCTCGGTGGGGGCAAGCGGGGGCTGCCTGCGTAGGGAGGGATGGAGCGAGGATGGGGGGGGGACCAGGCTGGGGATGGTCCGAGCGCAGGATGCGGCTGTTGGGGGCTGCGGGAGGGGGGGGGCGGGGGGGTCCACAGTGCCAGGGGCCACGGCCAAGACCCTGCGTGGGCTGGGGGGCGGTTGTGGAGAGCCGTGTTTATGTGGGATTATGGGCGTTGATGTGGGATTGATGTGATTTAGGTCCCTGTCGGGCATCGCGGCGGGTGGGTCCCGTTTTTGGCTCTGCCGTGGACCCCTGCGAGGAGCTGGGCACCCTCAGAGGTCTCTGGCCTGGCCCCGCGCTGTGGGGATGTGTGGTGGGGTGGCGGGGACGGGCTGGGGTATTTGTGCTACGTGATGCTTTGTCCCTTCCTTGGTTGAAAGAACCCCTGAGAGATGCGGGGAGGCGTTTTCCATGGTTGCTGGAACCTGCTGGGATCCTGGCCGAGCCTCTCGCCCCCCTGCTACCCTCTTGCTCGAACCCGCCTCTCCGGGGACAGCCAAAGCCCGGCCTGGCAGCCAAAGCCGCGGGGACCACAGGCCTGGCAGGGGACGGGCTGGATACTCCGGTGTCCCTGGGATGCCTCCGGCTCCTCTCCCAGCCCCGGGAGCTTGGCCGTTGCCCCGCACATCTGCATGGCAGAGCAGCCGCCTTTTCCAAGGGCCAGCTGGGCTGGGGGGAGCGGCGGCGGCGCTTGGCAGGGCTAACGAGCTCCGTTTGTTTTCTTTCTTCGCTTTCGCAGAGCCTGGATGGGGACCAAGCCGTACTCCAGAGGATCAGGAAATATGTGAAAGCCATTCACGTCTCCGGGCTCAGTGAGTTGTGCTTCGAGAGCTGATGGGCAGCCCTGGGCCACCGGGGTCTGTGATGGTCCCGTCCTCCGCCAACGCTGGTCACGTCTGTCCCTGGGGTGATGCAGCCGGACAGTTGGGTGGCCATGGGTGCTGGCCAGCTAGCCAGCCAGCCTGGGCAACGTGATAGGGTGCCCACAACTGGCTTGAAAAGGGGTAAAAAGGGAAATCAAGACCCTTTGGGAGGTTGTTTAGGGCACGGCGCTGCTGTCCTGCAGCAGGATCAGCCCAGCTCTGCTACGGAGGGATGGGGAGACGGGTGCTGGGTGCTGGTGGGACCTCATGATGGGACCGTCTCCGCGGACGGGGTGCTGCAGGGCCACCCGTGTCCCTCACCGGTGTCCCCCCGCGCAGCCCATGTGGAGAACGAGGAGCAGTACAGCGAAGCCCTGGAGAACTTCGGCAACAACCACCTCTCCCAGAACAACCACGAGCTCTCCACCGGCTTCCTCAACCTGGCCGTCTTCACCCGCGAGGTCACGGCGCTCTTCAAGAACCTGGTGAGCCGCCCCGTGTTCCTCCGGCACGCTACTGGCATCGGGGGGAGGCTTTAACCCCCCCAAGAGATGGGATCATGGGGTTCACGGCGTCTCCAGTGCAGCCTCAGGCTGTTTTCTGCACCCGGCTGTTGCCAAGCTGGGGAAAATCTCCAGGATCCATCTGGATTTGGACAAACCACCCGGTGCAGTCCCCCTCCTCCCAGTTTAGCTGCCCTCCACCACAGCTGGGAATCCCCAGCTCCCATCCCAGGCTCGGGAACACGCTCCTGGTGCTCCCAGACCATCCGATACCCCCGTTGCTGGATTTACAGCTCATTCCCAGCTCCGCTGGAGACGCCGATGCCGGGGATCCGATGGGCGGTTGGGTCTGCTATTTTCTTTTTTCCCTTTCTTTCTCTCTAATTTTTTTTTTTTTTTTTTTTTTGCATCAATTGCATCTCTGATCTCGCTTGCCAAGAAGTAAATCAAAGCCATGCCGAGCTGCGCAGTGGGGCCTTGGGGAGCCGTGGCCGCGCGGGAAGCAGGCAGGGCAGGCAGAGAGCAGGCAGGACAGGCAAGGAGGGCGGGCAGGCAGAGGGCGGGCAGGCAGGCAGCAGGTAGAGGGTGGGCAGGCAGCGGGTGGGCAGGACTGGCAGGCAGAGAGTAGGCAGAGAGCAGGCAGGACAGTCAGAGGGTGGGCAGGCAGAAGGCAGGCAGGCAGGGCAAGCAGGGCAGGCAGAGAGCAGGCAGGACAGGCAGGCAGAGGCTGGGCAGACAGGCAGGGCAAGCAGGGGGCAGGCAGGCAGAGAGCAGGCAGGGCAGGCAGAGGGTGGGCAGGCAGACGGCAGGCAGAGAGCAGGCAGGCAGACGGCAGGCAGAGAGCAGGCAGGCAGACAGGCAGGCAGGGGGCAGTTAGGCAGACAGCAGGCAGAGGGCAGGCAGGCAGAGGGCAAGCAGACAGGCAGGGCTGGCTACGAGCCGCACCGGCAGCACCTTCCCCACCACGGGAATGGCTCTGGTGGAGAAGTCGGTTCCCGGAGGGAGCTGGGTCTGTGCACACCCACAAAGCCTTTTTGGGGGGGGTGGGGGGGGGTATGTCCCATGCCGCTGGCCCCCTCTTGCATCCCTTTCGAATCCCCCCTCCACGGCGTGTTTTTGGCCGCTGGCCCTGCTTAAGGAGGAGATTGATTTCTGCTGCCCTTCCCCCAGCAAGAATTTCAGATTTCGGCGTCTTCCTTTCCCAGTTACCCCAGTCTGGGCCTCCCCACTCCTCCCTTTCCCTACTGTCCCAGCCCGGCTGGACCCCCGCGCTCCGGGGGGGACTCTGCGGGAACCTTTCCCCCCCCGATGGAGGAGTCGGACCGGTTCCCGGGGGAGGGCAGCACAGGTCCCCCCACCTCCCGCCCCATGTGCTGCTGGCGTGGGAACAGCCACCACCATGTCCCCCCTCTCTCCCCGGAGCGGCGTTACATGCCGGGACCGTCGACCGGATCCAAAAAGCCAGGTTTCCCCTCCTGGAGTCCCCCCGGAGCTGTCGGAAGCGGGGTGCCCTGTCACCCCGGAGCTGTTGGAATGGGGGTGCCCTGTCCCCCTCCTTGTTCAGGGCTGGTCCTGTGCCCCACAGCTGGGTTTCTCCCCAGGGTTAAAACCCCTCAGGAGCCTTTAAAATAAATCTGGGTGTGTGTGTGGGGGGGTCCCACGTGGGTGCTGGAGCTGCTCTAACAGCACTAAAATGGGATGCTGCCCCCGGGGGCGCATGGAGGGACGCGGGGACCAGAGCAAGGTCCCGTGTCCCCATCACAGACCCCTGCATGGTGCTGGTGGGGACGGCGATGGCCGCGTTACCGTCCCCAAACCCCAGAAAAGGGGCTTGGGGGGAAAAGAAAGACATTTTGAGAACCCCCCTTTGCATTGTGGGGGGGCTCTTTGTATCACGGGGCCGTGGAGGGGCCGGTGGCATCGCCGGGTGCTGTAGGGGGACGGGGACAGGGACGGGGTGGCGATGGCGAAGCAGGGGAACAGCTTTGGTTTTGGCAGCCGCGGCGCTGATGTGGTTTGTGGGAAGGGCCCCGCGTCAGACATCTTGCAGCCAGCTTCGACAAGCCCCAGCCTGCCCCGTGCCTGGATCCGGCCCCGCTTCCAGCCTCTTTAACCCTTCCCGGGGCAGCGATGGAGCCGGGAGGGGGACCCCAGTGCTGGGAAGGACCTGGGGCTCCGGCTCCATGACCTGCCCTGAGGTGGGGACCCCCGTCGGGTAATCCCGTCTCTGCCCTTCGCAGGTGCAGAACCTGAATAACATCGTCTCCTTCCCCCTGGACAGCCTGCTGAAGGGGCAGCTGAAGGAGGGCCGCCTGGTGAGTCCCCCTCCAGTGCTGTCCCCAGGGGCTCTGAGCCTGCAGGTCACCCATTTGGGGACATATTGCAGCAAGACCCCCCCGTTAGGGGCTCAGCTTGTGCCCATGGCCAGGAGAAGGAAGGAGCAAATCCCTGAGGCTGGGAGGCAGCAGCGAGGGCTGGAAGGGACTGGAGCAAAGGGTGAAGACCCAGTGGGGACGTCCCTTGCCCCCGAGGAGCGGTGTCCCCTCCCCAAGGAGCAGGGCAGGGTGCAGTGATGCAAAGCCCTTGGCTGTGGGACACTGCTTCGGTGCCACCGGGTCTTTCGCTATCCCTGACGGTTGCCATCCCCTCTCTCCTTTTGCCACAGGACTCCAAGAAGCAGATCGAAAAGGCCTGGAAGGATTATGAGACCAAAGTGTAAGGAACCCCCTGCCTCCGGCAAAATCCACCTAATCCCGCTCTGCACAAAGGTGTTTTGTCCCGGGGCTGGAGCCGGGCACCTATTGGTGCCAGTTTGCCGTCGGGTGGGCTCCGGTCCAGCCTTCCCCAGCTAGAGAGGGTCTGGAGATGTTCCTCCTGATCCCATTCCCGCCATGGGACACCCCTCAGAGCAGGGCTGTCCCCAGCCCATCGCCATCCCGTCCCGCAGGGGGAAGATGGAGAAGGAGAAGGAGCGCGCCCGCTTGGCGGGGGTCATCCAGGCGGAGCCGTTGGCGGCGGAGGTGGCAGAGGACATGCAGAAGGAGCGGCGGCTCTTCCAGCTCCACATGTGCGAGGTAGGGGCTGTGCCGGGGTGGGGAAGGGACGGACGGGGACCGTTCAGCCTCAGGAGGTCACAGGGGGCCGCTCCGCTCAGAGCAGCGTGGGGGTGTCAGCCTGTCCCTGTCCCCACCACCAAAGCAGCCCCACGGGGGTGCGGTGCTGGGCCCTCGGTTGTCCCCATCCCATCGTGTCCCTGCACGGTCCCAGCTCAGGGACGCCCCATTCCCGAGTTGAGGACCCTGCGGGATGTGAATGGCACCCGTGGGTTACCCTGCAGCGAGGCACCCGGGGGTTGCACCCGCGTCCTCCCAACCCTGCTCCCACCCCTCCACTGCAAAGCCAGAATGTTTGGGGCAAAAAGTGAGCTTTTTGGATAACGTCCCCGAGGTTGGCTTTGCGGTTTCACCCTATTCTCAAAACTGTTCTTGGTTTTGGTTAGGGGGGGCTCACAAGTGGCCCCAGATCCCCCCCTGCTCCGATCCCAGGGGTCCGTGCTCAGGAGGTGAGGTGGGAATAGGTGAAGGATGGAGACCCAATGTCAGCCCCCCGCAGCGAAGAGGGGACCCAGCCATCCCGGCTCCGGACATCCCAGCCGCCCCCTAAACCCCTTGAGAGTGACACAGAACAGGGGACAAGCCCTCAGTGAGTTGTCCCGGGGGTTTCCCATGTCCCCGAGGGCCCGGCAGCAGCGTCGGAGCCCGATGCCGCCCCACATATTCCCCCTCCGGCAAAGGGCAGGGGGTGCGGGGAGGAGGCTGCGCCCGCCGCAGCGGGGCCGGGGAGCTGGGACCCGGCCAGATGAGTCACTGCCTTGAATAGCACCACTATGAAATAAATAACAGCACATGGAAAAGCAGGAGCTGCAGCCCGGCCGGGGAGGGGCCGCTGAAGAGCGGCTTCGTGTGTGTGCCCCGGCGTGCAGGAGAGCTGCTGCTTTCCCGGGGATCCTGCTTGGAAATGGTTGGGAGTGGGGTGGGGGGGAGGCAGCTCTTCGAAGGGGCCGGCCAGGGCTGGGGGGGGTGTGGGGGTGCGTGTCGTACGTAGGTTTGTAGGTGGATGGTGTTTGCTGCTTCCTGGGGTGGGGGCGCGATCCGATTTCGCCCCAGGGGTGATCATGGAATGGTTCGGGTTGGAAGGGACCTTAAAGCCCACCCAGTGCCACCCCCTGCCCTGGGCAGGGACACCTCCCACCAGCCCAGGTTGCTCCAAGCCCCGTCCAACCTGGCCTTGAACCCCTCCAGGGATGGGGCAGCCACAGCTTCTCTGGGCAACTGGGCCAGTGAGGGGAGGGGTTGGTTGCATCTCCCCATCATGGGCCATCTCACACCCCCAGGGGTGAATGGATGCAGCTGGACCCGGACCCTTTGCTTGTGGGTCTCAGCGTGGGTGGCAGCGCAGGGAAGTCCCACGGGAGCCTGGCACACGTGGCCTTTTCCAGTTGGGACTTTGTTCAGGGGGTGCAGTCGGTGCCTGGACACCCCGGCGCTCCGGCTTGGATGCTACGTTGGCTTTGCACCTTCAGCGTGGAGCGATTTCCCAACCCTGCCCAGCCCAGGTGACCCCTCGCTGGGCAGAGGTGCCCAGAGTGCCCGGGGCGCCAGGAGGCTCCATCCCGGGGGCTCTATCCCGCCGTGGTCCTTCCCCACCATGGAAAACTCAGGGCTGCCTTCCCCTCCCCTCTCTTCCCGCTCCAAACCATCCTCCGGCAGCTGTGCCTGGAGAGGAGCTCGCAGGGGGAAAATTCTTTCCCCTCCGCCTTATTTTGCCGGGGGTGAGCAAGGCTCCGTGTATTTTCTGCCTGCAGCTGATGGATGGGTTTGATGGAGCGAGCTGCAATTTCCCATCCCATGGGATACCTCCGCCAGGACTGCGGACCTCCGGGGCTGATGCGCTGCAGGCGCTTGCTGCTTAAAATCTGATTTTTTTTTTTTTTTTTTTTTTTTGGGGGGGGGAGCAAAGGGGTCATATCTTAAAAAACATTTGAGCTGGTTTGTTGGGTTTTTTGGTTTTGTGTTTTTTTTTTTTTTTCTTTTTCTTTTCTTCGCGAGCTGCCTTGGGCCTTGGTTGTTTATTAACTCCAGAAGGAATGAGCAGCGGGAGAAGCATGCTCGGCTGGAAACCCCGGGGCCATGCCTCGGTCCTTGAACTTGCCGGGGCTTGGAGGGTTTCCAGAGCCAGGTTTTTCTGAGGGTGGTCCCCAGCGAGCTGCCTTCGAATCCCAACGTCGTGACTCGACTTCTTGAAACCCAGCCAGCGTTTTAACCCTCCTTCCCGCGCGGGGAAGGGAAGGCGAGGGCCGAGCAGGCTCTTGCTCTTTCCTCTGGGATACTTTCGGCCGCGCCTGGTCTCCATCACCTAACCGGGTGTCTTCTCCTCTTCCAGTACCTGCTGAAAGCCAGCGAGTCTCAGATGAAGCAGGGACCAGATTTCCTGCAGAGCCTCATCAAGTTTTTCCACGCTCAGCACAAGTAGGTCCCACCTGGGTCTAAGGGGGCTCATCCCTGGGGTCAGTTGTCACCCATGGGAGGTCCCACGAGGGACCTTCTCCCATCCCAGCTCCACAAAGCTGTTGGTGAAGAAGCTGGGCAGATCCTGTCGCTCTCTTGTTGCATCCGAGGAGTCGAAACGTGCTTTGTTGGCTTGAGGAGCTGTAAACGTGTCTGTGGGGGCTGGGGGAAGGGGGTTGGCTTGGGATATATCCGATGATTTGGTTTCTGGATAGATTTCCAGGGATGAGTTCAGCCGAGCGGCTCCGCTGTTAGCCGTGGGGCTCGTAACGAGAGTGGTTTGGAGCAAGGGATTAACATCCCCCTCGCCTTTCCCATTGCTCCCTGAGGCTGGAGTAGCAGCGTGGGGGTGTCGTGTCATCTCCTCGAGCTCTCGAGTGGGGAAACTGAGGCAGGGAGGGGGCAGTTGGCCAAGAATACGACCTCGACTGGGGCTGTGACCCAGAGATCTCCAGGATCTGGCTTCTAGCAGGGCTGGTCCCCAGTGAGATGAGCTTGCGTTGAACAAGGGGCCAATCCTGGATCCCAGACACCCCAAATATTTGGGGTATCCAGACCCCATCGGCTGGGCTTGGCCCCTCCAGGGGTCTCTCTAGGTCCCGGGAGCAGAGGAACCATAAAGCAAGAGCAGCTTTGCCGGGGGGTTGCTATGGTCTCCTGCCACGTTTTCTCTGAAAAAAAACCCACCTCTTTTTTATTTTTTTTCCTCCGTCCTCCCCATCTGCATCTCAATCACATTAAATAAATGCCCAGTTTCTTCCAAGACGGCTGGAAGGCTGCCCAGAACCTCTACCCCTTCATTGAGAAGCTCGCTGTCTCCCTCCACGCGGTAAGTCCCCCAGGCTGCCATCCAGCGTCGCTCAGATGTGTCCCCCGAGACGCCACCCGCCCCGTGCCGGTCCCTGAGAACGCCCGCATTCGGCGCAGCGGTGAGGGCAGCTGCCTCCCTTTCCAGCTCCACCAAGCGCAAGAGGAGGAGGTGAAGCAGCTCACGCAGACCCGCGATTCCCTCCGCAGCATCCTCCAGCTGGAGAGCAAGGAGGTGAGACCCCGGGATGGGCAGGGGAGAGCCGGGAAGGAGGGTCGGGAGGGTGCTGGCTGCTGTGGAGGGGTGAGAGCCCCGGGTTTAGCTTGGGGATGGGGAGCAGCTGGAAAAGGGGAGCTGGGGACCAAAGGGGACGTCCATGGGAGCGGAGCAGGAGAGCTGGGAGATGCTCGGAGGCTGGGAAGGGATGGGGGTCTCTGGCATTCTGCTGGGCGCTGCACCCATGTAAGGATGAGGTCACTTGGGGGCAGCACCCACTTCTGCACCTCTCACTTTGCTTTTTAAATGTTTGTGGTTATTTTTGTTTTGTTTGTTTGTTTGTTTGTTTTTTTTTTCCCCCGGGTGAGCTCAGGAAAACCTGAGTAGGAAGAATTCCGGTAGCGGCTACAGCATCCACCAGCACCAAGGGAACAAGCAGTACGGGACAGAGAAGTCGGGATTTCTGTACAAGAAGAGCGATGGGTGAGGATGGGTGTTATTTGCCCAGAGAGCTCCCAGCTCCATCCCAGTGTTGCTGTGGGCTGGGAGAGCACCATGCTCATGGGAGGCCCCAGAGCTGGGACATCCCAAGATGGAACTGTTTGGGTGAGGATTTTGGTCGCTGTTAGCCAGGTCTTTGGGTGCAATTGGTCCCGTCTGATCTTGAGCATCCATCGATACTTGGAGAATGGGATTTTTCCCCAGGCTGGAGGAGACCTGAGAGCTGGTGGTCAGGGTTTGGTGGGTCTCCAACTGCAGCTGGGGAAGGAGGAGGTTTGGAGGTGGTGCAGGGGACCTTCCCCCAGGATGGTTTGGTGTCATTGGCCCATTTCTTATGTGAAGGCCCCCAACAGGCTCTGGTACCTGGGATGCTTCTCCTGTGATGCTCTCCTGGGTGGCTGGCTGGGCACAGTGGCTGGTGCTGCGTGGGTGTAGTGTCCTCGCATACGGGTCTCCAGGAACAGTGCCAAGTTCACCCTGAAGAGCTGTGTGCTGTGTGTGCTGTGGGAGGGAAAGAAATTCCTTGTTTCTTGGGCATGGAGGGAGAAAGGATCCCGGTGGGATCATCTAGGGTGAAAAATAAAGCCCTCAGAGCCCCAAAGAGAAGGTCTTCACCTTCTCAGCGGACCTCTGGGTGTTGGGCACCAGGTTTTGAGCATGTGCTTTGCCGAACTGGGGCTACCGTGATGCTGTAGCCAGCACGGCCCATGGCCAGCCCCCCCCAGCAGGACATTTCGTGCTCTCCGAGTTACAGGAAGCACAGCCCCACATCCAGAAAGCCATCAGGCCGAGGGCTGCCGTGGCTGGTTTGGGAGGCGGAGGGATGTGGGTGATCAGGGCTGTGCAACGCGTCCTCACTCCTCCTCTTCCTCCTCCTCAGAATCCGCAAAGTCTGGCAGAAGAGGAAGTGCGGCGTGAAGTACGGCTGCCTGACCATCTCCCACAGCACGGTGAGGAGAGCCGGGGGGGCTGCAGCCCTGACCCTTGAAGTCACCCTTTGAGCGTTGGTTTCCATTGGATTTCGGGTTTAGTTTTGCCCAAACTGGTCGCGAATCTTCCTGGCTTAAAATTTAGTATGAGCTGGGATTAAATGGGCTATAAATATAAATACGAGCTAAATGGGCTCCCCCATGTTTGCTAGGTGTCAATGGGAGGGGACGGTGGGTTTGGCCGGGGCAGCGAGATGGGTCTTGAGGTTCCAGACAAGGCCAAAAGGGGCCGGGGTGGTTTGGGAGGTGGGTGCTGCCCCCTGGCGGTGGAGGCTGCGAACTGCAGCGGGGACAGAGGACAAGGCTCGGGGACGTCGAGTTCTGCAAAGGGTCGGAGAGGGTCCCACTCGCCTGGTTGTCCCAAGAGGGACCGTGGTTGTTGTCCCGCCGGAGTTGCCATCGGAGGTACGCGCTTGGTGATGCGCGTCTCACCCCTTTCCCAGTCCCTCAACCTGCTTCACCCTCACACCCTGCAGATAAACCGTCCCCCCGTCAAGCTGAACCTCCTCACCTGCCAAGTGCGACCCCACGCCGAGGAGAAGAAATGCTTTGACCTGGTGACGCGTGAGTGCCTGGAGCGGGATGCCAGGGCTGGGGTGGGCAGGTTTGACCTGGAGGCGGCCGAGCTGCGGGTGGGAACTCCCTTTTTGGAGGCGAGCATCCCGAGTGGGTTTTTCCAGTGGCTGGCTGGCCTTCCACCAGCCCTGCCATGGCACCTGGGCACCCTTTGCCCTTTTGATCCATCTCTGGGCATCTCCCTGCCTGCTTTTATGGAGGAAACCGACCTCTCCAAGGAGATCTAGCAAGCTCAAAGACAAAAAGAGGTCGCAACAGGGCTTGCGTGATGGAAGAGTGACGTGCAGGGATTTAATTTTAGTTTAAAGCAGCCCCTTTGGAGTAATTTCAGCCCCTTCCTGTGGTCTTTGGGCATCCCTTAATCCCCCTCCCTCACCTTCTCCCCGCTCTCCCCATCCCTGCAGACAACAGGACGTATCACTTCCAAGCGGAGGATGAACAGGAGTGTGTTGTGTAAGTGCCGCAGCCCATCCCCACTCCTTACGGTGCCAGATCCTCCTCTTCCTTCCCCATCCTCCTCCTCCTCCTCTTTCTCCTCCTGATGGGGGCTCCCTCCTGCCCAGGTGGGTCTCGGTGTTGCAGAACAGCAAGGACGAAGCCCTGAGCAACGCCTTCAAGGGGGAGCCCAACGGCGGCGGGGCGGCGGCGGGCGGCGGGGCGGACGGCGGCGTGCAGGAGCTCACCAAGCTGGTCATCAGCGAGGTGAAGAACATGCCGGGAAACAAGCAGTGTTGTGACTGCGGGGCCCCGGGTAGGTCAGGGCTTGGGGTGTCCCCCCCTCCGCTTCCCCGTCCAGGCGTGGGTTGGGTACCCGGGGAGGGGGGCGGTTGCAGCATCCCGCGGGGCTGGGTGGGGATGCTGAGCCCTGGCATCGCTCCCCCCTGCAGACCCTACGTGGCTCTCCACCAACCTGGGCATCCTGACGTGTATCGAGTGCTCCGGCATCCATCGGGAGCTGGGCGTGCATTATTCCCGCATCCAGTCCCTCACCCTGGATGTCCTCAGCACCTCCGAGCTGCTGGTAAGTGTCTCCCCGAGATCTTGCCCCCACCGGGAATCGCCCTCTGGCTCCCAAACCTCCTGAGGTGCAGAGTTCATCCCTCCTCTTCCATCCCGTCTGTGCCCAGTTTGCTCCAGCGCTCCCAAACTTGCCTCAGTTTCCCCAGTGGCAGTTTGCAGCCCCCAGCATGGGGGTCCGGGTGAATGGGGGGGACGCTGGCAGCCCCCCAGGACCTACTCCTTGTTAAAACAGACTTCTGCCGTGAAAAAACAGCATCCCCAGGGAGATGCTGCTCTGGGAAGGTCCTGGGTGGATCCGGTGGATTCCTTCCGGGTGCCTCCAGGATGGGGATAGGGATCTGGCTGGGGCGGGGTGAGCGTGGCCACGGGGGCTCGTCTCCCTCCGTCCCTCTCTCGCCGCAGCTGGCCGTCAGCGTCGGGAACACCCGCTTTAACGAGATCATGGAGGCCATGCTGCCCGCGCAGGACTGCCCCAAGCCCTCGGCCGGCAGCGATATGTGAGTTGGCCACTGGCCGGGGGGGCTCAGGGTGGGCCGGGAGGAGGAGGAGGAGTGCACGGTGCATGGTCTGTCCTTGTCCCCGCGCCACCGCCCATCAGCTCTGAGACAGCCGGGGGATGGGAGAGATGGGGATGCTGGTGTCATCGCCTGGATTTTGGTGGGGACCTGCAGCTTTTTTGGAGATTTCTCCCCGATCCCGAGGCTTCGGGAGGAGACTGGAGCCCCCGGCTGTGGTGGGGGCTGGAGCGGGTATGGTCTCCATGCCCAGTCAAGCCGATGCCATGCCGCCCTTCCCGCAGGGCCGCCCGCAAGGAGTACATCGTGGCCAAGTACATGGAGCGACGCTACGTGCAGAAAAGCGGCCGCGATGATCCCCACCGCCTCTGGGAAGCCATTCGTGCCCGCGACCTGCTGGCCCTGCTCCAGGCCTTCGCCGAGGGGCACGATCTGGCCAAGCCCCTGGCCAGCCCCGAGGGCCAGGTGAGCCCCACGCCGCCGTGGCCATCCCGCTCCCTCTGCCCGGCAGCATAAATGGATTTTCCCCCTCTGGGTGCCCATGGTCAGGGTTTTGGGTGGAGATCTGCCCTTGAGAAGATGAGCATCCTCGGGTCCAGCTCTTCCCTTCCCCCCATCTTGGGGGAGATGAAGCATCCGTGGGTCCAGCTCTCCTTTCCCTTTGTCTTGGGGTTGATGAGCATCCTCAGGTCCAGCTCTCTTCTCCCCTTCATCCTGGGGGAGATGAAGCATTCCTCAGGTCTAGCGCTCCTTTCCCTTTGTCTTGGGGGAGATGAAGCATCCTCGGGTCCAGTTCTCTTCTCCCCTTCATCCTGGGGGAGATAAGGCGTCCTTGGGTCCAGCTCTCCTTTCCCTTTGTCTTCAGGGAGATGAGCATCCTCAGATCCATCTCTCTTCACCCCTCCATCTTGGTGGGGATGAAGCATCCTTGGTTCCACCCCCCCTTTCCCTTTGTCTTGGGGTTGATGAGCATCCTCAGGTCCAGCTCTCTTCTCCCCTCCATCCTGGGGGAGATAAGGCATCCTTGGGTCCAGCTCTCCTTCCCCTTTGTCTTGGGGGAGATGAAGCATCCTCGGGTCCAGCTCTCCTCTCCCCTCCATCTTGGTGGGGATGAAGCATCCTCGGGTCCAGCTCTCTTCTCTCCTCCATCTCATGGGAGATGAGCACCCTCAGGTTCAGCTCTCCTCTCCCCTCCCATCTCATGGCAGGACCCGGGTGAGCTGGCGCTACACATGGCCGTACGCCACGCCGACAGATCGTCCCTTCCTCTGGTGGACTTCATCATCCAGAACGGGTGCGTCCCCAGCTGCCGGCGGTGTCCCCTGCCCGCTCTCCTGCGGGAGGAGCGAGCGCGAGGGACTGATGCTTGTGTGCTCTTGAGCCTTGAATTTCATGCCGGTGGCCCTGCGCAGGGGGACGCTGGACCGGGTGACGCAGGATGGGAACACGGCTTTGCACTACGGCGCGCTCTACAACCAGCCCAACTGCCTCAAGCTGCTCCTGAAGGGCAAAGCCAGCTTCTCCATGGGTACGGGGCTGGGATGGGAGGGTTTGGGGGCGCTCTGGTGGGAGTGGAGAGACTGTAACCTGGATCCGTCCCCTTTTGTCCCTCGGGCAGTGAACGCGGCGGGCGAGACGGCTTTGGACGTGGCGAGGAGGCTCAAGCACACGGAGTGTGAAGAGCTGGTAGGTGGGATGGAGGGATGGGGGAGATGCTCGGGCTGGGGAGAGGGGACCAAAGCGCCAGGGGAGGGCTGGCACGGAGGCGGGGGGCTCCTGGCACCTGTCCGTCCCCCCTCATCCCGTGCTGAGACCCCCCTGACCTGCCCCGTCCCGCAGCTGGAGCAGGCGCAGGCGGGGAAGCTCTCCCTGCAGATCCACGTCGAATACGACTGGGAGCCCCCCCAGGAGTTCCCCTACGACAGCGAGGATGAGCTGGAGGAGAAGGTACCCGTGGGACGGTGGCAGGGGGGACACCCCCCATCCCCAGCGAGGGGTCCAGACCCTGTTGGGGGGGGGGGTGGGCAGCCCTGGAACCGGGTGTCTGCCCCCAGGTGAGCCCCCTGCAGCGCTCCTTCAAGGGCACGTCGCCGCTGGCCGCCAGCCCCCCGCCCGCCTGTCCCCAGACCCGCTGGAGCTGCATGGGGATGGACATCACCAACAAGACCTACGAGAGCATCCTGGTGCCCTCACGCCCCGCGCCCCGCCGGGCCCACAGCGAGGAGATCCCCCCGCCGCTGCCCCTCAAAAACCCCACGCGGGGCGGCTCCCGCCCCAAACCCGGCCACAGCCCCACCGGTGAGGCGGTGTCGGGGGGGAGGATGTCACCCGTGGTGGGGCTGTCCCTTCACCCAGACACCAGGTTTATTGTCCCCATCGTGTGTGTGTCCCCCCGCAGAGCGCCCCGAGCTCCCCCGGCAGGCGTCGGAGCCGCACTTCCCTGGACCAGCGGAGGCTCCGGCACCGCGCAGCCTCCCCTCTGCCAGCAGCACCGGCACCCTGGATGGCCCCCCCGGACCCCCAGCACCCAGCACCCGCAGCCCTACCGAGAGCCGGCGGGCAGCGTACTGGGAGACCCGCTCGGAGACAGAGAGCAGCGGCACACGGCGGGGGCCGGAGCTGAGCCCTCCTCCCGGGCAACCCCCACCAGGCAGCACGGCCCCCGACATCCCCCCCGTCAAGTTCAGGTAGGGACACCCCCCCGTGCAGCCTGGGGGTGCACTGGGTGTTGGGGGAGGGGGGTCATTGCATGGTGCTGGCGGGTCAGCTTCAACCCCTGCTGGGTTGTTCCCCCCCCTCCCTGGGATAGGGAACCCCAAATTGTCCCTGGGGGGCATGGAGCAAAGGGGTCCCCACCCTGAGCTGAAGTCCCCAAGGGAGTCGATGCTGGCCCTGGGACGCGGGAGGGGACAAGGGCAATCGCAGGGGTGCTGGGTTGTCCCCGGAGAAGGGGACTCAGATTATTTGGGGGTGACACCAAGACTGGGACCCCCTGCAAGTTGTCAAATATATATATATTTTTTTTTTTTTCTCTCTTTTTGGAAATTGTGGTCAATGGGCTCGTTTAAGGGAGGGTGGGTGCTGGGGCCCTTCTCCATCAGCAGGCTGTGGGTGGCATCTCGGTCCCTTGGGTCCCATGGAGGGGGGGGCCCTAACCCCACTGAGACCTTGTGGGAAGGGGGACGGGCGGGGGAAGACGCCAGCAGAGAGGGGGTGACGCTGTCCCCTCTGTCCCCACTGTCCCCGGCAGCTCGGAGAGCACCCGCTCGTACCGGCGCATCAGCGGCGTGGTGGGCAAAGCAGGGTCGGCCGTGTCCCCCCAGAGCCCTGGTGGCCCTGAGGACCCTGCGCAGAGCAAGGTGCCCCCCGTGCCCATGCCCAGGAGGTTTGCTCCGGTAGGTGCCACGACTCGGGGGCGGGGAGGGGGGGGTGTGGGGTGGGGGTGTCTCAGAGGGGCTGCGATGATGGGGGCGGGGGGGGTCACCCTCTGCATCCCCAAGCATCCCAGCTCCCCTTATCCTGGGGTGGCAGATGGAGGGATCAGGGGTGTCACATCCCTGTACCCACCTTGGGGGGGGGGTCTTTCACCCCCTTTCCCCCCCCCCACCTTTGCAGGCCAAGGGGAGGCAGAAGCGGGTGAAGGCGGTGGCTGACTGCAAGGGGGACAAAGCGCGGGAGCTGACCTTCTCTAAGGGAGAGGTGATCGTGGTGACGCGGGAGGAGGACGAGCAGAGCTGGGTGAGTGTCACCTGGGGTCCCAACCCTGGTCCCTTCCCTGTCCCCCCCCCCCTCCGCCCAGTTCTCTTCTGGAGGAGGCTGGGTCTTCACAGGGGGCACGGACGGGTGCCCCCTGCCCTGTCTGTGCATAGAGGAGGGAGGGGGAGGCTCCCACTGATGTGTCACCATCTCTGAATCCCTCTGGGAATTTGGGAATCAGCCCCAAAGCTTCTCCCCTGCCTCAGATGGGACTCCTGACACCCCCCCCCCCCCGACACCCCCCCCGGGCTCCTTCTCTGCACCTCCAGGTCGGCTTCATCGAGGGCGATGGCTCCCGCACTGGAGTCTTCCCAGCCAGCTTCGTCCACCTCTTGCAAGACTGATGGCGTGGCGGTGGCCCTTTTTGTCCCTGTCCCCTCAGCTGGGACCCAAGGCAGCTCCCCACTGGCCAGCGGGTGCTCGGGTGCAGCCCCAGCAGCCCTGGGGGGCTCGGCAGAGCCAGGCCACGAGGGACATGTACCCGGGACCTCGGTGTGGGACCATCCAGCCCGGCTGGACACTGCCCTCTAAGGGGGCTCGGAGACCCCCTCCCCCCACATTGAGAAGACCGTCCCTGGACGGCGGCTGCGGGGAGCTGAAGGGCTGCCGCCTGCCCTGTGGGTAGGGCAGAGAACGCACACGCTCGCTGCACCAGTGGGCTGAGGTTTCTATGCTGGCCCCCGGTGTCCCCTGTTCCTGCGGGCTCTGCCCATCCCTGGGGCTTTCCTCTCCCCTGTCTGCAAGGACTTGGGGATGGGGGAGCCGCACTGGCTGCCCCCCACCCTCCTCTGCCGGGGGGCCATGGACGCCCCCCTCCCCGGCCTGGGGGGAGCAGGGCTGGGGGGCGGCCGTGTACCCCCTGGCCGCATCCTCTACCCCAACTGTGAAGCCTTTGGGAGGGGCAGGGAGTAGGAAAGGGCTTTTATTGACCTCGCCTGGGGGGGGGCTGGAGGGTCTCTGGCCCCATCCCCCCCCCTCCTCCAGGCTCTGGGAGCTGCCTGGGCTGGGGAGGATTGGGGATACTTCAAAGCTTCCCCAAAACTAGTAGCGAAATGCCATTCCCTGATTTTTTTTTTTTGGGGGGGGGTGGGGGGGTGTTCAGGTGGCCCTGCAGAGCCACTGCCCCACATCCCTCGCCTGGGGTGGGTGCTGGATCACTGCCCCAGCCCCGGGGGGTCTCCGTGGGGGGGATTTTGCAGCTTTTTCTGGGACCAATGTCTCCCTCATGCCAGCGTCCCTCACGAGACGCCTACCCCCATGCCCCCCCCCCCACCTCCAAATTACCCTCTCCCCCTTTTTTGTTTGTGCGTCAAATGTTTCATCTCAAAACCAGCCTTTTTTTTTTTTTATTATTATTATAAATGTTTTCTGTCTCTGGTTTCTAATAAAGCCATCGGTTTTGTAAGCGCTTGAGAGCGTGTTTGGGGCGGGGGGGGCGGGGGCACAGCCCCTGCCCTGGCGCTGGCAGTCCCCAGCCCGGGTGATGCTGGTGCCGTGCTCCGGAGCCTCCCAGGCACCGGGATCTCCGTGACCTGCTGTTGCCCATCGGGAATGTCACCCTGGGCTTTGGGGGTGTCGCGTGGTGGTGGTGGGGGGGGTGGGGGGACGACGTTTTTTTGGGTGGGTGCAGCAGGTTGGGTTTTGGGGCACCCTCCCTGCGTGCCGGCATGGATCCCGCCCGGCACAGAGCGGGATGCTCACCCTGCGGCCACCCCGGCGGGACAGGCGAGGGGTCTCACTTGCTGTCACCCACCCCATCCCCACCGCCCGGGGATGGCACCCCCCCCCCTTTCCCCCCCCCATCCTGCTGGTCCTTGGGGGGCTCCTGGCTGCTCCCGGGGCTTAAAAAGCCGCGGGAGGTGTTGGGGGTGTCATTTGTCACCGCAGCTTGTTCCCCCGAGGAACTCGCTACCGCCGGACACCGGCTTTGGAAAGGGGGACACCCTTGGGACCCGCAGAGCTTGCACCGGGCGGCATCGCACCCCTCGGGAATCCCCGGCAAAGCCATCCCGCTGGGGAAACCATCATTCCGTTGGGAAAACCACATCGTCCCGCTAGGAAAACCATGGTCCCCGGCCCTCTCCCGGCCAACACCGGGCTTCATCCCCGGGGCATCCGGCACCCCGACACCCACCGGGGTCCCCTCCGGCGGGGGCGGCCGTGCCTCCCGCTGCACCCCGCTCTGCACGCCTCCCCCCCCCATCCACTCCAGCTCCTGCACTCGTGGCCCTGCCCGGCGCTCTCGACTATATTTAGCCCTTCCCCGTGCTATTTGGCCTGCCTGGCAGGAGTTTATAACTGGCCGGGACGGCCCCACCTCCTTTCTGCTTTCTCTCCTTTTCCCTTCCCTTTCTTTTCCCCACGTCTCCGCTCCTTTCCGTCCCGTCCACCCCTTCGCACCCGGCCGCTCTCCCACCCTGCCCGGACCACCCCCCCCGCCGCCCCCCATGAGCTCTGTCTGCCGCCGCTTTGGTTTCGCTCCACCGACCGCCGAAGCCCGGCCGAGCCGCCGGCATGGGGCCCGCTGAGGAACTGGTCCGGATTGCCAAGAAATTGGATAAGATGGTGGCCAGGAAGAGCACGGTAAGGTGGCCGAGTCCCTCGGGGGGGGTGCGCACGCGTGTGGGTGTTTGCACACGCATGCACGTTTACACGCGTGTGCATGTTTGCACACATGTGCAGGCGTGTTCGGACGTTGCAGCGTGGCTCGGGACAGGGGAGGGAGGGGAAGCGGTGGTGGTGGTGGGGGGATTGCTCTTCACCCCCTCCCCTCTTGTTGCTGGTGGTCCCGGGGGGGGGCTGAGCTGGTCCGGAGGGTGCTGAACACCTACAGGTGCCACCAGCACCCCAGGGTGCCGTCGGCCACCCCAGCCTGACCTTGCAACGTCAGAGATAGCACCCAGAGGTATTTTATTTTGCCTCCGATTTGGGGCTCTCCTGCACCCCGTTGCTCCCAGCCGTTGGGATCTGGGGACAAGGCTGGGGTGGGTGGGGGTGTGTGTGTGCGTGTGTGTGTCAGTCCCAGGGGTGGCAGCTCTGGGCACCCCTCGGCGGTGCGAGACCGCGGGCAAACGTGGGTGACAGGTGCTTGGCCACCAGCCCGGCCACCAACACCCGATCAGGGCCGGTGCCACAGGCTCAGCCCCGTGCAAGAGAAAACTCCCCGGGGGGGTGTGTGTGTGTGTGTGTGTCTGGCTTGGGGGGGGGGGGGGGGGGGCACGACCCCCCCGCCATAGACCCAGACGCAGCCCTGCCTGTTGCACAAGCGCGTGCAAGCGTGCAAAGGGAGGGGAGGGGGCCAAGTGATGGTTCCCGGGTGGCTTTGGCCATGGCGAGCCAGGGGGGGAGCCAGGATCTGGCCCCCCCGGCCACCCTTTGCGCCAGGTGAGGATCCATCCGGGGATCCTGGCGATCCGGTGACGTGTGGGCGAGCGGAGCTGAGCCCGGCCCTTAAAGTTAATATTTCGCCATTTCCACCGGCCTTTGCCCCGACAAGGTGCAGGCTCCCGGGGGCGGGGGGGGGGCGGGGAGCAGTGCTGACGTCCCCCCCAGATCTGGTGGCTTTTTGGGATGCCAACGCTTGGAATAAAATCAGAGCCCGTGGGAGCCACACGGGCTCCGGTCCCCGCTGGGAATTACCCCGGGGACAACGGGCCTGATCCTGCCCGGCCCTCCTGCTCCGCACCCCCGTGCCTGCGCTTCGGGGTGGGGGACAGAGTCAGGGTCCCGCCGCGGCGTGGGGACGTCCCCCGCAGCCACCGCTCACGGAGGACACGTATGGGGAGGGCCTGAGCCATGGTGGGACGGGGGGCCCAGCTTGGTGTGGGGCAGTGTCCCTGCAAGGGGGATACCTGCGAGCTGGCGTCCGCTACTGGAGCTCTAAAAATAGAGGAGAGGAGGAGGAGGAGGAGGAGGAGGGCTCCATGCTGGGGCTATGTTTAGCCCTGCAGCCGCTGCGCACCCAGGGTCGGGCTGAAACCCCGCGGGTGCGTGTCCCACGGACCCTCGTACCCCTGTGTGGGGACACGCGGGTGTCCCCTGGCCGTCCCCAGCTCCCAGCAGCCCGAGGTTTCCTTCTGGAGGGATTTTTTCCCAAGCTTTAAGGGAAGCTCCTGCCTCCCAGCCAGGAGCCGTGACCCTGCACCGGGATGATCCGGCCGGATTTGGGGTTTTTCCAGGAGTGCCTCGCCGCGGAGGGTCAGGCGTTCCCCGGGGCTGCTTTGTGTCCCCTCGGGGTGCCCTCCCTGGCGCTGCCCGGCGCTGGCGAGAGGAGAGGAGGGTGGATGCGGGCTGCTGCGGCGTAGCCCCCCCCTCAGTCCTCTTCAGCTTCTCAAGGACCCCCGTGACCTCTCCCCGCTCTAGGAAGGGGCGCTGGATCTGCTCAAGTCCCTCACCGGCTACACCATGACCATCCAGCTGCTCCAGGTGAGGGGGGTCTGGGTGGGGGGCAGCAGCTGCTGGAGGGGGAACACCCCACGGGGTGGCTCGTCTTATCCCCCCCCACCCCCCCCCACCCCAGCACCAGCCGGCACACCCCTAAGGACAAATCCCTGCCGTCCGTCCCTAGACCACGCGGATCGGGGTGGCCGTCAACTCGGTGAGGAAACACTGCTCGGATGAAGAGGTGGTGGCCTCGGCCAAAATCCTCATCAAGAACTGGAAGCGGCTGCTGGGTGAGCGATGCCGGGGAGAGGCAGGAATCCCCCCACCCACCCCGGGCCCAATCCTCCCAGCACCCCAAACCCCGGATGCTCTCCGGGGGGGTCAGTGTGGGGGGGGGGGGGATCAGTCCCAAGTTGGGACGTTCAGGCTCCTGTGCCACCGCAGCCACCGTAACCCAGTCCTGCCAGGCGATGCGCGGACTCGATGGGTTTTTCCAAGGGCTCGTTTTCGCTCCGGGATGGAGTGGTGTAAATCAGTGTGAGCTCCCCCCGCAAGAGCCAAGCATCCTCCCAGCCGTCCCCCCAGCCAGGTTCTGGTAGGGGCCATACCTGTGACACCCAGCTCTTTCCCCCAGAGTCCTCCACCACCCTGAAGAAGGAGAAAGACGTGGACGGGAAGAAAGAGAAGGACACGGATGGGGACAAGGAGAAGAAGGAGAAGAGGCTGGATTTTCCCAGCTGCCCCAACGAAGGGGCGAAGCACCCCAAGAGCCCAGCCGAGAAGCACAGGGAGAAGCACAAGGAGAGGTGGGGGCTCCTGCCCGCTCTTGAGGGGGCACCAACCCCATGGCCAAGGCATCAGTGGGGCTGATAGGAGACCACCCTCCTTATAAATTGTTTGCTTTATCCATCTCTGCCTGTCCAGGGGTGCCGGCAGCACCGCTGGAGAACCGACACCAGGGCAGCTTTTGGAGAGGGGAGGGAGAAATGGCATATTTTTTTATTTTTTTTTTTTCTTTTCACTTCTTTAATGTTATTTATTCCCTGGGCGAGGGCTGTTTCGATGGGGCTCATCTGACCCTGCCCCGCTCTCTTCGTCCCTAGGAAGCCCAGCAAGTCCGGCTCTCATGCCGCCACCCCCCGGGGCCACCCTGCCGACTCCAACCCGGAGAGGTACACGCCGAAGGGCACACGGATCCTCACGCCGGGCACTGCCAGCCTGGTCGGGCTGCTGGGGCTCGGGGGGGGTCTTGGCCGGGGATGGGGGGTGCAGATGGGCAGGCAGGATCCGGCTCACCAGGTCACAGTGGGGGGATGCTGGGGCCAGGTTCCCTGAGAGCATCTCTCCATTCTTCTGGGCTTCTGCGCTGAAGAGAGTCCAGCAACGGCCGGAGCCCCACTGCGTCCTCGAAGAAGCCACCTCTGGATGGCAAGAAGGAGAGGTGGGTGCCTGGGCTGGATGGGATGGGAGATGTCGGATCCCAGCCCCACGCTGGGCTGTGGATGGGGGTCTGGACCCATCCTATCGCCGCTCTCTGACGTGGGGCTCGTCCTGCCAGGAGAGACTCTGCCGACTCGAGGTCCTCCACCACCTCGGCCACCTCCTCTTCCTCCCCACAGAAGAGACCATCAGGGGAGCGGTAAGGAGGGGACGTCCCCGGGCAGCCTGGGGAGGCTTTGGGGATCCCCTTTGGGGACCGTGGGACCCACGGCTGGGGTGGGTAGAGGTGGCTGGGAGCCCTGATCCTGCCATGGGCACCAGGACATTGTCCTTGAGGAGCAAATCCTCCCCCGGGGAAGATTCCTGTCGGCTTCCGAGCGCTCGCATTGATGTGCTGGTGCCTGAGGTCGGGCCACCTTTCTCTGCCCCCTGTCCTGTCTCTGGTGTCACCCCCACCGTCCCCCTCCGTGCCACCCCCAGGAGAGCCTCCGTGGGCACCAGCCCCTCGCCAGCTCCCACCGGCTCCCGGAGAAACTCCAGCGACAGCAAGGAGGAGAGGTAGGAGAGACCCATCCCACCGCCATGGGACCCCCGGCAGGTCCCCGGGACTGTGCCAGGACCCCGGCGCCTGCCTGTCCTCCCCCCTGCCACCCCCCGCCGTGTGTCCCTGCAGAGCCAACAGCAGCAAGGCCAAAGCGGAGCCGCCGCGGACCCCCACCAGCCCCACCTTCTCACCCAGCCCCTGCTTCCTGGCCCCCTGCTATCTCACGGGGGACTCGGTGCGGGACAAGTGCATCGAGATGCTGACGGCCGCCCTCCGCATGGACGGTGAGTGGGGCCGGGGGGGGGCGGTGCTGGAGCTGGGGGACCCTGGGGCTTGTGGGGGGTGGAGAGGGGGGGGCGGTGCAGGAGCTGGCTGCCCTGAGCAACCAGGCAACTTTAAGCCCTGGTTTCATCACACGTGGCAAAACAGGGAGGAAAGAAGCTTCCAAGCCTACGTTGAGCCATGGGGTCGCAGCACGGCCCCGGCCAACCCCCCCCCGCCCTTCCCCACACTGGGTTCAAAGGGGCAGCAGGAAACCCATCATCTCCTCCCTAAGCTACTGGCCCGAACTGGGCTGTTTCTCCAATGGGATAGCCCTAAGGGAAGCAACCCTACAATAACAAGCCAGGCTCGGCGTCCTGGGGCACCCACAGCCCTGCGACAGCCCCTGGACCTACAAACAAACGGCAGCTGTAGCTCGTGGCTCAGTGTTCAACCCCAAAAACGAAAGAAAAGGCGGTTGGAGGGGTCCCCGGTAAGGGGTTGGATGTGGAGATGAGGGTCCTCGTGAGGTTCAAGATGGGTAAAAATAGGTTTGGTAGAGACGGGGTGCCTGGGACAAGTTGAGGGGGGGAAAGGTGAGATTTTTTTTTTGGGGGGGGGGGGGAGTTTCTCGATGCACGGTGAGACCCGGCTGGTTTCACGCCCGAAAGTCACCCCTCGGCCTCTCCGCCCTTTAGACGACTACAAAGAGTTTGGCGTCAACTGCGAGAAGATGGCGTCGGAGATCGAAGACCATATCCTTTTGGGGGGGGCTGGGAGTCCCCAGGCTCCATCCCCTGGCGGGGGGGACACACGTGGGCTGAAGAGCGGTGGTGGGGACAGGACGGAGGGTGGTGGGGACAAGGACAGAGGGTGACGGGCTCTGCTGTCCCGGTTGCCTGCAGAGGGAGCCCAGACCCCGGTTAGAGGCTGATGCTGATGCTGAGCATCTCCTGGGCACCTGCCTTAGTCTGGGGGGGGCGTCTGTGTGTCCCCCCCCACCCCTCTGCTCAGGGACCTGCCTCCGTCCCTGCAGACATAAACCCCAAACCCGGACCAGGTCTCTCTTTTGAGCCTGCTGTGGGTGCCCGTGTCTCTTACCAGCCCCATGCCCAGGCTGTGCCACGCTGGCAGGGATGGAGCCCCCTCCGTTCACCCCCCAACTCAAGGCTTGGGGGTCTCCTGGCAGCCCCCCCCCAAGACCGGGACCAGTCCCAAGGTGGTTTGCGCTTCGATTTTTGGTTCATCCCACGCTCTGGCCATGTGTGCCCACGGCCTCATGGGACACCCCCCCCCACGAAGCTGCCACCTCATCCCATCCGCCCGCATCCGTGCAGGCAGCCGGTGGCTTTTTGGCCAGCCTGGGAGGAGGAGAGCGGGCTGAGCCCCCCCCCCCCACCGTGAACTCAGCACAGGACTTGGGCATGGTCCCTGACCGCCTTTGGCTGTCACAGCCGGGAAATGCGAAGTTGTTTTCCACCCCACATCCCAAGTTGTGCTTCGTCACCCAAGGAGGGGGAGACCCCCCCACACAGATGGTGCCCCAGGGAGCAAAACCCTGTTGAGATCGGCCACTTCCACATGCACGTGGGCACTGGCCCTGGTGACAATCCGCACCACCGAGCCCAGAGCAGCAGCGGGTGCCCACGGGGGCCGCCGTCCTCCCCACCTTGCCCCCTTGATTCCTTGACGGAACCCCCCACATATCTTCCAGGAGCTGAAGAGCACGGACATGAAGTATCGCAACCGGGTGCGGAGCAGGATCAGCAACCTGAAGGACCCCAAGAACCCCAGCCTGCGCAGGAACGTGCTGTGCGGGGCCATCCCGCCCAGCCTCATCGCCCGCATGACTGCCGAGGTGGGCAGCGGGGTGGGGGGGGGCACGGGGCTGGCTCTTGTGGACCATGTCCATGCCCATCAGTGTCCGTTCTTGGTGCCCAAGGGCTGGCTGGGTCTTGGCTTGCTGGTGTCCACGCTGGATTTGTCCCAACATCTCCCCATCCCACCTCGGGGCTGGCTGGAGCGCGAGAAGCATCAGAGCAGGGGTGCGTCAGCAGGGGGGCGGCAGCCAAAAAAGATCCGGGCACTGCCTGGCGCCCCCCCCCCCCGGCCCCAGAGCCCTGTGACACCCCCCCCCACCCATCATAGAGCTGGGCGGGGGGTGTCACACTGTCAGGAGCCAGGCTTGAGAGTCCTCTTCTCAACCACGGTCCCCAAATCCGGCGGCAGGGAGCCCAGTTCCCTCCGTGGGGAGCCAGGTCCCTGCAGGCAGCAGTTGCAGGTTGAGGATGGGGTGATTTTTTTTCATCCGGATGGGCCGGAGCCCTCCACCAAGAACAGAGAGAAGGATCAGTCCTGGTCCTGGAGAGGATGGGGAGGGTGCTGGACCGCGGTGGCTTGCACCCCGTGCCGGCTTGGCTGCTGACGCTGCCGGGCTGGTGCCGGTGGCAGGAGATGGCCAGCGATGAGCTGAAGAAGCTGAGGAACGCCATGACCCAGGAGGCCATCCGGGAGCACCAGATGGCCAAGACGGGCGGCACCGTCACAGACCTCTTCCAGTGCGGCAAGTGCAAGAAGAAGAACTGCACCTACAACCAGGTCAGCCCCGAAAAGCCCCCCGGGGCTCCTCCCTCCCTGTCCCCAGGGGACCCCGACTCGGGGGACGCCGGAGGGGTCTCCGCTGACCCCGCCACCCGCTCCATCCTAGGTGCAGACGCGCAGTGCCGATGAGCCCATGACGACATTCGTGCTGTGCAACGAATGTGGGAACCGCTGGAAGGTCTGTGCCCAGCCTGGGGTTGCTCGGGGTGTCCCAACCCTCTCCCGGCCCCGGGGGGTTGGCAGAGCCCCCCAGAATGGTGCTGGGGGGCTGGGTGAGGGCTCACCGCCTGCCCCCGGCTCTGCTTCTCCTGCAGTTCTGCTGACGGCGCCCGGCAACAGGCCTGGAGGGGACACGGTGCAAGACGGGATGCTGTGACGGCCACATCAGGCAGCCGGGGTGGGGAGGGAGGGTGACGGGGTGGCACTGGTCCCTGCGTTCCGGCTCCCTGCTTCCTTGCACTGGGCTCCCTCGAACATCCCCGGGAGCCGGGCTCCGGCGACAGGTGGGTTTGCTCGGGAAGACCCCGGTGAATTCAAGCGGTTCCTCCCTGTAAACACCTTCCCTTTGCTTGGGGTGTGCTGGGAGCCCACTGGGAACGGACTGGGAGACCGGCCTGAACGCGCCCTTCCCTGGAGAAAAGCTGGACTTGGACAATTTGGGGACAGGAGGGGCATTGCCCCGTGGATGTGGGGCTGTGCCACTGTCCTGGGGGCCGGGGGTGAGAAAGGGCCGGGTTTTACCCCCACATACGCTCTTCTTGACCTAAGCGCGCGCAGTGGGAGGCCACGGAAGCAGGCAGGGTGGTCGCAGCGGTGTCTGGATGCCGGAGGGATGCCACCGCGTCCCTCCGCTCTGTGACATGCGGATCTGGCTTGAGGCACTGTGTCCCTAGGAAAGAAGGAGGGATGGGGGGGAGGCGGGAAAGGAGTAGGGAAAAACTCTCCAGCCAGAGCAATAAAGGTGTGAACAGCCTCTGCGGCGTAGTCTGCTTTCTGAAGGGGGGATTGGGACCCCCGCCTTGGTTCGTACCCCCCCCCAGCTCAAGCTTTGCTGTCCTCCAAGACCCCCCAAGCCAGCTCCACACGTGTCTTCAACCCACCAGCCCCCAGCTTGGGCTGTAATGGTGGCTTGATGCCCAGCCATTGCCTACCTGGTGATTAAAAACCTTTAATTAAGGCCAGAGACGACTCCCCGGCTGGGTCTGGATGCTGGAGGCTGTCCCGCATGGCAGGGCAGCACCTCCACCGACAGCCGGGAGGGTTTTCCAGGGAAAGGGCATCGGGGACGGGCCCGGGAGGTGCGCCTTTGGCTACAGGAGGTGCAGGACGGAGCCTGGTGGCACCGAGCCTGTCCCTCACGGCCACCAGCTTCTCCCAGCAGCTCCGTTTGGCAGCAGCGAGATGTGACGGGGACGCAGGTAAGGTCGCGGTGACCGCGGGTGACCGGGGACGGGGGATGAGGGTGCTCCTGCGCCTGCGCCAGCCGACGGGCAGGAGCGGAGGAGGACGGTGGAGCAGTCGAATTAACCAATCGTTAATTATTTAATCTGGGGCTGAAGTGTGTATTTGTTGCCCAGGCCGAGCTCAGGGCGGTTTGCGCCCGCATTCGGGTGCCAACCCCTCAGTCCCTGGGGGTCTCCCGTCAGCCCAGGGAAGGGTCGGACACCCCCGAGAGTCCGCTTTGGGCGGCGGTGCTCGTTAGCACGCCGAAGTCATTAATAAGCCTGCCAGGCAATTATTTACACTTGCAAAGCGCGTGTGGCTGCAATTAAGGAATATAGTGGCTTGTGGGGGATGAATAAAACATCGGGGTGACCTTGTGCGGCGCGGGGAGGGCAGGACGGGCAGCGCCGCGCCAGCAGCACGGGGGGCCGGGGCTCGCGTCCTGTCCCCCGGGTGCAATTGGGCATGTTTGGGTGGGACAAGGCCGAAACGGGGGGATTTGGACCTCTATTTTTTTGCAGTCCGGTCCAGCAATACCGGAGGGAGCCTGCTCCCACGTCGTGACGGAGCTCCTGCCAGCCCCATGCGTCCGCCTGTCCCTCAGGGGACATGTCCCCCAAGGGAAATGTCACCCTGTGCACCCTTCCTGAGAAATCCCAGAGGAGGAAAGGGAGCAGGGAAGGAAACTGGAGAGCTGGGTGCTGCTGGAGGCCCCCCCACCATCTATGCAAGGGTGTCCCCCCCCGGCCCTGGGAGGGCTTTCCCACCCCGCCTGGGGCCAGGGGAGCTCCTGGCCCTGAAGGATGCTCTGGGCTCTGGGTGGGGATGCAGGATCCGGCCCCCTGCAGCCTGGTGGGTGGGTGGGTGTCACAGGGGCTGGGAATAACGAGGGGTTCTCTGGCATCCAGCAGTTTCCAGGGGTTGAAACGGGCTCTAGGTGGCTCTTGGGGACAGTCCCCAGGGCTGAGCCTCCACCCCGCTCCACGGGGAAGGCACAAACACGTGCGTAGGTGTTACAAAAACCCGCTTCCCGAATTTGCAATCCCCAAACTGGGATGGCTGACGGCACTCAGGGTCTGGCCGAGCCCCCCGGCAGATCCCACCATCCCCTCCCCAGCCGTCAGCCCCGCGGGCGCCGTGTCCCTGGGGCTTTCCCCTCTCATCTCCGCAGGTGACGGTCCCCTCATCTCCTCCGCATCCCCCAGCCTGGCCAGGAATTAAGTGCAGGCAAGCGCCTTCTTGCCGGCGCTCAGCCCGGGAGCTCTCTCTTGAACTTTAGGGGAAGTGGGCACTTCAATTCTGATTTTTCAGCAGCTCTCGAGAGGTGAAGCCATGGCTTCAAGCGGCAAATGCTAACGCTGCTTCCCACCCCTGCCCGCACGGCCCCTGCGGGCAGGGAGGCTCAGACAAGAGCCCTCAGGAGCTCTGGGGCTCTGTCGCAGCCCCGGGCTGAGCCGAGCTCCACCTGGGGCTGTTCGTGACTTCGCAATGATGGAGACACCCGTTCGGTCCCTGCTAGGGGTGGCTTTATCCCCCCCGCCCCCGCCCCGGGGCTCCAGGGTCTGGATGCTCCGAAGCTTCATCAGCGGCCGGCGCCTGTCCCTGCATGAGACGCTGAATCCTCCGTGTGATGGAGGCGTTATTTTCAACCTGCAATGCTTTAAATGCTTTAAAGAACCCCACGGCGTGCCTCCCCCCGCCCCCCCTGGCCGTGTCCCCCATGCCGCCGCAGTGATGGGGACACCCACCACCAGTGCCACCAGCACCCATCCCCTCCCCATGGCCTGCCCTGAGCCACCCCCAGGGGACACGGCTGTCCCACAGGAGTGGAATCCAGCACGCAGACCCCTGAGCATCCACGGTTTGCTTTGCCATCCTGGCTCACCCGGGGTCCGAACCCCCCCCTCCCAGCCCCGCGTCCCAGCCCCCCGACTCGTCCCGCGGCGTGGGGCTTCGCCGCTGCCCTTCTCCCCCGCATTTTTTCCAGCCTTGACAAAAAAACAAAAAGAAAAAAGAAAAAAAAAAGAAAAAAATCAGCCATTTGCTGTTCAGCGGTTTCCGTGGCAACCCCATTTCCCCATCCTCTTGCTCCATGTCTCGCTAAACCCCTCCCTGGCCCTGGTCGCTGGTCCCCAAAGCGTGGTGGCGGGTCCCTATCCGCGGGGATGGAGCGGGAGGTGGTGGATCCTGTTGTCCCCGACTCGGGACGGCTGGTCTTTGAGGGGGGGGGACCCTTTTCCAAGGCTCGTCGAGCGCCTGGATGTCTTGGAAGGGGGATGGAGCGACTGGCGGTGAATCGTGTCGGAATTGAACTAAATTAATGCAATTCCGGAGCTGGCTTTTACCCCTCCATGCGGGTCCCCGTGCCCTACTGCCCGGGGCAGTGGGACCCCCCCTTTCTCAACATCAAGCAGGGGTTGGGCCCCTCTGGACCCTCTTTGGGGGGATGCCGTGGCTGCATGCCCCCCCCCCCCGAGCCCCCAGGAGGCTGGCGGTGTTTTGGGGGCTACTTCTGGCCCATGGGAGCATCTCTGGATCCATCAAGGAAGGCTGTGCGTGCCCTGGGCTGCGGCGTCGCAATTTAATGCATGTCAGGATGGCTGAGCGCGTGTCCCTCGCCAGTTTTGTGTCTGGGGTGAGGAACTAGGGGGGTGATGGAGGGACGGGGGGCAGGGGGGGGGCGCGCACAGCGACCTGTCACCGAGGCCTGGGCTGGGGCATCCAGTGCGGTGCCGAGCGCCGGGCTCATCCTGCACCATCAAGGGCTTGCAGAAAAGCCCTGACACGGGACACGAAGGGCTGCGTTCGACGGGAGCCTGACCCTCGTTAGGGCTGCCCCACAATTAGCCGTCACGTCCTGACGTCCCCCGAGCCAGCCCGCCGGCTCGCGTCCCTCGCGGCGGCTGGAAACCCGAGCGGTATTTAGCCGTAGCTTCATCAGCTGTTTTGTTTTCTCTCTCTCCTTAAAGGTCAGGAGGCTCTGCCTGATGTTCCCGCTGCAGAGCCGTGGGGATCGACTCCTCTGGTCACCGGCACCGGGGCAGAGCAGCTTGTCCAAGTGACAACCTTACTCCTTACCCAGCATCGCGGGAGCCGCCCGTGCCCCCAGCTTTTAGCCCTGTGGTATAATCCCGCTTCGTCCTCCTTCACTTCAGGGCTGCTCGAATGTGCAGCGGGGGAAGAAAATGTGCATTAAATAGATTAAACTGACCCTCCGCTTGCTCCAAGCCCCGGGGGATGAGCGGAAGAGACGCCCGAAGAAAGGATTTGCCCTCAAAAATCAGAACAAACCTGCCAAAGCCCGCTGCGAGGGCAGAGGGAAAACCTGAGACAGCACCGGCAGCCTCTGCGATAAAAACTGGATGCCCAAGGTGAAGAACAGACCCCAAACCCCTCATCCCAGCTTCCCAAGCCCCCGTTTGCAGTGATGGCCACTTCCCCAAGGGAGTATCCCCCCCTTCTTGTAGCCAGAAGGACTCACAGATGTGATTTCCACACCTCCAGCTCCTCGCTGGGCGCTAACGGCCTCGAAAACCACGCGCAAGATTTATCGGCATGACCTGCTTCGCCGTTGGCAGTAGATAGGATTCGGCTCTCCTGGGAAAAACCCGCCGGCGCAGAGCCACGTCGCTCCCACCTTCCCATCGGGGCTGCTCCGAGGGGTGACGTCCCCGAGGTGATGCTCGGTGTGTGTGTGTGGGGGGGGGACCATGCCCGGTGTGGGGGGACAGTGGAAGGGGCCAGCCCTGCTCAGGAATTGAGCTGATTCGCTTTAAAAAGCAGGAAAACGCAGCGCTGGTGGGTTTTTCTGGGGGGGGGGCGAAAATGATGCTGAGGGTGCTGAGCACGGTGGGGGGAGCCCAGAAAACTCCCCGTTCCCCCGTGAACTGGGAAAGCTGGGAAAGGCACCCACTGCGCCCCCCCAATACAGAGCATTGCTGAGCTCAGGGACACCAACAGCTATTCCCCAAATCCCAAATAGCCCCAAATCCGAGCAGACCCCTCTCCAGCCCGTGACTTGAAGCCAGATGAAAGCAAGAGCTACGGACACCCTTGATTTTTTTCGGGGGACGACGTCTGCTGCATCTCCTTCGAGCCGTGGCTCGGTCGGAGCCTTTCAAGCTGCTCTGCTGGTGGGCTTTTGGGGGGCTTTTTGTTTTAATTAAACCCCAAAGCTCTGGTTTTCCCGAGCGCGAGGTGCATAGGAGGATGGGATGTGCGGGAATTGGGGCTGGATCCCCCCGGGTACCAGTTTGTTAAAGGACGCGGAGGGGTGGCGGGTTCCCTAAATACTTGGAGGAGCCGGGTAGGGGTGTACGGGGCAATCAGAGCAGGATTCCGCCCCCCCCCACCCCCCAAAATACAGAAATATTGCTAAAATAGGCAGAGGCCCAGCCCGCCTCTTCCCCGGCCGAGCCAAAATACTCGGAATAAAGCCGTGGATTTGGCCTGACTGGATATTGGGGTTTCTTTTCCTGCAAAACAAGGCGGGGGGGGGTGGGGGGGTGGTGGAAATAATTCGGTTTGTCACCTGCAACGTTCGCGATCCACGGGAGGGAAACGGTTCATTGCGTTGTAGGGGTGCCCTGCCTCATCCCCCAGCCTCCCCATAGGCTTTTTGACGCTTAAATGCATCAAACGAGGCCAAAGCGGACCCCAGATCTTTGCTTCTAAAATGAAACGTGTCGCAGGGAAAGTTACGGAATATATACTTTTCCCGAAAGAAAAAAAACCGTGCCCTTTGGTTTCCCGGCCAAAGAGGTTTGCTGAGTCTGCAGAGCACTTTCATCTCGGCCTTCCTAAAATCACAGCACTTGGCAGAGACTTTCATTTTCCCCTTGCCTTCGCCGAACGGGCGGAGGAGGAAGAACTGAGCAAAGATTCCCCCATTAAAAGCAAAAAGCAAAAAAAAAACCAAACCCAGAAAAATCAATCTTTCTCGACATTCAGCTGGAGCCAGGTATTCTCTTCCCTCTCGGGGCCAGGACGGAGGAGATGCCGGGGAAAACACCTCGAGAAACGCTATAAACCCACCCCCACCATCTCCCCCGGCTCCCCTAGTCCACATGAATTCCCATCCCTGTGCTTCCCACATCAGCAAGTCGACCTAAATATTAACGGAGAGAGGAAAAAAAAAAAAAACAACAAAAAAAAAAACCCAAACCACATTGGCTTTTTTCGCCTGACGCTTCTTTTTCTCCCCGCCAGGAGCTCTCGGGCACTCGGCAATTAGGAGCGGCAGATTAATCTTTAGTGATATAATGAAGTGCCACGCGGCTTGAGGACGGGGCCGGCGAGCAGGGGCGGTTTCTCCTCTGAATTAGCGCGGTTTGGGTGCGGGCAGAGCACCCAGGGTGGGAGGGAGGTGGGAAAGCGGAAGGGGCTGGGGAGGGGTGCGGGGCGCTCAGCGGGATGCCCGAGGCTCATCCCCCTCCCCTGGTCCTCCGCATCCCACCGCGTGGAGCGGCCAGGGTTTGGGCTGCAGAAGAAAAACCATCTTTGCGCATTCTCTAACCCTGATTTCCTTGTCCGCGGCACGCCCGAAGCATCTTTCCACCTTTTTTTTAGCAGCGTCCCGGCGTGTCCCGCCCACGCGCAGCCCCCGGCCGACGGTTTTCTCGAGCAAAAAGTGCCCCAGGGTGGCAGGTTGGGGTTGTGCCCAAGCCCTGGTTCGCCCCAGCCATGTCTGTGCCTCCTTTCTCCAAGGTCCCCGCGAGCCGGAAAGCCGAGAGCGCCTGGCACTGAAGGCCGCATTCTTCCAACGAGCCGCCTTGTCTTTCCAAAGTGAAAATATAAATAGCTCGTCCTGTAACGAAGTGATTACCCAGGAGCCGTGCCACCACCGCCAGCCGCTCTTAGCAAACCCATTACCCGCAGCAGCCAATTTACTCCCGAGTCTGGCAGGGTCAGCAACCGTCAGGGAAGCAAATGCTAATTAATTGCACTCTGCAAAGCAGCCTGGCCGAGCGCGGCGTGCAATTAGTGAGTTAACTGCAACCGCCCCTGCGCCGGGCTTGGGGCTGAAGGGGCGACCGAGCTGCCGTCGGCCGTGCTGGGCAGGGACCAACTTCAGCTCCGCAGCAATGACTAGGGGTGAGGACAATAACTTTGTGTTGGGGACATGCGTGTCATGTCGTAAATGTGGGATGTGTCACCCGTCCTGGTCCAGCACCCGTCTCCATCCCGAGCTGTGCCCTCATCACTCACCCCCATCTCCATCCCGAGCTGTCCCCTCATCACCACCCTGGTCCAGCATCCATCGCCATCCTGAGCTGTGCCCTCATCTCTCGTCCTGGTCCAACACCCGTCTCCATCCTGAGCTGTCCCCTCATCACTCATCCCCGTCTACATTCCGAGCTGTCCCCTTGTCACCACTCTGGTCCAGCACCCATCTCCATCCCAAGTTATCCCCTCATCACTTGTCTTGGTCCAACACAAGTCTCCATCCAAAGCTGTCCCCTCATCACCACCCTGGTCCAGCTCCCATCTCCATCCCAAGCTGTCCCCTCATCACCCACCCCAGTCCAGCGCCCATCTCCATCCCGAGCTATGCCCTCATCACTTGTCCCCATCTCCATCCCTTGCTGTCCCCTCCATCAAGGGGACGTGCTCCCTCTGCCCAGCCATTTTGCAGGTGAACGTGATATTTCCTCGGGGCGGGAGAACTGCTCAGACTGTAAAAACTCCTGGTGATGGGCGATGCGGAGCCCTGGGAGGAATCATGCGCTAATGCCCTTACACTGCTGCCGCGGTGAGTCATCCAGGCCCTCGGAGGATCCCGGCTGCGCTTGGATACGGAGGAAGGTAGAAGCACAAGGCGAGAGAAGCACAAGAAACAATCATTTCGCTCATAAGATATCTTGGCTACAGCGAAGCAAAAATGTCCCCTTGCCATCCACCCACGGCTCCGGTCCCAAGGCCACGGGGAGGAGGGGATTTAGCGGTTGCTGTTGGGTGGGCAAGGAGAGAGGCTCGTTTAGCAGAGAAGTGGGAGCACTTAGCCTGGGAACACTTCAAGTCATTAGCGGAGCACAATTATTAGTGTTTTTCTTCCCCCCGGTAGCCGGTATCTCTTTGCGGGCAGGAGGAGGAGGGGTCTCTCCATCAGGCGGGTTGGAAAAATCCACCCTGGGGTTGGGAATCAGGTTGGAGCAACCCCCTGAAGGTGGTTATGGGCAGACGCTGCCTCCCTTCACCCGTGGCAGCATCCCTGCTCCCGGTCCCTCGGCCGCATCTCTGCCAGCTCTGGCATCGATGGGGACAGGAGGGTCCCCATCTCCTGGGGACCACGGCCACCCCCGACCGAGCTTTGCTCCCTGCTGTGCCGTGGGAGATGCACAGCCACGTTTTTGCACGGGAAAGGAGAGTTAAAAACCCAAACAACCCCCCCAAAAAACCCCCAATCCCTTAAATCAACAGCACTGTGGCTAAGCCAACACCTCCGTGCACCGGGGCTGCTTCCCGAAGGCCGAGCCGGGGAGCGAGAAGGGTTTTACACATCAAGAACAACTTTTCTCCCCCCCCACAAAAAAACCTGCTGCAACCAAAAACTTGGCGGGGAGGGTGGGAAAAAAGTCTGTTTCCAGCCTGCTTTCCTCTCCTCCGTCAATAAACATCTCCTATCGGCAGAGCGCTTCCTCCAGCCCAAGGGTTTCGTTAGGCATCGGTCATTTAATATTGCTTTTAAATACTTGTGTTTGGCTCTCAGCCGCTTCACCTGGCTCTGAGCGGGGACGCTGGCATTTTGCGTTTGGAAAATGTATGTCTATATTTAGGTGGGCAGACAGATAGATACGGAAGAAGAGCTGTTCCAGCCATTAAACTGCCACTTTCAATTTTTCCTTATTACTATTCTCTACTTAGCCGCGGGCTGGGCTGGCCAACAGCTCCCCGGGGACGGGCGCGCTGGGACCCGCAGGTTTGCAGCCCTAAATGGGGTCTCCAGCAAAAAGCAACCCCCCCCCGACCCCATCACCAGAGGAGAAATCATCCCCCCAAATGTCTTCCCAAGGCTGTGGCGTGCGGGAAGGGGACAGGGATGTGGCCAGGGGGGGTCAAGGGAGCTGAGTCTGTCCCCGGCTTCGTGCCGGGCTGCGATGGCTTTGGGGAGGAAGAGTGGGAGCGGGGAGGGAGGAAGATGTCGCACACCTGCGAGATGCTGCGGTGGGGGAGGGGGGGGGGGATTTTTGTGCCTTTCAGGAGAAGAAAGAAAAGTGGCGGTGGGGAGAGAAATCACCTTCTGGGCTCAGCCGTCGCAGGTTTGGCAGGCTGGAGGAGGGGGAGCTGCCTTGGAAGCTGGGAGAAGCAGGAACAGGCGACGGCTGAGCGCAGCAGCCTTCGCCGGCACTGCTCCTCTTCCTCCCGCTCCTGCCCTCGCCCAGCCCCACACCGGCTCCGCAGTGCTGGCAGCTCACCCTCGGGATGGCCAAAACCCCCGATCGGGGGTGCCCAGCGTCCCGCCAGGGCCTCGGTCGTGCTCCCACGCTGGGCTCTGGCTCTGCCAGGGGTTTCCTCCAAGACCCATCACTGATGGGATTCAACTTGTAGTTTAAGCCACCATCGGCGCGGACGTGGCTGGGTATCTCCTCTTTGCTAGTAAAGACAAAACCAGGGGTGCCAGTGCCCCCCGAGGACCCTCCATCCCAGACCTCTCCGGCATTCCCACCCCTTTTTCCCTGGATAACACCCGCTGGCTTCGCTGGGAGCAGCCGTTATTCCCTCCCAGCCCATGTCACTTCATCCTTGCAACCAAGGCCACCCATTCAAGTGGTTGAGCCCAGACGGACACCAGCAGCATCAGTCGTGACCACAGAAGAGCCATGCCATCTCCCCGGTCTCCGGAGGCTCCCGGGACTGGCTGATGGACCGGGAACGCCGGCAGCAGCTCTGTCCCACGGCACGGCATCGCTCCGGGCATCAGCGTGGGAAGCAGGTGGCCGTCTTGGAAAAATATGGTATTGGGCAGCCACCATCTGTGTCCTTTTGGGTGGAGGAGGTGCTGCGCGCCCCGGGTGCTCTCCCGAGGCCAGCGGGACAAGCCAGGACAGATGGCAGCCGGCATCTCATTTTATCAGGCTGGGAAGCAAAGCAAAGCACAATCCTCGGTGCTGGCAAAGGGCTGGAGAAGGGACCAGCTGGGGTGTCATCGCCGCGAACACCGAGGTGCGTCTTCTGCAGCTCTCCGGTGAGGGTGGGAAGGTTCATCACCTCATTTGAAGCTTTGAAGGCAGGTTCTTGCCTTCTGCTCCTCGCCAGGTGCTTGCACGTGCTCACAACACCCGGGAAAGGAGGATGCACGGGTGTCACCATGAGAAATAAGGCAAGGCCTGACCTTACAGCTGTGTGTTCGACACCCAGCGGAGCTGGAGGGACCGGTGCCGCAGCCACGGAGCTTCCCGTATGTTCCACTGGTGGTTGCGGTTCTCAAGGAAGAGGCTGGTCACCTCCAAAGCCCCAAACTACAGCAATTTATTTGAAGACACAGGCAGGGTTGGCACCTCCAGCCAGATGCTTTCAGCCCTCGGCAGCCATCGGGGATATGTGCGTGGTGGTCCCTGCGTCTACGTTGCTGGGGGCGCTCGGGGGCTGAAATGCCGCCTAATTTAGGGGGGGGATGTTTCAAAAGAAAAGACCCAACCAACAAGTGATGTTGGATCTTCTGCTGGAGATGCTCTCTGGACAAGGTAGGGATGAGCGGGGTGGAAAGCCAGTGGCTGGCTGGTGGCCACAAGGCTTTGCTTGGGGGCCACAAGGCTTGCGGGGCGATGGAAGCGGTTCCCAGACTCCAGTTCCCATCCGTCGCTGCGTCCAGGCTGGAACTCCCCCAGCCGGCGAGATCTCCCTGGGAGCTTGGTAGGATTTTGTATACAGATTTGTAAATATTGCATCCCTTTCACTATTTCCTTTTTATTTAATTATTAATGTTTCATTAAATAGAGCGAAAGGATGGGAAGGTTTTGCTCTGTTTAGAAAACGAATGTTACTGCCGTAAGACCGTAATTTTGTTGCCGGTTTTTCCTGAATGCATTGCAGCAGCAGTTTTCCATAAAAGAAAACAGCGCAGGACTGGATATTGTGCGAAACGTGCTGCGACTCCTCAAATCCTACGGGACAATTTGAAGCCGGCAACCGCCGGACAACTTCCATTTTTGAGGCCAGACCCGGGAAGAGTGAAGAAAGGTCGTTTTGAGGCTGCCGTGCCTAGGAAAGCCCGGCGCCCCACAGCTAGTGGGGCGATGAAAGCAGTTCCCAGAGAGCAGAAGACCAGGTCTCGGTTTTCCCTCCTGGAATCTTCACCCTGGGAGCGATCCCCGGATGTTTGCGATTTTTCCGGCCGGGGCTGCGGCGAGCGGGGGAGGTGGGTTTGAGGCTGCCGTGCCTAGGAAAGCCCTGCACCCCACGGCTAGTGGGGCGATGAAAGCGGTTCCCGGAGAGCATGGGAACAAGCCACAGTTTTCCCTCTTGGCATCCCTCCAGGTCCGAACCACCCAAATCCCCGTCCTTCAGCCCAAACGCAAACCTTAGCCAAACCCTCCTGTGCTTTTTCCATCGGTTTTCCACCCTGAGGAGTTTTCCTCTCCTCTCCCAACCCCAAACCAACCCATCCCACGGACATTTGGAGGAGCATGAAGGAGTAGAGGGGAGATGCAAACTCTGTGCCCGGAGCAGGAGGCACCAAAACGGTGTTGGGGGAGAGGAGCCGGGCTGCGCCCTGCGATTCGGCGCAGTCGGAGAGCAGCAGGACGGCAGCTGGGCGAGCGCTGACCTGGATTCACAACATCAAAGACAACACCGGCTTCCTCCCTGCTCGCTGCAGAGCCCTCGGAGGCGGCGAATCGATGGGCTGAACGCCCACGTGTCTGTCCGTCCCATCCCGCTCCCGGCACCCGCTCCGCGGCGGATGTGCCGGTGGCGGCTCGGCTGTGGGGACCATGGGCCATGGCAGGAGCATCCCGTCTGCTCCAGGAGCTGTGGCAGGAAGCTAAAAAGTTGCAGAAAAAGTAAATACTTTATATGCCGAGAAGGAAAATGGCCTCCTCCGTGACCAGGGTGGTCCAAGGTGGCCCAGGGGGTCTAACTCCGGTCCTGCTGGTACGGCAACAGGCGCTGGCAAATCCTGTCAGACCTGTGGGAGACGGACAAACGGACCTTATTCCCTTAGGGAACCTGGCTGTAAAACTCCTTCCTGTCCCTTGGTAGTGCAACACGTATGTCTGCACACACGCACATGCGCGTGGGGCCCTCCTCCCTCCAGCACATCATCACTAGCCACGGGCACCAGGACACGCGGTCCCCACATCACGACCAGCCCCAGGCACCAGGACACACGGTCCCCATGTCACAACCAAGGACAGGCACCAGCACACACAGTCCCCATGCCGCCACCAGCCACAGGCACCAGGATAGATGGTCCCCGTGTCACCACCAGCCCCAGGCACGAGGACACACAATGTCCCCATGTCACCACTAGCCATAGGCACCAGGATACGTGGCTCCTGTGTCACCTCCAGCCCCAGGCACCGGGATGCATGGTCCCCGTGTCACGACCAGCCCCAGGCACCAGGACACACGGTCCCCATGTCACAACCAAGGACAGGCACCAGCACACACAGTCCCCATGCCACCACCAGCCACAGGCACCAGGATACATGGTCCCCGTGTCACCACCAGCCCCGGGCACCAGAACACAAAATGTCCCCATGTCACCACGACACACAATGTCCCCATGTCACCACTAGCCACAGGCACCAGGATACATGGTCCCTGTGTCACGACCAGCCCCAGGCACCAGGACACACAATGTCCCCATGTCACCACTAGCCACAGGCACCAGGATACATGGCTCCTGTGTCACCACCAGCCCCAGGCACCAGGATACACGGTCCCTGTGTCACGACCAAGGACAGGCACCAGGACACACAGTCCCCATGTCCCATCCCCAAGGGACCTGCTCCCTGCCCAGGAAAACCCGGCTCCAGCCCCGCTGGGGAGCCCAGTGCTCACGTTGACACCAATTCCCTCCAGCAGCAGCTCAAAGCTTTATTTTTTCCCACCACAGCTCCGTCTCGGAGCAGCATCCCGCCTGGATCCCCCCCCCACCCCCCCCTCCCCAAGATGGTTCATTTATGAGATGACTCACAGGTTGTTAACGCTCCCGAGGCGCCTCGGATGGAAAGCGGTGATGCCACCTCAGAGAGCCAGCTGTGGCAGGAGAAGGGGGGACAGCCCAGCCTTCACAGCTCCCCGAAATCCGGGGAGACGCTGCCAGTTCCCAATCAATGCTCCATTGTCAGCCGAAGGCGGCACCGAGCGGGGGTGTGAAAATACCGAAATAAGCAACAATCAGGGAAAAAAAAAGCTCCTGTGGGGACTGAGTCCCCCGGGGCTGGGGTACGGTGCAGCGTCCTCGGCTGCCAGCACGGCTCAGGGGACGCTGGCGGTGTCTGTGAGCCATACGCTGGCCCCGTCCCCGGCCCTGCTGTGGGGCCAGGCGCCAGCTGGGGTGAAGGAAAAGGGCTCAGTAACCCCTCAAATAAATGGAGGCATTTTTCAAGGAAAGGGGATGAACCAGCGGATGCACCCACCCTGTATTTGTGAGGACCCTCGGTGCGCCCAGCCCCGGGTGGGAGCAGGGGGCTCGGGGCAGGCTGGCATTGGCTGGGGACAGTCTCCCTCTGTGCCCTGGGGACACCGAGAACATCTTGGGGGATGCTGGTGGCATCACCCTCCCGCCTCGCCCAGGACACCGCTGATCTCCGGGAATGGGTTCGGTGCCGGCAAAGTGCCCAGCTGAGATTTCCCATCCAACCTCCCGACCCGGCCCCGAGCCCCCGGCCGTCTCCCAGCGCCGTGCAAACACCCTGCCCTTGGAGACAGCCTCCCCGCGCACAATGCCGAGGAAATAATGCTGCAGAAAACGCGCCCCCCCCCCCCCGCCCCTCGCCATTCAGCCACGCATAATGGCGAGGCAGAGAAGAATCTCATCTAATTTTAACTCCCCTGACGGCCGGGCTTTGTTCTTTCCCAGCAGCTGCCCCACAAGGTATGAAAACACTGGGATCTGTTGACGTGGGAAAATAAAACACACAAATCAGCCCATTTTCCTCTTCAAGGCCAATTTACTTGGAGCTGTCAGTGGAGGGGTGGGGGGAAGCGATGGGAGCCGGGGTGAGCAGCCTGGACCCGCAGCTCGGTGGGTACCAGTGAGGTTGGGCTGATGCTCGTGGAACATCTGCTCCATTCGCTCCCTTTCTTGCGAGCCCCAAAACATCTCAGACCTACAGAAAACAGGGCGACCTTTTCTGTTGCAGTTCCCCGAGGTGTGATTCTGCACATCCTTCTAATCAAGGGAAAGAGGGTGCAAACAGAGGCCCCCCTGCCCCCAAAAGTGGTTCATCACAAGCTGGGCTCCATCCAGGTGGTTCCTCATAGATGCAGTGGGAGAGACAGAAATCCTCCGGGCACAGACATCCATCCGTCCCGCCTGAAGGGGCTGAGTTAGGATGGGGTGGAACAGGTCCTGAAGAAGTATAATGGCAGCTCAGGGGGAGCAGGTGGTGGGGTTGGTAAATCCCATCTGGTATATCAGTTGTGTTAGGGAATGGGTGGGTGGACGGGTGGATGGATGGATGGAAGGTTGGATGGATGGATGGGTGGATGGATGGGTGGATGGATGGATGGATGGATGGGTGGATGGGTGGATGGATGGATGGATGGATGGGTGGATGGGTGGATGGATGGATGGGTGGATGGATGGATGGATGGATGGATGGATGGATGGATGGAAGGAAGGTTGGATGGATGGAAGGTTGGATGGATGGACGGATGGAAGGTTGGATGGAATGATGATTGGATTGATGGATGGATGGATGGATGGAAGGAAGGTTGGATGGATGGAAGGTTGGATGGATGGACGGATGGAAGGTTGGATGGAATGATGATTGGATTGATGGATGGATGGATGGATGGATGGATGGATGGATGGATGGATGGAAGGAAGGTTGGATGGATGGAAGGTTGGATGGATGGACGGATGGAAGGTTGGATGGAATGATGATTGGATTGATGGATGGATGGATGGATGGATGGATGGATGGATGGATGGATGGATGGATGGAAGGAAGGTTGGATGGATGGAAGGTTGGATGGATGGACGGATGGAAGGTTGGATGGAATGATGATTGGATTGATGGATGGATGGATGGATGGATGGATGGATGGATGGATGGAAGGCTGGATGGAAGGCTGGTTGGATTGAAGGATGGATGGACAGACAGACGGATGGAAGGTTGGATGGATGAATGGATGGATGGACTCCTGTTTGGGTCACCCGTATGGGTCCGCTCTCACCACCACGTAACCTGGTCGCTGCCTCTCACTGAGTCTGGTCCCAGCACGTATCCCATACCCAGGATGCTCGAAGGGACACCGGGGTCTGTGGGGACCATGTGGCTCCGGCCCGGCCACACTCAGTCCCTACCTGGCAGCTTCATTAATCACGGGGGATTCGTTAGAGCACTTCCCCACCGCTCCTTGTGCCTTGCTTTCAAAGCAGTTTCCCTGCGGGAGCCCATTTGGTCTCTGGCTCGGGGCCCAGGGTCCATCCCTGGGGGGGGTGTCTCAGTGCAGAGCTCCCCCCCAGCCCTCCCGCAGCACCCACAGGGTGCAAACACCACCCTGCTCTTTTTACATGTTGGTGGATTTTTTTTTTTTTTTTTTCTTCCGGATGAGGCAGCCTGGATTTCCAGCCTTGTGGGAGCCTGGATTCCGTCTCCAACTTGCCATCTTTGACCTGGAAAACCCCGGCGGCTCGGCCTCCAGCCGTCCCGGCGAGGCTCCTCCTGCAGCAGCAGGAGCTATTTTAGCTCGCTCTGCTCTGCCCAGGTTGCTGTCTGCCTCGCTTAGCCCAGCTGCCTCCTCGCCTGACGATCCCCCTCCCGGCTCCTCTTACGCATCCCGCTATTTTTAGACTTCGCCCGCAGACCCCGGCGACGGGTTCGCAGCCCCGAAGGCAGACGGCTTCGCCGAGCAGAAGGGAAAGGAGCTGGTGGGCTCGACGGGAGCCGTTCCCTCCCCGTACCACGTTCCCTGGCCATACCACATCCCCTCCCCGAACCACGTTCCCTCCTTCCCCGCAGAAAAGGGGCTGCCTTCGCTACCGGGAGCAAAGCCGTGCGACTAAAGTCCCTCTCCCGGCAGGGTGCAGATGAGAGCGCCAGGAAACTTTCCGAGTTGATTTTTTTTTTCGACTTCTGGTGCTGTGGGTTTGTCGAGGGGTTTATTCGTTGGCTGCCACCCCCTCCCCCCGGGGGTTGTTTTGGCTCCTCTTCCGCACCCGGGGATGCGACCCTCCGTCTACCACCGGCCCCACAAAATGCTTTTGTCGAGGGGAAGCGGAAAAGCAGGCAAGGAGGTGGAGAAAAAAGGTGATGTGTCCTTGCCCGCAGGTACCGTCCAGCACCGGGTCACGCCAGAGCGCTAGGAAGGGTCACGGGCAACGACGGGACGAGGATGCGGCACCCGCCGTGGCATTTCAGCCCGTCCCCATCCCCGCAGGATCGATCGGAGACGCGGAGCTCCGGGTCTGAGCCGTGTTTGCTTTAAAGGCAAACGGAATAACCTCCTTGTGCAGCTTCGGCAGGCGAGAAAGCGGCACACGAGCTGCAAGGCCCATACGGCCGACCGCTCCTCTTGCCAAACGCAACCCTCAGCCCCACTGGAAGCCGTTGCACCCGGCTGCCCCAGCGTCGCTTCTTCCAATTTGGGGCAAAAATGCAGTAAAAAGGGAACTCAAACACCGGGGAAGGGGGAATAAAAGGCGTAGCTTCCCCTTCTGTGTGTCACAGCCCTGAACTTGTCACAGGCAGGACTCAAGCTGGCTGCCAAACTTATATTTAAATTCTATTTATATATATATATAAATAAATATAATTTATGCATATATAGTTATAGATAGACTTGTATTCTTGTAGTTCTATACCCAGCAGAGCTGCCCTGGTGATCTGACTCCCCACTTCCCGCCTTCCATGGCCATCGGAGCCCCGGTGCGAGGCTCTCTGCGACAGGACAAGGTGAGCGGCACATACGGAGGCTCGGTGTCCTCCCGAGTTCCCAAAAATCTTCCGGGAGAGATCGTCTCCCACCGTTTCCTCTTCCGTTAACCTCCAGAGATTCCCGTGGATTTTGACCCGAGTCCCGCCGGAGCAGATTCACGGCTCCTGCGTGTTGGTTTTTTACGGCCATTTTAATTAAAACCAATAAATTCCGCAGGTGAAGAGGGTCTTCCCATGGTGAAATACGCCCCGTCGAGTTTGCAGCCTCTGAATAAATCAAAACGCCGCTGTTAGCAACCGAGGCTGTAAATCGCAACCCCCCCCCTCCCCGGACGGACCCCAGCTCCCCGGGCCGATGAGCACCATGAATTTTCCTCCTCGACAGCCCGAGCATCGCTCTCGCCTCCTCGGTTTGATTTAACACAGGGGTTGGTTGGATGAGGGGGGGGGAGAGGCAGCATCCCCTCCCCCCCCACCCCCGTTATCCAGATTGCGGAGGAGAAAATACGAGCTCAGGGGATGCTACAGAGAACTTCCTAAGAGGAGCAATCCCCACAGCGGAGCAGGGCTCCAGCCAAGATGAAGTGGCACCGGTAAAACTTGGGGTGCAGAGAAGCCCCGGCTCCCACCGACGATGGGTGAGGACCTGCAGGAGCCATCGCTTCCCTTCGCCTGCCCCGTGCGCAGTCCTCGGGCTCCGCACACCCCAACGGGGCGATGCTCTCCCCTCCGATGGGACCTCCCTGCCTCAGTTTCCCCGATTTTGAGAGCTACATCCACGGCGGTCACCCGGCTCTTCAGGCGGAGCGGCAACTGAATGCAGGCGGATAAACAGCAAAGCCCTTTAAAGATTTTCCATTTGTTTTATGTATCCGCTGGGTTTATTTTTAACATTCCAGCTGGAAAAAAATAAATAAATGCCCAAGCTGAGCCGAGAGGCTGCGTTTGCTGGAATCTGCCAGGATGATTAGCCCTTTGCAGCTAACTCCTTGGAAAAGGGTCAGTGCGGGGTCTCTGGCTGTGCCAGGAACCAAGCGAAGGGATGAGCCCCTTCTCAGGGAGCTTCTCAACCATGCTAAAAGCTATTTCACACTCCCCGACCCGGCATTTTCCTCCCGCCGGGAGCGATGGGCGGCCGGACTGCGTCAGAGCTGCGCACAGCAGAGACGCAGCACCTTGCTCGGGGCCTGGGAAGCTGCTTTCACCCCGGGAAGGTGATTAAACCCTGATTCCCGAAGGACACGCACGTGCCGGATGCAGCCCTCTGCTCCGCTCCAGCTTTCTGTGCCTCCTTGGGATGGAAACCCATCCCGGGGGGTGAAACAGCCGGAGAAGCTGCGGCATCCCATCAGGATGCAAAGCGCAGGACCCAGGGCAGATACAGCACGTTAAAACCGTCCCTGTGCTCCCAATTCCCGCCCGTGCCCATCCCACCATCCCTTCGGGATGAAGCTGGGACGGCTGCCACCGAAACCCTCGTTCCGTGACAGGCAAAAACCCACCGCCACAGCGTCGTTGCTGCCTCCTCGGTCAGCGGCCCAGGAGCTGTTTACCATCTGAACCATCGGATGAATGAAAAGCCATTAATTCCCTCCGAGGTGGTTTTATGAGGCTCTTGATGAAATATCTGGATGCTTCGACACTGCGGGAGTTTTATGCCGGCAGAGCGCTGCGCAGCCTGAAAACCCCATCTCCAGGGTTGAACCAGCTGCTGGCCTTCCCTCCATGTCCTGTGTCCCCTGCTCCGTCCCTCTTGAGCCAAAAGCACCCAAAATTGCAGCAAAACCTCCTGTCTGGCCGAGACAGCTCTGTCCCAGGGCACAGGGTAAGGAATTAGTCCATCCCCAAAGCAATGAGGCGATGGAGGCACCCCAAACCTGGCTTCCCGCCGGGTCTCTGGGAAAAATAAGGCTCCTGCTTTGCAGACTCTGAAAAAGGGGCGACCTGCTGGGGGGGTCCTGCCCCAAGGAGGCGGTGGGGGGGTGACCCTCAGCATCCCACAAGCCCACCTCTGCCAAGCAGGCGGTGCTGAAGGGTCCCTGTTTGCGCCCCCACCCTGCAGCATCCCCCTAAATCCCTCACCCTGCAGCAACATCCCTCCTTATCCCCCCCAGCATCCCTCCAAAGCCCCCCCAGCATTGCTTCCCAAGTCCCTCTTCAGCATCCCCCCCCCAACCCCTCACCCCACAGCAACCCCCCCGATTTCCCCCACTGCCTCATCAAATCTGCCCCTCAGCTTCCCTCCAAAGCCCCCCCCCAACAACAGCATCCCTCCCAGTCCCTCCCCCAAGCCCCCACCCCACAGCTTCCCTCCCGAATCCCCCGGCAACATCCCCCCAAACCTCCTCAGCATCCCCCAAATCCATCCCGCACCCTCACCCCCCCCACAGCACATAGGGGGAGAAACGCACAGGGCAGGGGTGGGGTGGATTGGAGAGACCCCAGCTTTGCTCTGGGGACAAGAGGGCTGTTTGTCGTGTGTCCCCCCACCAGCCTTCTTCCAGACAAAGAAAATCCGAAACAGCCATAGCGCCGACATACATCACCCCCCGCCCCGCAAGCGCCCAGGGACCCCCGGGATGTTCGCACCCCCCAGCCCTCGCCGGCTCCGGGGGAGGGCGGCAGACAGGGACCATTGCCGCGGGGGGGGGGGCAGGTAGGGACTGGGGCGGGGAAGGCAGGGATGGAGGGGGGAGAAGCAGGGCTGGAGAGGGGGGTGTTGGTAGGGACCTGGAGGGTGGGAAGGGGGGGGTGTCAGGCAGGGACCGGGGAGAGGGGGGGCGGGGAGACAGCGAGAGGCAGGTGGGGACCTGGGGGGAGAAAGGCAGGAGGGAACGGAGGGATGGGGGGAGGCAGGCAGGCATGGGGGGGCGGGAGGGGGGCGCAGGCAGCGACGGGGAGGAGGCAGAGACCCGGGGGGGGGCGTGTGACAAGGACCTGTCGCGGGGAGAAAGGCAGACACGGACCGAGGGGAGGTGGGGGGGGGACAGCTAGGGAGCAGCGGGGAGGAGGCAGGGGCTGTAGGCAGGGAGCTGCCGGTGGGAGGCAGGCAGGGGTGGTGGCAGGGGGGCGGGCAGGGCCGCCCCCGGCCCCACGTGGCTCGGGGGACACGCCGGGTTTATAAGGCGTCTGCGGCCGCTGGGGGGTGGGGGGGTGCGGGAGGCGGCGGCGCTGGGCGGGAGCGGGACTCGAACCCGCGGCGCTCGGATGCGTGCGGTTGCCGCGGCGGGGCCAGGGCCGGCCGCGGGCCATGGAGCTGCCCACGGAGCTGCCCACGGCGGCCGGTACCGCCTGGGGCAACGGCACCGGCTGGGTCCCCCTGCCCGGCCAGGGGGCCAACGACACGGGGCCTCAGCGGGCCAAGAACGCCACCTCCATCCTCATCGCCATCGTCATCACCGCCCTCTACTCCGTGGTGTGCGTGGTGGGGCTGCTGGGCAACGTCCTGGTCATGTACGGCATCGTCAGGTGAGAGCGGGGCGTCCCGCAGGCACCCCACGCCGGAGGGGGCGAGAAGGGGGAGCGAGGGGGTGTCTGGGGTTGGGGGGGGATGGGGGGAGCAGGTGCAAGAGGGGAGCGTGCGCTGGGGGTGAGTGAATGCGCACCGAGGTGAGCGTGCGTCGAGTGTGAGACGGCAGCCGGAGTCACTGCGCACCGGGGGTGAGTGTGCGCCAGGACTGGGTGTGCACTGGGGGGGTGAGTGTGCACCGGGGGGTGAGTGTGCGCCAGGACTGGGTGTGCACTGGGGGGGTGAGTGTGCACTGGGGGGTGAGTGTGCGCCAGGACGGGGTGTGCACTGGGGGGTGAGTGTGCACCTGGGGGTGAGCGTGCACCATGTGCAAGAAGTGAGATGGCAGCAGAAGCGAGCGTGCACCGGGGGTGAGACGGCGGCAGGAGCAAGGGTGGGCATGCACCGGGTGCTCGTGAGCAGGTAGCACGGGGATGGGTGTAGCCGAGGGGTGTGATGTGCGTGAACAGCGTGTGTGCGAACACACACACACACACACACACACATGTGTGCGGAGGATGTCCAGGTGCTGTGCGAGAGGTAAAAAGCAAAGACTGTGCGCGGAGCAGCACGCGAGTGGGCATTTGTTGGGGGGGGGGGAAGCTGGGGGACACACCCCGACCCCGGCATCCGCGCGTTCCTCACCCCTGCGTGAGGACCTGGGGGAAGAGGAGCCGCAGGGCTGGTCACGCCGTGGTTTGGGAGAGGTGACAGGCTGGGGGATGATTATTTCCAACACCCAAATGCCACCGCTAAGAGCTGCCCTGTTCGCGGGGAGGCTCCCGAATCCCCGAGCACCCACCCCGCCGCCGGGGGAGAGGGGCTGGTGGGATCCCACTTGTACCTACCCCCCCCTCCATCGCCGCGACCTGAGATGCTCAGGGCACGAATTACCCGCCCCAGCCCATTCCCGGCCCCGCTGCCAGCTCGTGTTCGTGCCTTCGGCATCTCCCGCAGCCGCTGACTCCTGCCTTTCTCTAACAAAGAGCAGGAGCCCGCATCGCCCAGCCCCAGCTCACACCGCGCCCGAGCCATCCTCAGCACCCCCCCGCCAAGCTCCTAGTACCGACCGCCACAGCGAAGAGACCCCCCCTCACATCCCAGGGGACCCCGAACCCCGCTTTGGCTCCGTCCGGCATCACAGGGGGAAAGCAGGCGCCGGGGCTGGTGGAGGCACCTCTGCGGAGGCTTTCCCTGGGCAGGGAGGGGGGTTCTGCTGGGTTTTGACACCCCGGGACAAGCCGCAGGACACCAACGCCCCCCCTTTTGGCAGATGGGGCAGGGTGAGACGCTGCTGCGTCCAGGCCAGCGCTTCTGCCGGGGTGCAAAAGATCCTGCCCGTAGGAAGAGCCCCTTTATCCGAGCCGTTGGTTGATCCTCTCTGGGTCAGACGGGTTAACGTGGCCAGGGCTCGAGTTAATACGGGCCAATAAAGCCAAATCTCGCAGACCACCACCAGGGCCCCCCCCGCCGTGGTCCCCAGACCCCCCCACCCCGGTCCACTGCGGGATGGCAGCGGAGCGGGAGCTGCACTCACCATCTACACCCCGCTGTCGATGGGGCAGAGCCTTCACCACCCCCGGCCCGGCAGGACGGAGCGGTCGTCTGGCCCCCTCAACGCACCCCATCCCACACCCGAGGGGGCTTGTCCTGGGGTGGGGGGGGGGCGGGGAGAATTCATGGTGTAAATCCCAATTCCCATCACCCCAGGAATTGCTGTAACCCCAGCCCAGAGCCAAAACCCCAGGGCCAAATCAAAACCTGTGGCTGGATTTAGGCAAAAATCCCCCGCACACACACCCCCACCTCCCCAAATCCTCATTTTTTTAACCATTTCCATTCCCCCCCCCCTTCCCCCCGGCGCGCTTGCAGTCCGTAAGGGTCGTTACAGGAGGGTCAGCACAGCCCGGCAACTGCCTGCACACGAAACAAATGCGGTGACTCACCGCGGGGGAAGGAAACCAGCCTGAAACGTGCCCACCAGCCCCGCTGGGCTGCCCATCACCCTTGCATCTGGCTCCCCCCTTGCCGGGTAGCTCCGCTCCCGTGTATTTTTAACCATGGGAGAGGGTGGGTGGCAGGGCGGGGGTGTCGCTCCCGGACCCTACCTGATGCCAGAGGGGATTTTTCATCGACTCGAAGCGGCTTCAGTAAAAAAAAAAATAAAAAAATAATCGGCCCTAGACTGAAAAAGCAAATGAAGGTAATTGTCGCAGAGGCATACGCCACGTACGGTGTCACGGTGAAGGATGAGCGTTATTAGACCCCCTCCAGCTGGTGCTGCTCTCGGAGAAGAGGGAAGGCATTTCGAAGAGAAGGTTTTAACGTGCAAACAATGTCCTCCCTATTTAACTCACCGACGTCGCCTTAGAAAGCCTGACTCTGCAGCATCCCCGCATCCCGCCACCGGCGTTTCCAGCCCCCCGTTTTCCAGCCCACCGGCTGATACTGGAATTAAATGCGTCTTAATTAAAGGGAATTAAATGCCGTCCTCCGAGCCGCTGGGGCCGTGGGGAGCCACAGAGCCCGGCATGTGCCTTTGTCCCTTGCGTGGCCGAGACCGGCTGGAGTTTGTCAGGTGTTCGCTGGCAGAGCTGCTCCACGTTGGTTTGGGCTGGGACCGGTTCAGCGCCGCTGGGGAACCCCGTATCCATGTGGGATAGGGCTGTGAAATGGGATGGGCTCGGGTTCAGACCTCCCTGCCGGGGAGATGCTGGGAATCTGCCTTGCGGCCCTGGGGGATGTCTCCTGGCGTCACCTCCCGCCGCCGCCAGCCTGCGGGCACAGCTGGAGCGCGTCCTGCGGGGCTTGGGGACCTCGGCGTCCCCGGGGGATGCTGAGGATGCCGCAGAGGCCGTGGGTGCCAGGGAGCGGGTACACGCAGGACCCTGTGCCGTGGCCCCGGCTGAGCTCCCCAAAGGGACACCTCGGACACCCAGCACCCCGAGAGCCGAGCACAGCCCGGACCCAAAGCCCCCAGGGAGCTCAGCCAACCCCCCCACCCCCAGCACCCTCCGACAGCGCTGACGGCGACCGGCATTGCAATTACCGCTGCATCGTCGTCAGATGCTTTTAAAAAACACCCCTGGAAGCCAATTCGCAGCTGCGAGCTCAGGCTTGCGAGCGCCCACGGCCCCGCAGAGCCCATCAGCCCCCCGCCAGCCCCCCCCCAGGGGCTGCCAGGGCGTCCCTTCGCTGGGCGCAGGCTTCGTTCAACGGGACTCTTTAAACCCAAGGCTTAAAGCTTTTTAGCGTCTCCAAGAGTTTTGCAAGGGGTTTCTTTCGCTTATTTATTTCCACCCCCGCCCCGGAGAGGTTTGGCGAGCTAAGGGGGAACGCAGACGCCGGCATCACCGCCGGGATGCCGGGATGCGGAGCCGCCCTGCGCTCGCTCCGTCCCTTCGAGCATCATCCTGCCCTCACACACCTCCCAGATTGTTTCGTTCAAGGGCGTAACTTCCCAATCAAGGCACCGGCTTAATTGCGATGGGTTTGGCGATGGCTTTGGCAGCCCCCGGCAGCTCCATCAGCAGGAGCGGCCGGTTGGCTCTGCTGCGGTGGGATAAACCTGGAGCGACGGCTTCGTTTGTAGCTCTGGCGGGGAGGGGGGGTCACCACGATGGACCCCCCCACCCACCCACCCCATGCAGTGGGTTTGACCCTCAGCCCAGTCCTGGAGGGGGTCAAATCCTGCCCCAAAACCCCAGCTCCGGGGGATAAATTAAGTCATCCTCAACATCCCGGTTCATCCCCATCATCCCAGTTCATCCCCATCGCTGCTTTGCCCCCACCAGTACAGCCCCATCCTGCCCCAGGGAGGGGGCTACAGCCCCGGCCCCCCCCGCCATCTCTCAGGGGGTTGGGGACACGTTTACCCCGCACGGCCGAGCACGGCGTGAATAAGGGATTTTTTTTCCCCACTTTACTCGAAAAGCAGAGATCAAAGAAGCGTGAATCTACCCGAAACGACTATTTTTTTATTTTTTTTTAAATCTAGGTGAGGCAAAAACCTGACAATAACACAAATTCTCAGGTTGTTGTTTAACCTGGAATGAAACTTTTTTCTAAGAGACGCCTTCGCAAAAGAGCTCGGAACATAACGCTGAAGAGAACTGAAAAGGGCTTTTCAAGGAAAAGACTTTTTTTTTTTTTTTAATGCCATATTTAAAATTAAAAAAAAAAAAAAAAACCAACCCAAAAAACCAAGTTCAACTCAAATATTTCCACCCTCGGGCAAGGGGCCGCCATTTGCAGCCGAGGTGGATGGGGAGGGGACGCCGTTGGAGCTGGGTGCCACCCCAGCTGCTGTTTTACCCCCAAGAGAGATGGGGTTTGCAGCCTCCGTCTCCTGGCTCTACCGTGTCTTTCCCCCCCCCGACTCCCGTCGGCACGCTCTCCTGACCCTCCTGACATGGAGAAATGGATAAAACGAAGGGAATTGATGTTATCGGCAAGCCCAGGAATGCTTTTCCGACGCCAACCCGCTCTCCTGGTCTCCAGCTTGGGTGGAAGAGCATCAACCACCCGAGATCGGAGCCGTTCGATGCCCTCACCCCAATTTACTCCACGTACCCCGTCACGCCATGGGGTTCTGCCGGCCGGACCAGTATCTTTTCATCTGGCAACCAAGGGGTTGTCTCCCCCCATGCACCAGGGCCGAATTCAGCCCCTCCTCTGTTGAGGACCCCCACCCCGGGGATGCTACGGGCAGGTGTCGCCAGGCACGGAGAGGCTTGTCTTCAAACCGACGCTTTTGGTAATTAATGAGGGTGCATCTAAATGAGCTCGGGGCTGCGGGGAATGCACCGGCTGGATGGCAGCGCACGGGGAGGGTTGGAGCCGCTGGCGTAGCCCTGACTTCAGCCTCGCAAACAACCCGGCGGGGAGGGGGAGAGGGCTGCAGAGCCCCCACCCCAACCCCCAAAGTGTTGTCCGTTGGGGACCCCCAACAGCCCCGTTGGGAGCAGGGATGAGCTTCCATTTCAAACCAGCTGTGCCATTCAAGGCATCACCTTGAGCAACACCTGCAGGGCTGGATGCCCCGAGGACATAGAACCATAGAATCCCAGAATGGTTTGGGTTGGAAGGGACCTTAAAGCCCACCCAGTGCCACCCCCTGCCCTGGGCAGGGACACCTCCCACCAGCCCAGGTTGCTCCAAGCCCTGGCCAACCTGGCCTTGAACCCCTCCAGGGACGCACCCTTCCCCAGCACCCACCAAAACGATGCCTCATCCCTTCAGGAAGGGTTTTTGGCACCCAGGACCGGGCGTTTCTCTTACCGGGATGTGACGAGGACCAGAGCCGGCGTGCCAGCCACGGGTGGCCGCAGCCCTTGACGAACACCCCGGGGGACGCGGCATCGTACCCCGAGCCACGTGGTGTGGCCGAGGCAGCCAGGCTTCCCCAAAGGCTCTGGAGCTCCAGCCTGGCTAATTGGGCTGCTTCCAGATGGCCTGTTTCCGGGGGTAATCGATCCAATTTCTGCAAGTAAACTCGACAGGGAAGCAAGCTAGATAATCACAATTTACTGGGTGGAAAATCAGATATAAAGGAGGTTTCAGGAGGTAAAAGGACATTGTGCAACTGATTCGGGGAAATGGAGTAAATCGATTTAATTAGAGAAGCGACTCCTCTGAAAATTTCTGCAGATTTCCTTTGAATAAAGGCAGCCACGGGAATGAGTGTCCCCTCCCTGGTCAGGTAAGGGATAGCTGCTTCGGCAGGTTCTAAGCCACGTTCTGCAGGTGCTGGATAAGGTCTCATGTGTGCGTGTGACCCCCTGCTCAGGCACCAGGACTTCAACACACACTAAAACCATGCACAAACCCAAGTCCTTTCTCAACGTGCTCCTTGGGGTCCATCCAAAAAGCTGCTGAGCACGGCCACGCTGCAGAAGGGCACGTTGCAAGCATGTACCTTTGCCCACCGAGGGTGATGGCACCTTGCGAGCAGCCAAGGAAAGCCAGGCGGTGTCCCCTCCTCATCACTTTGACTGCCCGCACACATACTTGGCCATGGTAAGCCAGCCCTGACCATCTGGCCTTCTCTGCCACCCCCAGGTACACCAAGATGAAGACAGCCACCAACATCTACATCTTCAACCTGGCCCTGGCAGACGCGCTGGCCACCAGCACGCTGCCCTTCCAGAGCGCCAAGTACCTGATGGAGACCTGGCCCTTCGGGGAGCTGCTCTGCAAAGTCGTGCTCTCCATTGACTACTACAACATGTTCACCAGTATCTTCACCCTCACCATGATGAGCGTGGACCGCTACATCGCCGTGTGCCACCCAGTTAAGGCCCTGGATTTCCGCACGCCAGCCAAGGCCAAGATCATCAATGTCTGCATCTGGGTGCTCTCCTCCCTCATCGGCGTGCCCATCATGGCCATGGCGGTCACCAAGTCAAAAGGCAAGTGGCTTCTGGGGAAAGGTCCCCTCCTGTCCCATCTGTGACCCTCCTGGCAAACCCTGATTCTGCAGCAGGTTTGAGCTCAGGGATGGGCACACCTCCATGAGGCCGTAACCATGCCCTGCCATGGAAAATCCTCACGGTGTTATTTTCCATCTTGGCTGCAGAGGTTGGAAACGGTCCCAGAAACTGTCTTCCCGCTTCCCCATCTCCAGTCCAACCAGTGCCTCTCCCCAGCTCCTGGCACGCAAATCACGTGCCTAAAACCACCCCCAATGGTGATGCAGAGTCCCCGGCTGGCCCACGCTAAGGTCTGCAGCTCCCGTGTGAGGACACCAGCCCTTGGCTGCTAGGAAAGCTCTGGGCATCTTGAGGAAGTGGACAGGTTTCAGTGGAAGGTGACATGGGGATATGTCCACCACGGGGGTGGGGAGGGGACAGTGTGGGGATGGCCCAGGAGGCTCTGCAGGGAGCAAGTCCCTGGGTCACTGCACCCACTACATCCCATCGGCACCCCAAGGGCAGGGGGCTGGTGGCACAAAGCGCCTGGGGAATCTCTCCAAAGAGCTGGTGGGTGGGCACGGGTCTCCTTGTGTTTTTATCAAGCACGGACATGCCCCAGCCATGACCAAGCAGACGGTATTCATGGCAGACACTCCACCAGCTCCCTCTTTGATCGTCCTCTCTCCCACAGATGGGATGGTGCTGTGCACGCTCCAGTTTCCCGATCCTCCCATCTACTGGGACACCGTGACCAAGATCTGCGTCTTCATCTTCGCCTTCATGGTCCCCATCTTGGTCATCACCATCTGCTACGGGCTGATGATCCTTCGCCTGAAGAGCGTCCGCCTCCTCTCAGGCTCCAAGGAGAAGGACCGCAACCTGCGGCGCATCACGCGCATGGTGCTGGTGGTGGTGGCAGCCTTCATCATCTGCTGGACACCCATCCACATCTTCGTCATCGTCTGGACGCTGGTGGATATAGATAAGAAGAACCCCTACGTGGTGGCCAGCCTGCATTTCTGCATCGCCCTGGGTTATACCAACAGCAGCCTCAACCCCGTCCTTTACGCTTTCCTGGATGAAAATTTCAAGAGGTGTTTCCGAGAGTTTTGCCTGCCTTTCCGAGCCCGCGTGGACCAGAACAGCTTCTCCCGCGCCAGAAACACCACGCGGGAGCGCGTCTCCACCTGCACCCCTTCTGAAGCCCGCAACAAGCCAGCATGACTAGACGTGGGCAGCCTCCAAGGGGGCTGCCGGGGCCACGGAGGGGACGACCTGCACTCAGAAGTGACCCAGGTCACCACCACGGAGCTCTAGCAGAGCGGTGGCCTCAAAGACTTTTTCGTCTCGGAGAACCGAGGATGGGGGAACATCCCATGACCCAAGTCATGTTGGGAGAGGACCAAAAGGAGAAGCAACCTGGGCAGAGCTGCTCTGCTGCTGCTCCCACCGCGGCTGGGGAGATCCGACGGCCCCATACACCCACCAAGGGCTGTCACCCTCCGACACGTGGCTGTCAGCAAAGCCCAGGCATCCTGGGACACCACGGTTGCAATGACCATGTGCTTCTCCTCCTGCATGGGCCAAGACGGCATCGCAGTCTGAACAAGGGGCGAAACGCTCCCACGGCAGAAGGGGACTGTGTCGGGGGGCGATGCCACGTCATGGGACCTCACTCCATCCCCCTCTGAGCTGTGTCCAAAAACCAGACGGAGACGGGAAGAGAAAACGATGCCGCTTCAGAGACAGTGTTATCAAAGAGCTCCACATCCATAGGAAAAATTTTACTGGAGTCCTTCAAACCGGGACTGGCCCCCGAGGACAACTTCCTACTCTTGAAGTCATTACTGTATTATTTAGAGACCTCTGACCGCAGCCAGGGCAACCCTAGACATGGATGTGATGCTGGGGATGCGGCCAGGGGACCGGTGGGGAGCGGGGCGCGTCCCAAGCTCACCCCGCGTCCACGTGCCGATGCCAAATTCCCCAGGCCCAGCATCCGTCAGGGTGGCGGGGAACCGCTCCTCACCCTTCTGCCTCCAATGCCATTAAGCTCGAGAAAGATCTCGTTACGGGAGCAATTTGTAGGGACCTGAGGAGTTCCTCGCGGCGCTAAAGCAATTAGGATGGACTAATGGGCGGCGCTGCGAGGACTCTCCCTCCCCTGCCCGTTGGGTGAAGGACGAGCAGCCGCACTGCCCAGAACTCCTGTCGCAAAGCCAAAAAGGAGAGGATTTTTTAACTTTTTTTTTTTTTTTTAGTAGAAGATGGGAAAAACATCACCATCATTTCATAATTCCCCAAGCAGGGCCAGAGGTCGTGCAAGCACTGAGAAAGGACCCACGGCCCGCAGGAGGCAGAGATTCGGGGATTTGGTGCTCGGCGCTCACCTGGATGGAGCAACCATCCTTCCGAAGAAGCGGCCGAGCTCCAAGGCAGAACATCCTGCAGGAACCACCAGCCGGCGACCTCTGGACCGCGTTATCTGCTGCTAAACGATGACTGATGGGTCCTCCCAACCTTTCGCTCCCTGAATTCCTCCCCACCGGCATCCGGCAGCCGCGACTTTCCCTTCCTCTCACCTTCCCACCATGGCCGGGAGGTCAACCAAGCTGAGGAGGAGGAGGCTCGGAGGGAGCAGTAATAGCATTTAGTGGACAAATTGATGCAGCTGGAGGAAGCAGGCGAGCGCCGGGCTGCACCTGGGGCTGGTGGGCTGGCTGGGGAGCCTGGGTCGCGTCTCTGGTTTTTCCAGTTGCATCAATTAAGCCTAATCAAAGCCATTACCTCTCCTTACCAGCCCTACCTTTCTCCGGAGCCTGTGGAAATTGCGGCCTCCCCGGTCGGAAGGCAGCAGCCGCCGAGGCAGCCAAACCCCGTTTCTTTTTTCAAACGAACCAAAAAGGGTGAAATTGCCCATTCGGATCTCAAATCAGTCGCCGCTGGAGCGCGCGAGCGATCCTCCTCGTCTGCCCGCACTGTGTCCGCCCCCCTCTCGCTCGGCGTTGCATCAGCCCAGACATCTCCATCTCCCACCCAGGGCTCCTTGGGATCCCTTTGCAGGCACTGATGGGAGTCCTGGACCACCGGCAGAGCCACACATGGTCTCCTCGTCCCCTGCTGCCACAAGCATGGCTGCTCATGGAGCATCGGGTGCGGGAGGGTGAGCAGGATCAGCTCCAGGGCAGGAATTGGGGAAAAACCCCCAGGGTCCCACGAGACTGAGCTTCAGCTCCATGAGAAGAGAGACTAAGGTGTCCAGAAGGAGCTGGAGACCATCCTTCAGCTTCCCACCTCCACCCAACGTGGGGGGAAAACTCTCAGGTGGGAAAGGCTCTTGGTTTAGAGCCGCTTCATGGCAAGGGTGGGACGTCCCAGCAGAGGTGGGATGTCCTGGTAGGGGTGGGATGTCCTGACAATGCCCCAGCAGGGGGTGGATGTCCTGGCAAGGATGGGATGTCCCAGCAGGGGTGGGATGTCCCTGCAGGGGTTGGATGTCCTGGCAGGGGTGAAATGTCCCAGCAGGGGTTGGATGTCCTGGGAAGGATGGGATGTTCCAGCAGGGGTGGGATGTCCCTGCAGGGGTTGGATGTCCTGGGAAGGATGGGATGTCCCAGCAGGGGTGGGATGTCCCGGCAGGGGTGGGATGTCCTGGGAAGGATGGGATGTCCCAGCAGGGGTGGGATGTCCCTGCAGGGGTTGGATGTCCTGGGAAGGATGGGATGTCCCAGCAGGGGTGGGATGTCCCGGCAGCGCTGGGATGTCATGACAAGGGTGGGATGTCCGGACAAAGGTGGGATGTCCCACGCTGTGGACCAGGACACCTTGGGTTTCACTCCAGGCTTCAGCATGAAGCTGAATTCCAGCTTGATATCTCGATTTTTGGGGGGTAACCCCCCCAAAAATGTCATGACCCAAAATCACCGATCTCTTTAACCCGGCTCCTCTGCCCCAGCGCAGCCCCTTCTGGGACGTGTTGGGGGGACCGAGCCACGAGTGCTGGGGGCTGCACGGACTCCGCGGGCAGCTCGGCCCCCCCCACCTCCAAAGCTCAACCACCTCCATTTCCCATCCCTACGGGATCCATCCATCCCGGGGAGCCCTGCCAAATTCCCAGCCTGCTGGGAGACGTGCCTGCAACGGCCTTAAAGCGGGTTAAAAGGCTTCAAGTCATGATTTTTTTAAACGCGGCCGCACTCGGGCAGAGCTGGGAGCCCAGGATGCGGCGAGGAACGTGGCTTTTCTTAGCTTAGGTTTTGCTGAATAGGAAAAAAAAAAAAAAACCAACAAAAAAAGAGAATATTCCTAGGGAAAAGAGGACGCTGATGGCAAACGCCACACCGGAACCTTCCCAACGCCACGGACCCAGAGCATCACCCGCCTGCCCGTTCCAGCTGCATCCCGGCAGGCGCCCGAGGGCTGGTCCAGCTTCTCCCCGCAACAGGCACCCACCCGAAAAACCAGTTCCACCAGCCCCTGGTTTCGGGCTGGGAAACTGGGGTCGAATCCTGACCCAGGGAAACATCACCGGGAGCTTGTGTCTGCCCCAGGGGCGGAGCCGCGCCGCGGCTGGGATGCTCGGAGGGCGCTCTGTGTACTTATATATAGATCTATATATCCCTGTATATCTCTCTCTGTCTGTAGCTGTATGAAATCAAATTGACCCCATCCCACCCCCCCCCGCTATAGCAGCGCCCCCCCCCCCCCAGCTACCCTGCGTGTGATGGAGCCGGGGACCTCGCAAAGTGCTTCAGCCAATATTTCCAGCTCCAGCCCTCGTGATTTTGGGCTTTCGATGGCATTTCTGTACGGGAGCCGCGCTTTCTAAAAAAAAATAAATAAATAAAATAAATAAGAGATCGCAAGCGGTTTCCAGCTCTCCTTCGACTCCCAGGCACTGAAAACGAGCCGGGTCCTGCTCCGGGTGGTGTTTTGGGGAGAGGATCTACCTTTCAATTCAAGTTTTAAAAACTCTCCCGTGTTGGGAAAAGCCACTTTCCTGAAATCCCGAGGTTATTTTGCGAGCCCCGGTAACCAAAAAGCCTTTGCACCGCACCAGTGGCTATTCCAGGCGTCCCTCTGCTGCCGGTCATCAAGACAGAGTTTTATTTTAATAGCCCAGGAGCTCAAACGCCGGCCCAAATTAAGTTTGTAATTTAAATGCAAATGAGGATTTAGTGCAAAAGCAATGGAAAAGGGTATCGGAGCCTGTAACTCCACTCCCGCTAAACGAGGCCTTTGGATTTTTCAAGTCCTTATCGTTTCTGCCGCCTCGGTTTGCGAAACGCTCTGCGAGTTCCCAAAGAACGGGAAAACCCTAAAGAGCACGGGCTGGATGCGAAAAGCAGATTTCCAGGCGGGAGGTGATTTTTAGCAGGGGCGGCGTCGCTCCGGCATCGCTCCGAAACCCCTCTGCCGTCATCCGGCGCCCTCGGAAAACGACGCCGGGCACCGGCTCCAGTGATTTCACAGCCCAGTTAAACCAGCAGCCGGCCCGGCTGAATAATGCAGCGACACGGGAGCAGCCACGCACCCACAAGCTATTTCCAGGGACCGTCTTCGCAGCCTGATAACACATTTCCTACCGCAGGAAACAGTCTGGTTTGTTTTGTTTTTTTTTTTCCTCCCCCCCCCCTTTTTTAATTAATCCACCAACTAACGAACCCTAATGTAACAGGCTTTCTTCTCACACTTGTGATTAATTACGAAGCCGCCTCTTTCTTTGTCTGCGCCGCGCGCGGGTCGAGGCTGACTTTGTAATTGCGGAATTACGCGCGTGGAAAGGAGTAAAGCCGGCTTTCCCGGCGAGGACGCGGGCGATATCTCCCCCCCTCCCTCGCTGCGGAGCGGCCTGGGCTGGATTCAGGCTCTCAGCCCTGAAGAGACGCTTCTTGACTCGCAATTCATCATTTAAAAAGAGAAAAAAAAAACCCAACAAACCAAAAACCCAAACACTATGAATAATTCCTAGGGCTTTTTTTTTTTTTTTTCCCCCCCACCCCCCCCTTCCCCCTCATCTCCTTTCCTCCTTACAAATTCGGCTCAAATGGGCTGTTTAATCCCCCCCCCCCCGGCCCCACAAGCGGGGATGGGGAGGGATGCGGAGCCCAGGGACCGGCTGGGGGGGGGAGTGGGGGGGGGTGGTTGGTGTCCCCTGGGAGCACCGGGGTTCCCCTTCCCCAGCTCCGGAGGGATGATGGCCTGAGCCGGGTAAACCGTTTTCTCTTATTTTTGGGCTGTTAATGGAGAAAAACCAGGAGTCCGGCAGTTTTTGGGAAGGGACGGAGCTCCACGCAGCGCTATTTCAACCCAAATCCCACTTCCGAAACACTCAACGCGCTCCTCTACCAGGAGCCACACCAGAGCATCGCGCACCCCAGTGAGACTGGGATGTACTGGTCATGTACTGGTCAGGTTCCCGGCCTTAACGATGAGACTCAGGGAGGTGGGGAGACCCCGGTGCCAAGGGGGGGCCAACCCCTCTCCTTTGCTTACAGACCCACCATTAACAACCCGCGCCACCCGACGCGCTGCAGCGGGCTGATTAATTAGCCGGTTCCCGCTAATTTCCCCGCTTTCCCAGGGAAACCCCCCCCGCCCCCCCCCCCCCAGGCCCTGCCACGGGGGAACTCGGCAACAATTAAAGCTCCTTTGCTCTTTGAGGCAGGAAAAGAAGGACAAGAAATCAACTCAAATGTCTCCCAAACCCTCTCGAAGACGCAATTCCCTCCCGGCAGATCCCGCAGGAACATCGCAGAGGTAGATTTTTTTTTTTTTTTTTTTGGCATCCCAAAAAGCAACATGTTAAAAAACAAGGGGAAAAAAAAAAACAAACGACCCACCCATGGCTCAAACAACACGCCAAGTGCTGTTATTTCGGGGACAAAAGAGCCTCACAACGCCGGAGCTCATCCTCCGCGGATGCTGAAAGCCCCAAATCCCACGTTCCCATTTTTGTCTGTCAATTAAAAGCCTTTTACGCACTTGGAATAGCAACAGATGGGGACCGGGAATGCGGGATCGGAGCCACCAACCCGGGGACTCCCCCCGGCAATGGGAAAGGGTCCGGTTGTGCCAGTGGTGGGAAACCCGGCAATCGGACCCTGGCACAGATGGGACCCCGCCCCCCCGGGACCCAAATTCCTCCTCCTCCTCCCCAAAAACGTCACCACCTGGTCCCGCTGGTGCAAAACCCTCATTAATAAGACATTTCCCTTTCTTCAATTAAGCTGTTTTCCTTCGCCCACCCTCTCCCCGCTGCGCGGGGGCTCATCCTTCCCCCAGCTTCCAGCGGCTTCCCATTGAAGTGTCACTCCGGCTCCCAAGACAACACCGGCTGATTCATCAGCTCCGAATATTTTAAACCCTATTGTTCTCCCCAGATCTGTTTTTCCCTCTTTCTTGAAAACACCGGCGGGCTCCCTACCCACCAGGGGATGTCTTCCCCTTCCCAGGAGCAGGACCGCTCCCTTGAGGACGGACGGATGGGAACGATCCCATCCCATTTGGGAACTATCAGGGTTTTGTCCCCAGCTGCAGGTGATGGAGGAGGGAATTGCGTCGGGCTCCTGGCAGGATCCGGCCCCAGGGGGGGACCACGCAGGACGCTCCCACCAGCCTGGTCCCTGCTCGCGCTGCAAGAAATTACCCCAATCTGGGGGACGGATGCCAAAATCTGCCCGTGCTAAGGGGACGGGGAGCAACTGGGAGCACTGGGATGGGGGCTCCCGGCTTGCAGGGCAATCTGGGGAAGAGGTGGAGGTTGGCAGGTGTCCCTGCCCCGGCGTCGGTGTTACCCAGAAGGGACAAACCGTCCCTTGGCCAAGAGGCTGGATGGGTGTTTGCTCTGGGAGGTTGTCAATGGTGCCCGGGAGCGGACCCCGGCCACTGCGAGAGGCTCCCAGCTCACCGGCAGCCGAGGAAATAAGGAAAAATCCCACTCAGCAGAAGCGGGGAGGAATCCTATCCACCCACCCGGCATTTTGCCCTGTGCCACAAGGTGCTGCGCCCCGATGGGGACACCCCGCTTCGGAGGGACGGGAGCTTCTTGGTGCAAGCAGGCCAGGATCCCCGGGGAAAACCTCCCCGCGTACCAACTCAGCCCCTTGAACCAGCTTTTCTTGGTTCGGTTTTGCACCGTGAACCTCTTCCCTGTCCAAGGGTGGGACGGAGAAGGAGGGACGGGGAAGAGCCGCCCCCAGCTGACGGTGTGGGAGAAGCTGGGAGCGGAGCCGGACCCACCGGGGACACCAGCCCCAGGGACCAGCAGCCAAAGGGGCGACGAGGAGGCGACAGCCAAACCCCAGCCAGCCCCGGGTTTGCACCGGGGATGTTCCAAAGCCAAACCCATTGGTGCCAGGCTGGAGGTCCCTCGGGTCCCTCCCCAGATCCCCCGCACATCCCCTTCCCCTCCGTGCTGCCAGCAACGCCTGGCGGGGGGCTCCAGCCCTTATCAGAGCAAGTTTTATCCTTCCTAAAATAATTTTCCATGGGGTTTTGAACAGGACACCACCTCTACAGAGCCCTTACCCTCTTTGGCAGCTGCGCTATCCAGGAATTGCACCAAAAGCCACACTTCAGACTCCCCAAATCCAGCTGAACCGACAACTTAACCCATCTGCATCCAACCCCAACCCAAAACCCGGAGCCGCCTCCTTCACTCGGGCACCCGGCAGAAAAAGAAGCTGCTCTTCCAAGCCCAGCAAGCCACCGTGGCTCGTCAGCATTGCCCCGCTGCCAGAGTCGTCCCACGTCTCCCTTTATTAAGTCTCTCTGCGTTTTTTAGCTATAAATAGGCCGGCGAGGTTCAAAGCGAAGGGCGCGAAGACGCGTGAAAAGCAGCGGCCGCAGCGGGACTTTGCAGAGCCGTCGGTGTCACGGCGGCATCGATGGGCTCGGAAAAAGGGTGGCAAAGTAACTCAGGGGGAGGTGCTTTTTTTTTTTTTTCTTTTCTTTTTTTTTTTTTCCCCTGGAAGGGCTATAAAAATATCAGTGCTGTTTTGGGAAATAAGACATTAACACCGAGCTTGTCGCTGGGAATCAGGCCTGAGACGACGAGCAATTTTCCCCATCCAGCACCCGCGGACGGAGGAGCATCAAACGGAGGGTGACGGTCCCCAGGGAGCCCCATTAGCCACGACATCAGCGAACACTCGCCCATGGCTCAGCCCGCGGTGGTGGCAAATTACAGGCTCCATCTTTGGCAATAAAATACGCCGCCATGGGTCCACATCCCACCTTCAGGCTTACACGGAAAATAAAAAAGCCCTTTGCAAGGCCAACAGCGCACCAAACGCAAACCCGGCCTTTAGTGGCGGGTGCCTGCAGCACCCCCAGCCTCCTGCTGGACCCCCACCGGCTCTGCGCTGAGGCCGTATCTCATTGCACGTTAAAAATCATCCTTTCCCAGCCCAAAAGACGCGGGAGCAATGGAGACGAGGGGCTGCGGGAGCCTGAGCTGCCCCCGGTCCCCAGCAACCTCCTGCCCAAAGCCTATCCCCGGCTAAAAGCTCATTAAGGAACCTGCTCCCTCCTAAACTAATTAAGAGTAAACAGACAGTGGCGGGGGGGGGGGTCCGGTCACACCAGGGTACAGAATTTTGCTCCGTCGGTGCCAGGACACACACGCGCATCTGGCTCGGCTCCAATGGAGTCACCGTGAGTGCCCAGCCGGTGGCAGGGATGTGCCAAGTCACCTTCCAGCCGTGCTGGTGGCCTCAGCCGTGTCTCTGGAGGCCCAAATGTGCCAGGAATAGGGGGTCCCGTGGGGACAGGGAGGGTCCCACGGGGACCGTCCCCCGTCTCCCTGCCCCACGTCCCCCACTCCAGTGGCCCGGGTGTCCCCAGCGCCTTCTCCTGCTGCCATCCCGCGGCCATGTCCCACAACTGCACATGTCCGCCCACGGATGGCACTTAGACGGGGCTGTGGCCACGCTGGGACCGCGCCAGCATCCAAGGGTGGCCCCTGCAAAGCAGGCACCCATCTCGGCCCGTCCCCACGCCCCGTGGCAACAGAAGACTTGGCCCCACGCCGCGGTGGCCACGGCAGCCCCTTGGCCAGGGGTGGCAGGAGGCCAAGGCGTCCCCGGTCCGTCCCCATCTCCCCCCAAGCACCGGCCGAAGGGTGCCGAGCCTCTGCTCAGCCCTGGGGTCCCTCGGCGCAGATGCCAAAGCTCAGGTGGCAGCGCAGCTCCCCTGGCAGCTTGGGAAGAGGAACGTGGCAGGGTTCATGGAGAGAGGTGGCAGGAGGGGACACCGAGCAGCCCCTTCCTGGCCTCAGACATGATCCCCCCCCCGCCGGCTTCCAGGAGGGCTGCCCGCCCCTCCACGCCACAGGAAAACCCCGGGTTTATCAAAACTCATTTATTCCAAATGTTAAAAGATAACAGTTTTCTTCCTCTCTTCCTCAATTAATCAACCAAAATACTTTACATTTTCTCTTTAAAAAAAAAAAAAAAAATTCAACCTATTCTGAGCCCCAGCCCCGCCCCACCCCCCACCCCGCACACACCTCCCGCTTCCCCCTATTGCTATAACTTAACAGGTAAAATCTAATCGTCGCACACCCCCTTTCTCAGTCCAGGTACCTGGAAGGCAGCACGGAAAGAGAAGATGGGGGCAAGGCCGGGCGCAGGGAACGAGAGCAGCTGGACCGAGACCGGAGGCGATGGGGAGGGAGTCCCGTTGTTTGGAGCAGTTCCATGCATAGCTGGGTTTTGGTTGTCTTCTCAGCGAGGTCCCTAACAGCAAATGAAGCTCTTTCCTCAGCGAAGAGAAAAAAAAAAAAAAATCAAAAAATCGTGAAAATAACAAAAGTTCTCACCCGTGGGATGGATTTTGTTGGGTTTCCGAAGGCAATGGGAAAGAACAAGAGTGGCCCGGACTGCAAAAAGCAGCGCCGGAGGGGGCTGCTCCAGGCGGAAGGACGCGGGGGAACCTGCTCCCGGCCCCGCTGCCTGGGGGATTCTGGCTCAGATAAATAAGCGGTGATGGGAGGGGGGAGGCAGGAGCCCCCCTTTTCCAGCAGCCCCAGCTCTGTACATAGCGCAGGACGGGCATCGTCCAGCAGCGTTCCCCCTCCTTGCGGGCTCTCGGCCGCCCGGGAGCATCTCCCCACCGCAGCCATGAGCGTCGGGTGCAGGAGAGAACCCCCCCCCCCCCCCCGGAGAGTTTCTGCTGGACTGAGATCTCACCCGGAACAAGCCCCAGTGGGGTTTGCTGGGCGGCAGCAGACAAATCCAAGTCGGAGGTAAAGATGTTCGGGGTAAGGGGATGGGGGGAGCACCCAAAGACGGGGGGAACACGGGGATGGCAGAAAGCCCGATGCCCAAACCCTTTTGTGTAGTGAAGAACGAGGCCCTCAGCTTCGCCGAGAAACATTAAAAAAAACACCCAAACCGAACAAGAAGTGGAAAACCCATCCGGCCACAGCACTGAGATCAGGTTAGGACCAAGCCGATCCGGGGGAGCTGACAGAGCACCAGGCACCACGGGAAGACAGACACGCGCTCGCAGGGAGAAATCATGAGCATCCCTGAAGAGCCCTGCTCCAGCCACGCAGACGCTCCCGGGGCCCGGCTCCGGGAGCCCCCCCCCGCCCTCCCCACCACCATCGGCGGGAGACCAGAGCTGGAAACCGGTCGCCCGACCCGGGTGGAAGGTGGGGGTGTGTGCACGGGTCCCGCGATCCCGCTGGGCTCGGCTGCGCGGCGTCGCTTCATCAACTCTGCTCTTTGTCCTTGACCAGCAGCACCGTGTGTTGGCCGCCGCTGGACACGGCCAGGACCGTGCGGTTTTCCAGCTGCTTGCCCGTCATCTCCACGGGGCTCCAGACGTCGTCCTCCTCTCCCGTGCCCAGCTGGTAGTTGGTGCCCATGCCCCAGGCAAACGCTCGTCCTGAAATGGAGGTGAGGCAAGTTTTGACTTCGAAGTGGTTGCACAATGGGGTGGGGACTGGAACACCTCTCTTATGGAGAAAGGCTGAGGGATTTGGGTCTCTGGAAAAAAAGACGACTGAAGGGGGATCTTTTCAATGCTGATAAATACTGAAAGGGTGGGTGTCAGGAGGATGGGGCCAGGCTCTTCTCAGTGGGGCCCGGGGACAGGACAAGGGGTAACGGGCACAAACTTGACCATGGGAAGTTCCACCTCAACACGAGGAGGAACTTCTTTGCTGTGAGGGTGGCAGAGCCCTGGCACAGGCTGCCCAGAGAGGTGGGGGAGTCTCCGTCTCTGGAGACATCCCAAACCCGCCTGGAGGCGTTCCTGTGCCACCTGCTGTGGGTGACCCTGCTCTGGCAGGGGGTGGGACGGGATGATCTCCAGAGGGCCCTTCCAACCCCTGCCAGTCTGGGATTCTGTGACCCATCAGCCAAACCCAAGGGGACTTCGCACCCCGGCAGGGGGATGAGCAATGGGTGACAGGCAGAAGGAAGAGGAGCAGCGCTTGCAACTCAGAGAGGGGTTTCGTCACACAACCAAGGCAGCGTTTTGTCCCCAGGGAGAAAACCAGATCCACCAGCCCACTGCAAACCCTCCTCCCCACAGCCATGGGATGCTGCACACAAGCATGCCCAGCACAAGAGCACAGGGGTCTCACAGCAGCGGAGTTCAGGGTGCAGAGAAGGGACCGGCAGGCCAACGACTCCCTCCCGGTCAACACCCTGTTACCAACCTTGCTGCCAAGGGCCCACAAAAATATTTGAGGAGCAGCTGCTGCCCAGCTGCCCCCCAGGCCGGGTGCTCAATCAGTGCCAGGACCTGGCTCCGGTCCCAACCCAGCCAGCAGCGTGTGATGAAGCTGTGTGGGGCCAGATGGATCCAGGGGGGCCAGGATGGAGGGATGAGGGGTGGGGAAGGTACACAGGGTGGCATTCCCAAGCCCACGGAGGCCTGCGGCACTCACCGTCACTGCTGACGGCGTAGCCGACCGATGCACCACACGCAACGGAAGAGATGCTGGGGAGCTCCGGGATGACCGTGGGCGTGCTCTTCTCCTCCGCCCCTGCCCCGAGGCCCAGCCGGCCGTACTCGGCCCTGCCCAGGCTGTAGGCTTTACCTGGAGCACGACAGACGCACAGGAGAGGTGACTCGAGGGGGGCAGAAGACCACAGCAGGCCGTAGCTGGACCCTCTCCCCCTGGTGTGACTCCTGGAGGAGTGTCGCTCCTCCCTACCACACCCTAGATCCCAACCAGGGGGTGCAGGGTGGGATAGAGACCCCCGAGCTCCCCAAAATCCACAGGGTGGGTGGGTGCCTGGACAGACTATTGAGCCTGTGAGAGCAGAGGTCACAAGCGACTCCGGGTTCCTGCCATCCTCCCCTGCCCCTCTTTGCTGCAAATTCACACCACTCTTGTTGCCTTGAACACCGAGGTTGGAGGGCTCCAGCACGTCACCCTCACCCCAACACCTCCCCATCTGGGACAAAAGCCATGGGGAGTCCCCCGCCATCCCGGTTTGTGTGACACCCAGCCCACCCGTCACGCCGGTGCTCACCCTCCGAGTCGACGCACACCGTGTGGTGCTGCCCACCGGAGAACCCGACCCAGGACTTGGTGGAGTTCTTGAAGCACGTCAGGTTCTGCGGGGAGAAGCAGGGCTCGGTGCCCTGGGTCCCTGCGGGGTGGGACACACAATCCCAGGCAGATCAGGTCAGCGGGTACAGACAGCCCAGGCCAGGCGCCAGCACCGAGCCATCCACCCCAGGGCTCACCCCACCAGAGACTAACACAGCACCCTAAACCCCCAAAATCAAATTTCTGCTCAAACCCATGAGCTGCAGGGGCTGGGACCTAAACCCAGAGCTATGCGAGGTGACCCCCCACCCCAATTTCCAGCTCCAGTGTGTCCAGCGGGTGCTTGGTGTTCAGATTCAGGGTGCCCAGCAGCGTCTCCCGAGCAGGCCAGGGCAGCACGGGACCGGGGAGTCTGCAACGGGACCGAAGCAGGCAGGAGATGTGGAGGGACATAAGTAAAACTCACCCAGCTGGTGGTAGTTGGAGAGGCCGAATCCATAGATGTGTCCCTCCTGCGTGACGGCGAAGGTGAAGTAAGCCCCGCAAAAAGCATCCTGGAAGCGCATTTTGCCTCTGTTGCCTTTGCCTCTGACAGGGACGCGCTGGGGGACTAGCAGGCGCTCTGCGGGCAGGAGACAAGGTGTCACACGAGGCCTAATGATTTACACCCTTTTCATCCCCCCCTTAGATCCAGCTTACTGAATCCAAGCAAGCGATTTACACACAAGCCCTTGTGCAGCAGGGGAAGAGACTGGGTCTCTCTGCTCCTCTGCAAAGCGCAGAGGTGGGACCGAAGGACACAGCACCCACGCGCCTCCGAGCACCAAAGCGACTCACGCAGCCCTTTCCTTCCTCCTCGGTTGGCAAAAAGCGCAGGCACTCTCCCCAGCTGGCCCTGCTCGCCGCAGCCGCACGTGAAGAGGTCACCGTCCACCGTCAGCATCACTAAGTGGTCATTCCCTGGGAGGAGATGGAGGGAAGAGTGAAGCAGGAGTCACGCTCCAGGAAGCCAGCAAGACCCCGGGGCTGCGAACCCACACGTAAACCCCGGCTGCCCCAGCTTTCTAGAATTCGGTGGGGATACCTTGATGGCAGCTTCTGGCACAACTTAAAACAGGAGGATCTCCCTCTTCCTGATCCCAGTTCCCCATCTGAAACTCCAAAGAAGTTTCTGGACAAGTTCACCAGCTGTTCTGCTCAGCTTCCCCAAGTCTAGAAGAGGGCGAGCGCTTTGACCCTGCGGGGTCGCGGTTAGGGCGCTCTTGTGAGGCATTTTTCATCGGATTGGGTCAAATATTAACAATATTGTTGGGGCTAGAAGAGACACAAGGTCTGTTCTCTCAAGAGACAGATGAGAGCAAGCACAGCCTTGTACCTGGCTCAGAGCAGCCAAGGGGGGAGGAAAAGGACATGGACCTTCTGGACCTTCACCTCCTCCCGAGCATTGCAACACGCCCGACCCGCGCGCACCCCAGGACCTTGCTCACCTGAGACAATTTTAATGACGGGTGCACTGAGCTGGAGCTGCACAGGAATGGAGCTCGTCTTCATGGGCTCCAGCAAGCCAATCACCCCGTTGTTATCCTGGGTGGAAAGAAGACACGGGGACATGAGTCACAAAGGCAGCAACCACCATCAGCAGAGCTTCCAGTGTCCGAGAAATCAACGTACCCGGAAAGAGCCCCAGACAAACACCCTGCCGTCCTCCGTCAGCGCAGCTGTGTGACTGTCTCCCGCAGAGACCTGCACCACCTTTTCCTGCAGCTCCACCAGCCCCGGTGTGGTCTCCGACCCTTCTGCCGAGGTGTCGCGCCCGAGGGCGCCTTCATCGTTGCAGCCAAAGGTGTAAATCTGCAGATACGAGAGCGAGACAGTCAGGATGGGATCCGGAGGGGCAACAGGTTGAGTGTGAAGCTGGGGGACAGAGACCCAGCAGGCTGAACTATCCCTTTGACCCCATAAAATTTTGTGATCCATGGCATGGAAACCACACTCATCCCCAGAGCTGGAGTGAATGTGGACAGAGCAGGGTCTGATTCAGACCCTCTTGCTCCAGAACACGTCCCAGAGCTTGCAGGGAAGCGCGGCTCAGCCTCCCCATGCTCCCCTCGATGCTGCACTCACTTTTCCCGTCTGGCTAAGGCACACCGTGTGCATCCCTCCGGCTTCCACCTGCACCATCATCTCCGGCAGCGTCACCAGGGCCGGCTTCTTCCTCTCCATCACGTCCTCCCCCAGGCCCAGCTGGCCGACATCCCCCTGCCCCAGCGTCAGCACCAGGCCGGGCTGCGTGCGGTGGGACGAGTGGCAGACTGCGGGGCAGAAAAATAACAGATACAACATACCGGGGGGAAAACAACCCTTCCATTAAAGCTGGTCCCCAGGAATGGGGAGGGAAAACTGATGGGGATTTTTCTTACCTTTAATCTTCTTCTGTCCAGGAGAGTCGTCTTCTGGCACCGGGCTCTTCTTTGCAGTGCGTTTCCCTGGCATCATGCCTCGAACCTGAACACCAAAGACACCCTGTTAGGGGCTTTGCTGGAGAGTCATGGCACGGTGAGCAGTTCTTTGGTGTCTTTTTCTCCCTTCCTTCGCTTTAAAATCACCTCGGATCACCTGAGGGGGCGGCGACTGAGGATTCAAGCACCGAGCTCCCACTTTTAGAAAAACGTAGGGTTTTTTTCCTTGGGTTTTTTTATCCACGGTCCCCACTCTCAGGCAGACCTGAACCTCCGTCGGGTGACGGCACCCGGAGAATGCGGCCAGGCCAGGCCAGGCCGGGGAGGGCCCCAGCCCCCGCCTGCCCTCCCCATACAGGAACACGGTGCCGCTGGGGGGGGGGGGGGGGGAGGGCGGGGGAAGGACGACCCCGCGACCCCCCCCGTGTCCCCCATCCCAGGGACGGAGCCGTGTCGCCAGGCGGGGTGTCCCAGCCCCACGGCCCCCCATGGACCCGCCTCACCGAGCCCCCCCCCTCCTCCCCTTCCCGCCGTTTGAATTCCCCGCCCCACGTGTGGCCGCACAGGCCCCGCCGCCCGGCCCGGCCTTCCCTCCCGCTCGCCGCGGGGACCGGCCGCACCGAGGGCGGGCCGAAGCTCAGGGGGAGACCCCCCCACACACCTCTCCCCGTCCCCCGGTTTCCCCAGCCCCCCCCGGTTCCTCCCCGTCGCCCCCGGGACCGCGCCGCTCACCCACCTCCGCTCCGCCGCCGCGCTCCCGCAGCGCGCATGCGCCCAGAGAGGCAGCGCCCGCTCTCCCCCCCTCCCCCTCGGCCGGGCACAGCGCGCCCCCTGCCGGCCGGGAGGACCGAACCGCCCCCCTGCGGGCGGGGGAGAGACCTGCCACCCAAAAAATCAGATATTTAACCCAAGGAGAGACTAATTGGGTGCTGATAATGATGCAGGATAGTTATCAGCAAAATCCGGTACGTGCACGCTCTCTGGTCTGGTAGACAGGACTATAACAGCGATACCATCTAATGGAGGCTGTTATTCAGCTATTTGATGAACTTACAATACTAATTTATTATTCTAACAGGTTGCCCAGAGAGGTGGGATATATCCCATCCCTGGAAACATCCATGGTCAGGTTGGACGAGGCTCTGAGCAACCTGATCTACCTGAAAACGTCGCCGCTCACAGACTAAGTGGCCTTTAAAAGTCCCTTCCGAGCCAAAACATTCTGCGATTTAACTTATTTACGCCCCATTCGATCTGTTTGGATTGGTTTGTACAAAAGCCAGAAGTTCGGCCGCTAGGACGCTAGGAGGTACTCTGAAGCCCACCGATTCGGCGTAGTTAACGGAGAGGGCGAGTTGATTTCACACTGGGAATTTTTCAAAGCACCTACAGTAGCCTTTTGAACCACTTCCAGCATAGCAGAGATGTTCCCAACAGCCTTCTCCATCTCTGAATGTCTAATTGTGGAAATAACGAATGCAGGAGACTAAAAGCATCTTGTTTAGGATATAAAAGGGTTTTAGTAGGTGTTCCTGCCCATGGGTCACCACCACCCGTGCTGTGAACCACCGCGGCGCTGGCAGAAACGGCACCAACTGCTGGGTTTTGAAGAGAAACTGAGTTTCATAAAGCACGTTTGACCCAACTGAACTGTTCAACAGGGTCAAACATCGTTTGGACAGCAAGTTCCCCAGTTGCGGTCAGAACCCGACCATGACTTTGCCCGTTGCGTGGAACTGGGACTGATGAATTTATAGTATTTTTGGCATCTGTGCCAAATGTTTTAAGTAAGGTTCCAGGATTCTGTTTATTTGAAAAGAGCCATTTGTCAGCAAAGATTCATCTTCAAGAGTTGCAAGGACTCCTCAAGAGTCCAGTTATTGCAATTTTCTGGTCCTCATAATGATGACAATACAATTATCTTAAGCCAAAAGCCCTATTTCTTTGGCTTCCCATGGGGTTCGCTGATTGAGGGCACACCCCGCAGACCACCGGGTTCCTCCCCATTGTGGCCCTCCATCCTCATCTGCTACACACCACTCCACCATCAACCCACCATTTCAACTGGAAAACGCACTTTTATTCTCCTGCTCCTGTAGCCAGTGGCCCAGGTGTCCAGGAAACACGCCCAGAGGGACACAACTCTAGCACGTGGATCAGGAACAATCTGGGCATGAACATACACTTTCATTAACGGACCCCTTCCCTTTGGTATTCAGGATATCTTAGGATCACAGAACGATCTGGGATGGAAGGGACCTTAAAGCCCACCCAGTGCCACCCCCCTGCCCTGGGCAGGGACACCTCCCACCAGCCCAGGTTGCTCCAAGCCCCGTCCAACCTGGCCTTGAACCCCTCCAGGGATGGGGCAGCCACCCCCTCTTTGGGCAACCTGGGCCAGTGTCTCACCACCCTCACAGCCAAGAATTTCTGCCTCAGATCTCATCTAAATCTCCCCTCTTTCAGTGTAAACCCCTTCCCCCTCGTCCCATGGCCCCCCTCCCTGCTCCAGAGTCCCTCCCCAACTTTCCTGGAGCCCCTTTAAGGGACTGGAAGGTCTCCCCGGAGCCTTCTCTTCTCCAGGCTGAACAATATCCAGCCAACTGCTGGGGGCTGGCAGAAAGTAACCCATTAACGGGTGTTTTAACCCTTTATTTAAGCAGAACCTTCTCAGAAGGCTGCTGACGCCACCAGCATTGTTCTTTTGCAGAGGAGCAGCGCCCCCCCCCAGCAAACCCGGGGTACAGACCACATTAACTGCTCTGGGTTTAGCCCACAATGGCCAACATAAGGGTTCATCGGCCAGGAGATGATCCAAAACTACACCAAAGGCATCACCTCCTCCTAATCCAGCCCAAGCAGCTATTACCACGAGTACAAAGTGGGCTTCTGCACCTCTCACCACCACATTCCTAAGAGGACAGACAATTAACCTTCTTTGGTTATGTGGGAATAGTGGGAATCCCACTTCTGACTAAGTGAGAGGCACCTACAGCCGTACCTGAGATTTCTTTCACATTCCGTGACTAACCAAGCAAATCACTCACAAAGAAACACACACCAAGCCAAAAAGAAGTAAAGTTTATTTAGTTCTCTACTGCAGCTATAGGTTTACAATCAGTCAATACTTAAAGGCATTATTTGAGGTAACACAGATGTACAAATTCCTGCTCTCGCCCACATCCTATGAACAACCCCCGGTATTAAGTTTCCCCTGGAACATCCTCGCCATCAGGCGATCGCATCAGGCCAATTCATGTCTTCCCCGGCAGCTGGCATCAAGGGTGGCCCCGCTGCTGGGCGGATGCGGGTCTGCAGCCCAGCGGGCAGCAAGTCTGAGTCCACACGTGGCTTCTTTTTCTTATACTCTTCTTTCACCCCGGGCTCCCACTCTTTGAGAGCACCCCAAAGGCAGCTCCTTCCTGGTGGGCCAGGCCACTCGAGTCCCGCCCGTGACTCTGCGGTGCCTTTCGGGCATCTACATCTTAAAGTCATCACAGCCCCATGGCTCTGTCTGCTTCTCTCGTGTGTAGCTCACCCCAGGCCCTGCTGCATTGTACCACAAAATTCAGCAGCAACACAACCCATCATGTAACCGAGCCTTTTCTTCTGATACACAGGGATCTTCTCCTGCTTCCAGCCGTTTCAGATCTCTGTGGCTACATTTTGACTACGCATAACACATGAACTGACCCTTAGTTATCACCTCTATTTATTATTTGGGCCGGTAGCCTCCATATACTCACCCTCTCCCACTAGACACATCGATTCTCTTCAGTTGTTAGCATCTCATCACAAACACTCATCAGTATCTGCAACAATTTAGAAAAAAATAAAATAAAGAAAGCTTACTACTTGGCAAAAAGCACATAACGTTATTAGGTACGCGATGAGGTAAAGTCCAGCCACGCGTTCCCAGTTCTAGAGCAAATGTGACATGTGCCTACCACGTGCTTTCCCCCAAAATCACCCCAGTGCTCGGTATTAATGATACATTCCTCTTTACAAGGGGTAAAAGTCTGCTGGGACCCATTAACACACAAGAACGGGTAATTACAGGGGTCTAAGCCTCCGTGACTTTCTACTAACTTTGTTTCTGCTCTTTCCCCAATTAACGAGTCGTACAAATTAGGCCTCAAAACTAATCAAACAAATATCATTTACCTCCACTTCACTCTCCCCCTTTAAGAGAATTCAGGAATCCGCTTCTTTCCCCCCTCCATCCAGAGCCCAAAAATATCTTAAAAGCTAGGGAACATCTACGGTAAGCTTTCGCTGTTGAACAACGCTTATGAAGTCTGCATCGCTATACAATTACTTAAATCCGATCTAATTCAGCTTCCGTAAGCCACTTAGAAATACTTCGAGCTTTATTGAAGCATAAACCGACGAGGAACGCATAATTATTTAAGCAGAACCTTAAAAGCACAGTTAAGAATATGACACGATCAGTGCAATATTACTCACCTTCCAAATCAGTGCTCCACTCACTTCAAACTTCTCAAGTTTAGAACTGGAAATACAAAGAAAAACAGGATTTTAAGCAATTGCCGGGAATTTCTCCTCTAATCCCCCCCGCCCCGTGCAGAGCGGCACATGTCTCCCCATGTCCCCCCGCCCCCGAAGCCATTTTGGGTGGCAGAGCTGTTTCCTGCATGGTTTGTCTCCCCCGTCAGGGCCCGAGGGCTCGGGGAAGCAGTAGGAATATGCAGGCTGCAGGCCCGAGGCCCGGCTTGCTCTCCAACGTCGTGGAACGGGACTATACGTCATGGGCCCGAAGGCCTACGCTCCCCTGCGCCACACGGACAGAGCCGAGAGAGAGCGACTTCTCCGGATATCCACGTTGGGTCGAGGTTTTAAACCGCCGTAGCCCCCTTCACCCCCCACCAAACCCCCCACTCGCCCCCTCAGCAGCGACGATCAGTAGCGCGGAAAGAGGGACGCGGTGTGCCCGTAGCCGGCCTCGGGGTGTGGGGACCCCACGCCAGCAAGCAGGGGAGAAGGAGAAGACGAAGGAAAACGCGAAGGCCGCAGCCCCGGAGCCCCCTTCGCACCCACCTGGAGCCACCACCGCCGCCCGCGGAAAAAGAGACCGAGCTCTCGCGCGTCGCGGTATTTATAGAGCGGGCGGGGGGCGGGGCTAAGGGAGCATGCGCAGTGAGAAAGGGGCGGGGCTAAGGGGCGCCTGCGCATTGTAGTCCCTGGGGGGTGGCGGAGTTGGCGCGCGCGCGGTAGGAAGGGCGGGAAAGGCGCGCGCCGTCGCTGAGGCCTCCCCCTCCCCCCCCCCCCCCCCCCCAAATCCTTCTGTTAAATGCCTTTAAAAACACGACCACGCAAGCAGGGCTGTTGGCTTTTTTTTAAAAAAAATCCTAAAATACTTTTATTCAATAATTAAAATCTGTTGATGAGGAGACTGATATACAATGCAATCATTTAGTCTACAGGCTGTACAAAGAGGAAGCTGTGAGGGGAGACCCGCCGCCATCTCCAGGGCTGGCCATGGCAGCGGGGCGAGGGCAGGCCCCGGGGGGGACCCCGTCCGCCTGGTGTTGGCACGGCCTGGGGGGACTGGTGGCACAGCCAGGCCCATCCCGAGCGAGGAAGGAGACAGGTTTGTGAACAAGGCAAGTCCTCTCCATTCCCACACGCCTCCGTTGTCCTCCCTTCTTCACGTGAAGTGGCATCTCACACAGGGGTTACGTCTGTGCATGATACAGTAGTGGCCAATAACAGAATTCTTTAATAAAAACACCACGTTTAGGAAGAACCAATATGAGACCATCCTCAGAAGAGAAAGAATATCTTTTAAGGTCACTTTTTAAACCCCCTTCTTCCCCTCCCTTCCACCCACACAGTGAAATTATCAAGTTTCCAGTATGTTTAGCTGTAAAAATGAGAAAAGGCAAGTTTCACCCCCATTTGGGAGAGTAAAAAACATCTGAGAGGAAGCCACAATAAAAAGAATTGACTACTCTCACAGCTTCCCCAAATTAAAAAGTTTTAAAAAGGCAACAGTCTTTTCCTGGTTCTGTAATTTGTTAAACAAGCCTAGATATCCCGAGACGAGCTCTGTTAACATCACAGCAAGTGTGAGAGAATGGTGAGGGAATGTTTTATAACATTTAAGTTCTGTTTTTTTCCTCTGTCTTTTTTTTTTTTTTTTAAATTTTTTTTTACAAAAAGATGCAGCATATGTTAAAATCTATACAATTCCCTTCCAGGACAACAAACCGTTGGTCAGTAGTGATTCAAGGACATTAAGGACATGACAGAGCCGCAAGCAAAACCAAAAAAATTACGAGTCGCATGTCAGTTGTCTGCCAGGTCAGCGTCTGCACAGGGTTCTCTGTACACAGCTAATATACACACGTGCTTCCAAGCACATCCACTCGCCATTCCTCAGCTTTCCAACACTAGAGCTGCCTTGGTTTGTGTTTTTTTTTTTTTTTTTTTTTTTTTTTTTGTTTTTTTTTTTTTTACCCCCCCCTCCTCTAGGTAAAGGAGGAGGAAACGAAGGAGTTGCATCCCCCAAAAGGAGTATGTACAGCTGAGAACTGGACCTGTCCCGCCTGGGAAAGGGAGCCGGGGAACGAAACCCTTGGTTCACACGTGCATGGTCTCCTGGCAGGGACGCTGGCGCCGGAGCAGAGACGTATTGCTGAGCCGTGCGAGGTATAGTGTTCAGTTCCAGCCTGATGGCACTCGAGACGTGTTTGTTCCAGTGAAATGCTACATTCAGACAGGATTCCCCTTCCCTGGCCGAAAGCCCTTTTCTGGATATGTTTTGAAGGCAAACCTTGGAAGAGCCGAGGTTCCACCCTCTCTGTATTGCCTAGGAGAGGGACGCAGAGAACTTCCAGTCCTCTTGGGTCTCTTGCTCCCTTCTTGGAAGATTATGGTCGATGGTACCTAAAAAAGCCAAGTGAAAAAAAGCAAGCGTCACCCTTGGGACTCGGGTTAAATGGTTACTGAGGCGCTACAGATGGCCAAAAAGAGTAAACTGCGTTATCTCTAACACTGAGGGCTGAGAGTTCAATGCCAAACAATTTCACCTCTGCCTTAGAAAGCTCTTCTGCTCTGCAAACACTCAGCCACAGAGAGCAACTGTTGCAGGGAGAAAAAATCACTTGGGATCCACAGATTACTTCACAGATAACATCTGAGCTAACTACCAAGGGGTTTTGTGGCTGTGGCTCCTGCTGCGCATGTCTCTAGCCCCAGAAAAGCACACTCCAGCTGCAAGGTCGCACTGGTTTCAGATACACCTCAGATCAGCCACTGGTCACTTTGAGTTTCCAGGATCAAAGCCCCAGTTTAAAGGAAGAACAACCCACTTCATGTCTGGTACTCCTCCAGTCGCCCCCCCCACCCCCCACCAAGGCAGGAAGGGACATTCAATCCACAACTGCTGCACAGGTTGGGTTTTGTTTGTTTGTTTGTTTTTTTAAAGTTTTTAACATTTTGCCTCTCAGCACTATGCCTGCAGCGCAGCTCTCCCAACAAGATCGAAACCAAGGGAGTAACGTGTTCTCACTCACCTCGTGAACTGCTTGCTGTCCTCGTGGACTTCCATTTCACAGCTCTTAAACTCATTCAGCTCCTTCCGGATGGCAGCCTACACAAAGGGAGAGAGGTCTTTTTTTATCTCCTGCTAAGACAAATATATTAATTACCCTCTCGCCCAACTCAAGTGAGCTCAGACACGGCAAGAAGGTGCTGTACCTCCAACAGCCCTGCTCAGGGCTGATCTGTACCACCTTTCAGCGGTGAAGAGAGTTTTGATATGCAGGGCTGAGTCCCACAGCCCCTCTGGTGAAGGTCGGAGCCCAGACTGCAGCAGCCACCCCAGCTTTCGCAGTCCGTTCACACTCGGCTGAGTTCAGTCTGCCCCGCTTCCTCCCCGCTGAGGGCTGGGCCGTCCCCACAAGCGGTCAGGGAAGACAAAACCAGTTTGCTTCCCTGCCATCTTCTCGCCTGGGCCTGCCTCAGCCTGCGAGGAACAGCACTCCTGACCAACGAACGCCCTGTACTGGGCACCCTCTGGTATCACGCAGGAGCTGAGGCAGAGGGCACGCCGCCATACGGACCGTGCCCACTTGGGCTCCACATCACTACAGAGGGGGCAGCAGGCAGGGCCAGGTACAGCACAGGGGGGTGAAGGGACACTGATGGTGCTTGGTGGGTGGCAGAGGGGAAGATGAAGAAATGAAGGAAAAGGAACAGAGCAAATCTCGGCTCACACCCTTTTGCATGGGACACCCCAACCTAGCTGCTCTCCCCTACACGTGGGGACAGGGCACTCCCTGTTACCTTGTCAGCTGGTGTTAGCTTCGTCCACGGCTTATCCGCTCGCCGGTCATAGTCTTGAGCATCTGTTACTTCCACGTATTCGTTAAACCTCAGGATCTTCCTGGCCTGCAGCTCCGCCACTGTAGGCCTTTGGCTAAGCTGAACACCAGCAAGAACAAAGAAAGTTAGTTTGTGCCTTGTCCACAAAGCAGCGCAGGACTAACCATCCCGAGCAAAACTAAAACCAGTTCCCTCACTGGGCCTGAACCAGAGACACTACTAGGTCCTGCTCACAGCCTGCAAGGGAATAAAGCAAACCCTCTTACAGACAGCGTCGTTTCCTTTGGATCACGAGGCCAGGCTAGGGCAGAACCCAGGCCACATGGCCAAGGAGAAGGAAGATACCGAGGTGTTTAGTAACAGCCATCAGAAGAGTGAGCCTTGCGTGACACCCCTAAACCAAGCAAGCCCATTCCCCGCTTCAGCAATGGCAACACTCACAGGCGCTTGGGAAGCTTTTCCCAGCCACGATGAACAACCACAAGTAACTTGGACGTAATAGCTAAAAGCAGCTGTTGCTCTGCTCAGCCTCTCCCACACTGCTGTTACTTTAGAAACGGATTTTGGGGAGCCTGGTGTGAGAGTGGTGGCCACTGAAGTGCTGTGTTACAACAGCCGGACCAGCACCAGCAAACCTTTCAAGTGCCAGATGCCAAATTTAGTTCTCATCTAGCTTGTTACGCTTGATGCCAGCTCAGATCTATCACCGACAAACGTGGCTGCAGTGCCAACGGCTCACCGTTGGTGACAGTCCACGTTCCAAAGTCACTGCAGTCAGAGGGCACTGGGGACACTTACACAATAGCCCCGTGACTTCACCCACAGCAAGGTACCTACGATGTGCTCATAGCCACCACCATCCCCGCCAGCTCTGCCAGATGGCCATCACAGCACGGAGGCCAGCAGTACCTTTCTGGTGAGCCTGCGTTTGATCTCTCGCTTCTCAGCTTGACGGTCAGCTTCATTTTTCGCTGCCAAGGGAAAAGAAGAAAGACATTTTTCCTGTAAGCATCACAGGCTTTGAAAAGCGCTTTCTGGACTCGAACGCAGGAGAGTATCGAGCTGTATCAGATTATCTACATATCTGAAAGCTCATTGTGGCGTGTCTGCACTTATTACAGGCAGAGAGCGTGGTCCAACTCAATGCCCTGACTCACCGAGCACCCCCCGGCTGGCAGTGGCAATGTGGGCCTTTGCACAGCAGGAATGAGTCATTCCCTCCAGCCCTGGCTATGTTAAAGATTAATGGCCATATTGTCGAAATACATCCAAGCCACTCTGCAGATCGCTCCTCCCCAAAGCTATTATACTAATAGTTTAAAGAGAATAGCAGGGCAGATAAATATTCTAAATGGAAACTTCCTGAACTGGTATTTCCCTTTCCTCAAGATGTTTATTTAAAACTTTTGCAGAGCAAGGTATGGCCAAGAGAAACACCATTGACTGAGCAACGAACTGCTGCTTTTCAGATCATGCAAGACAATGCTGTAACGTCTGGCCCACAAACAAAAGTCCAGCCCAAACAAAAAAGAGCTTTAACGGTCCTTGCTTTTAATATCAGAGTTGTAACCAGTTCACATACTTTCCCCTGAGGTGTCAGGCAGGGGATGGGTGGCCTTTCTAGAATAGGATGCTTTGAGCTGTATTGCTTGGTTTTATCCAGAGCTGGTTTCTGATGGTAACGAAGTACTGGGAAAAAATAATGGAACTGCTTCACTACCATGATACAACCAAAGCAGACTCCTCCCATCACTACATTTCAAGCAGATTCCAGGTACACCTGGACTAAGATGTTAAAAGGCAAACTTATTTTATTACTTAGGACCACTAGAGAAGCACTACTCACGTTGAAGTATGTTCCTCTGCTCCAGTTCTTCTGCTGTCGGTCTCTGACTCAGTCGCCTGAAGAAAAGGCGTAACGTTTTATCAGCGGGGGACGAAGAGTACGGCTGCCTGGTTTCAGTGCACTGGGAAGCCTCCTCAACACCCCTCACTCACCAGCGGAGACTGCTGCCCCTTTTTGCACTCTCCTCTGCTCAAACAGCTGGTCACCCACAGGCACAGGGTTGGAAAGCGCGACGGCCTCTCAAAAGCTCAGAGGCACCTTCGCAGGGAACTCCAGGAATGGCAGAGCCTGGACTATCAGCAGCCCCAGCTTAATCCACCCCCTAACGCATCAGCACCCAGGCTGCATCTGTCCACATCTTTATACACCGTCCATATTTTACAGTGGGAACATTCCAGTAATCCTTGAGATTTTCCCCTCCCAGTCCATTTAACATCTGGAAACAGGGGCCTGTCAGGGGATATTGCTCAACTCCGAGGAAGAACTTCCAACTTTTACAACCGAGAGGGAAAAGCAACACTTCGCCTCCTAGCCCCGATCCAGCAGCAGTGCCCAAGCACCCATCGCATTCCAGCACAGGCTGCTTAGATGAGGCAGCAGCTTTGTCCAATCCCACCCCTCACACGCCACGCCAAGGGCTCAAACGTAACACCCTCCTCCATTCCTCGTACCTGATCAGCGTCGTCCCAATCTGGTGCCGAATTTCGTTCCACTCCTCCTTGCTCTTCCGAGGGAAGACAATCTTCTCCTCCTGTGGCGTGGTTGCGTTCCCCAGCTTTATAGCTAGCGTGTCTTTCCTCTTCACTTTGTTAGCCAGCGTGCCTGTGGGGAGGAAGAGAAATGGGATGCGACTGAAGACGGCGGTGCCCTGAGCACAGCGATATCGGCCACGTGCCCCTGGCAGTTGTGCTCTCCCCTGGGGCTTGCTTTCCCAGCTCTGCACTACAGCTCCCTAGCTAGCCAGAGCCAGTCACGACGGCAACAGCCAGCATTTCTGCGTGATGCCCACATGCTCACCTAATGCTATCCCAACCTGAAGGGCTGGGACAGCACAAGCTATTGCAGGAGCCATCTGCAACTGGAGTGGATGCATCTCAGCAGGTGAGCATACAGGTTTGGCTGGAGAGCCTTTGAAAAAGCGAGGGAGAGGACATGTGGTACATCATGAAACCAAGAACCAGCTGCTTTGAAGCACTGTGTGAACTAGCTCTTTGATCCAGATCTCAATACAGCCAGGCACAAGTTCAGCAGAGAAAAAAAAAAAGCAGCCAGCTGCAATGTCAAAGCCTTACTGTTATGGCTTTCATCTTCTTCCTCATCCTCATCATCTTTGTACAGGATGGGTCCCTCCGAGTCAGAGTCGCTCATCCCTTCCTCTCCTTCCTGCTCCTCTGGCAGGACCTGGGGCACCAGTTTTGGGATGACTGTGACATCTCCAATATACACACGAGGGCCCGAATTCTGCTCTTCTTCCTGGTCATCTTCTTCCTCTTCCTCATCGTCTGGACTAACGAGAAGCACACTATTACATCTCTTAACACATGCCACAGTGTCCTGGGGAATACCCCTGAGACCAACACCGTATTATCTCTCCTCAGCTCATAGAATGCAAGTCTGTGGGGAGCCCAGGAACCAGAGATGCAAGAGCAGCTTCACGATCCTGCACCGTCCCCTCTCTCCAAAGCACAGGGGAGCTCTGGCAGAGGAAATGCCAGAGGCAGGTTCTTTGCAGAACCAAACAGCCCTCTCCCCCTCCCTAGTCTGGGATTTACAGGTTTAACTCTGTTATAGTACAAGACAGTCCTTTTCGCACTTCTGTTTTGCAAAATGAAAGGCTAAGGAAGGCCACAAATGGATGAAATCCAGGACCTTGTTTTGTCTTGGTGCAATTAAAGACAGGCCTGGATTCCTGGCATCAGCCTGTGTTTGTAGTCTGGAACCCATTTCCCTTTGTGAGCAATAAAATCCCAGAACCAGGTTTAATTTCATGGGGAATCGTGCACTGGCCCCCTAAGAGCCTGAAACACAGACTCAGCCAACAGGCAAAGTGGTTTCTAGGCTGTTGCAAAAACCAGCAAAGAAGCCAGCCCTGCCCACAGCCCTCGTCACCATCACAGCTTTGTGGCCAGAAGCGGGGAATATGACACCAACATTTCAGAGCCCAGCGTGACCCACACCACTGTTAGGTGTTTACTACACAAATGCGCAGGAGGTACTCACACTTTCAGCATCTCAATGGTGACAGGCAGGGACCTCGTCCTGCCCAGGGTGCCACTGTCTTCTCCAAAGCCATCATTCTCAAAGAGCAGCGAGTGAGCCCTGTGTGACCCCTCGGCAGGAGGGGTGGCAGGCAGCGGACTCGCCAGAGCCTGCTGAATACGGATGTGCAACGGGATTTGGGGCAGGCGAGGCAGCACGTGAGGTTCGACGAACCCTTGCTCTGCCATCCTCTTCGACGTTTCCAGGGACCTGAAGTCTTCAGGAGGAGGAAGAGGAGTCGTTGTTGTCTCTTTGGGTAGGTCCAGGGAGCGTGGAGGGTCCAAGACAGGGGTGGATGCAGGCAAGGGCGTACGTGGAGGCTCCGGGGGTATGTGCGTGGGCAGCGGCGGCGAAGGCGAGGGTGGTGGGTAAGCAGAGGTCATGTGCATCGGTACTGGTGCAGGGCGGTTAGCTGTCACTGTCCTGTCATTCGGGGGCTTGGAAGTGGTAGCTACCTCTGATGTGTTGTTAGGCAGGATGCCTCTCTTCGGTGGGAGAGGAGGGGAAGGCTTGGACAAGCCTGTACCACTGTTCATTGCTTGAGAAAGTTCAGCTGAACATAAAAAAAAACACAAAACCACAACATCATAAAAGCCACTATATTTAACAGGGCATTTTCCAGATATCCTTCACCAGTGCGGAATAAGCATGGCAAAGCACTCAGAGCTTTGGACCAAGCGATCTCTGCTGCTTTTCTGCTAGAACACAGTGCCAGAAATAACCAGGTTGCAAGCCTCTAGTTTGTCCTTCCGGCAGCAAAGGTAAAACTTGGGAGAGCAGCCATGAAGAAGCAGGCTGGGAGAGGTCCGTGCATCCTGCTGCTTTGGAGAGAGAGAAAGAGCAGCAGCCCTCAAGTGACGGCAGATGGAGCTCACCCCGACCAACGCACTGCCTCAGCCAAGGAATGCAGGTATGTAGGGCACTTTATGGCTATATTTACAGCATCGGTTTGCAAAGGAATTTGAGACATCCAGGACACCTCAGACTCCAGTTGTGTTAACAACTCCCTTGCACATAAAAAAACCTTTTGGGAAGTCGCTCTCGAAGGCAAAAGTCAGAAGTGCAAGCAGCAACGTGCTCTCTCCCTTTCCATTCACCTGCCAGACCCAGCCTAAGAACACCTTGCTGCCAGCAGCTCCTGCCTGTTTGAGGATGAGGTTCTGCTGTACTCCTTCTGCGCTCTGTTCCTCAAGCCCCATATAAACGTCTCTGCTACTATAAAATAACTAGAAAACTTCCAAAAATATTTAAGAGCCTTGAGTCTACACAGAGTTTGTCTGCTGTGCGGTGGAGGAGAGAGGGAGAAATAGAAAACATGTCGTATCACAGAAAACGCCTGCGGCAGGCAGGTCTCAGGTTCCTCAAACACCCTTTGGTTCCTAGGGAAGAAGTTGCACCAGTGAAGACTGCTCTTGCTTTAGCAGTTTGTAGCCTTTAACATTCATGTATCAATGGCTTGTAGGGCTTGGAAAGGTTTTGCCCACCTGCCTGAAGAGGATCAGGTTTCCTGTACGTTTCAGCTGGAGCGGGTGATGGTCACACAGCGGTGGCCCCAGGACGGGTCTGGGAGGAATCCGCAGTACCAAACACCACAAGAGGGTGCTGCAAGCGGGGAGTGTTTCACCGAGATAAAGCGGCATAACTGGAGAGAGGTGGGCACATTTTTGGGATGTTTAGCATTTTCAGACTTTCCCCTTGTAGATTAAGGGCCAGATTGTGCGAAACACCGAGTGCCCTCAGCTCGCATCAACTTCAGCCCAGAGGTATTCCAGTATCTCCTCAGCAGCGCCCAAAGCCTGGCAGGACCAGGCGCGAGTAAGGACAGGCAGATTTTGAAAGGGACCGAGTAGCTGGCAGAAGGGAGAGGAGACAGAGGAGGACTGGGCGCCGCTCAGAGCATCCTCCCGAGCCAGCCTGTCTCCCTTCAGTGCGATAAACGCAGGCACAGCCCCTTGTGACATGCCACTGCGGCCGGATCCGGTGCTCTAGCACAGGCTGCAGCAACTGTGGCTCCTGAAACCCAGCAGCGGCACCGAGCACCATTTGCACTGCTTGGTTTTGGTTGTTTTTTTTTTTTTTCAAGCTGACGCCAATTAAATTCCCAGTCCCCAAAAGCAAGTGTTTCAATCTGATGCTGATTAAATTCCCACTCCCCAAAAGTAAGTGATTCCTGAGCCTTATTTTCAGCTACTGCATCAGACACCAGAACTGCTCAGAGAATGAACACAAGGGAACATCTTCACGACAGAACAAAGGGGCGATCTGCACATTGAGTCCTCCCTTGCCTTAGGTTATAATAGCAGCAGCAGCACAAGAACTAACACATGCCCGAGTCAGAGCATGCATCAAAGACCTGTGGAGAGCTCGCCAAGCCAATTCCGCTGCTGCTGTTGATCCACAGCAACAAAACAGGGCTGGCACAGCAACGCCTGCACGCGTGCTGCAGTTACAGCTCCGTTGTGCTGGATGCAGGGCACTGCAGAGCTGCAAAGCCTCTCAACCAGGAGACAAAAGAGGGGCTGGCTGCTCTCCTCTCCTCCACACCCCCGCAGCCGCAGGTGCGCTGAGCCCGGCCCCGTGGTGTCGCCCGACAGGCTGGGTCTCAACATAGATTTGATAGAGTGTTGTCTTCAGCCACATTTTTTGTTCCGCAAGTACCTCCTGCAATTAGCGCTGGGGCATTTCAAATACCATCTGTGATGTGTGCAAGCAGCTTAAGGAAAACAAGAAAGTATTTCATCGAGTGCTCAGGCATGGTCAGACTAATCAAGCTGGTCTGGCATACAGGAGTGTTTAATACCTTATCAAGGTCGCTTGCAAAACCTGCTAGAGCAAGGAGAAGCCCCAAGCAGAACAAGAGATGCAGTTTGTACTGAAAGCAGCAGCCCAGGCTCCTTCAGATGGTAACCTGCACCCGATCTAAGCTCCTGCCACTGCCTCCCAAACCACACCTGGGTAACGCCTCCAGTTTCTGCGATAACAGCGCAGACCTGTCGGATTCATCTTCCCAGGAACCTCCCTCCTGATCTGTACTAGCCTCTGCTAATCCAGCGCAAAGATTAGCAGGTGGTCTGTGAAATATCAACAGGCCATCGACTGGATGGAAGTCATCTCATTTACTCCAGCAGTGTTGCATCTTTAAGACCTCTAAAGAGAGTAAGGACTCATTCAGCTTTAAGAAACGCTCCGCAGACCTTCTACTTAAAAAAGTTACAGAGATAAAGACATTTAATTCCTTAAGTGGGAAGACTCAGCTCAAATTACAGTTGAGCTGATTTATCCATGGGACAAGACTTCAGGACAAGACTAATATGGCAATGCGCTGGCCACAGACCTTAGGGAAGGTGCCTGAGTATAACCAGAGAAGTCTGAATTACCCCTGCCAGCTGCTGGCGCCTCTGCCCAAAGTGGAAACCACATGGCCCAACAACGACAGCCATAACGGACCTTGTTTGGTGTGATGGGGATTTTTTGGTTTTGCTTTTTTCAAAGACCAGCTCAAAGTATCAATTCTCACTGACCATAGTCTTGCAAAGCAAAAAAAAATAAAAATCTCATACACCATCCACCAATCCTGGCTGCCCACAGCCGAAACCCATCCCTCAGTGAATCATCAGCATTCAAAGGCGCTGTCTTATGGCTGACAGAGAAATGCCATCCCCTCTTCCTTGCGCCATCCCGCCTCCTGCCAAAAGCAGGCAGAGATTCCCTCCTGCAGGTAGCTGTTGGAAACACGCACGTCTGACAGATTGGATGGCTTACGGCAGAAGACTCCAGTAATTACACTGTTCTCAGCACACGTGTGCCCTGGCAGATCTTCTGAGTCCAAACTGGACTGTATTCAGGGAAGGTGGTCACACATTCATTATACAACATGTGCTACATCATACTAAAAGTTGTCCCTTATGAACGGTACCCAGGGTACAAAAACCAGCTTACGGAGGCACTTACCTATTACTGAGTTGCTATTTCTGTTGACAGGTTTGGGAGGAGGGACGGGCGGCTGTTTGGCAGGAGCTGTACTGGTTGTACTCGTGGGAGCAGTAGTGTTGGCACTGGCAAGAGCTGGGGGCAGAGTCCTGGGGGCTGGGGAAGGGGCAGCTGTGGAATTGACTGTCTTTGCCACAACAGGGGCTGTGGTGGAGGGTGCAGTTTTTGCAGCGCTGCTGACAGGCGTTGGATCCTTTGCCTGTGCTTCGTTTGCCTCCTGAGAAGTGGAGGGAGGTCTTTTTGGAGGAAGCAGAGGCTGTCTGGGAACATGTGGCTCCTGAGGTGGTTCCGGTTCAGGCCCAGAGTGGCTGCTGGATGAGCCTGAAAAGTGAGACACCTCAGTTTAAGAGACTGGGAGACCCAGAATGGGGTGGGAAGAATCAGAAGAGAATCCAAAACTGGTCCTGGGAGAACGTGAAGCAACCAATTTTGTACACATCTGGTTTCTTACCCTGCCTTTTCTTTGGTTCCTCAGCTGGAACAATCTTCCTAAGGCTGGATGGCTTTGTGGCCTCTTCCTCCTGGTTGGCCAGGTTACAAACCCCAGGACCACCGATCGGGACTGTGTGGCCATTCTTCAGTGCGGGCGGGTTGAGCTTGTCCGGTTCTTCAGCATCTGCAAGGGGACGGGAGGGGAAGGAAGCAAACAGAAAACACTCAGAAAGCAGGAGACGGAGGAGACACGGCTGAGCTGATCGAACCGCCATCGATCCGCATCAGCTTCTCTCTGGCTTCCGAAACAGCTGGTCTTCAGTCTACCTTCTGCAGAGGAGAGCACAGCAACACCAGCTAGCTGAAGCTGAGCGCCCTTGATTTCATTAGCAACAAGCAAAACAGTACAGCCCCGTATCCCATCAAGTGCTTTTCTTCTTCAGCAGCCTCAATCTACCACCTTGTTTAGAAAGAATGCTACTGCGTTGAAAAGGAGTATGCCCAACGCTGTGCCACAGCCCAAGGAAGCTGCCATCGCAGTTAAAAGCCTCTAGCAGTTTCTGTATCTACCCACCATTACGGAGTATTCCCAAATTCTCTGCTGCGATACAAATTCCAACACTGGCCAAGTAATCTACTGGATGTGCACTATTAGGTTTTGGTAAAGTCTTAACATTAGTTTAAGCACCTCTATTTTCTTTCTGTTTCTACCCTGAATTTGGCACAAAAATCACTGCTCTAATCAAAACATCCCACAGCAAAGGTGTATTTCCTCACTTCTTTACCTTTGTTTTAATCAGAGGTAGTGATACATCTCCAGAATCTGATGTAGCTCATCTTGACTATTTCTACTTTTACAGGTGGAGTTTCCCAAATGTTTGAAGATCTCTTTTTGGGAAAAACCACTATCCTCTTTTCAGCCCATGCTTTTGAGAGCACTTAAAGCCCTAGTCACAATGAGGAAATACTCAACCACTCTCTGCCTCTAATCGCCCCGACAGAACAAACTCTTCATAACACTATTCCCCAAATCAGAGTTAGCATCCACTCTAAAGGGGCCCATTTTGACTGCTTTCCGACTCAAGAAAACTTGAGTAGATACGTCCTCAATTTGATTAAAAAATCCTTAACATTTCCAGGCTACCATCTCTCGAGCAGTTGCAGTGTATGGCAGCATGGGCCCCCCAGGCGTTAGACCCCACCATGCTCTGTTGCTCTGATTTTTGTTGATTTATTCTTTATTCCACTGCCGCCTTTACCTCTCTTCTCCCCACCCCCCGCCAAGGTACTACCCTCCCCTTCCCTAACCTGGTGTTATTCAGAAGCTGAAAGCAAAGATGCCAAGAAGCCAAAAGTTCCCCCTGCTTTCTTTTCTGAAAATAAATAAATAAATAAATAAATAGCCTTGGTTCCTGAGAGGAGCTGGAAGACGGCGCTGCCTCACTTCACTTGCTTTGCCGCCCTTCCCCACAACGCAGGAAGCGCAGACAGCAACAAGAGGGAGTTTCCTCCCCAGTCAGGGCTGAAACTCAAGAGATGAGCTGGGGCTTTTTGTGGCAGCAATCGCCTCTGTCTAGCTGGCGTTTTCAGCCAGGAGACAGGAACAGTACGATCTAGCTTTCCTGATGATTCAAACCTTGCATGCCCTTCTCTGGCACACACAGAATGCTCCTGCCAGCCTCCTCACACCACATTACTCTCGACTTCAGTTCCAGTGACCTCATTCAAGGTCACAGTCCAACGCGATCGTCTTTCCTTACTGTGAGCCCAGCACAACCTGCTGACCACCAGCCCAGAGAGCAGCAAGGTCTCCTCTCCCGGCTGCGCCGGGTTTGAAAGCCCTTGCTATACCGCTGCCCCACCTCCTCGCTCACTCCTCTCAAAGGGTTTCCAGCTTTTTTTTCCCCCCTTAAGAACTTGCCTAAGAAAATTAACTGACCTTGTAAGTTTTAAAATTGCAAGCAAATACAATAACCTACCACCACCGTCTTATGACTGCCCAAGTGTCTTAAACTCAGAGAAGGGATTAAGATAATGCGCTTTCTAATCTAACCCTCCTGACAATACTGACTGCTCCCTCGTACCTTGGGTTTGCACTTTGTCCAGATTATAGCCATCTTCTGTTTCTTAAGCCAGATCAGATGACTCAAAGCAGAAAATAATTCCATCCCTCCGCCACGCTCCTGTTACACCCTAGCAGTTTGGAAGATCTCTCCTCTGTCATCTCTGCTTGTAAGTTTGTTACCCAAAGCCTTTGATCTCTCTTCCACAGTTTCATCCTGTGAGCTCATGCACTTTTGTACCCCAGTGAACTCTTCCTCCAGCCCACCATTTACACCCTTGGGTAGCTGCAGATGGCTTTCATTACAGTATAGCCGCAAACAACTGCGTTAAGACTTTTCCTCTCAGTTTTGGTTTCAGTGGTTTGGTCTGAAAACCACTTTTTCACCTCCACTTTTCCACCTCTACTTTTCCACTTTGCATCTTTCTTAGAAGAACCCTGAGATTTGCATGAGGTGAAGGCTGTCTCTGCAGAACGCCTTTTGGGGTGCAATTTTAACACCGCTCTAAGCCAAAGACCAGGCTGCCACCCAGACGGGTGGGCTGCTCTCCCACCACACGTTCCTGGCCCCTCCCCTTGTAGCCACATCACCCAACACGTAGCCAGGTGACTAGATGGTGAAGTGATCTGCCTGAAGAGCTATCTTCGCAGGATGGCCCCAACCCAGAGGCATCAGGGATGACAGAAGAGATAAGACAACTTTGACAGCAGGGCATGACTAACTATGACACCGTACCATGAAGCATCTCGCCTATAACTCTTTGAGGAAATGCCCCTACCCAGGCAGCTCCAAAGTTAACAATCGCTTTCTTTTTCCAAGCCTACGGCCTGCGAACCTCAGCTCCGAGGTCAGCGCCTCTCCCGCGATGGTGACAGCACGGTCTGGAGCTGGCGAGCGCAAGTGTGACAGAGGAGCTTATCAGGACAAGACAAGGTGGCCGGAGAGGGACACGTACAAGGAGGACAGGATAGGAAGTGACACACAGAACACCCCTTCCCTCCCCGCTGGCAGCAGACAGGAAGATGTCTAGGACAGGCATTGCTCCTTCTCAGCAACATCTTCCTAACTGAGCGGGCTGCCTTCCTTGCCAGGTGCAAAAGTCAGACGAGGGAGGATATTGAAGAGGGCAAGACAAACAGACAGGAACTACTTTAGCAAAGAGCCATCAAATTTGTCTCCCAAAAAACCAAATGGTTGCAAGGGTGAGGTTTTGCCAGAGGAAGATCAGCTACACAGAACACAGACAGGAGGAGGAGGAGGAGAAGTTCATTTGCAGACTCACCCTGCTCAGGGTCTTCCAACAGAACCCCTCTTTTTACCAGCTCCTCTCTTGGCTTTCGCATAGAAATCTTTCGTTCTAAAACTGATATTAAATTGAAAAAAAGCACTCAGAAAACAGGGTAAGCTAGAAGTTCAAGAAGATACTTTTTTTTTTAAAGGGATCCTCTGGAGGAAATAAAAGGGCTTCAAATTTCACTGTTTTTGTGTGGATTAAGAGGAGGGAGGAGGGAACTGCACGTTCAGGCCTGTGCTTCACACTAGATTGGTGATCGTGGAGCAAACCCTCCCTCCCCACAGCTGCTTGGGGAGGTTCCTCGCAAGAAAGGAATTTGTTTGTCTGAAACTACTGCTCCATGGCAAGGTGTTTCTGGAGAGACTGCAGGTGCCGGCCCATCACCAAAGTCACATTTTGGTTCTTACACGTGTCAGCACTCAGGCTTGTGACAGCAAGCCCTTCTCACTAGCCAGGTGGCTAATGGCAGGTTTCTCAAGCAGAGGAAGGGACTCCCACCCAGCCCCGATTACTCTACCTTCCGAAGTCTCCTTAAATTTGTCACTGCTTTTCTTTTTCCTCCACTTCCAGGGTTTGAAGATCTTGCCAAAGCTTGAGAACTTGCTTTTCCTCTTTGTAGGAGGCGTGGTGTCACCCGCTTCCAAAACGTCTACCCCCATGCTGGCATCAGTTGGGGGGTGATCCACCTCTTCGGCTGTACGGAAAACAATAAAGAAGTCACCTTTGTGCTGCGGATAGCTGCTGCCATCTCCCCCCAGCCTGCCCCTTGTACACTGGGAAACGGTGGCGCACGTTCATGCAAAGAAGGTAGCAAGACTCCATGCCTTCACGTAACCCGTCAGCATTTCACGTTAGCTGGGGGAGAGACGAGAGTGGGGTTTCCAATGTTAACAGTGCAAAGGGTAACCGATAAGAGGCTTTCCCATGAAACGGGGATTAGTTTAAATTTGCAGTGTCGCGGCTTCGCCCCAGGAACACGAGTCACTTTGCTGCAGCTTCTCATCCTCAGTTGGAAGCAAGTGGTGCTAGACACAAGTAATTACATGAACACAAATACCTTCCAGACTGCAGAGACGACTTCCATGACTGTCTACACACACTGAAACTACCAGCCCCATTACAACAGCTGCATGTGCTAGAACTTAGCCTCTCTGATTTTTCCCTCTATAAATAAGGCCGGCAAAGCTGGCCAAGAGCAACAACTACACAGGAAAGCAACACAATGCAAGCCCGCGCTCCACCTACTGTACTCGATGTCTCTGGAGAACAACACAAGAAGGACACGGAGGCGGGAAGGGACAGGCAAAAAAAAAACCCCCAACTTGCTGCAACAAAAAAAAAAGCTCAAAAAGAAACAACTTGGGACGCAGAACCAGAGCATGAAACGCTAAGCTGGTGACTGTCAGTTCTGGCTTGCCTGGTGCGGCTGCTTTCTGGGTATTTGATGAAACATAAGGGAACACTTACAATCAGCAGAATCTAGCAATGCCTGCAAAAAAATAAAAATCAGAGCGCACACAACCTAAGTGAAGCCAGCTGGTGGCCCGCTTCGCGGTCTTAATTTACAGACCGAGAATCCCTTGGCTTCAGCACTGCAAAAGACAGGAGCACCCAAGCTGCGTCGCAGAACTCCGTGAAAACACGCAATGTCGAGAACAGAGCCTCGAGATTTCCTACAGCCCTACGACATGCTCCTGCCAAACACCGCATACCGCAGGCTGAGGTGCCGTGTTACAAATTGCACTTGCGCGTCTTATTTTTGAGCCTCCAAGTCAAATGTTGTGGAGTTTGCAAGCCTTCTGGGATCGCAAAAGACCTTTTAGTCAACTTCAGACAAGTCTGTATGACGCGCCTGCAGAAAAGACAATACCCTGTAGGCCGCGCAGAAAGTTCAGCCAAAAATCCCGTCTCCTGAGGCAAAGAGATTGGGAAAGGAATTTTAGGGGAAAGCCATTTTGCACATAGGACAAAGAGCTAATAACGTATCTGCTGTATCCTACAAACATCCACCAAGGATACAGACCCAGATGTGGGAAAGTGGATTCCCGCTGACATGGGGAAGGGCAGATTCAGGACCGGGGGGGCGGGGAACAAAACACCACAACAAACCCAAACAGGAAAAAAAAAAAAAAATGAGTTGTTTGGTGGAACTCTACCTGCAACCCTGTACTGGTTCCCAGCATGAGATTTCAGACCCCAGGAAGCGTCAAGCACAGGGAGCCCCAGCCCCAGGCTCCCAAGCAGCCGTCTGGGCTGGGGACAGGCCATCACTGCGCAACACCGCAGGACTGACAGACCCCAGTCTTTCAGTCTGAGCACAAGTGAAATGGAAAATCACTGTATAATAGGGAAGAGAAGAGCAGAGGCCATGCTAGCAGCACAAGGGAAACCGAAGGGTATCTCAGCAGGAGGATCTAGATCACATATGAGAAGTGCCGTCTTTCACCAAATGACGGAGGACAAGGAAAACCAGCCCAGGACTCCAGTTTACCGAGAGGCTGGAGTGGCAAGAAAGTACCACTGTGCTAACCAGCAGGAAGAAAAAGGCTAATTGTGGCCATTTCAGACTTTACCTAAAAATGCATGACCCTTCCAGCTCTGTCCAGGTTTCTCTCCTCTCGCTCCAATTAGGAGAGTGACAAGCATTCCCCTGCCACAGTCGTCTCAGAGCAGCCAGGGACTCCAGATTTCACACAGTGGTGGCTGATGAGGTTTTTCTGTTTGGTTGGTTTTGGTTTTTTTTTTTTTTTTTTTTTTTTTTTTTAAAAATCAGCCACCTAACAGAAAGCTCACTCAGAACCAGAGAAAAGCTGATGCCAGCCAACATTTATTTGAAAAAGCAAGATCAATTCAGCATCTGAACTGCTTCTTAAAAAAAAAAAAAAATCTGGCTTCATAACAGGAGAGAAATTGGGTGGAAAGTAACATACAAGATGTCAGCACCGATCTGTGATTTTCTGCGTGTCTATTCTGCGATTTTCTGCTGGGAGGGAGGGAGGGAGGAAGTGGGGACAAAAAAAGTGGCATTTCAAGCTCCCAGAAACCCAAGAGAAATTGTCTGGATGTTTAGAGGCACTTTCTTCAGAGACTAGAACATTAGCCCTGGAGTTGTACATGTAATTTTAAAAAGCAGTATTCACTTTGTTCAATAGAGCGTTCCCAAAGTTTACCAGGCAGGCAAGAGCGCTTGCCAGGCACAAGCTGTGGATTGAATTTGGATCCCAAATGCCAGGCAAAGGCATTTCCCTCACCTTCCCCAGGAGCAGGAACAGCGCTGAAGGCAGTCGTACCAAGCTCACTTCATACATACCCCTTCCCTGAATTGCTCCGAGGAATGTAACTTATGTGCTCTCTGCCACCCAAGGTGTCAGAGTGCTGCACTAAGCAAAATAAGTTATTAAAAGAAAACTCAACCATCAGGTCCGCGGATTAATGACCGGAGACCTCATCAAGCTGCGATGTCTCCATTTCCAATTAGAGGGAGAGTGACAAGCATTCCCCTGCCACAGTGGCCTCCGAGCAGCCAGGGAGGAAGAGTGGACATGAAAGGATGAGCCGAAACTGCAGGAGACACACGATACCACACGATACCCCCAACGCAGGAGCAGCTGAAAGCGGGAAGGGTGGGGGAGAGCCCACGTGCGAGTTTTACTCCAGGCGGATGAAGCTCTTTCAGCAGCTCCCGCAGTCCAGGTCTGCCTGTCAAATCAAATACCATCTCAGGGTGGAGTTTCACACCCGGTGCCTCACTGCCACTAATTGCAATCACGCAGGTTAACACAAAAGCTGGGTTTCACAATGACATTCAGCATCGATATTGAATAACTCGGTTCGTGCTTCCCTGCCCTGCCGCTCCATCCGCCATGCCACCGACTGCTTGTAGGCTCGTGCTGTGCATCAGGTCTTGTCCAACATGAACAAACTCGGTTTTCATGTTTTATAATCAGTTCCTTGTCTAAAAACAGCAATGAAAGAGGGGGAGACAGGCAAACCATGTATCCCTTCGTAGCATAAAAGCACAATCCAAATAATTTTCACCACCCCTTTTGCTCTGTGTAGAATAAAACTCAATACACGTTACTAAACGGTGAGAACATCCCAAGACAGGGTGATACCGATGCCATGAAAGCGATTTCTCCCCCTGATACAAAATGGGATTCGTTCTCTCCAGTTCTGCAGCACAGGCTGCTCCCAGGAGGGCTTGCAGTGCCTGGATCCCTTCCACAGCACTCTTCCTTTTACCATCCCTAATTACCAGACGGACATAGACATTTAAAATAGCCTGTTGTGATGCAATTATGAATTGCATTTAGTGCTAATTAGTAGGTGGATCTGCAGCTGTAGGTGTGCTTTACTGATCTGTATTTTAAATAACCTCATTGTTCAGTGATTGTTCACATTAGATAGCGCTCACACTCCCTTGCAAAAGGGCCTTCCCTTCCATTCACAGCCCATTTCCAGCTCAAACTTCCATGAAATGGTGCAGCGAGGACATTTCTGGCCCAAGTTGCCTTCACTGCGAAGGGAGCAGCAAGGTGGATTCTCTGCGCCTCCTCTTGTTCCGCTCTACAAGGTACAGGAGGGTCCCAAAGCTGCTTCGCAAGGCAAGGCAGAAATCCCTCCTTACCCCAGTCATGCACGGGGAAACTGCTAAGGAACCACAGCACAGTGCCTGGGGAACGGAACGGGAAGAAAAAAAAAGAAAAAAAAAAAGAGGAACTGGACTTGAAGGGAAGGGTGAGAAGCATCAGGGAGCTGATGCCCTTGCCCGACCTGTCCCTTGCTTGGCACCAAGGCTACTTACCTGCACGGCAAGTCCGTGTCCAAGAGAACAGCCTCACCTCCACTGCGGTGCCAGGCTGGAAAACCCATTTCAAATCTATGAAAAAGGTTAAGCGAGGTCACACAGGCCTAGGTGAACCCAGCAGAGTCCTCATTAGAAGGTCAAGAGCTTACCAATAAAGCAGGTCTCTGTTGTGTCCCCATGCCAAAGCATGACCTTGTTTAACCTTTCTGCAAGAACTCCATGAATCACCCACTTCAGAGAAGTGACCCTGAAGCAGGGAGGGCGCCGCAGAGCCCACCCTGGCACCAGCACGCCATGCTTAATGCCACGACCTGCTCCAGAGCCCTGGCTGAGAACAACTCCACAACAAAAGATCTACTCCAACCTCAGCACATCATCCTAGGCAAGCGTGGGTGCTTCTCCTGGAGATGTCCTGGAGCACCCGACCTCGGACAGACCCCCAGGACCCAGTGTGTCTGGGGAGGGAGTGATGCCCTGGCATCCCTACCAGAACCTGCTGCCGTTTCAGCTCTTCTCTCTAAAACACTTAAGACACCCCGATCCTGTTCCATCAAAACAAGCAGGTGAATTTGAGCTGTTGAAACAGCAGATTTTGTGTTAACCCAAAATGTTTAGACTGAAATAGTCTAGGGAAACGTCACAAAATTGGCACAGCCTAGAGACACAAGGCGGCAGAAAGCTCCAGCAGTGCCAAGCAGCCAGGGATGCAGTTCTCCACCAGTACGCCTGGCCAGCTGGTCCTTCAAACCCTCCCCCTGCAGACAGCTACACACATTTACTCAACTCTTGCCGTTAAAATGCTGACAGAAAACGCTCTTCTCCCACCGCACCTTGTGTTAGGTGCAAACCATTGTGCAACAACATGGGTGGTGTTGAGCTGTAATGTCGTTTTTTCCCCCCCCAGAGAAGAGAAACCATTTCCAGTGGAAGAAGCCGGAGACTCGCAGTTGGTCTCCGAGCTCATCACGCAGTCGGCAAGTGGCTGCGGTGCTGCATGTGTCATCCGCTCCCAAAGCTTTTGTCAGGCTTGGGGCTGTCATTCCTATTAAAGACGCTAAAGCTTTCACTTCTACTGCTGCTCTCAATGGCTCAAACCCGCAGAGCCAGGATCCGCGGGGTCAATTAAAAATACCACACGTGTTCACATCATTGCCATCCACACGGGACACTCGCAAGAGCAAGCAGCCATTCTAGCTGACCTTTAGGAAATACCAACGTATAAATGTAATGCTTTAATGGTCACACCGTGGTCCGAGGGAGGAAAAGCCATCGTGTGAACACAGATAGTTAACCCCCACCTTCAGAAATGAAGCCCCAGAATACCCTTTTGTACAGCAATGCACCACCAGCCTTGAAAAAGGCACAGTAGAGACTTCAGGTACCAACATGAACAAACAAAAACGCATTTATTTCACAAAGGATCATCTCTCACAGGGAAGATCCCTGCAACAGAGCGCGGCACCTCTGACGCACAGGATTAAAAACCAAAAATTAAACCCAGGCTGCATCTAGTGTACATCATCACAGGATTAGTCCTGGTGAATTTTTAAACCGTTTTAACTCGGGCCCCACACCATCAAAAGCCAGCATGGCTATGGAGAAGTTTTGTTTTGTTTTTAACTGGCACGCCATTACATAAGCTAAAAAAATCACTTCAAGATTCAAGTTCAAGACCCTAACAAAGCAAGGCTGAAGGCTACGAAGAAATCAAAGAATTGCATCCCAGATGCTGACAATTCGTATTATATTGCTACATGCCTGGGAGGGAAACTACTGATTTCTCCAGTGTTCATGAAGAAAACGGCACAATCCTTTAAGGATGAAGGGTCAGGAGCCCCAGGACAGGACTGCAGACTGAAGTTGTTCAGAAAAGACTGAGAACATGCGGCTTTTCTCCCCGAAATATCTCTGCAGGCATCCAAGAGCTGGTGGAGCAAACTAACTCCAGAAGAAGACGGGTCTCAGCACTGCCGGCACCACAACAGGCTCTTCGCCCCAGTCCTTTTCAGAAGTGTAAGATCTGTTAAATTTGATCTTCATTAAGAGACACCCTCCCAAAGGAATCAAGAAAGCCTCAGTATTTTGCTTTGACACAGGGCTCGCACAGCATGTAAATCATGAGCTTGAGCCAGATTCTTTCCATCTGCAAACCCCACTTGACTCAGAACCTGATCCAGCTCTTATCGTAGTAGTTACTACAGATTTTCCACAAATCCCACGAGTTTCTGTTCCCGAGGAGCTCACCGGGCTTTTCTGTCTCACAGTCATAGCCCCAAGGCTCGCAGACAGACAGAACCGCAGCAGCGAGACTACGCTCCAGCAAAACACAGCGTAAACGCTTAGCTGAGAGCTAAAAAGCACTCAGACAAATTAGGTGCTTCAATGCCACGGCAGCAACTCGGAACACTTCTGCTTAATCACCTTTATTTTCCTAAGTCACGCACACACCTGAAGTTCTGCTATCACAAAAGCCCCAGAAGGTGCATCAAGAAGCTTCTGCTGAGAACGTGGCTGCTCATTAGACACCCGACGTTTGGCAGCTTTGGCGTATTTTGCCGTACAGCCTGGACCTAAGGCTACAGCGGGACCGACTGCCTCGCGACACCGAGCCTGCGCGGGATCCTCACCGGCTCACGCTGTGGGACCGCAACAAACCCTCCCGTTGCCAAAACACTGTTGATGCACAGGCCGGAGAATAATTCAGCTCCCTCCTCTTTGGCTTTGTTGTGCCGGGCAGAGCAGTTAAGAATCCAAAAAAGCTTTCAAGCAAACAGCTACAACTCAGGAAAAAAAAAAAAAAAAAAAAAAGGCAAACAAAGAGTCTTTTGAGGGAAATGCTGTTAAGGTTAAAGTATCAAAAAAAAGCACTTTAGGTAAATGTTTCTAGCTTCCTATAACAGCTTTAAAAACTTCATGTGCATTTCCTGAATGGTCCAGGCAAGACGTGAATCCTGACCTTAAAGCAATAAAAGACTGTGGTCACAAAACAGCCTCAAACAGTCCCAGCCCTCAGTTTCCCTGTTTTTTGTACGTTTCTGATCACTATAATCTTCACTAGACTTTTATTTTCAACAGCATCCTGCCAAAGTTAATGCGAGAACCATCTCTTCAAGTCCACAATTTGTTCAGTGGGAGCTACACAAGCTGTGCCATCAGAAGAGACTGCAGATAGCAAATGACCAGTTGAGGAAACACCGGGTCTGCTGGCCTCCGGTCTCCGGCAAAGGACAACGCCGTTACACCAAGTGAGCCCGCTCCCCTAAAAATTACCACCGTCTCCGGTGCTTGATGAAAGAAAGAGCCCAAGACTGAACAGGTCGGTTTCTAACAGCACATAAACCCAAGGAGATGCTGCTGTTAATCTCCACCGACGCTACGAAGAAGACTGAAGTTTTACTTCTCCCTTCCACTCTCTCAATACCACTTATTTTTAGCGGCTCTCGAACAAGACAAGCTGGAGTGAACTGGGGGTGGGGAAGAGAGAATCACTGGTTTAATCCAAGCCCTAAAAATACTTGGTAGGTTCAAAGTTGTAAAAGCGAAAGAGAATGAAAAAAAATACTCTGTATCTCAGGGTGCTCTCTCCATGTGCAAATGTCAAGTGTTTCTCTAAAAATCAGATAATTCCACTTTACAGATGAGAGTAAGCAACTCAGCCCAGACAGCTGACAGCGAGTCGGGATGAGATAAAAGGGAAGAACGAGATGTGTAAAGTCCCCTTCTTATAGTCAGGGCACGGCAGTCCCAGCGCTGGGAACAGCACCCAAGACAGAGACCTGGAAACACCACTGAGCTACGCACCGCGCTCTGGAAGTGGTGCTACTTCCAAGACTTAAAGCAAGGTTGTGTTTACACAGCCTGCCAGTTACTCAGATACCTCGCAGAGTAGAGAGAGAAAACAAGCAGGAAGATATCTGCCAAGCCCTTTCTCCCCCCAAAACTACCACAGCTGCCCCAAAAAGCTGGGTGACATCCCGCACAAGGAGGTGATTTTGGGCAGCTTTGGTCCGGGCAGACTATCGGGGATGGCTCCTACCCCGCTCCGGTGAATTTTACCGCTGTCCAAGCACTTTGCAAAGGTTGCGTCTCCTCAACCTGGCCATCCAAGACAGATGCTATCCCTAAAAACTGCAGCTTGGAGAATGTCCAAAGATCAGCAGAACACGTTACACTGTGAGTGCATGTGACATGAGTAAGAAAAAGGAAGGAAATGGAATTATTTCTCTGGTTTCTCTTCCCAGCTCCCAAGCCGGGCGCAGGTTACACAAGCCCCGCATTCCACTCCTCCCGACTCCTCCGTTTCACCTGCAATCCTGCCCCGCCGCAGCCCCAAAGTTTCCTCCGTCTCCCTTGCCCTCCATTACTCACCAAAAGCAGCTGGATTTACCGGTCTCGAAAAGTGCGGCTGCCCCATTAGATTCTTTTCTAAGCAGCTCCCCAGGAGCAGGCGGGAGGGGGAGAGAGGGAAAAAAAAACGTCTACCCTGAGAGAGCACTTTAGTCCTTTAAAATGATAAATCCACGCTTCGGACTGGGAAAGAGCCCGGCGAGCGAGGCGGCTGCCAACTCTCAGGCAACGGCATGAGTGTCCGATGGTCCGGCGCAGGTCCTGTGCTCCCCGTACCCCATGGTCGGGCACTTGATTCTCATAAATAGGCGTCCGTGCCAGCTCCCTTCACGCAGGAATGCCTGTCATTCCAGAGCCGAGCTGGCTAGGGCCGAAGCTCAGGAAGGGGAGGAGACAGCCAGCCACGCTCCAGCCACTTAGCTGCATAATCCAAATCATCAACACGCCTCGCTCCTTCCCCGCATCAAGTTTAGGGAGAAGAGAGAAAAGCTGGGAGCGAGGAGAGGGGGAAAGCGGGGTGTTTTGCTCAAGGAAGGGCTTGGAGAAAGCACACATGCCAACGCACGGAGGGGTTTCACCTCCCAAATGGGATCAAGGAGGTAACAGCGTACCCGAGCCTGTAAAATACAGACCGAGGTAGCCGTCAATGAGAAAGCGCGGCACTCTAACTGTTGTAGCAGCTGCGCCATCCTCAGAGTAAAGGGAATTTCAAAAAGAGTGCCTGAACTGGTCTGCATCTAGCCAGATGTCTAAGAAAAGATACAATTTCACAGCAAATCCTCTCTCCACTAAAGTTACCAGGAAGAAGGTAGGAGCAGGGAGCGTGTCTTCTCATTCAATTTAAACATAAGAAGGAAAATAAGAGTTCGTTTTTCATTTGTATATCACAACTTGACGGTTAAGGTAACAAATATCCCCCTCAACGTTTGCATCACAATAAGAAAGATCTCCAGAGTTTAAATATGTCCACTTGGATTCTTTAATTCTTCATGAAAATTTGTGTTAGGAGTTCAGTGAATGTACATATAATTTCCAACCCCTGTACACCACACCACAGAGGAGCGGGGGAAAAAAAAAGCCTTTAAACATCCAGAAGCTTAATCTCAACTCAGGGGAAAAGGAAAAACCATTTTCAAAAACATACAGGAATTTGCTGCAGCATCACACCAGTGACTAACCAGGAACTCGAACCCGACTGACACATCCAGGTTTGTTCTCTCCACTGTAGGAAGGGCTGTAGGAAAAAGGAGTTTTAAACACACCAAGATTTGCTGCAGCCCTCGAGGTCCCTGCCCTTGTCAGGCCAAGCAGCCGCAGTACTTCAAAAAAAAAAAAAAAAAAAAAAAAAAATCGCTGAATGTTACTCAGGCAGCCAGGAAGAGTTCAGGACGAGCTCGCTACTGCAGCAGTCCCAGTAGTAAAAATCTGCTATTCTGGGAAACAACAAAATCCAAGATTGTCAATTTGGGCTGGTGCAGCTGGGAGCAATCAATGCTGCGCGTTAGTCAGAACGGACACCCGAAGCGAACGCCCGCTCCCCAGCCACGGAGATCGCCGCTCACAACCGCACGTCGCAGTGGGAGGCAGTTTTGCAGCCAACAGACCCTAGAAAAGGGAAGGGGTGGTTTTGAGATCTAGTAAAACTCCACCTAAGCCACAAACACACCTGGAAGACGCTGATGCTCTTGGTTCTTCCACTAACGTGCTAGACATGCCATCCAGACACCTTGGAAAATCCACTCCTCCTTTCTGAAGCACAGCTATAAAAACACGGGAGGAAGCGGGACGCCTCTGCACCTTCCGCCCCTACCAGCACCCGCTCATCCTTAACCCCCCAGGTCCTCGGCACACCTAACTTGTCCTTCACCTGCCGGCTGAGCACGTGACCGCCATCCCCATGGACAGCACGAGCAGGTGGAGGAGCAAGGGATCAGCAGACCCACGGGGGCGGAGGAGCAAATAGCACTCTCCTCCCTCGCGCGGAACATATGGACGTTCCCGAAAGCATTGCTCTTCTCCACCTCCCACCACCAGACATCTCCGTGCCCGTTTCTGTCTGGTCAGCCAGAGCAGTCAGTCTTCCGAGTACTTTTGATTTTCATTGTGGGCAATTACCATCCTGATTCACAGGCATGCTCCACCTCATTGAAGACTCTCTGCTTTGAAACAAAGAAAAAGCCATTTTCAAGCTATTTAAATACGCTGCCATCTGGCAGGGACCCACAAAGTTTGGAGATAGAGGCTGGAAGACTCCTCCAAGTCTGTAAATCAGCTGTCCAGCTTGGACCGAGGTCTGGAAAAAATATCCCTGCATCTGGGAATGCTACAGAACACTAAACACTGTATCTAGACTTGCCTGACTTCCAAGGAGATTAAAGCCATTGCATTTTATATTGCATTTGCTGTGAATTAAGAGTGCGCAAAGCTCTGCTGCAGAACAGATGACGCAGGGGAGGTTGTTAAAGAACAGCAGCACAATCATGTGCCTGACCCTTTATTTCTGCATTAGTAAAACATGCAACATTAGCTTAAATTTCAATGAAAGAGATTTAAACTAGTACCTCTAAATTCACAGCAGCTGCAGTCCAAGCACACGCATGACAGTTACTTGGGTTCTGGTGCTGCGCGGTTACTCACTGGGCTGCGAAGAGACGATCGTGCAATAAAGCACTCTGGATCATCGATCAGGCCTCACAAACCATCACAAAGAGATTAAGACGACTATTTGGCAAAGGCACTTGTAATAAAGTTTGTACCAGAAGCACTAATATTTGCTTCCGACATGCAGGGATGCTCAAGGAGCAGAGCTACAAATCTGCATCAGTTCTCATTGCAGCTGGGTTTAGACTTCAAACATCAGCCACAACTCTCTCCTCTTTGGGGCAGAAAGAACAAAAACCCTTCCGGAATCACAGAATGGTTTGGGTCGGAAACAACCTTAAAGATCCTCTAGTTCCACCCCACCGCCCTGGGCAGGGACACCTCCCACCAGCCCAGGCTGCTCCAAGCCCCGTCCAACCTGGCCTTGAACCCCTCCAGGGATGGGGCAGCCACAGCTTCTCTGGGCAACCTGGGCCAGGGGCTCACCACCCTCACAGCCAAGAATTTCTTCCCAATATCTCATCTAAATCTCCCCTCTTGCGGTGTAAAACCCTTCCCCCTCGTCCTATGGCTCCCCTCCCTGCTCCAGAGTCCCTCCCCGGCTTTCCTGGAGCCCCTTGAGGGACTGGAAGGGGCTGGAAGGTCTCCCCGGAGCCTTCTCTTCTCCAGGCTGAACCCCCCCAGCTCTCTCAGCCTGTCCTCACAGCAGAGGGGCTCCAGCCCTCCCAGCATCTCCGGGGCCTCCTCTGGACCCTCACAAAGAGGAACAACAAAATGCAAAGAACAACAGAAATCCAAATCAAAAGTAACACTAACGTCATTTCTAGGTGGACTCGTGGCCAAAAGAAAAACCTGCCCGTCCATCCTTCAGTTCCAGCTCCGCTGAGGAAAGTGGAAATTCTGTACCAGCAGACACAATGCGAAAAAATGTTTCTGTCTCACTCCAGCCCGAGGACAGAGCGTAAGAGCAACCGTACTTACTGTGCTCTTAAATAACCCTTTTCATTCATAGCGCTTTGTTTCACAGCTGGGGAAAAACATGGGACAAAGCAACCTGTCCCTGTTCCCCGCCAGCTCCCGTGCAGAGCACCCACGCTCAGGGTTTAGCGTCCTTTAAGGCTGCTTCAGCTCTACCAACAGCAGCGAGACAAAACGTCAGCCCCCGAACAACTGCACATTGAGGGTAAAGGAAAATCCACGTTTCGAGCAACAAAATGTCTGAAATTCCCATAATAATGCAGAAGGGCCACCTGACACAGCAGCAACTAGAAGAAACTGGAGCAAAGCCTTTACTCCTCAGGGACAGGTGACCTTTTTGAGAAGGAAGAACTTGAAATAGCAAAGAGCTTTCTACGGGAACGCAAAAAGGGATACGGCTGACAGGCCTTTGAATATTTTCCGCTAAAAATGCAGTAACCAAGAAATGCCAGTTACATGAAAGTTTTACAGGATTTCAGGAGAGTCAGATGGCTGAAATAAAACAACAAGAGGACTGGTGACGGGCAGTAAACGCCCCAGAAGTGGGGTACATCGCTTTCCTCTGAAGTTTCATTTCCTCTCCATCCAGAGCAGCATCCCATTAAAAACCCGGCATTCAAATGTTAATAGTCTGTTTATATACATTGTAAAAGGAACTCTTCTGGCTTGTTTCACTTTAAAATCTAATGAAACCCATAATGAGCACAAATATTAGCTCCTCTAATAAAGGCACTGTTGTTCACATTTCAGTTCACACCAACGTGAAACACCGCATTCATCTACGGTGACTCAAACATTTATGTTCCATGATTCAGCCACGGGAACATTAAAAAGGACTCTTGCGTTATCCCATCCATGCAGATGGAGCTGTCTATTTAAAACCAGCGATACTGGGCGTTTTCCTTTAGAGCCCATCAGCAGAAGAGTCAGCAGGAGCTACAGGATGTTCCAGGCTCTTTCCTTGCTGGACATGTACCCACCTGAAATACTAACAGGGGCCCATGGTACCTGCCAACACCAGGAGGGCTGGGCAGGGAGGAGGAGGAGGAGAAGTGGCAGCCCCACAACTCTGGATGAGTCTCACCACAATCTGTTTGCTAGCAATCCTCAGCAGCTTTGGCAGAACAAGGAGAATATGGAAAAAAAAATAAATATATATATATGTAACAGCTCTGGCCACCTACAAAGCTGACCATTTCTGGGCTGTGCTCCGAAAAGGAGCATGTGGAAGAGTTATTAAGTAGGAGAGCAGCCCAAGGGGAAGCCAGCGGGTAGGAAGCCGGGCAGTCGATCTGAAAGGTCGCAAGGCAACACAACGTGACGCTCTTCCTCTCTCCTCGCGTGGTATTAAAAGTCAGCCCGATACCCGGTGTGGAAATGGAAAATGGTTTATTTATAAGCCAGCTGGCATCGCATTGTTTAGGTTCTGTGGGCTTTGATGAAAGGGCGCTGGTTCGGATGAGACAGACAAGTGAGGTAACCGCTCCTGAGCCACATGATTTCCTCCGCGCTTCCTGTGACATTTCCAAGAGGGAAACTCCTATTTCCCACAGCATTCCAGTCGCCTTGTCCCCAACAATTCGCCAGCACGGTGATAGCAGCTGCTCGATCTCAGAAAGCAAGATCTGCCCCAGCAGAGCTACCACACCAGGGACTGCCCTGCTGCCACCATGTATGTGCTGGTGGTGGGGAAAGTGAGCGACCCATGTCCTAGAGCAGCCCAGATGTTGACCCGGGATGGAGCACAGCTGGAGGAAGAGCGTTGCTCCGGGCTCAGCAGCAGCCTCTGCCAACGAGCTGACTGACAGCACGTCCAGCCTCACGTTTAGAAGAGGAAAATAAAGCTGAGGACATGCTCCTGGAAAGCCTCGTGATCACAGCGGGTGGCTGGAACACAAGGAAATCGCTTAATCGTCACAAGGACCAGGCTAAAGAAAACTGCGTAGTAGGTCTTGGGGCCAAGAGGAGCTTAAGGCCAAACATCCCCCAGCCTTGTTTTCCAGCAGAAGATGTGCAACTTTCAATGAGAACCCATTTCAGCTAGTACTGAGAACGTATCATCTTCCATGCCTCCTCACCATTCACTATAATTACAACACATGCTAAACATTGTCTTGTTTACTAGTGAGGGAAGGCAAAGGAATGTCATCCTGACAAAATTAAAGATTCAGTCACATCTTGGCTAACTCCATCACCGCAGTGATTCACAGCTATGCCATCTTGAGGCAAGGGAACCTCCAAAGCTGACAAACTACTTTTTGGAGCACCTTGAAGCAGCAATAAAAGAAACACTGGTCAGAAGCCAAAGGAAGCACAGATACAGGACACATTCCAGCAAGGCATCAGGCATCAGCAAAGCATCAGCATATTCCCAACAGTGAAGCGCTCAGAGGCAGGATACCCATCTGCCACTTCCAGCTATGTTATTAGGAACACATTAAGCAAAAACACAGAGAAGAAAATTACATTAATTATTCCATTGTTTAGGGAAGAAATAGGCATGGCATTTAGCTTAACTCTTATTTAACCCTCTCCTTCAGCAAAAAAAATTAAGACACTCAGAAGAGCCCATAAACTAACACCACCTAAGGCTTCCCACTGCAAAACACTGGAGATAAAGAATGACAAAACTACCAGAGCTTCAGCATGAATCAAAAATACATCCCTCGCCTTTCAAACCACTACCCGGCACGTGCTTTTAGGACTGGCACAGCACAAGGACACAGTGCTCTTCCTAAGCGAGCGGCTGCAGTACAGATGTGTTTGACAGACACATCCTCTGTCTGTGTTAACTACCTCATGGGACAAACCTAAGATTTTACAGCTTAATACAGATATTATTCAAAATAACCGAGTCCTTTGGTTGAAGTAAATCCGTCTATGCCACCTATAAAACTGATGGGACAAGCACTACACTGGAGATTGCGAGTTAACAGCAAGAACAGCAGTAAATATTAAACCTCTAAAATAAGATTAAATTGAAGTTAACCCTCAGAGGTAGCACTATATTTAACTCTAGTCTGCAATGTACAGGTCAAGGTCCACAGGCTAGTATCTCTGCTCTGATTCATTAAAAGACTAATGAGCCCAAATTTCTCTTCCTACCTCTAATCCTTCAAGATGACAAACTACGTCTTGAGCTGAAAGCCTCTCTGCCCACATGCTAGCTGAAAAGAAAGGCGGCAGGATTTCTCTGTACGAGCCTTATTTCCTCTTTCTAGCGTTTCACAAAAATCTCAGCAAGCGCACTCGCTCTTCAGAGCCGAAGATGAAACTGCAGCAAAAGATTTTAGCGTTCCCTCTGCCACCCCGAAGGGCTCACCGCAGGCACGCCGCACCAATCAGCCAAATTATCCTTCAACACCTAGAGTTCCTCAGTCTGAAGTTACATTTTTTCCAAATTACTGCACAAAGGCCAGGCAGTGCCAGGGCATCCTACCACCATCCTTCACTCACTTGGCTCTGCCCGGGGAGACTTACAAAAGCGCCTTGGTTTAGCTTTTGGGGAACACCCAACTTCCCCACCGCACCTGCTCTGCTTTAATTATTGACTAGGCTAGAAGCTCCTTATTAAAATGCAAGGCAAGTTTGGCACACAATCTCAGCTTCTGATCTTCTCGAGCAGATATATTTGGAAGAGAAGCCCAGATTCCCTGCCCCGGTTCAGAAATTAAAAGAAACGGCAGATAGATTTGGCTTAAGGCACTTAAATTCAGCACGAAAAACGCTTTTTTGCACCCGTGCAACTGAAAACTCCCATAAAATCTGAAATTTTAAACCGTAACTTCGGATCCACACACAAACAACAGGTTTAAAAGCTTCCTTCAAGCGTGTTGTGTTTTTACAAGCCATTTCTACCGGAGTGAATCTAACAGGTAATTACAGGTTTGACCTCCGTCTATTGCACAAATATGCCTTTTGAAACAATGTGGATAAATATTTGCCCAATACAAGAAGACAGCTCCAAGAGGAACCATTCCAGTTTATCAACTTTGTGATTCATGTTGATACAAGCTTTATTCGCTATTTAAGGAACAAGATAACGCTTAGGAAGTTCATCTAGCCAAATACGTTTCATAGATCGACCGTGGACCACCCTAAACGGTGGCACATCCAGACCACGGGGCACACCCAGACAAGAGCCACCAGCATGACAGTGAGTGAACCTCAACCCTCCAAATATTTACCATTGCTCAACCACCACGCTGTCTCCAAGCAGCGGCGAAGCTTAAGATTGAAACCCGCCGAGTAAAAGATTGCTGCTAAAGCGATTAAAGCAACTCTTGGGTTTGGGTTGTGAAGCATCCCCCTTCCTTACCCCTCTCGAACTGGCTCACTGGGGAGAGAATTAGGGAGGCCCAAAGGAGCCGAAAGCAAAGTGTGATCTCCCTGCCTAACCCCCGTAGGCTCCTCTTGAAATCTCAGTCCCTGCCCTGATGCTCCGGTGTTTTCTGCCAGCACCAAGAGCTCTTGTGAAACCAAGCCGGTGACAGACACCAGCACGAAGCGCCATCCCAGAATATGGCACAAAAAGCAGACACGATAATCGCAAACAGGTACGCTTACATCCCACGACATACCCAGATCAGATCCCCCAAAGCCAACGCTGTTTATGCATGACATTGACTCACGCAAGCTGCAGGGACAATGCCATGGCAATTGTTTACAGTGTCAAGGCCATTTCATATAATTAAAGGAAACGTCAAGAGATGAGATAACACCCACAGTTCAGGAGGTACGGCTAATCACAACCTTGTGAGACGCGGTTTCTCCCACAGTTGCTCCCCCTTTTGTAGATACGACCCTTCACACATTCCCAGAATCCTCATGTCACATAATGGCACCTAATTCTCTTACTCCTGCACTTGCAGGCCACCAGCAGCGACCTTGTTTAGGAGCAAGTAGCACCATGCCAAAACAGTGGCCAAGTCCCCTCCCCAAGACCATTGAAGAATGCTCCTGTCTACTCACACTTGGCATGGCTGCACGTGGGGCTGCAGACCTCGCTGCCGGGAGGAAACATGGTTAAATTGAAACGGGAACGTTTCTGCCTGCCCGAGGTCTGACTGTAGCCCAGCATGACCACTGCAGTCCATCAGGACTGTCAGATACCAACAGCTGCCTGCTCCTAACAGCCACGAGCCCTGCAAGGGCAAGCTACTCAAATATTTACTTACCTTCTCAGACAAATTTTGCAGCACAAGAGTTATAGCACACTACTATTTCAAGTATGTAAGCTAACGAGCTTACAGCCAACCCGGGAAGGCTTATGTGAGCTGTGGTCCCACCTCCACTTGCAATGCAGATAACCCCCAAGCCAGGGGCCAGACAGCGCAGCGCGATTCACCTCGCTCCTGCCCGTGGCAGCCTTTGTAAGGCTCACACCTACGTTAAACACCCTGAGATAGGGGCTTGGATCAAAGAGTCATGCAGTCACGGAGCTCCACGCTACATCCCAGGGCTCCAGGAGGTTACAACGCGCTTCCCAACGCTCAAAGAAGTCAACGCTGCTCATTAGGGAGAAAAATCTTACAGGCAAAATATCAGTACAAACTCCCCACCAAAGAGTTCCCACCTCAAGATCCACAGTACACAAGACCCAGCAGCGCCAAAACTCGAGTTCAGGGCTTTTCAGCTTGCAGGAGGAATGAGCAAGAACTGTCTTTAAGGGCTGCAAAAAGAAGCCACTGGGAAAAGGAGGCACGTTTGGATTGACTTCGCAGGGGTCTGTGCCTCCCGTCAGACACCGTTCAAAGCTGCACCAACAAAAAGTTGCAAAGCAGTAAGCGTATTCTTCAAGCAGCAGTTATAGCAAGGATACATTAGAGCAAGCATTTGAATCCGTGCACAAAATTCAGAGTGTTTAAACATAAATATGAAACCACTTCTCCACGCGCTTTAGGTTTGAGACAGGGAGTTTGTTCTGGGGCTGGATTCCCCTCTAAACAAGCTGCAGAAGGCGCTCGCTCCCTTGCCGTACGAACGCCATCCCAGGGCTTCCCCCCCAAGGCCCCTGAAATTACAGGCTACAGCGACGCCATCTAAATCCATTAGTTTATCAACAGCAGGGCTAGCTGGCCCCCGGGCACTTAAACTGAAATCCTAGGTAGCCCCTTGGCTACGCCAGCCCGCGTCCTCTCCCTTGCCTTCTCGGAGGCAGCTCGTTTCTGCCCTAAGGGAGCTCCTCGGAGATTCCAAAGCAATTCTCACCTTTGTCAAGGGGGCAGAAAAGACTAAAACTTCACAGAAAAAAAACCTGCAGTTCTTACCGAGATTCAGATCAGCCTTAATAATAATAATAATAAAAAAAAAAGCTTGGAAACTAAATGCTGCCTGACCCTTCAATGGAACTTTCCCACATTTATGGAAATTTCTGGTTTGGCACAAAAACATCTGCTCATTTAGTGGGTGTTGTAGGCATCACTTCCTTACTCTAGTGATGCTGAAAGAAAAAGGCCTGTTTCATTGTTAATTGAGCCTCTGGCTACAGAGTAGAGGAAAAGAAAAATATGTTTTCCCTGACTTTGAAACTCTAATTCTCACCAGGGTTTGGAGGTCTCTCCCTCTCGCACGCTAGGCAGCAATAGCTGACTTCTATCCGAACCGTAAGTCGCTACGTTTTGCCCCACTGCAACCAAGGACAGACCTTGGCCTGGCAGTGACAATGCCATTGTGCCAGCTGAGGACAAACCCTGCGTGACGGTCAGGCCACTAAAACTTGGGAGGTCTGCAGGTCCGTCAGGAAAAGCAATCACGTCTGTAACAAACATCGGCAAGTGATGGAACACGCCTTAGAGCTTTTTTCTCTCCTCCCTACACGATCGTTTTGGTTCTTGTGTTTTCCTGACACTGGTTACCTTGCAATTTATCAGAGCGCTGAAAAACAAACTCAAGACAATCCTTTTAAAAAGCCCCACCAGTTACTTTTCTTTAGAACAATTGCCACAGGCTATGACGGACGCAAAATGACGCTTTCAAACCAGAAATGATTATACTCTGCAAATATGATGGCCCGGGAACAGTCTCCAGCACAGGAACTCACTCCACTGCAGATTCTCGATGCCAGGAAGGCATGACGAAGGGAAGTCTCCTTTTATACTTGTCCTTGTTCTTCAGTTCTTTTCCTAAACATTTATTCAGGGATGGGCTCAAGGGATCTTTGCCGTGGAAGAGTGAACGGCTTCAGAAGGCAACAGGGTGCTCATTATCAAAATCATTTTTTCCAAAAAATAATAATAATCCAGCACCACTGGAAACCAGCGCCCCACCAGCACCTCCCAAAATGAACTCTAGGAAGACTGATCAATACTTTATCCTGAACAGGAAAATAAGAAAAAGCCCAGAGATAGGGAGTGTCGAGGGTGCCAGACTGACTAGAATAATCCCATTACAGAGTTATCCAGAGCAAGCAGTTTGCTCAATATTTGCGAGATAACAGGATTAACTTCATGTTCAACATCATTTCAGCCTAATAATTGCAGAATCACTCCTAAGGCCCTAATGTCATCGATTCAACAGGGGATTCCCACCAACCCCCCCACCAGCCCCAGCTTTGAAAGCCCTGTTCATTAGCGTCAGCATCTTAAGTTAATTACTTTGAGAGATTTTCCTTTCCTCCCCAAAGCAAAATGTAACTTAACCCCTGCAACGCCCAATGCTCGAGCAGAACAAACTTCTACCTTCCCTCCTGGAAGAGCCAATGTTTACTTTCTTAATCACCACTAAGGTCTCCAAGATCTGACCTTAAGATCAAAGGGTTGGGGGTAGGGGGCAGCTTTTTCAACTTTTTGCTTGAATTTTCACAAAAGTCATGGCAGGGGCTGTTTATAGACCTCTCAATGATCAAGGGGCAGGCTCAGATGCCTGACTAACCTTCCCAGGAGCGGGAGAAGGTGTTGAGCTACCCTTTGGGACCAATGCTACCACCAGATCGGTCCAGCGAGGATCACCCCGAGTCTTTGGGAGCTATTTTCCTTGCCAAGCCATGACTCACTCTTCGCCTGGCCTTAGAAACAAGCCCCTTACTGCAGCCGCGCTGGGGAAGTAAAGGGAAAACACACAAAGCAAACAGTACACAGAGCCCTTTCCTAGCCCGCGGCGGAGAGCTGGGGAGAACCACAGCAGCCGGGCCCTGTTTTTCTACAGGATTCGAACACGGAGCACGGAAAATTATTAAATTCCACTTTTTCAAGCTCAAGGGGAAGCTTTTGGTTTGGACGCACCACACCACCACAACAAAGGTTTGGCCACCTTTATTATTTTGCCCCTAACCTGATGCAACCACAGCGTGTCACCCCATCTCACGGCATCCTGCGGGGTCACCGCCGGTGGAAGTCGACATCCACAGCCACTGCTCAGCTGCACCTTCACCATTTGTTGCTTTTTCCAGCCCAAAAAATAGAAGAGGGAATTCACTGGGGGTCCTGCTCTTGGGGGTGCCCTAGGGAAATGCAGCTTTAACAGCAAAGCGCCTTGGCTGGGGGCACGCAGTTCTGGCCCCCCGAAGGTGAAACAATGGTAGGCAGCACTCGGGGGTCCCCACCGAGCCCCGCCCCGCCCCCCCCCCCGGTGCCGGTACCGCCGCTCCCCGCCCGCTGCCGCCGCTCCCCGGTGCCGCCCGCCCTCTGGCGGCCGTTCGCGGGGAGTTTGCGGGGCCCGGGGTAGGTTTCAGGGGTACCGGAGCGGGACAAAACCCCGTGTCCCCCCCCGGCAGCGGGGAAGAAGGAGCGGGACAGGCTGGAGAGGTGGGTCCGAGCCAACCCCATGAGGTTCAAGCGCAGGGTCCTGCAGGGGGGTCCGGGCAACCCCAGCACCAACCCCGGCTGGAGGGGGAATGGCTGGAGAGCAGCCCTGGGGAGAGGGGCCCGGGGGTGTTGGGGGGTGAGAAGCTCCACACGAGCCGGCAACGCGCGTTCACAGCCCAGAAACCCCCCCGCAGCCTGGGCTGCATCCCCAGCAGCGTGGGCAGCAGGGCGAGGGGGGGATCCTGCCCCTCTGCTCCGCTCGGGGGAGACCCCCCTGCAGTGCTGCCTCCAGCGCTGGGGCACCAACAGCAGAAGGACACGGAGCTGTTGGAGCGGGGCCGGAGGAGGCCCCGGAGATGCTGGGAGGGCTGGAGCCCCTCTGCTGTGGGGACAGGCTGAGAGGGCTGGGGGGGTTCAGCCTAGAGAAGAGAAGGCTCCGGGGAGACCTTCCAGCCCCTAAAGGGGCTCCAGGAAAGCTGGGGAGGGACTCTGGATTAGGGAAGGGAGCCATGGGACGAGGGGGAAGGGTTTTACACCGCAAGAGGGGAGATTTAGATGAGATCTTGGGAAGAAATTCTTGGCTGTGAGGGTGGTGAGCCCCTGGCCCAGGTTGCCCAGAGAAGCTGTGGCTGCCCCATCCCTGGAGGGGTTCAAGGCCAGGTTGGACGGGGCTTGGAGCAACCTGGGCTGGTGGGAGGTGTGCCTGCCCAGGGCAGGGGGGTGGCACTGGATGTTATTTAAGGTCCCTTCCAATCTAAACCATTCTATGAAAGAGATGGGTGCTAGGGTCCACCGGTGGGGAACCAAACTCAGTCCCAGCCACCAACACTCCAGGCAGGGAGAGGAACGTGCTGCCTTGCAGGCAAGCATCATGTTCATCCCATGGGAGAAGTCTCACAGGTGGGGTGCTCTCTCAGACACAGATCTCTGCACCGATTCTGGCCTCCTTACATGACTTTAGCACAATTTGCTTCTATTTCCATCTCCAGATCTCTCCAGCGACCACTCTGCGATCGCCTGGGTTAGCAGCAGTGATGCCCCATACACCCGAGATGAAAGCAGGTTTCCAGGCTGAAATGGAGGATCCTGCTGAAAGGACTGAGATGCTGCATGGAGATCGTAGAGCTGAGTTACACCAGCGTGCAGAACTGCATCTTACGCAGCCTTAAGACGAGCTCTAATGGGCACCGGGATCCCCAGCAGATCCTGAGGCTGCAAAGCTCAGCTCAGAACAGCCTGAGCACCAACAGGCTAGACCGATCTTTAAGTGTAATTTAAATATTATTTTTAATGTACTAGGGAATACAAATTTACCATAACCCAGCTGGAAAGTCCCTCAGAAATATTAAAATCCGCGCTTCACAGAGCAAGACAAAACCCAGCTGGGTTGAAGAGCAATATTGTTCCCAATCAAGCCGGGGTTATCGCTCGTCCCGTCACAGTTGGATCTGTAAAAAAGCCACGCCAGACCTCTGGTTTCTTGTTGCGCTCAAGTGTTTTAGGAGACAAAAGACACCTTCAGAAATCAGAGCCAGGCTCCTTTTCAAGACAAACGAGAAAGAAATAGATAAAGCGGTGACGTCAGCGGTGACAACATGCAAGTGCTCGCGACCGGCCCGCAGCTCAGCGCCAGCCCCGCAGCCCCGCGGGGTCTGAGGCGCAGCTTTGTTCAGCCAACGGCTCAGCTAACGCTATTTACAGCTCACCAAGGCACCAACGTTAATGAGAACATTCAGTATTTTGTTTTAAAAAAGCCAGGTTTGCCATTCAGCCCGGACACATTGCTGCTGTGCGAACTAAGAAAAACAGTAATAACCAAAATCACTTCATTTATCCTAAACCCACTTACCTCTGGTTCCAGGCAGGCTCCTCTTCTACCCCCAGCCCCAATAAAATCGGCTACTTAAATCCCTTGGCGGAATTTACAGGCAGCAATGTTCCAGAGAGCAAGGTGAATTTAAGGTCCAACAAGTTGAAAATGAAAACTAGAAACTCTGGAAATCTGACCCCTCTGCTCCGTGCCCTACTTACTGAACCACAATAACTCCACACTCACTATTTCACAGCGAGTCGGCCTGAATTATCCGGAGGATTGATTACATGTCCTACAAGGTCTTATCTCTTCATACAAGGAATAAGATCATTCAATTCAATCACGAAGCACTTCAGCGGATACAACATTTCTCACTCAACATCAGCCTTTGCTACTATCTTGCTCCAGCCAGCCTGGAGGCCAAAGCATCTCATTCCCAGCACGACCCCAGCTCAGCCACTAAACCACAAAACCAGCAAAATTAACCTCCGCTTTCCTCCAGGCAGAGCGATCCGGAGGAACTGCATGGCCATTTACTACAAAACAGCTTTAAAAAAAAAAAAAAATCACTTGAAATGGGGTGCCACGGAATTACAAGGTCTCTGGCAGGTCAGCAAAATAATCTCTGTAAAACACTTGGCTTGTAGATCAGGAGGGAAAAGCAGCAAGAGTTCAGACACCTACTCAAATCATACGGGGCTTGTTCAGAGGGTGGAATTATTGGGTATTTATTTTCTTAAATGCCATACCAACTAGTAGATGGATAGCTGATCTGCATCACTTGCAAATGCAGCAGGCAGAACAGCAGCACTGGCGTCCCATTAACTGCCCCACGCACCCTGACAGCGCTCGGCACCTTAAATACGCTAAGAACTAGAACGTCCGTCACAAATTTAAGACCAAAAGGCTGTCGGGATAACATCCCAAAGTATTTTTATAATTTGTCGAGTACACTCGACTTATTTACAATAATGCTTTCACATAGGTAAGCAAGCTTTCTGTACTGCACCTTGTTTGAAAGCCAAACGGTCCCCACCGAGATCAGTTCAACCCTCTGGTCACTCTGACTAAGCACGGCAGGATTTTGCTTTTCTGCGTGCTTGCAAATTAGCATATTTCAACTGTAATTAAATGTTTCATCTCAGGCACTTTGACCACTTCGTCTCCCTCCTGTTGTATGGCACATAGCAGTTTTATTGCTGTATACATAACATACAGGATCTCGTGAGGGAATTGCAGCTTCCATGTCTTCCTGGAAAAAAAAACCAAAACTGTTCTTTTGTTCTGGAACTGGCGTTTTCATACCCAGAAAACAACCAATACCATCGCCGGCAGCCCAGTTTAAACCAAGAACCACATCGTCAAAACACTTTAGCTCAACATAAAAGTGCACGTTTGACAAGTTTTTCCCTAAATGCTGCTGAATGGTTAAGTGCCTGTCCTGGCAGCGGCCTCCAAGCAGCTGATTTCCAGTTGAAACTTAGTCACGAAAAGGGGATTCCCACCCAGCCAGTCCCCAGCACCGGCAGCAAGCTGAACAACCCCCGGATGAAAGGCCACCCTCGGATTCAAGTTCTTCAGCAAACGCCAAGAACACAACAAAGCGCCCTCCACCTCACCCTCTCCCTCCCTGCCCCTGCTTGCGCCCTTCCCTTCTTGAAGTGCGTTACCCCAAGTACCAGAATGACTGTCCTAGAGATCTGAAGCCTTGTCAGGTTTCTGAGGAACACAAGACACCGAGAGCAGCACGTATTTCCTCCTCAGCCCTGACGCCCGGTGGCAGTCACCACCAGATCAGAGGGAGGTGCGGGTGGAGACCACCTTCCCACGCAGGAAGCTCCATCCGCAGCTCTGGTCCTTGCAAAGTCCTTGTCTCTGCCACCAGCCTCCGACCCACTGATGGCACGAGACGGAAACTCATACTCACGATCCCTCTCCTTAGGTTCAAACCAACAACCTACGAGCAAAACATTTCACATCCCAGCAGCCCCTCCCTCAGCTTTCACCGCTGCTAAACACGAAAGGCTTTGCGAACAAAGGAATAGCAAGAAGAAAAGTCACTCGGCAGACACCTTTGAAGCAGAAAACTGGTTTTCCTGAGCAGGTTCTGTTTTCTCATAAGAGACGTCGCACATCCGTAGTCTTTTGCTCTTTTCTGCTTGCACGTGGTGCCTACCCAGAGGAGATGCCAAGCTTGGTGGGCCTTGGCAATGAGCAGCAGCAGCGAGAGGTCCTGGCCAAGCTGTCATGGTTTGGACAAGAGGGATCCCATGCATGTTCCACACACCAGCCATATGAAAACAAAGCGCTATTTTCAGATCCCAAGGCAACAGGCTGATGGAAACCAGTGATTAAAGGGTGTTTGGGACAGGTCATGGTCATCACACCTTTACCATTGCGTCCATCTCCCTTCTGAGCGTCAGTCTTCTAAAAGGCAGCAATGCCAGAACTTGCTCAGACAATCTAGCCCTGGAACGGCTTGATATGTATTTTTGATCTCAAACTTCCTTTCAGACAGCAGAGCTGCTAAGAAGTTGGCAGCAATGGATGTATACTAAACCGTATTGCTTCTACGGACATGCTTTGAACCAGAAGCGATCTAAAAATCCTGTTACCTACGCACATGCGATGATCACACACTCGTTTCCTTAATGGTTTCAAACCTCCGAGCATCTGAAGGTATTGTTTGCATTTTTAGGGATAAAAATGGGAATCGGGTAGCCAGCCATGCATCCTGCCAGGAACAAGTAGCAGAGCTGGTGGCATAAGAAGCAAGTACTCACATTTCTAGCCGTTTCCTCGACTCAGACTATATTTGGAGTCTAAGTCTCCAAAAGCAGCAGATTCATATCACACTGGTTTCCTTATGAGGCATGTAGCCCAGAAGTCAGCATAGACGCTAAAACAAATTACTTCTTTGTTTGCACAAAGGTTAAGGACTCGAAGAGTATTTCCTATTTTTAGTAGGAAAAGAATTGGAAAAAAAAGTAGCACAGCGGGAGATAAAGGGGATGAAAGTCAAAGGGGATGAAAGTCAGCCTCGAATAAAGAAATAACTGCAGAAGCATCCATAAACTTAGTAATTCAAGTGCTATTCTATAAAAGCAGCTTTGGGGAAAAGCCTGTGTGTACAAAGGCTACTTCACTAATTTCCCAAAATGCTTCGCAGTTGCCCCGCAGAGATTTAAACCTTTTAGGGAAGCTACTAAAAAGGTCCCTCTCCCAATACCTGCAGAGGAAGCGTGTAGCCACAAGCAGAAACTGTAAACAGAGCACTGAAGCACAGGAGGTCAAAGGACCCAAGAGCAAACACTTCCCACGAAGAAAGGTATTGCCGTGTTCCCTCCGCAGCTATTCATGAATGATTAGCCCAAAGATTGCCGGGCAGTTGAACTGCAGGCCCGCTTCCACGTTAGGGCAATCCAACGCCCCAGCAGAGCTTTCAAGGAACTACACGCACAAGGTGAGACTTGCCCTGCCAAGCACAAAGCTCCCACTTCTTCAATATTTTGCTTTTTAAGATCACGGAGGCTTACAGGCAGATGAAATGCGAGATAAGACAATCCCCTGACTAAGAAAAAGGTCCCAATTTGTCTCGTATCACGCTAAGACCAGCGCGTGGCCTTTGGGAGGGGGTCTGGGCAGGAGATGGAACAGCGGAAAGAGGCTCCGAAAATAGAGTGTGATCCTTCACCCGCACCACAGGAAGGATCTGAAGAGGGGAAAGGTATTCCAGTGATACTTCCCTTCAACAGATCACTTGTGTAGGTGGGACCCTGGAAAGCGGGGAAACTCAGCCCAGCAACGTGTATATATTTAGATTTCGTTTATTCCTCTCCCTATCCTCCATCCTCCCACCTGCCTCCCAGCTCCACTGGCGACTCGGGGGCCGCACTCTGCCTCCAGACCTCGCACCGAGGCACAATCCATCGCCGCCGCTGCCACCTCTCAGCTCCTGCACAGAACCCTGCAGGTTCCCACCACTTCTCAACCTCTTCCATCTCCAGGTGGTGTCACAGCACGAGTCAGCAGCTGAGGGCTCAGGCTGACAAGCTACACAAGTTGCTGTGACTTGAACAGTTTATGCATTCGTTAAAGCCAATGCCAGTCATTAGAGCAAAGGAATTTGGTTTTGCTTAAGTCCAGCATTAGAGTGAAAAACTAAACCACCTGACGCCGCCCTACCTACAACACATGCACGTCCAAATTACTGCAGATAACAGACACATTGTCACTTAAACTATAGTCACTTGCTCAAGGCTGTGTTCCAAGGCTCACAAGAAGTTTCTGTATATTCTTCTCTATACTTGAAAAACAACCCAGGGTAGGGTTGTTTTGAGAGCAAGTTTTAAGTTGCATACCTGTTCCAAAGCAAAGCTCTGAAACTTCACTGCAGCTGCCTGGAGACCATGCTTCCACTAGTCTTCAGGGATGAGCATGAATTAAAATCTGAAGACAACAGCAAATTTCATTTTTAATTAGCCAGGGCAGCCAGCCGAGGAGGGCTCCCCCACCCACCCATGGCTAGCGAAGCCTGACAGCTAAAAAGGATTTATGCTTCGCTGTGCAGTCCCAGTGGCCATTCGAAGCACGCCGACTCTGAACACGCGCCAATGCAGTTAACACAAAAGCCAGCCATGCAGCATTGTGAATGCGGTTAATATACAACCGGTTAAGGACAGCAATACATCAAAAAAAGCACCAGGCTTTGAGGGAACAAAGGGCATCGACTTCAGCTCAGCTCCTGCACGCAGCTCCGCCTTACCTCGTATCTCCAGTCTCAGGGCCGGGAACAACCCAGGGGTCCTGAGCTTAGCAGCACTTGGAGAATGAGCGTCCTTAAAAGCAAAGTAATTTTAAGGAAATAATAATAGAAGACCCATCTGTTTATTCTACCTTTAATATGGGGCTCTTAGCTCCCAGCACTGAGAAGGCAACACGTAAAGCTTCACAACCAGCTGTGTGGGGTGTCTGTGCGTGCAAAGATCAAGTAGAGATACTCCATCCTAAACCTGCACAGCTGAGTTCGTTCAGAGGGAAAGGGGAGGTAATTTTACTTAAGTTGGCAAAAGGCAAACAGAACATAAGGCCTTTCCCATCCCAGGCCCCCAGCGCTGCTCAAATCAGGAATCAAAGCTCTCAGCAACCTCGACAGGCTCCAACCCCACAGCTCACTGACCTACCCAAAAAATGGAGTTCAACTGCATGTAAAAAAAAAAAGGGAGAAAAAGCTTTGTGATATGAACACAGCTGGCTGCTGGCAGTCCCAGCAGAGGCCGAGTCCTGGTGAATAAGCAGAGCTCGCAGTGTTGCTCAAAGCCATCCCATTAACGCAGGCGGGAGAGATGGAAAAAACTCGCCCTGCTGCTGCCTGTGCTTTGTCCTGGGGTTGAGCAGGGAGCTGTCATCTCCACAGCCACCGCTTCTACACCAGCTGCCAGCGCCACACTCACTCTACCCACCCTCCCCCTTCCAAAGGCATCATTTGGGATTAGTTTGCCACGAGCAAATCATAAGGGAAAGCAATCACCACAAATTAAATGTGCACCTTACAGGCTAACAATTTGAGGGCACAGCAGCAATTCTTGCCACCAGGATTATAAAAGCATGACGTGGTTTTGCATGTACACTTGGCTCGTAGCTGTTCCAACTGGGCCACTGAGTTCCAACCAACTGGCTTTGCATGAAGTCAAGGACTGGCCTTGAGCATGACCTTCACAGGCCCGGTACACCCGAGCACGCCGCACCGCTGACAGGTACATCGATTCTCAAGTTTTAAGGATGGCATCACCCAGCTGCATAGGAATAAGCTAGCAATAAGATTTCTGGTCCCAGAGTGGCAATTCACTACAGAGTTAGAAGCCACCAGCTGCAACATCATGGCCCACAAGATGGGAGGTCAATATGTTTCGTGGAGACCAGCTTCCTGCAGTGCAGGCAAGAGCTTTCATGGAAATCTCATTTCAATGGGAAGGAAAAAATTGGCCATTTAGCTAGTGCCTTCCATAGCCGTTTTAGGCAAAACAGATGGAAAAAAACATTCAAGGCAATCTCTAAGTCAAAAATCTACCAGTTTTAGTTGCAACCATCCTTGCATCAGTTAAACCTAACAGCGATGGATTTGCTTGCCTCAGGGCAAGCGGTACACAGTGCCTAAAGCAAGAACTTTAAAGCCAAAATTTGTTTAATAAAAAAAAAAAATCCTACATCTTCTGCAAGACAGAGCAGCCTAGAGAAATAAATACAGAAAGAGAAGTCAGGAGCTATCAATGAGCTGATCCTTCTCTACGGCTTGCTGTGCACCTTATTCAAATCACACACCAGCTCGATGCTTCTAGCCTCTGTTAAGAAAGTGGATACTATTTGTTTTCAAGAGCTTGGGATATCCAATAGACTTGTATTCCAGGCTTCACAAAGTGGGGATTTCAAAAAAGACCTTCCGGACACACAACACAGCTTTAATCAGATCCGGTCCACACCATTAGTGCAGTCCACTTGCAACTGATGCATCTGCCAAACTAGCTTATTTTCTAATCACCTTCTACATTCGAATTGAAGACATGAAGTATAAAGCAATAAGGTTCTTTATGATGCTTAACCAACGAGGAAAGAATAGGTCCACAACTCCCGGTAAGATATCCAAGAGCGTACTCACCAGTGTTCTCTTCCATTCCTCTTGCACACTAGCTTTCTGAGCAATTCCTACAAAAACAGGAAACAGAATTGACACACAAATTAAAATTCCAAGGGCGACCAAAATCTACAGTTTCACTTCTCCATCAGCTCTGCTCAGTCTACACATAACCAGCGTGGAGGGAACCCAGAGCAGAAATCCTGCCCCAGCGAACTAGGAACGAGAGCGTGTGGCATCTTCGCCCCTCTTTGAAGGTATCACTAACCTCTAATCACACACATGCTGTGTTGGGAAGAAAAGGGAAACAAAATTAAGGTGTAATAATTACAAAGCATGAAATGTTTGTTTTGTTCCCAGGGCCAGCGTCCCACATCTGCCTCTTCAAGGAGGCATGTGTCTGCTGTAAAAGGGAACAGCTAATGCTTATCTGGCAAAGGCAGAAGAGCGCGTGCACAGGAAGTATTTTAGATGTCACACAACATCAAGACAGTTCTGAATGTACTGGGGGGGACGGGGGGGAAGACAAAAAGGAGGAACTAGGATTTCAGTAGCAAACCCAGCTTTTCTTTGGAGAAAGTTCTGAAATGAGGTGCAAGAGGAACTAAGTTCTGGGAAATGAGGAGACATCTTGATTCTGATAGATTACGTACCACGGTAAAAACGTGCTCAGCGTTTTAGAAAAAGAGAGCTTCTGTCCTGAAGAGCTTGCAGTTCAAACCCAGACAACCACAATAGGAAATGTCAACAGGCACAGCACGGGGTGATTGGGAAAGAGCTACGAAAGAAGCTGGTTTCCAATGCTCAGCAGTCAAAGCTAGCTTTTATGCGTAGCCTATTTCAGCCTCGCCCTTCCCCACCAAGTCCAGGACGGCTCATCACTGCACCTCCCGGCAGCGAAGCGCAGTTTGTTGGCTGTAACGCACCATCAGCTCAGGTGGATCATCTCCATCTGACGATGTGCTGATTTTACAGCACGTGCACAGCTTGCACAGACAGCGTGGGAGCATCACAGGGCTGCGGCGGCGATAACCCCACCACACCGTCACTGGAAGTGCGCCTCAACAAGCGATCGCCAGCAGGGCTTTTTAGCTTTGCTTTGCTCAACTGCGTGGGCGAAACGCTTCTTTTGATCAGACAACCACGCTCCAGGCTACTTCTCTCCGTGGCAGCTAGAATACCATGGCAGCATTATTCTTAAATGGGGAGAACGCCTCGACAAAGCCATTAAACTCTCAAAACACCGTCGGCAAGCACAGCATTTAAACAGCTTAGCAAAAAGCAGCGCTATCTGTGCGGCCAGTCAATCGCCCAAGAACGTCAGATGGTCTTCCTGTCAGAGGCAGATCGCCACGAGGTTACTTGGGAAACACCCTCAGAACCCCTCCAGCTTAATCCATTGACACTGTTAAAACACAGCTAACTTTCACGTGCCTTTTGGATGCGCCATTCGGTACAGCCACGCGATGCGCCTATTCTGAAGGCTGCATCAAGGACACCACGCACAAAAACTAGAACAAATGCTCCCCCCACTGAAGGCAGAAGAGCCATAACGATTTTTTTTTTACAAATACCATTATCAAGTCAGCATCTTCACACAAACCCCCAAGTTAGTAGCAACTCTACCGTACAGGGCATTTGCAGGTAAGGTCTCCCTGCCTGTCCTTTCCGTGAGCCCTTCTGGGGAGGGAAAGCAGAAGAGAAACAAATGCAGACACCTCAAAACCTACTGGAACCTCAGCATAGATGACAGCAACCCTCCTACTCCCCCAGAGCCACCCAGGAGTTCGGTTTAATTTGCCTTTCAAGGGCATTCCTGCACAGGCTGCGCTGAGCTTTGCATATTACAAGGGGCACATTTGTGCCTGGAATACTAATGCTGGCAGCGTCGCTGCTGGACACTCGCTGTACGCACCAAGGACATCTGTCATCGCCTGACAGCGCGGCTGGAAGCACCTCAGCCTCTACGGGGAGGGATCCTTCTGAGCAAAACACTAAATCCACCGTTATTAATAGAACAAGCATAAAAGGCACATCGGAGAAGGGGAAAAAAGTGATGCCAGGTTAGAGCAAGAGGGAACAGTCAGGACTCCCGCAGCATTGCCAGGAGGCTGCCCACGCAGGAGCGCTAAGAAACAGGCACGTTCTCACCGAAGCAATGGATGAAGCGGCGCAGATCCCGCTGCCGGCGTTAACTAGGACTGGCTAATTGGGAAGCTGTACGCTGCTACGGACAGTTTGAGATAACCTGCCCTGCAGAACAGAAAATTACTTTTATCCTCTACTGTCAGACATTTCCCAGGTACGTAAGCCTGAGAAAACTTGGATTTTGCATTTCCTTTGGTATGACACACGCTACAGCCCCTCTGAATATTCATGTCCTCCAAGTGCTCAGACATTCCCTGGGCCTGACAACTGTGTGAAATTCCTCTGTCACCGGCACCGCTCGGGGACACGCTGCTTTGCAGCCCTGCTCCTGCCCCTCGCTGCTGCTCAGCGGCGCAGCCAGCAGAAGCGCAGCCTTTGTCTGGCTTGTTAGTTCAAACGCTTCGCCTTCCCCCCCTCTCCAGCTCTTCGTACCAATCTAAGAATATATTCTCGTTCTGTTGACCCGTCTCTGAACTCCCAGCAGCAAGGTGATGGCTTTTTTCCAGCTAGGCAGCTAATCCACACACAATAGAAAACGACTGCTCCGCAGCCATGCTGTACCATTTTCTATGCTGTTTTCTACCCTGTTTCTTCAGTCTTAACGCGCTCTCTGCTGAAACCAGGAATTTCATCTGTCCCAGCTCTGCATCCTCCAGAGGGTGCAGTCCCACGGCAACACAGATGGACTGAAGTCCGGACTCCAGACCTCCTCCCGTGCCTTCCCAGCCCTTCCTTGGCCGGCACCGCTCCAGCCACCCAGGGAGCATCCAGAAAGCTGACCCAGATGCAAACTCAGCACTTTAAGAGGAGCACGCGGTGGGTTGGGAAGGTCAGGACCTCAACAGCCCCAACTCCAAACACCAAGTCACCACGAAGCTGCACACTAAGGTGCTGCTGGTTTGTTTTTTTCCAGCCTCGGGCAATCCACCTAGTTCAGCTACGAGCTCTACTGATTACCAGCTTATCCACTTTCTCATGGTCTCATTTTCAGCAGCTCTTACCCAGACCTCTGGAACGTTACGCTTTCAGCTTCCTCCACGGTGAAGCTCATTAGTTCTGTCCTCAGAGGCGTTTGTGATCTAGGACTGCTCATCTCCTCCAGCGACACTGAGCACCTTCCTTCAAAAGGCAAAGGGATGTTTCCAAAAGCCCAACTAAAAACCAAGCCAATTTTGATTCTTTTTCCCCAACTAAACTAGAAAACTGACAACTCTTCCAAACAGAGGTGGCACATGACGTCTCCGCAGTGCCTGCTAACAGGCTTGCCTTAGGCGTGGAAAGCCAGTTTCCATGCTGGCTCAGCTCTAAATCACCATTCCAGCGAGGGACGCGACAGCGGCTGGGCAGCTCCTACAGGGCTCTTACTGTAACGAGACACAAAACCGGAGGCTGTCTTGGGGAAAAAAGCATGTGGGGGAAAGAAAGGATGTTCTTAGAACAGTCTTGAACTCTACCCGTCGGTTGGAGGGAGAGGGAGGGGAAAGGGAAGCGTTAACAAACGCTCAGCAGCCTGAGGAACAAGGTCCTGCATTAATACAGACCGCTTCCGAGCGCTCAAGCGACATACCCATGAAAGGAAACCAAAATCACTTGACAGCCTCCCAGAAGATATTTTATTTCGACCTAATATGGTGCTACTAACTGTCAATAAACGAATATATTATAATTAATTATGCTCGTTCACTCCTTTGGCTTTACACCCTTTTAAAAATTATATTACTCCAGCAGCACCCAGAAGCCCAAATCCGGAGCCGGTCCCCGCTGGACCAGATGAGCCTCGTGAGGGACTCTCCTGCCTGCGAGAGCTCACAGTTATAACAAGAAAAAGTTATAACAAGAATAACAAGAGTTACAACAATAATAAGGCCAGCTGGGAGACTGAGGCCAGGCACCGAGCAGCCTGTTCTTCATCACACAGGGTATCCAGGGAGATTCTGAGTCTTCATCCCTGGCTTCCAACCTTTACTCAAATGGTTGAGCCAAGCCCAGCTGCAGGTGTTTCCGAAAGGCTAGGCTCCCAGCACAAACTTCCCAACCGCACCACCAGATCTGTCTGTCCATCCCTTTTTATAAATGCAATTAAAAAAAAATATTAAAAAAAAAAATCAACATTTTATTCTCTCACCAATCAATTACTCATTCCGGGAAGCCAGATGAGCGGATTTTTGCAAAGCTGAGATAACTCCACCTAATGCTCTGGGTATGCTGTCCATGAAGCCCCATGAGGTCCCCAGAGGAAGGGCTAAAGTAACTCAATTTATCTGCCAGTCATAAGATTAAGAGCACGGTAAACAATATTAAAATTCTGTCCTACAAAGCAGAATAACTCAACAGCACAGAACAGCTCTCCCAAGGGGCAGCTTATAGCACGGGTGCACAGACCAGAGTCTAAATATCACAAGGGAAATTCTTAAAAAACCTAAACAAATCAACCATGACCGATGCCCTACTATAAATTACAAGCCAAGGTGTGACAGGAGAGTTAACCTCGTGTGGGACTGAGCGGTACAGAGGGGAAGAGAGACGCGCAAGCCCTTCAGCGGATCAGCAGATGCCAAAAAGCGTGTCTGTTTTTCTGACTTCATCTAACAACCAACCGACTCCACCTAAAACTCTTGGTTTGCTCATGTCCTTCGGATACGTGTTTTGGATATCATTCCCTACAAACGGGTATGCTGGTTTCAAAATCCTCCAAGCAGCCTCTGCTGACCCAGTTTGTTCTGCGCTAATCGCGCCCAGAGCAATGGAGAGGTCAACTCCTGCACATCCTGGAGATAAATCAGAGTTATTTCCCCCCGCCTTCAATAAAAAGACACAGATGAAACCAAGTCGTTCTCCCAGCCTCATCCGGCAATGCGTCAGTGAACGGGGTGCACCGGTAATTAACAGCCCTGCAGTTTTCCTCCCTTCACGAGGATCCCAACACTCCAAACGGGAACACGGCTTGCGTTTCTTCGCTTGTTGGAAAGCAATGCCTTCGAGCAGGAACGCAGCAGCTGCTCAGCACAAGGAAAAGGTTTTGTGGAAAAAAAAAAAATCAGAAAATAGTATAATGACTATAAATGCAATTTAACTAGAATAACTAGGTTTGAGAAATCTAAATACAGTTGATATTACAGCAAACGAAACCGGCGGCTTTTCGTCACAGATTTAACATTTGATAACCAGCTCCCCATGCAAACGGCAAATATTTTTCAGCAGCCCGGTAGCTGCCTGTGGGTGGCACAGTAATATAACATTACCAGAGAGGAACTGGAAAGGGAAGGGAGCTGCGAGATGTGGTAGGCGAGCGTGTGTTTTCATCACTTGTGCAAAGTAAGCCTTAAAAATACTCATCGACGCGCTGTGCAGAACGTTGAATCATTCCAGACTCACCTTCACTCGCAGCTCTGCTACTGACCAACACGTTCCACTCTGGATAAGGCCCTTTGTCTGTCTGTGCCTCAGTTTCCCCCTCTTCAAGAGGGGATTAACATCCTTTGTAAAGCAATTCAAAACCAAATGAAACCTCGCAATCCTCCATTTCTTTGAAACCGCTGCTTGTACAGGACTCCCACAGCAGCACCTGGACACCTCACTCAGCCAACAAGACAAACACAGCAAATTTTTTTCATTCTTCTACTTGAAACAAACCAAACTCATACTCTCAAAAAAGCCATTATAGCCCCTCCCAGGTGCTTCAGTTCACTGAATGAGCCATATTTACCAAACCTTAAACAAAAGCCAGCAGCCTATAGAGAAGCATGGCACAGAGATGAACACAACATGACTTCCAAGCCAGCTCCCAGTGACAAATGCTATTTCTGTTCAGCTATCAGTAGGGTAAACACTTATAATTCGCCTCCAGACCTTTTGGCAGCTGATCAGCCACTCTGGAGGTATGGATGCACGCAGGGGGGGAAAAAAACCCTGCAGTACGAATACAGCAAACCAACCTCCCTGCTCGCTGTCCTTGAAGTGGCTGAAGGGCTTGCCTCTGCCAAAATTATCTTCCTGCTAAAAGCAGAGGGTAAAAATTAAAGCAGAACGGCTGATTTGTGCAGGGGGCAGATGCTCTTTTTATTATCGTGGAAGACGACACAGGAATAAGAGCATCCAAAGGGAGGTGGCAAGGCACGGCTACTCCTTGATCAACCTGCCAAAAGACCGAAGTCTTAAGTCACCCGAGAACAAGAGGCTATTTACCCTCTGGATTCCTGACGGACAGCTAGGCTGTAAAACTTTAGATTTACCTCTACTGTTGAGGCGAGGTGGAAGTTTTTCCCTGGAAGGCTTGACAGACGGACTCATCACCTGCAGGTTACCACACGTCTGTTTGCAGCTGGTATTTAGTGCCCCATCCTCTCAAAACTCCGTTTCATGAGCTGTCTGCCCAACGTTTAGCAACGCAGGTTTCAGCTTGGACAAGTTTCGGAGAAGACGTGACTTCAGCTTGGCTCAGCAAGAAGGTTCAACACCTAACACTTGAACCAGAACGCTCAAAGCTCCCCACCGCAGCTGCAAAACACTTCTACTGCAGACATCTTTTCAAGAGAGGATGATGTACATTTAATTATAACACAGAACAAACAAAATAGCCCATTTGGAGATCACAGATGAGAACTACAAGCAACCCAGGGCTAAAATTTAAAAAAAGCCAGAAGAGCAAGCTTGATATAATTAAACCCAGGATATTAAAGATGTTCTGGACATCCACAAAACTAAAACACACTACTTAACCTATCAAGACATACAAACCCCCAAACCGTGAGTGTTAATAAATTCTTAATACTGAAGAACACAATTCACACATTTTGCTATTACCCAGAGAAGTCTGGGCACACCAAAAGGAGAGAAGAAAAGAACTGATGTATTTGTAAAGTGGTTTCCACACAGGATCCCAGTTATCCAAGTACCCAAATTCATTTTTGCACGGTGGGACTTAAGAAAATGAACCGGTTCCACCTGCACCTGCTTCAGGATACTGCAAGCAAAAACCAATGAGCATTTGAAGTGCAGAGTTCATTTGCCCAAAATCTAAGCTGTACTTTCTATTTCTCCCTCTTTCCAAAAAGCAGGAGGTGACAAACTGAATTCTTGACCACATAAATCCCAGATTAGGAATACCGTTATTGCTGCTGGAGCCACCGCAGCAGCCGAGCGTCCCTCACCAGCTACGAAAATACCAGCTGCGCCTCGGCAAACCTAGCCCACAGCCCAGCCTCTGCACCAGAGCAAGGGCTGTATAAATTAATTAGCGCAGTAATAGGAAGCACGCAGGAGACCGGGAAATGCCTAGAGTCCAATTCACCTTTCAGAGAGGGTTATACTAGCGTAAAGGGAAAGCATTCAGGAGTGTGGTTCCTGGTCCTCAGACCTGTGAATGTTAAGAACAGAAAGTCTTGAGATGCCTTTTTTTTTTTCCTCCCCTAAAGACTATAAAACAACACACACCATATTAAACAACGAGCATCTAAGATTCAAACCCAAAAATCTGACTGCCTTAAACCACCCTAAATGCAGGCCACCGATGAAAGGATTCATCTTCACCTAGATCTTTCCCAGTTTGTTGCATTGCCACAGAAATATTAACCCCATCTTTTTTTTTTAAGGGAGAAAACATGGTAGACACAGGGCTGCGGGTCTCCCTTCCAAAAGCTACTCACAGGGCCTGTGAAATCCCAGTCCCAGCAGCACCACACTTGTTCCAACTCTGGAACTGGCACGTTTCCATCGTGTCTTTCTGCACAACTGATTTCAGTACAATGGGGCCTGTCAGAAATTAAAAACGCCTTTGTGATCACTACATACCTGCTCATACAACAGTTTGTTCTCGTACCACACCTTGCAGGGAATTTCAATTTACTCTAAAAACCTCTGACCAACTCTATCCATGGGCACAATTAGAAGGGAGAGGATTACGGACTCCAGGGTGAAGAAACTGCAACGGCCTGAAAGCACGAGACAGCTTCTCTGAAGCTAAAATCCAAAAATCAGGCTCATGATGGCAACTTCACAATGTAAATAAATACACCTGCTGGCTTGCATTTGACTGTACATAAGAAATTCAATTTTTTTGCCCCCAGTTTTAACGATTTTCTGCCCTTTTTGAATTTGCAGAGACCAATGAAGAATCTCACACCTCCGCCACAAAAGACTAATGGGAGATAATCATCACGTTCATTAGGTCTCAGCACTAAATACAGCACTTGATTTCGTGAAAAAGCTTTTCCGTTCCCGAGGAAGCCTACAGCTTTTGAAGCAGCAAAAGCCACTTCTACAACCCAACAGCACCTCCCAAGAAAAACCCGGCATCTATTGACCAAAATCCATTTTTAACCTGAGGGATGCTACTGAAAACACGAACTCAGCCTTCTGCTTGGAGCTGCCTGCCACGAAGCACGAGAATGAGCTCGTTTGGATTTATCAGCAACAAAAGCCTCCAGCCTCGACCTACCATTAAGACGCGCAGTTGAGGAGTGGGTTGCACATATCATCTGGGCTCTATATAACCTGCGTCTGCACTGCGCCATACCACGCACCCTAAAGGCACATAATAATAGGGTTACTTATTTCCCTCTGGCTTCTGGGGTAAAATACAAACCCAACTTTGCCTTAGTTTCGCGGTTTCCATTTTCGTCAAACTTTCAATGAAAACAAAGTAGCCGAGGAGAGATTGCAGTGCTGTGGTAATGCCCCCGTAATTATGACTCGATAGATGATTTCATTTGCAACCACCGTTTCCTCACCGAAATGAGGCCGCTCTTGGGCTCAGCCACCGCAAAACCAGTTTGCGAAGCGTCTCTTTTTGCCTCTTTTTAAGAGACGACAGGAATGAGTTTAGCCACTATCAAAGCGTTAAAAGGAATCTGTCGAGAAGCTTACCTGAACTCCGAAAAAGCCAGCAGCGGTCGAGGCAGTAGCTGGATTTGCGGTCCCGCCATATGGGTCTTTCCCAAAGCACCTCGCGCGTTCCTTCCTTCCTGGGATAAACACCCCACAGGGTACGTGCAATCTGATTAAACCCCCGTGCTTTCACCGGTGCACATTCGAGTACATAAACCAGGCACCTCTAATCAAATCGCATACTGAAAGGCAACACAATGTTCCCACTTGAAAAAAAAAAAAAAACACGAAATACAGGAAACCTGTGCTGTGTAGGTGTCTTTATCAGCTTCGAGTACAGAGTCAACATATGTTAACTGGACACAGCTATTTAAAACTAAAGCTCTTTCTGAACGGATGCTCTGGAATCACGTCACTGCATCTACAGCAGCCTTAAATTTCATTTTTTTAATTCAGATTTTGTCAAACACTAAGAAGTTCAGGTAGATTTTGTAGTTCAGTTGAAGCCTTATTTTTTTCTTCACAGTCTCACTACAGTAATTTCTAATTACTTCTGATTAAGATATCGAATTTCCTTAAAGAAACCCTCCCCGGGCAATTTATTCTTCTTGTGTTCCGCAGCTTTAATAAAAAGGTGCCCCAGCCATAACTAAGAAAACAGAGAAATTAATTCCCACTACTGATCTGGCAAACTCTTTACAACACAAGTACAGGCAGCAAGGCATCCCACCGTGAAAATAAGCCCATAAAGTTTCTGAACAAGAACATTTCCTCTAAAAAAAAAAAATAATTATTTGTAGTTCTCATTGCTGTGCACGAAGTTTATGAAGCAGCAACACCCTTCGCACGAGGATGGTGCTTACTACAGCAATCTGACCTAACATGCCCCAAGTTGGGTCTTAATCTGAAGGGAAAGTTGTGCCTTTCTTAAGGCTTTTGCAAAGGGGAAGGAATAAATACCACAGACCAATACCATTGCTAATTCACTCATAGCCGCTGCTATTTCAGGCCTGTTGGAGGTTTTGGACTGACACAGTGCCCCAAAAGGCAGTGGTGATCTCCTGAAACTCCATCAACAGGAATTTTTTTTTTTTTTTTCAGCCCTCTCTCATTCTCTCATTGCTACTCTACTAACTCTCAATTCAGTTATTTCAATTTGCAGCCAACACATTTAGCTGCATTAAGAGCTCAACAAACTATCACCGAGTCTTTTCGGCCACAAAAGGACCTTCAACCGTAACAATGGCTAGAAAAACACCCAACTGAACAAGTAAATCTCACATCACACCCTGCAGGCAGGCGGGCAAGTTCATAGAATCACAGAACGGTTTGGGTTGGAAGGGACCTTAAATAACATCCAGTGCCACCCCCCTGCCCTGGGCAGGGACACCTCCCACCAGCCCAGGTTGCTCCAAGCCCCGTCCAACCTGGCCTTGAACCCCTCCAGGGATGGGGCAGCCACAGCTTCTCTGGGCAACCTGGGCCAGGGGCTCACAGCCAAGAATTTCTTCCCAAGATCTCATCTCAATCTCCCCTCTTGCAGTGTAAAACCGTTCCCTCTCGTCCCATGGCTCCCCTCCCTGCTCCAGAGTCCCTCCCCAGCTTTCCTGGAGCCCCTTTAGGGACTGGAAGGGGCTGGAAGGTCTCCCCGGAGCCTTCTCTCCGCCAACTCTCAGCCTGTCCTCACAGCAGAGGGGCTCCAGCTCTCTAAAGCTGATCTGGTCCAAGAAAGCCAACACAGTGAAAACTGCTCTTCTACCTACTGTGCAAAATTAAACAAGAGGAATCAATTTCAACAGCAGCCAGCAGATCAGTGATGAGACAGGACACAGAAGGAGAAAGCATCGAGTGTCTCAAACATGTTTCCATCGCACAGAAGCTGCTAGCTGGGGAAATGCCTTCAGAGGGGGTGTATTCACTGGAAGCTCTCTGGAGCTGGCTCTCTGGTGTGCATACCTGGCCTGGTGAGCTCCCAGTTCACAAGCAGAGGGTCTCCCACATGGGACATGCCTCGGAGAGGAGCGCTCGGGGTACGTCCAGCGGCTCACAGCCCTGCCTCAGGAACCAGCACACCTGAGTGGTTTGCCAGGTCACCTTGAATAAACCCATCTAAGAGCTAAGCAAGAATTATATCCACCTCACAAGCTGATATAATAGAAGCCCAACACCAGAAAGAGCCTGTTAGAAGCTTCAGAAGAGAATTAAAATCTAATAAGGAAAAAATTCTTAAAAAACGAGCAGCTTGAACTGTAAGCTACGACTTTCTGGTGACCTCTCTTGTATACCAGATTCAGCCTTTCAGTTCTGTTCAACTGCTGTGTCCTTGGACATCAGAGCAGGTTCGTTAACGCGCTCCGTGACCCCCCCCCACACTCCCAAGCACAGCTATCGACAAGCCAGAAACTGCTGGTTTGCTCAGCAAACAAGACCTTTTGATAGGTGCCAGGGTGAGGAATGGTTACAAACCCCCCGTTCCCTCCACCCACGCCAGCACTCTCAGCAAATTTTAAACAAGAAGGTCTCTGGGCATGGACTTAACTATATCAGAGCAACAAAAAGAGCTGAAAAGGAGTGAAATTGAAGGAGAATGTGATCACTTAGAAAATGCAATAGGGAAAAGGTATATTAAGAAAAAGTGTTAACACTAGCAGGACCTAAATCCATATCGAGCCATATAAACAAAAAGCACTTTGCTAAGGCTTTTAAGACTTCAAAGGTAGCTCTGAATAAGCCTCAGGAGTTAGAAGCATCGGGCAGCCACACGTATAAGCTGACAGCATCTCTGGAAATGTAAAAATATGCTGAAATCCTGTTAGGACTGTATCCTTACCTACAGCAGGACCACTTATTTTAAATGAAAGCTGGCATCAGTCATGCGAAACACGCCTTGGTTCAGTTCTTACAGAAGGTAGCAGGTGACGAAATATTCCAAATACTCCATTTGAAGGAGGAGAAAGATTTTTCGGCGTGGCCCGTGCTTCCAAGGAGATGTCGTTAGCCACAGAGAGACTGCACAACACATACCCACTCACATTCAACACTTCACCCTGTTAGATGCATCCACGGCAAGCCCTCTCCATCCCTACTCCAGCACAACACGACCTTCTAAGGAACAAAACCCACCACTTTGTCACTGCTGACAGTCACCTCCAGCACGTACACGGTGGCTCAGCACACAGGCAAGGGCCCATATTCACTGCATACCTCTGCCAGGCGAGATAAAGAGCTCCATCCCTGCACAGAGGGATTTCTTTGCCGCATGTAAACTCCCAGCACTCCACCACTTCTCACTTCCAAATCTCAAGCTCAGCCGTTCTAGGAGGACACCTCACAGTAAGATGGCCAAAGGAAGTGTTTGTGCAGATTACACTGACCAACGGGGACAGGTTGCTTAAAAGGGAACTCAGTTCTGCAATAGAAAGGGTATTGAGGAATAGCTATTTTGATGTAAGAAGGAACTGAAGCTTGATGCAACCTGACCCAGCTTCACTCTAAATTAATGATGCTCACAGCAATCTTCAGAATTGAGAGGTATCCTTTTCCCCTCTGACACAAGGCAAAGCTGGACAGATGATGTAATCCATTTGAAGGCCACAGAGGGTATTTATCAGCCAGCTTCGGGGTTTGCCTATAAATGGGACATTTCCTAAATGACTCCATCTGAGGAACACTTCAATTCACAAAGGTGGTGTCCATAAAAACCAGTGTTTAGATACACAACAGTGGCGTAACAGCAATAAAGAGTCACCCCAGAACGCAGTGAGCTGTAAAACACCCACACCCAATCCAACACAAACCTCCAGCAGCTTTCACCGGGACTGCAGCTAACAGATTCGCACTCTCGCATCCCAACAGCGAGGATGGAGCAGGCAGAAAGCTGCAGGAGCTCTGCCAGCTTCAGTCATTTGCTTCACTGTAAATTTATCTGCTGGAACCTTTAACTGCACCTTCTCTGCAGCCTCTCCTGTCCCTCCAGATGGGCCAGGGAGCTCCAGGGAAAGGCAGAGCTGTAACTGCTGTGCAGTGGGGACTAGCTCAGATCACTCAGCTGTAACACTTTCCTACCTCCATCCCAGCTTCAGCAGCCAAAAGGAATGAAGTGACTGATTTCTTCAGCTGCCTCCCATCACTTGCCTTCAGTCTTGGGTTAGCTCTGGGTATTAACTATCTTGCTGCAGAGCCAAGCTTTGAGTAGCTTTTACCACAGCACAAACATTAGGTTTTTATGTTGCACGCCTGTATTTTGCAGCAAAGAGAGCACACCACAAAAAGAACCAAAGCACCCCAATATCCCTGATGTCTTGCACAAATATAACAGTAGTGCATCTGGGATAAAACGAGCTTTTTCTCAGGAGAAAGCACTCATCTGTGTGAGCCAAAGAACAGGCTCCCCACAAGAATTAACAGGCATGAGGAAGAGCCCCGCAGTGACAAACCATCCTGACCCCGTGGAGTTCAGCGGAGCTCTTCCATACCTGCAGCCTCCTGGCTCTTTCGGGTTAGTTTGAACTGAAAACAAAACTGGAGAAACACCTAAACCTGAAAGCTTCCTCCAGGGAGCAATTCAGTGTCAAGCACCAGGTGAGGACACGCAGGCACAACCACAGACCAGAGCAACTGCGCTTGAACCCAAAATACCTCAGTTTGGAAGGCAAGCAAAGCCGTAGCTGACGAGCGCTTCGCAGCGCTCAGAGCAGCTCTGCTGCCCTCCTCTCTGCTGGCATCAGGAATCTCACCCAGCAGCTGATCCCGGTCGAAACCAGCCTGGTGCAGAAACAGCTGGTTTTAATCCAATTCAGTTCCTCAATTTGTTTGTCACATGGCCCACAAACAGTTGTTTGAGTGTAAGGGAAGGGAGTGAACACACAGGACCCCTTCTTCAGCAGCGAGAGCAGTTTTAGGTGTTGACACAGCTGCGACCCAGAAGAGGGGTCTCACACTGGAGAGCACAGTTTGCTGCCAGAGAAGGGGTAAGACTGGGTTAGGAAGGCATCAAGTCAGGCTTCCCAGCACCACAAGCAGGCTTGAAAAATCCGACGTGAATCATCAGATCCTGCCCACTCCTCTATTCCTTTTTCCACAGCAAACACGAAGGTGCCATCCTTATCTTTCCATGCTGTTTGAACCAGTTAGATCACCAAGCCACGAGTACCTATGACAGATACTCCCAGAGCATCTAATGTTGTGACAAAACAGGACTTGTTTACTCATATTTACGAGATCTCTGCTACAAAACTATTATTAAACTCCTCCGACTTAGGAGCAAAACTCTTGAAAGGCCAACAGATCCCAATGCGCCAGGATTTGCCAGCCCCAGGTTTTGGAAGGAGCAGGACCTTGCTGTTCACAACCCAATGACCCAGGAATTCCAGTTCAACCAGTTCCACCCCTTCTGTCCCTCATTTCTCCCATTTTCTTGGAACAACAGACAACAACAAAACCCTACCCCAATCTACACCGGAATAAACAATTCATTGTATACCGATGCAATGGAAAGCCACCTGCTCCCCGCACAATTAAAAGCATTTCCAAATTCCAGCTCTCCCTCAGCCAGCGCAGACAGATGGACACAACAGGCACAGAAAACCCGCTCCACTTCCAGCAAAGCCTTTGTACTCCAGCGGCCGGAGACACAAAGCCTAATGGCAGAGCCTGCCTCCACAAGAAGTGTTTTGTTAAGGGATCACAACATAAATCAGCAATCCTCCAGCCACAAAAACAGCTCAAACTCACACTAGGCCAATTAAACTCACAATCCGCTAAAACACACATGGCACTTTCTCTGACTTCTGGGGAGCGTGTCTCTCAACTGGCATCACAGGCCCTGCCATCCAGCTGACACATCACCTGCCCCAGATATCCCCGGATAGCAACAGTAAATGTGACTAAGTTTAAAATGCATTGGCTCCGTCCTCACCACAGACAACTAGAGATTTTCACTTCTTCTGCACACCCTCCTCCCATTCAATACCGTGTTACAGGAAGGAAGTAACCCCTTTGCAGAGGAAGCAATAGCCCTGAGAGCAGGCAATAAAATGCTGAAGTGGGAGCTGATCTGCTTTTCTCACTCGGGCAGGACCTGCCCTCAACAGCGCAATCCCTCAGGTCTGCAGGCATTTGGGCTAGACCTGGGTTCCCAGCAGGAGCCGGGCTGCACTCTGCAAACAGAGCTCCTGGCCACCAGAGACTGCTGATTATTCAACCAGATACTTGCCGCTGCCTTTGCCAAGACGCAAAATCAGTGCGAGAGGCTGCTCCTCTAGTGCTTTGCAACGCACACCAAGCACCAGAGACTGAAATCTCTTGCCTTTCTCGCCGTACTTGTGGTCCCCATGTGTCGTTTAGCAAACCTGGCCATCCGCAGAACGCTTCCATGTGGAATACCGGGCACTATTGACAGGGCTGGATGCTGGTGCGGTTAATCATTTCCCCAGCAGACCTGAAGCAGATCTGCCAGTACAGCAACAACCGGCACACAGGCAGAGCTCTCACTCACCCAGCACTGCCCTCCATGGCATCCTCCCTCTCCGCACCCCGAGCACAAGGGGAAGAATTTGTGAGCACGATGCTGCGCGGCTCACATACCTAAGCACCAGTTCTCCCAGTTCAAACATACTGGGAGCTCTATCCACAGAACCCACCCTATCAGCACCACGCAGGAAATGTTTCTCGTAACTTTCGGCTTTCAACTCAGACTTCTTTGAAGAAAAATGCTAATAGCCTTTAAAAAAAAAGTTCACCAATCCAAAAACCAAAGACTCTTATGAATCTTATGAATCACACGACATTATCATTTCTCCTGCCCGTCAAAACAGAAACGTCTCACCTTGCAAAACAATCGCTGTAGTTGCCCAGACTCACAAAAATCTATCCCATCTGTTAAAAAGCTGAGCCCACTGAATGAAACTATTTGACAGGCACTCGGCGAAAAGACAGCAAACATTTCACCCCACAATGGCTACTTCAAACACAGTCAAACAGCAATTGCAAGGCAGCTCAGCTCAGTTAGCATCAGCCGTCAGAAACACAGGTTCCTAGTAAGTAATCCTTTTTTGAAGGCAGCCTGTGGGGACTCTGAATTTAAGACTCGAGCCTGCAACTGCGACAAAGTGCCACAAACACAGGTATAGAAGATCTCACGTCCCAACTACTACAGACAGAAAGCAAGGACCAAAGTGTTTCTGCCTCCAATACTGTAAGGGAAAAGGCAAATAATCCAGGACCTCCACTTTACCTGCAAAGTTCCTATGTAACTGGCAAAGCTTCTCTGATCTCAACTTCAAGGGACACCTACAATAACGCCGGAGCTAATCACCACGGAGGGGGACAGTAACGTCGCCGATGGAGCCGAGCCGCATGCTGTCATGTGCCACCCCAGCCCCTCGTGCACCACATTCTCAGCTGCTTTACCGGCTGTTTTTGAACAGCGGTTTAACCCCAATCATGATTCATCTTGGGGACACGGGCAAAAGTCACCCTGCTGCTAGTGAAGCCCGCACAGGGTAAGTTAAACACAATGATTTTTAACCAGCATCTCCCTGACAGACTCTTGGCAATAGACACCTTCTCCTTCTGTTTAATGCAGATACAAACCCATTCCCAACAGATTCCTATTTCACCCGCCGTCGTTGTCACAAGCAAGTCACATGCCACAGCAGAACCAGAATTCTGGAGGAGAAAGCTTTATTTATTTTTAAAGCATTCTTGCTCGAAAGGGGTGCAAGGATGGAGAGAATGGACAAGTGGTGCAGGCAAACGACAGCACGAGCCATCACACTTTCCCGAGAGCAACCACTAACACCAGTTTCAGACCAGGCTTTGTTGAAGCTCTAAGTTCAAGAATGCACCTCATTTTTATAGGACATGAGAGCGAGACGACATGCAGCTTTAAATACACAAAGAAACGCTATCCACCGCATTATCTTGATCATGCAAATCAAAACTCTTGCTACTGGCATTAAGAAGGAAGGCTCAAATTGCTTCCTGCAGCAAAGTCACCTTGGAAATACCTAAGAATTGGAGCTTTCGGTAAGACAGGATTAAACCGCAGTTGTGAAGAGCGTCCCGAGAACTTACGAGCCAACAGATAATGTTAAACCCCGAGGGAACGGTTTGTGGGAGAGCCGCAGGAGGACTCACCGCCATCCACCCGTATATGATTGGGTTCTTCTATCTTAACTGATAATCTAAAGGTAGTAAACTAAACACCTCACACCAACATAAGGAATCCTACTCTGCATTTACTTAGCAAGGCTGCCACACAGCACAGTAAAAACAAACCTAAAGAAATGCTCATACCGACTATTAAAAAAAAAAAAGAGTTGTTTCAGTATTCATTACATGCACCACAAATGCAGAATATCCTTCAACATCAGTCCCCTATAAAAATGACTCTGATCAGCGGCAGACATTAATAAATCGGCCATAATATTCACGTAAAACCCACGATGAACTGAGAGTGAACTCCACCCTCTCGTTAGAGATTTCACTGCTATAGAAACTATGATTAAACACACAGGGCCATGAATCAGCTATCTGAAATGAAGGTACGCCTCGGCGATCACGGAAGCGCCCAGCACTAGCGGGCACACCGACATTTCGGTCACTGAAGACACTTTTGCCCAGCATCCCAAAACCACAGCATCGTCCAGACGAGCAGCTTTAAGAGCTTTCCCAGTTCCCATGAACATTTAATCTGTCTTACCTTTTGGGTTGTTTGCTTTAGGAGCTTTTTCTTGGGGGGGGGGGGGGCGGGGAGGGTTAGGTGTTTTCTTATTTATTTTTTTGGCAGTGCTTAAAGCTGCACGCACTCATTACAGGAACAGAGAGAAGAGTTTCCAAATCCATTTTGACACAACTGGATAAAGCACCTAAAACCAAGCCCCAGATGCCTCCGGACCAGCTGCAGCTCTCTGCACTGCATTTCCAATCAAGCCCACAGAAAAGCCGGGGGAAGATGGCAGGGCTTACCAGCCGTTCCCCAGTCCAGAGTCTGAACAAAGTGGATTTAAAAGAGGTTTAATTTTCCCGGAGACTAATGCTCTCAAATCAGAATAAATCCTCCAAAAGAAGAGATTATCCATAAATTTACTAGTTATAAATGTTAATATAGCCAGTGTTTATGCAAAGACTGCTGCTTTCTCCATGCATGAGCATCACCTATACAATTTCATATTAAAGAAGAGTATTTTTCCTGGTTTCTCCCCCTACCTCCCTTTCCACACTGAAATGTCACACAGCAGCTTTATAAATACCACTTTCCAAGAGCGGCAGTAATTTACTGAAGAATCACGGCAAACTTGTTCTTATTACACTAGGAAAGCTCTGAAAAATCCTCCCCTGCAAAGGGACTTAACACAGAAAACATGGGGAGAAAAGTCCAGCACGAAACCTGGAAAAACATTCAAATTAAAAAAAAAAATAATGCAGAGCTAAAACTTCAAATTACACGTTCACAAAATGTAGGACGTGGTGCAAATTAAGACACAAGTACTTGAACACTGCTGATTCAACCCGAGCACAGCAGCAATACCCATCTGCATTGCCGGACTTGCCCAACATACTCAGACAAATGCTTCCTCCTGTTATTCACATTCTGTTTACTAAAGGCCCCATCTACACACCGTACAACACGTAGTACGATGGGACCTAGACCAGTATAACCTGGCGGCTAATTATGGCCCTTAAGGCTGAGATGCATTAACACGTCCCTCGAGCTATGAACACGAGTGTGACTACGCCCTCGCTGAGCACATGTAATCTTAGAGAGGACAGGCAAGAGGATGAGACAGGTACAGGGAAAAAGTGACTTGCCTGACATCAAACAGCGCGGCAGGAACGCAGCTGAGAGCTAAATTAAGCCTTCTGTCCACCCAAGCATCCTTATTTTCCCTGTGCTCAGCCTACTTGATAGGTAGACAGAACCCAGTCATTAGGATCCAGATTGAAGGCTTCGTTTTGAAACTAAAAGCAGATGAGAAATAGCACTGATTAATGTAATCACTAGTGTCAGATTGGTTTTGGAGATCCAGCAGTCTCGCAGCGCTCCTTCGTTCTGCTTTCCAAAGCCTGATGCGTTCACCCAGGTTTCAGCATGCCACTGCACGCACTGCAACGTGTTCTAGACACCTCACAAAGCCTGCTTAATAAATTAATCTTGAAAACTCCCTGATTTCTTTCCACCAGATGCATTTTGTGTAAGCCCACCAGCACCCCCCAGAGATGCTGGATACTTTCTTAACTCTCCCCAGTAACAGCATCGCTGGGTGAAGTACAGAAGAAGCCAGGCTGAACTCAGGCATCGGCAACCAAGAAGCCCAGGCACAAGTGAAGTTTTCCAGTCCAGGCACTTCCCCCTGCAAACTCTATTTATTCAGCAAAAAACAAAAGAAATCCAATATTTATGAGACAAGTGAAACAGAACAATAACAACAGCAAAAACCACTGCTTGTAATGTTAGGTGTCAGGTTGAGTTAGCAGGTACGAATTTTCCTCAAGTTTCCCCACTCTGCCAACGCTGGCCCTCTATTAACTGTCTTCACTTTGTGCTGAACAGGTAAGAGAAGAGCCAGATGGCCTAAAGCCACAGCTAATTCCAAAACTGCTGTAAAATAGCACAAGCCAAGAGAGCCTGACAGCACTCATTTGACAATTCCACCCAAAGGTTGATGTTACTCTAAAAAGGCGCAGCTGAGCCAAGAGACATCATGTTTAAACATGCCCACAATCTCAGTTTTTTCTGTTGATAATTGTGGGAGTCTGTGTTAAAAATTGATTTGGAAGTACAAGATGAAAAATTCTACGACCTTGCTCACCTCTGGCCCTGATCCACAGCCAGGAAGAACAGGAGACAGATCAACTTCGGAGCAGGATGTAAGCACTAATTTAACTCTCAGCACAAGGTAAATGAAGCTTCAGTGACCCTACAGGGGACAAGCCACTTCTCACCTGCTGCTAATCAAAAAAAAGTACGTGAAAAAGCCTTTGCGTCTCAATATTTCTTCTCTTTTGGCATCACACAAACACCCTTTACAGGGGAACAAACCCAAATGGACTTAACAGCCCTTCTCCTACTTCTGCCATTACACCTGGTTTGCAACAGACAGACTAGACTTAATATCCCCAACAACAAAAGACCAACCTTGCTAGCACAAATCAGACAGCCTATCACTTATTTCAGTAATTATTATCCTCCTCCTTCTAGGTCCCAGCGGATAAAGATAACCTGGGCAGCACAAGGTCACACCACACAGGAGCACAGATCAGCAACTGAAATTCTGCGGGTCCATCCAGATTTCCACTGTCAATATTGCAGCAGAGCAGCTTTTTAAAAAAAAAAAAAAAAAAAAAAAAAAGGCATTCCCAGAGAACCTGAGGCAGCCTGTTCAACCAGCAAAGACCAGTCCAAACCCTCTTGACCCCATTTCTATCCCTGCGCAAAGCCACCGAACTGTCTTCCGCACTAGGACACGAAGGCTTGCTGGTAATAGCTGTACCTGCAAACCCACCTCCTGCGGATCTTGGCAGCACACCAAACCTGCAGAAACTTTTAGAGAGCTCTGGAGAGGAGAGTAATCAATAACATACCACCACCCGTGCTTTTATGCATCTGCAGGGGAGCTCTTGCCAAGGCAGAAATAATATTGATAGGAATCATGCTTCCAGCAGGCGCTGCTAGAACAGCCGATTACTCCAGCGAATTTAGTCGGTGACAGAAACATCACTGATTTGACTTTAAGTAGGAGAGAAGAATTAGACCAGGGAACACAACCTTCACAAAGGCATGCGAGTACAGCTAATGCCAAAGTCCCCTTAAAATTGGCTCAGGCAGTTACATGCTTTGTTCAAAGCTCAAATTCTCCGGAGGCGACGACCTTTGGCGTTTCCCCCGTCCATAAGCACCTCTGGAAACTTCACCTCTGTAAGCAGAAGGCTCTGTGAACCCACTGAGACACGGCTTGTGATCCTAACCTCCTACCTGATGGCCACATCTAGCAATAGCCTCTTTTTTTGCTAAGACACCCTCGGCACCATGGTGTTTGTAACACCAAGCGCCCTGAGCCTTGAAACGCTGTGCAGACACCAAACAAGACAGTGCCTCTTAGACTTTGCTCCAAGTTTACAAATTAAAGCTTCTCAGTAGGACTCGGGCCAAGTTTTTCTTGCTTGCACCCTTAAAAGCTAACTATCTTTAGGAGAGAAAGGCTGGCACATTCAGAGAGATTCAGCCCTGCTGCAGGCAAGCGGAAGGCAATGAAGGAAGCTTGTAAGGGGCGGCCTCTGGTTTAAAATCAATAGTGGGGATTAATCTTGATGGATTTTAGACAACTAAGTCTATGGCAACACAGCTCTAATCAAGGGGTTCACTTTTGCGGGTTGCTTAACTAAAGGAAAAGCTGGCTGCCAGAATCTCAATTGTCTGCAAAGAGATTTGTACTTTTGGAGCCAGCAAAGTGAAAAGGTTCAAACCCTCTAGTTTAAGTGCCTTTAGACTTTACCAAAGTCCAAGGATCTTTACCAAATCTATTTCAAAAGGCACCGCAGCTGGAGCAGACTAGGAGCTGAGTGCAGGAGCTAGAGAAGTGCCAGACTTGCACAAACCGACCTCATCAGTATGCACCTTATTTTGCCCCATGACATTCAGCAGACATGGTTAATTAGTTCGTGATAATGCATTGCCCATCATGACTTCTGAACTTAGCTGTGCAGCTGGTAGGTAAGCAATTCTGAACTGTGTTTTGTAATCAGCATGCCAAAAGCACAAACACAAAAGAATAAAGTTAACAATCTGTTTACCCATTCCCCCCTCCTCCAATTGCTGCTGCTAGCCAACCGCTTGGGGAAAAAAATAGATATATTTCCAGTTTTCAGCAGACAGAAATCATTTGGACTGCTCTCAATTTTTGTATCTTTGCCACCGGTGCTTCATGTTATTTCACACAATTCATTCAGTATCGAGATAAAGCCTGTTCCTTTGACTAATAGCATTAAAAGCCTCTCTCTGGAGATAATTAGTCCTCCCTCCCCCATCCCTTCCCCAGTGCAACGTGGAAAGAGCATACAGTCATCAGTAAACAAAGAAATTCAAATAGTGGGACAACCAGGCTGTAGCTGGGGACGAAAGCTGCCTCTCACCTCTGCCTCTCACCTCTGCCTCTCACCTCCGTATCTCGGCACAGCTGATAATCAAAAACAAGTCAACACCACAAGCAATAGAACCAGCAACACGAGAACAGTATCTATAGATTAAGGGCTTCGGCACTTAGACATCAGGAAAACACAATTCCCCATCTGCGAGGAGCATAAATAACAACGCATAATTAGTCATCGCTAGAGGTTTTTCACAGTCACCTTCCACCCTGAAAGACTGACCCCAGTCGTTCAAAACCAGCAGATAAGAGCCAGAATCAGGAAATCTGCAGTCTACGGGTGATCCCAAGCCATGAGGAAGCCACACCAACCTCCCCACTCCTCAGTGTCTTGGGAGATACAGGAAGTCCTTTGGGGCAGAGAAAAATTAAGTAAGGACAGTCACCGTTTGGAAATCACCTTGAGATTCACAGAATTCCGTATGTCTATACACCGATTCCGCACCTGGAATCTGCCCCCTTCGATTTGGGGGAACAGTTTGGAAGGAGTTAAAACCCCCCAGCCAAAGGTATGACTGCTGGCTGGTGCATTCGCTGTCTGACTAATGCGTGACCCCACTGCGCAGAAAAGAACTGGAAATAGTTATCACCGCAGCATTGACAAGTCAGCAAGAGCTACTAATTAAACGATAAAAATAGATCTCTGAAAGGGCTTTTTTTTCCCCTCGACACAAAGCCAAGGCCTGACGCTGCCGCAGTCACACATCCATTAGTTTTCCACGGGCTCCAAACCCGCCAGGAAAACAAAAAAACCCCCACACGGCAGAAAATCCCAACTAAACAAAATTAGGGAACTGATTCTGAACGACATGGAGTATTTCTCCCACTCCCACCTTTAATGGGAGCAAGAACGAGATGACATCTTTGCCCCCAACAGCCCTACCAGCTTCCTTGTACTCCCAAAGTTCTGGTTTTGCCTGAAAAATGAACATGTTTTGAGGTGACCCAGATGATCCCAAGGATATCTGTGACTTGTCTTGTGCATGGCATCACTTAGACCAGTGACAAAAAACCAGTACCGGTGCAACTTCCAGCATCGCGTGGGTTTTGCTTTAAGCCCCCCCCCCTCCCGCTCCCTGCCAGACACAGGTTTTGTACAGTTCGTAACTGAATATTCATCAGCAACTAATAGACCCGCAGGAACTGCAGTCTCAGCGATTTTTAATACATATAATGCCCCACCACATGCCAAACACAATGAAATTTGATCAAAATAGAAGCCATTTGTTTAAATACAAGTGATTTGGCTCTCAAAACTGTCATCAAATTAAACTGGAAATCAAATTAACCAGTGACTGAATGAAGTAGAAGGCTGTATAATCACAGATTACTGATCCAGCAGCACGAAAACAAGGATGCAATCACATTCCCCTTGTTTCTGACAGTGCCCCATACTCCCAAAATGATTCCCCCCTCCCCATCCCCTCCCCTCCAGGGCTCGAGGATGCTCTGTGCCTCAGATACAGCTCATCCAGCCATTTCTTGGTAGTCCAGAAAGGAAACATTCCTTACAAAAAAACACCCTTTGAGATATTATCCGCTAACAAAGCAAGCCCTGTGAAAGTACAAGCTGACACACTTGAAACCACACTAATTTAGGACAGAGCAGTGCAGTCATTTCCAGCACTGATGGGAAGAACAAGTTTAAACCTACTCTGAACGGGAAAAGGGGTTTTTACCATCACCTTCACCAAGGTATTAACTTCAATTGGCATAACTGTGCGCCAACACGGCTCCCTCTAAGTGACCTCCTTTTGGCTCTATTTCCCCCCTTTTTATACTCTCACTTGAGAAGCAATTTAAAGTTACAATTTTAGATCTTGTCTACTCTTAAAAGTAATCCGGATTAATTTAAACGGTACGTTTGAAGAGCAACCGGCACTTATACTGAAATCATAGCAGAGGAATTTAATTATACTCCTGTGCACCTTCTATAACACCTGCACATCAGGCTAATTCAGCTGAATCCATCCTTTACCCACCAAGAACGGCCCACAGAAAACTTCATCATTCCCCCTCCACCGCGAGCAAACCCAGCTCTGCCCAGGACTTGCTGATATTCATATTTTTCCAAGGCAAGCTTCAAGTTTAAAACTCACTCCTATATAACTCAAGGCTTCTTTATCTATTAGAGGAGCAATGACAAGCATCCCCGGTTCTCTTTCCAGGCTTGCAGAAGCAACGTTTAAACACCTTAACATTTGAGAACAGCTTTTTACTTCGTTTCAGCCTCCATTAAGCACCTTCTCGCATCACTCACTTTTTTCCCCCCCCCAGCACCTTCAGCCCCAGAGAGGGGCACCAAGCCCTCACCTACCTTCACCTGGACAAACACAACCCAATGCAAAGGCAAAGAGGTAAATAATTCATCTGCACGCAAACAGAAGGAAAGAACAATTAAAGGAGAAAGCACAGCGGGGACGTTTCAAATTTCAGCCAACATTCAGCCAGAACAGATCAAACAAAGAAATACCAAAGGGGCTGACTCGGAAAGAACTTGAAAGAAAGGTGAAAGCGCTCCCACAGAAAGCGCCAGGACGGCAACACTGGCAGAAAACCGGGTTTTACTTTTAGTCACAGCCCTTCAGAGGGGAGCAGCGCAGAGAAACTGCCGCTGCTTGGGTTTTAAAGCGACTTTATAGCAAGAGTTTAAACGGCGAGCCGGCTCCCGGAGGGATTTCCCCGCCGAGGAAGCCCCCGGCCCGGCCCGGCGGCACAGCCCCAGCCTCCGGGGAGCTCCGGGGGTCCCGGTGAGGAGAGCACGGCCTTCGGCCCCCGTCCTCCCCCCCGCCTCCCCTCAGGGACCCTCCACGGGCTCGCCCCTCACAGGCCTCTCCCACCCCTCACAGGCCCCTCTCACATCCCGCCGCCCCTCATCCTCACACCGCCCCCCGCCCGGAGCGCTGCCGCCGGGCAGAGGGGTCGGACCGGGCCCGGCCCGGCCACCCCCCAGCAGGGCCGGCCGGCCGCCCTCACCTGCCGCCCGCCTCCGCCGCCGGCTCCCTCCGCCGCTCCCGGGCCGGCCCCGCCGGAAGCCTCCGTGGGAAGGGGGGCAGGGAGCATGCCGGGAGTTGTAGTCCGTCCCGCGGGGGGGCCCGCGCCCCGTTGATAGGCCACGCCCCCGGTGCAGGCCACGCCTCCCGCGACAGACCACGCCCCCTCGGCGCAGAATGGAGTGGGGGGGCCGGGGGGGGTTTGGGGTGAGGGTTTGGGTTTGGGGGTGAGGGGGGCTGTGGGGGTGCTGGTGGGGGGGGCTGAGGCTTTGGAGTCGGGGGGCAACAGGGGTTGTGGGGGTCTGTGGGGGGGTTAGAGTGAGGCTTTGGGGTCACAGGGTGACAGGGGTTGTGGGGGGTACTGGGGGGGGGTTGGGGGGAGGCTTTGGGTTTGGGGTGGGGGGGCTGTGGAAATTTGGGGTGAGGGGTGCTGGGGTGTCTTGGGGGGGGTTCAGGTGCGACTTAGGGGTCCAGGGTGACAGGGGTCATTGGGGTTTGGGGTGGGGGGTGCCAGGGTGCCAGGGGGGTTGGCGTGAGGCTTTGGGTTTGGGGGTGAGGGGGCTGTGGGGGTGAGGCTTTGGGGTCAAGGGGTGAGGGGGGGGGGCGTGGGCGTTTGGGGTGGGGGATGATGGGGTGCTGGGGGGGATCTGGGGTGAGGGAGGACATGGGAATTTGGAGCGGGGGTGCGGGGGGGTTAGGTTTTGGGGTCAAGGGACGAGGGGGTGATGGGGGTTTGGGGTAGGGGGCGCCGAGGGGGGCTGGGGCGGGGGTGATGGAGTGCTGAGAGGGATGGGGTGAAGCTTTGGGACTGTGGGTGAGGGGGGGCTGGGGGGTTTGGGGTGAGGCTTTGGGGTCAGGGGGTGATGGGGTGCCCTGGGGGGAACATTTGGGGACAGGAAGGATTTGGGGACAGGAGGATTTGGGGTCTGTATCCAGGTGCTGGGGGACTTGGGGCTGGGGGGATCTGGGGACCAAGAGGGTGCTGGGGTTATTGGGGGGGGGACTGGGGTCATCTGGGGCATTGGTGTATTGTGGGGTGGGGGTCTTGGGCCATGTAGTGCTGCAGATGGAGGGATTTGGGGTGACAGGGGGGTTAGGGGTCAGTGGGACAGCAGGGTACTGTGGGGGGGAAGGGACACTGGGGGGGCAGTTGGGACACAGGGAGCTGCCGGGTGGGGACTTGGCATCAATTCGGGCATCGCACGGGGGGACTGGGGGCTGGAGGAAGCTGGGGCCGGGGTGTCGATGAGGTGCTGGGGGGGTATTGGGGGACAGTGGGGGGAGTGGGGCAAGGTGTGGGGTGAGCCGGGGACGATGGGGGAGAGAAAACTTCGCAAAAGGCATCTCCCACCGGGGCTGGGCGCTGGGGCAGGACCCCTCCCCTCCCCGCACCCCAACCCCAACAGGGCTCCGAAGGGACGTGACACTGTCACCACCCTCCACGTCAGCCTGTCTAATTACTGGGGGGGAAGATTTTACTCTCTAATTGTTCAAATCCGCTTGTGGGGGAGCCCCTGGGGAAACAGGGTGACACATCCTCGACCCCCAAAGGGGCTCTCGGGCAGCAGGGCCCAGCCAGGGATGAGGGGACGAGGGGACAGAGCCATCGGTACATCCCTGAGGCACCGCACCCCGCTGCCCCTTCCCTTCCCCGCTGGGCGATTGCCCTAAATCGCGGGGCGAGGGGTTTTATGGGGCCACCGGCTGGCCCAGGGGCAGAAAATCAGGATTAAAACACTCCTGGGGCACACACGGGGCTTCAGATCTGACCTGCTGGAGGGAGGGAGCGTTTAACATCCTTGAACAAAACAAGGGAATAGATATTTATTTATATTTTTTAATATATATTTTTAATTTCCATTCTGTCCGGCGAAAGCTCGAACACCACCAATCCCCTGTTTTCCTTGGATGAATTTTTATATTCAAGCTTTCAATCGCTTCAACACATTAGATTACAGAAACGCTTGCTAGAGTGGGAAAAAAACCCAAAAATCTGGTCCTCGCCAACAGCTTAATGCCGACTCCACGGCGCGAGCGAGACCCCGCTGCCCGGCGAGCCCGGCTGTCCGCTCATTTGCCACCCCCCGAGTCCCGGCAGGCGGTTGTCTGTCCGTCCGTGCCATTTGTCTGGCCACACCGCTCCCTCCCGCCGCAGCATCTCCCCCCGCCGCATCCCCCCCTGCATCCCTGCGCCCTCCCATGCCGAACCCCAAATCCTCTCCGGGGAGCCCCAGTGGGGGCCGGTCTCGCTCAGCTCCCCCCCGTTAGTGGATCCCCACGTCCATCCAGAGGTGAGGTTCATGTGCCAGATCCCCTTAAGGCAAAACATCACATTTATATAATAAAACAGGTTGGTTTTATCCGCTGCTGTGCTTGAAGAGGGGGTCAAAAGCCCTTCGTTCCCGTTGGCATTAAGACCCCTCCCGGGGTGGGCACCCTGTGGGTTTGCGGCGGCACCCAACCGTCATCCCCACCTCCTGGCACCGCCATGCAAACCCTAAATCACTGCAAAACCACCCAAAATCTCCCGGCCCCGCGGCATCCCTGCCTCGGCCAGCACCAAATTCGCCCCCCCCCACGCCCCGGCAGGAGGGATGGGGAGCCTGAGATGCCGCTCCTTGGGTCACCCGGGTGGTGGCTTTAGCCCTTGGCACCCCGGTGAGGGAAAGCTGGCCCCCGAAACCCCGGTGTTCCTGGGGGGCTGTGGCGCTCAGGTCGCTTACCTGGACAGGGTGGGTTTGTTCGAGGGATTCCTGATCCCCTACAACCACAACCCCCCTTCCCCAGGCCCCCTGGCCCCCACCTCTGGGCTCCTCTGTGCCACATTTCCATCGCAGCCTCATTAATTGGTGGCCTCCAGCTCTCCGGCAAATAAATCCTGGGATGTTCAAGGCTCTGTGAGGGATTTCTGCAGGGAAAACTGCACCAGGGCCGTCTCCCGAGCTGGGAAACCACGGCTTTTACTCTCCCGGTGACACTGATGCTATTTTCAAGTCATCCCAGTGCTCCCAGCAGCTGCGGGATGCTGGAAAGGAGACGGCAGGGCTGCAGCATCCTGCCCCCCGATTTGGGTGAGCTCTCCCTGCCCAGAGAGCCGAGGAGCATCCCGGCACCGCCAGCAGAGCCAGGCAGGCAGCCTGCCGGCATCACGCACCGCCGAGATGCCAGGAGAAAGCAGGCGACGTCGGGATCCACAACCAAAATCACTCACAGCCACTCTCCCGCAGCTCCCAGTATGGCTCTGGTTTCCCGCAGCACGTGTGGATACGTTGCTGATGCTCAGCGGCTTCTCCCCATCGGGCTCCATCACCCGGGCGGGGGGTCACCAGTTCCCACCACCCCCTCGCAACGCATGGGTCACCTTCCTCCGTGACAAACCCCAGGCTCCCGGTGTCACGGCTTTGGCTAAGTCCCCCTGGAAACACGCCCAGAGGCCCAGAGCTCGCTCTTCCCTTCCTCCGCATGAATATATGTGTCTAATTCCCTTCTTCTGCAGCCAGCTCTGGGAAACGTGACTCATCCTCCAGCCGCGGTTGGGGTTCCCGTTTCAACCACGGAAGGAGAAGCCACCAGGGTGGCTGGAAATGGCTCTCCTGCCTCCGCACCGGCACGGGATGAGGATGATGATGACCATCCCGCTCGCCCCAAAGCAAAACCCAAAGGCAGCCTTGCCTGGAATTGACCCAGGAGGGAGGGTCAAGCCGTAAACCACCCTTCTTAAACACCCGGGATGATAAAGCAGCTCGTGGCGGGGTCCCACGGATTCCAGCCGCGCCGGCGCTGCGGTGGGACGCTTGCCAGCTCGCCCTCCATCCCAGCAGGAATGGCCAGGGACATCCATCAGCTCCTCCGTGCCTGTCCTTCCTCCTCCGACAGCTCCCTCCAGGGCCTCTAAATCCCAGAGAACCCATCTTGGAGAGCTAGCAAGGCAAAGCCAGCGCTTGCAAGGAGCTTCCTCTAATGTCTTAGCCAGGAACAGTGGTTTTTATCAGCCAGAGAAGCCACCGCCGGGCGATGTGCCCTTCCCAGCACCAGTATGACCAGTGTCCCACGCACGCGTGGCTGGCAATGATGCCAACCGGGTCTGTCACACGGGAAAAAACCTTGTGTCCCCATCCCGGTGTTTGCACCCCATGGGTGCAAAGGTGCGGGGTGGGGGGGGTAGGGCAGAGCAGACAACGAGCCCACCCCAGGGTGCTGTGCTCGGAGCCACCCCCTCGTCCCCCCCTTTCCTCGGTCACATCAGGGGCTGGCATCAGCCGCTCAGGACTAGCCGTATTTTATGCGTCGTGCTCGGAGCCCACCCGGCGGGTGATTAAACAGCAGAGGCGTCACCCTGCGAGGGGGTCAGGGCAGGGCACAAACACCCCCCTGCCCCCGGTACCTCCTGGATGCCGAGCAGCATCTTCGCAGGAGTAAAATGCGGAGCCGAAGGGCCGTGGCCTGGCTCCAGCAAGGCACGGGCCGCTGTGACAGCCCATGGAAGCCGCTAAAAACTCCGGCTTTGGCTATCAAACCCTCCTCCCCAAAGTCCCCCCGGCGGTTAGAGGGACCTCTTCGAGGTGTCAGGAAAATAGTGAGAGGAAAAGGCTTTGCTCCTGGGAAGCACCGGGTGCTGGCGAGTTTGCTCGCGGGCAACCGGTCCCTGTGGGGAGCCGTGAAGCCCGGCTGGGGCTCTGCGCTGCCCAGAACCTTTGTTTTCCACTCCTCCCTCCCCTTCCAGGTGTTTTTAGATAAGAACCCACATTTCACATATTACAGCTTCCAGCCCTTGGTGCACACGCTTTCCCCATGTCCCCAGGGAGTATCCCCATGGCTGTGCCCGGTGGGAAGGGAGGAAAATGGGGCATTTCCCTCGGCTGCCATCCAGGCAGGCTGCGGGCAGAGCTCGGGCTCTGCCGGGTACGTGGCACCGCTGCTCCGAGAAGCCCCCAGTCAGGGACAGGCTCGGGTACTGGACACGGTCCCAGCTCTTCTCCCTCCTTTGTGACACGACTGCGGCACGGGGAGAGCGCTGGGGATGGGGTCTGAGACCCACCGCACCGAGGGGGGACAGCCAGGTCTTGCCGATCTCTCGGGAGGGACAGGGATGCTCCAAATCCCGCATGGGAGAGGGAAGGCTGCAACTCGCATTTTCTGGTTCCTGGAGTGCGCCCTTGTCCCCCTGCCATCCCGTGATCCAGCCTCTCAGCAAGAAAACGGGATGAGGGGGGGCCTTTCCCAACGGGCAGCAGGGTTGGCAGTGGGGGTGGCAGCGGGGACACGGGGACAGTTTGCAGTGGGGTTGGCAGCAGGGACAGAGGGAGGGTTGGCAGTGGGGCCAGCAGTGGGGCTATGGGGCAGGTTTGCAGCAGGGAGATGGGGAGATGGTTTGCAGTGGGGAAGGTTTACAACAGGGAAGAGTTGCAGCAGGGATACGGGGAAGGTTTTTCAGGAGGGAGGTTTTCAGCAGGGATGCAGGGCAAGGCTGCAGGCGGGACAGTTTGGAGCAGGGATGCAGGGCAGGTTTGCAGTGAGGTGGGTTTGGAGCAGGGATGTGGGGCAGATTTGCAGTGGGGTGGGTTTGCAATGGGACAGGTTTGCAGCAGGGATGCAGGGATGCTTTGCCATGGGGCTGGTTTGGAGCAGGGATGCTGGGATGCTTTGCCATGGGGGCTGGTTTGCAGTGGGTTAGGTTTGCAGCAGGGATGCAGGGACGCTTTGGTGTGGGGCTGGTTTGCAGTGGGGCAGGTTTGCAGCAGGGATGCTGGGATGCTTTGGTGTGGAGCTGGTTTGCAGTGGGTTAGGTTTGGAGCAAGGATGCAGGGATGCTTTGGCGTGGGGCTGGTTTGGAGCAGGGATGCAGGGATGCTTTGCAGTGGGGCAGGTTTGCAGTGGGGCAGGTTTGCAGCAGGGATGCAGGGATGCTTTTGTGTGGGGCTGGTTTGGAGCAGAGATGCAGGGATGCTTTGCCATGGGGGCTGGTTTGCAGTGGGGCAGGTTTGCAGCAGGGATGCTTTGCCATGGGGCTGGTTTGCAGTGGGGCAGGTTTGCAGCAGGGATGCAGGGATGCTTTGGCGTGGGGCTGGTTTGGAGCAGGGACGCTTTGCAGTGGGGCAGGTTTGCAGCGGGCGGTTGGCCGCGCTGCTGCCGGTCCCCAGCGAGCGGCGCTGCCGCCCCAGGAAAGCCGGGAGCGGCGGGGACCGGACATCCCCGGCTCCTCCATCCCGGGCTCCTCCGTCCCCGGCTCCTCCATCCCCGGGCCCTCCAACCCCGGATCCTTCAGCCTCGGCTCCTCCATCCCCAGCTCCTCCATCCCTGGCTCCTCCATCCCCGGGCCCTCCATCCCTGGCTCCTCCATCCCTGGCTCCTCCATCCCCGGGTCCTTCATCCCCGGCTCCTCCATCCCCAGCTCCTCCATCCCTGGCTCCTCCATCCCCGGGCCCTCCATCCCTGGCTCCTCCATCCCTGGCTCCTCCATCCCCGGGTCCTTCATCCCCGGCTCCTCCATCCCCGGCCCTTCCATCCCCAGCTCCTCCAGCCCGGGCCGGTCCCACCTGGCCGTAGGAAGGTCGCCCCGGGCCAGAGCCGGGAAGCACCACTTGGCCGGGGGTCGTTTGGGCTGAAAATCCCAGGGCAGGCAAAGAAATAGAGGGTTGAGGGGTGAGTGGTGCCCGCGGAGCTGGTTTGTTCCCCAATGTCACACGGGCATGTGATGGGGACCCCTTTGCACCCATCGGGGTGCTTCGTCCCCCGGCTGGCATGGAGCTGCGGGTGCAAGGTGGCACCCAGAGGGAGGTGACAGCAGTTCGGGGACACATAATGGATTACGGCCACCCTCCCCGCACGCCGCCGTGCCATCGCTGCTGCCTGGCTGCTTTTCAAGGACTAAAATGCTCCAGCAGCCAGTTGGGATTTACAGCCTGCAGTGCCCGGAGCCTGCATTTCCCCCGGGATAAGCCCAGTTTGTCCCCAGTGAGGACAGTGAGTCGGTTTCCTGGTGACAGCCGAATTGTCACTCTTAAATCCCCAGCAAACAGCTTATTACCTGCTGCAAAGTAGCAGAGGGCTGGGAGTTCATCTGCCCCCACCCTGCCAAGCTTTCCCTCTGCGCCCGCAAGGATCGAGCTGATTTGGAGGGGCTTGTGGAGGCACTTTGGCTCCCGGCCACCGGCGGGCTGGCTTCTGCCACCCCAGGGACCCAAAGGTGCCCACCTGGGTGTGCAGGCTGGGTGCTGGCAGGGCGCAAACCCACGTATCTGGGTAAAACCCGGCTGCAAAAGCAAACGCTGGGCGGCCTGACCCCGACGACAGCGTCCACCCCGTGGCGCTGACCTGGTGGCACGGCCGCAGGCTGGCAGCCCCGGCGGGGCTGGGCACGGTGTGGGTTACGCGAGGAAGCAGGGCTGGCGCCGGGCACGGACGGTGCCAGGGGATATTTTTGGGCTTCCATGGGCAGGACACATTCTGTTCCCATGAGCTCAGGCAGCCAGCGGGGGCCGGTCCCTTCCCTCCCACCCACCCACCCACCGCCCCGCAAAACCCTCACCGGGGTCCCTGGGCAGCTCCGGGGCTCCACTGCTGGGAAGGGACTGGGAACACTGGGGCTGCGGGAGTCAATGCCATCCCATTCCGCGGCGACCACGGCCGAGGCTCTGCCCAGGCGGCTGCTCCCCGCTGGGAAATGTGCCGTCCCACGGGAGACACGGGGGATTGCGCACGGCCAGGACATGGGCACTGGGGCGAAAATGGGGCAGAGACTGCGCCCGCCATCACCCTGGCTTGAGCTGAACCTCCACGTCCCCCTCACCTGGAGGAGCTGCCTGGTTTCCATCCCAAATTTCTCCATCCCACCCTGGCAGCTGCAGGGCAATCACGGCACGGATATTCCTCCCCCTCCTCTCCAGCCCCGCACCAATCCCTGGGGGTGCTGAGCCCCATCCCGGCCAATTTCCAGGGTGAGGACATCCCTGGCTGCACCAAATCCCACCTGCCGCCGGGTTCGGTGTCGGGCTCAGCAAGAAACAACCCTTTGGCATGGCGCGATGCCACCGCACCCTCCCCGTATCGGGGCTCAACCCCGACAATGCCCCTTTTGCAAAGCACTTTGGCCTCCATCAACCTTAAAACACTCATTCAGCACAGCCCACGATTATTATTATTATTATTATTATTATTATTATTATTATTATTATTATTATTATTATTATTAATTTTCCCATTGCGCCGCTGCGTTTTAAACACCACCAACACGTAACGTTTCCAAATCGAGGGCAATTTTAGCGCGAAAAAAATTGCACGCGTTGGGGTCATACCTAGGAGCTACAGGTAGGGAGGTTATTAGCACACGTTCTGCCCCGCAAGATGGACAAGAAAAGCTGCCAATAAATTATATAGATACATATATATATATACACACACACACACGCGCGTACAAATCGCAGGGTGAGGGATTTATTGGGTTATAATTGTGACCACCTGAAAAAAAAGGAAGGGGGGGGGGTGTTTAAAACTGATCCGATGAGTTCAAGGAGGGCGGCGGAGCGGAAAAATGGGAGAAATTTGGGACCGTAGCAGAAAAATGGGAGAAAAATAAAGCAACGGGCCGGTCCTGCCTGGGTGCTGCTGCTCCGTCACGGGAAGCGCCGGGTGCCCACGGTAAATCCTTTGTGGGTTTAAAATAAATCTTGGCAGGGCGGGGAGGGAAATTTGGAGCCCAACCCGGGATTTGCTGCTAAGGCCAAGCTTTGCAAGAGCGTAGGGGAAAATAAAAAGGGATTTAAAAAAAAAAAAAATAACACTTTCGAAGAGCTTTCCTGCTTCGCCGCCGCCGCCGCCTCCCCCCTGCGATGCTCAGGGTGATGCTGGCTCCAGGCACCGGCTCCCAGTTTGGGGAGGGGGGAGCTGCTGGGTCCTGGGCACCCGCTTCTCTCTGCTTTTAATATGAGGATAAAACACCCACGGGTGCCTGTGGGGGTGGGAAAAGCGGGGGGGGTGGGGGGTGGTACTTCAATAGGGCCTCGGCGGAGGAGAGGAGCAGCAAAGATGGGGTGGACAAGGGAGGTGGCGTCCCACCCAGAGTGGGGGTGTCACCTCCCCGTCCTCTTGCAAACACAGCAGGGGACGGGCAGTAACAATAAAAACGAAGACAAAAAGATATTTTGTCCCTTCCTGGCCGCTGAAGGGGGGGGGTGGGGGGTGAGGGGGGTTGGCGGGGGGGCACGACGCCACGGCATGGGGCTGCAAAAGGTCTCCTGGGGAGAAAAACCTTGGGATGCTGGGCTGGGAGAGAGGGGTGCTGCGGCTTGGGATGCCGCCGGCCACCCCGAAAGGCCCAGATACATCCCCATGGAGATATATTTTTTTTTATTTGTATATATAGGAAAAAAAAAAAAAGAATTATTTTTTATGTATTTATATACATAAAAATATATATAATCTATTTTACATATATATTTAAGTACTGGAGGAGGTGAGCCGAGCTCACACCCCCTGCGCCCCGAGCCCAAACCACCACTCCCAAATTGGGCTCGGTCTCATCCCAGTTACTTGATGTCGCTGGGAAAAAGCGAGACGGGGAGGGGACGCCGAGCGGTGACCCCACAAGACGCCGGTGCCGATTTCGCCAGACACGCTGGGGGTGGGGGGCGGGGAAAAACTGCAGCAGAAAAGAGAGGAAGGTTTTTTTTTTCCCCCCCCTCACTTTTTTTTTTTTTTCCCCCAAAAGGCTCAGCCCCTCCTAGTGTGACTTTATGACCAGAAACGCCGCCTGTAGTTGGAGGATTTCTTCCTTTTGAACAAAATATTTCGGATGCCTCAAAGAGAGCCAGAAGGCAGCAGGGAAAAAAAAAAAATAAATAAAAGAAATAAAGCCCTCCTCGGCCAGAATCTCCCCATTGACCTGACCCTTTTCTAACGACGCTCTGATTTGCCGAGCTGTTTCAGTTCCCCAAGAGATGACATTTTTCTCACTTCTTTTTGCAAAAAAAAAAAAAAACAAAACCCCCAAAAAACCAAAAACCAACACACAAACACGATTTCCCCCCCCTGCTCTTTGCAGCTGGTGCCACCACCCCCCAGGACCTCAAGCCACATCAGGTCCCCACGGCCGGACCCCTCCGTATCTAGGGTAGAAAAGGCACCAGCGTCGAAATATTTCAAAGCATCCTCCCTAAAAATAAGCTCAAAAATAATATTTGGGGAATAAACCCACCAGAGCCGGGGGGCAGGGAGGTGCCACCCTTGCCCCAGGGACCCCCAAGCACCCGCAAGTCCCTGCGTGGCGGCGTCCCCTCTCCGGCTGGGTGACACCCTGGAAATAACAGCATTTGGGAAGCACGGGGCGGGGGGGTGGGGGGGGGACGGGGACACGACACACGACGACTTTGCTCTTCGCAGCCCGAAGGCACCGTCGGCGGCTCGAGCCTCCTGGGCCAGGGCTGGAAAAAAACACGCTGGGAAATATTTGGAGGCTGTGACTCAGGGCAGGAACGTCGCTCGGCGCATCGCCAGCCCTCAGGGCCGCCCCCCCCTGCCCCTCCGCCACCCCCCACGCCAGGGTGGGTGTTCTCCGGTGTCTTGTAAGCGAGACGTTTGCTAAAGCCGCCCGCAGTCACCCACAACGTGGAGGGGGACGCCGGCCCGGGGACTTTTGGCATCGGCAAAGCCAATGGAGACCTGCTCCCCTGCCTCAGTTTCCCCGGTGCCCTTGAGCTGCCCCCAGAACACCCCCCCACCCCGTGCATGGTGCAAATAGAGGCTCTGCCCTCCCCCCCCCCCCCCCCCCCCAGCAAACCCTTACCAAGCCCCATCCAGCCTCGCTGCCCCCAGCCCCACGTCCCCGCTCAGGTGGGAAAGGTGGTGGGTCCTACCTGTCCGTGGGGACCGGAGGGTCTCAGCTGCCCCGGAACCAGGATCGGGCCCCCCCCCTGCTTCCGAGGCGCAGGGACGTCCCTGGGTCCGTGGGGCTGGAGCAGGGGGACGGGCAGGTCCCTCCTCAGGGCTCTTATCAGCAGCTGCCAGCGGCTCCTGCCCCCACCCTGATAAGTGCTGGGCTCCCCATCACAGGGCTGGGGTGCCCCCAGTGCCGCTTCACCCCCCCCCCCCCCGAGCAGGACTGGTGCATCCCATGGGACACCCACATCAGGACGAGTGTCGGCGCCCCAAATCCCAACTTTCCAGGAGGGTGCTGAACCCAGAAGAGGTTAGCAACGGGGGCACACCGGAGCTGAGCCCATCCCCTCGGGAATGCATGGACACCCCTCCGCCCCCCAGTTTGTCCCCTTGGATAACCCAGGGCTGCTCCCAGTCGCTCCCGGAGCAGTGGGACACCCCCATTCCCTATTCTGCTATGCAGGATCAGGCCCTGGGGCTGAGCAGGGGGAAAGGGAAGCTGCGGCTCACCCCGGCTCTGCCCTGCGGAAGTGGCTGGAAAAAGGAAAAAGGAAAAAGGAAAAAGGAAAAAGGAAAAAGGAAAAAGGAAAAAGGAAAAAGGAAAAAGGAAAAAGGAAAAAAGGCGGGGGGGGGAAAGGAATAATTTTATTTTTTCAAACCAGATCTGTAGCAAAGTCACAGTAGCATTTCCCTGCCCAGTCAGGAGTAAATACACCACCACCTCCCCCAAAAAAAAAATAGAAATAACTTAACTGGAGCTAAGGTTCCGCAGAGACAAACCGAGAGCAGGCGATGCTGCTGGACCCAGACCCGCGCTCCAGCAGAGCCGGGAGCGGGGGGCCTCCCAAACGGGCACCCCCCTCACCCCGCCACCGGCGACCCGCGCCGCTGGGAAATGCTCGGGCACCCCTGGGTAAAGCTACGGCCACCCCACGTCCCACCCTGTCACCCTCAGCCGCCGGCAGCCCCCCCCCCGCCCCCGGCACAGCCCCGAAGGTGGAGGCAGCGGAGATGTGCCAGTGGCTGAAAAATGATGCCAACCAAAAAAAAAAAAAAAGAAACAAAAAAAAAAAAAGGTATAAAACACACAGCAGGCACTTCTACCTTCATCCTGCTCCTGTCCCGGCACCCAGGTTAAGAGGCACTTTGCATCCCAAATTGCAGGGGGCGCGGGCAGGCACCCCCGGCCGCGGAGGGGACGTCCCCGTGTCACTGAAGGCAGGGCAGGGGGGAGCCGCAGTCTCTCCCTCCAGCCATTCGGATGCTAAAATTGGTGGGGGGGGGGGATTCAGCTTGGGGACGAGTGGCACCGGGGGCTGCCCCACGGGGTGGTCGGACCCTTCCCACCTCTCCTGCAGTGCCCTAGAGATGTGAGGGGCAGGGGGTGTGGGGGCGGGCAGCATCCCCCACCAGCAGCTGCGCATCTTCCAGCGCAACGAGACCCCAGAAAAGCAGGGGTGAAGCCCGCGATACCCGTGGTGATCTCCGGCTCGAGGACAGTCCTCCGCGGTGGCAGGACGGGTCACCGAGGGGTAACGCCAGCACCCACAGACACCCCCGGTTTGGCATCGCTCAGGCTCACCCCAAGAAAGGCGCGGAGCAGCCCAGCACCCCCAGTTCTGCCAAGCCCAGGGCAGCATTCCGGGATCTTCCCAACGCCGACGGCTCCTTGGGGATCCCGTCTCCTGGAATGAGGGGCAGGGATGCCCCCCCTTCTTTCCTTCCAGCAGCTCCAGACCCTTAAGGGGGGAGACAATATTCCAGCAGAGTCTTTAAGGCACCAGCTCCCTCCTGGCCTTTTCCCCAAACCTGGGGCAGGAGGAGGAGGAGGAGGAGGAAGAGGAGGGAGCAGAGGCCGGTCAGGTCATGTAGCGGGTGACGGCTCTCAGGGCGTAGAGCAGAGCCGCCTGCATCCGAGCCTCCAGCAAGAGCAGGTTGATGTGCACCTAACGCGGAGAGAGCAATGTCAGGGCACCGTGGGGGGGGGGGGGGCTCGGCACCCCCCCATCGCCCTGCCGGGAAGGGAAGGGATGGGGCAGCACCTTCTCCGAGTGCTTGAAGTGTCTCCAGAACTGCGTGTACATCCGCTTGGTCGTCTTCTCCGGGTAGCAGGCCACCGTCTTGATGTAGATCTTCAAGCTGCGCTCCAGGAGCTGGTTCACCTCCCCGTAGTCGTAGTCGTCGTAGCTGGGGGAGGGAAGCAGGGACGTTACCCCGGGCATAACCCTTGCCCTTTCGCACCCTCCGGGGGTCTTTCTGGACTTAAACCCAGCCCCCCAACAGCATGAAAAGGGCTGCATCCCCAGCAGCGTGGGCAGCAGGGCGAGGGGGGGGATCCTGCCCCTCTGCTCCGCTCTGGGGAGACCCCACCTGGAGTCCTGCCTCCAGCTCTGGGGCACCAACAGCAGAAGGACACGGAGCTGTTGGAGCAGGGCCAGAGGAGGCCCCAGAGATGCTGGGAGGGCTGGAGTCCCTCTGCTGTGGGGACAGGCTGAGAGAGCTGGGGGGGTTCAGCCTGGAGAAGAGAAGGCTCCGGGGAGACCTTCCAGCCCCTTCCAGTCCCTAAAGGGGCTCCAGGAAAGCTGGGGAGGGACTCTGGATCAGGGAGGGGAGCCATGGGACCAGGGGGAATGGTTTTACACCGCAAGAGGGGAGATTTAGATGAGATATTGGGAAGAAATTCTTTGCTGTGAGGGCGGTGAGCCCCTGGCCCAGGTTGCCCAGAGAAGCTGTGGCTGCCCCATCCCTGGAGGGGTTCAAGGCCAGGTTGGCCGGGGCTTGGAGCAACCTGGGCTGGTGGGAGGTGTCCCTGCCCAGGGCAGGGGGTGGCACTGGGTGGGCTTTAACATCATTTCCAACCCAAACCATTCTACAATTCTATCACTTTGCCTCAGTCTAAGCAGCAGCAACAGTCTCAGCAAGACCAAGCCACAGGCCCCAGGCTGGACCTGCTCACGGGCTCTACCCAAGGTGGAGAACAGGCTCCATCCATGGCTCGGGGACCTACCGGATGCCGAAGACGCAGTGAACGTAGTTCCAGATGGCCCTGCGCAGCATGGAGGTGTCCACGCCGCAGTGCATGGCGATGGTGTTGTACGTCAGGTTGTAGACCACCTGGAACTTCTCATCCAGGAGCTGCCCCACATCGGGGTAGAGACGGTTGATCAGCGAGAAGCCATGGTCCTCCCAGGTGTAATCCTGCCGGAGAAAGGATGCTGGAGTAGGGGCTTGACGGGGAAACAAGGGGTCCCTTCAAAGCCAGGGACACAAGCTGGGGTTGTTGCTGTTCCCATGTTGACTCCCTCAACTATCAGCATCTGGTCGCACTGCTCAGATAGCTCCAGCCTGGTCCCAGCCCTTCGTCCCCTGCACCCACACTGTCACAGAGTCATGGAATTGTCGAGGTTGGAAGGGACCTTTCAGATCATCGAGCCCAACCATCACCCCAACACTGCCAAAGCCACCACTACCCCATGTCCCTCAGCACCACGTCTGCACGGCTTTTAAACACCTCCAGGGATGGCGACTCCACCACTGCCCTGGGCAGCTTCTTCCAGTGCTTGACAACCCTTTTGGTGAAGAAATTGTTCCTAATATCCATCCTAAACCTCCCCTGGCACAACTTGAGGCCATTTCCTCTTGTCCCATCACCTGTTCCCTGGGAGAAGTTACCGACCCTCACCTCGCTACACCCTCCTCAATGACCCTGGGACCAAGAGACAAGCAGGACCTGCCACCCAGCTCCCCGCCATGGGACACTGAGCACCCACCTGCGCACGGAAAGTGGGGGGCGCCTGCTCGCCCCTCCGCGTGAAGTCCTTGTAGCCGAAGTCGGGGTCCTCCACGAAGCAGAGGACATTGGACTGCAGAGAGTGATCCGCAACATCTACAAGGCACCACCGCAGCGGCCGTCAGCGACGTGGCGGGACCCCGGAGAGAGCCAGCCCTGCGGCTGGGGGCCTGATCCTGCTGCACCACGGGCAGACGCCGGCTCCTTCCCCAATCCCCCGCGACCTCCCCAGCCCCCCGGGACCCCGTCCCCAGCCAGCTGTCCCCCTCCCCTCCACCTCCTCACCTGCCGGAGCCACCAGCAAGCTCTCCGTCTTCTCCAGCTCGAAGCGTGTCGCCATCTCTTCCTGCGTGACACCTTCCTCCTCCAGCTGGCTTTCCTGCAGCAGCTTCATCCTCTCCATCAGCGCCTCCACCTCCCGCATGGCGTCCTTGCCCTGGAGAAGCAGAGGGCAGAGTCAACGCTGCCCCGGGTCGAGCAAGGTTGTAGAGGGATTTGCCAGCCCAGAGGAGCACGGAGCCGCTCTCCGCTCTGCCGTCACTTGGAGCAACCCCAGGGCTTGCTCTAAAGAACTGTTTGCAGGACAAAGGAGGTTTGTCCTGCCCAGATCTCAGCTGCTCTTGTGATTTATCCCAAGGGTTGGGAAGAAGGGGACAAGCCCTGGGGAGGATGCCACGGCGCGGAGGATGCCACGGCGCAGCCCTAAAGCACCTGCTGTTCCCAATAAAAGGCCCTGGGGCAGTTCCCCGTGAGAAGCACCATAAATCATAGGAACCGCAGAACACCAGGCTGGAAGGGACCACAAGGATCACCCGGTCCAACCTCTCTTGGCCAAAGCACTGTCCAGACAAGGGGGCCCAGCACCCTGCCCAGCTGACTCTTAAAAGCATCCAACGCTGAGGAATCCGCTACTTCCCTGGGGAGATTCTTCCCATAAAACGTCCCCCATGCCCTCCCTTCCCACCCCACACCCCCCTCCCCTGCAAGGCAAACCCCCCCCTCCCCGCCTTACCCCAGAGCTGTCGTCAGAGGCAGGGCTGCTGTCGCTGTGGGGCGAGGGGGGCCGGCAGCCGTGCCCCCCATCCTGCTCCTCCTCGGGGTTGATGCCGCAGCCGAAGACGAAGGAGGCGAGCGAGTGGTAGTGGGTGAGGAGCACCAGGGCCTGCACCAGCTCTGCCAGCGACCAGCTGTTCTCCCCCGTCTTCAGCAGAGCCTGCAAAGCCCACGGGGTTGGACAGACACCCCCCCCAGCGCCCCCGCCGTACCCCCCCCACCGCACCCCAGAGCCAGGGCAAGACAAGGGCAGGGAGACAGGAGGGGATTCGGGATGCGCCCCCCCCATAAACCACCTCAGAGACTCCCTCAGCCCCAAAAGGGTTAAATCTGGGGGGGGTTGGTGCAATCAGGGATGTGGCCCTTGGGGCCAAGTCCCCCAAAATTAGAGTGTTTGGGGGGGGCGGCGGGGGGGGGGCGATCCGCGCTGGCAGCATCAGGTCTCACCTCGATGTGCTCCTTGGTGATGAGCCAGGGCCGGTGGGCCAGCAGCTTGTTGATCTCATTGAGGTTCCTGAGTTTTTGGGGGGCACAGTGCAGCCCCTGCAGCCAGGTCGGGTTGCCCCCCACTTGCAGGAACTCCCCCATGTGCAAACCCACCAGGTAGGAGCACTGGTGCCGGGCTGCTGCCTGCGGGGAGAGCCGGGCAGTCAGCCCCCGGCACCGGCCAGGGGACCCCCCAACCCTGCTACGAGCCCTTGGAGAAGCCAAGGCAGGGAGACACCCCCCCACACACACACACACATCGCCCTTGGAGGGTTTTCCCTAGGGAAGAGAGTCCACACAGGGGTCTCTCCCTGCGCCCCCCCCCCCCATCAACGCTGGTCCCCAGGCGCCCTGGAGGGGAGGGGTGCTGGGGTACCCTGGGTGGGCACCACGGCACCAACTCCAAGGGGTTTCCAAGCCTCTGGGACCGCAGATCGGAGGGGTGGGGGGGGTGGGGGGGTGAGGGGGGGGAACAAGCCACGCCACGACCCACCTGCGGGGTCCTAAATGCTTTCCTGCCCCAAAACCCAGTGGAGGTGCTGCGACCACAAATAACCCCCCGGGACACCCCCCCACCACCACCCCACGGGACCCCCCACCCCACGGGACCCCCCCTCCCTCCCCCCGATCCTCACCATGATGGCGATGTAGTGGCGCTTGTGGTAGGGCAGGGGCCCGTCCATGCGCAGCAGGAGGGACTGGGTCTTCCAGAAGCTGCTGAGATACTGGGGGTGCAGCCCCATGACCATGGTGATGTTGTCCACCCTGCCCGCCGAGACGAAGGCCTCGATGAGGAGCTGCCGCAGGCTGCTCTCCGCGCCGTCCTGCAGGATCTGCCGGGATGGGGAGAGGAGGCGAGGGGGGGTGTGTGTGTGCGTGTGTGAAGGGCTGTGAGTTAGAGCCCCCCTCTGACCTAGAAGGAGACACCCCCCCCACACACACACACACACCCCTTTTCCCCATCAAGCAGGACCCCGGAGCACCCATCCCACCGCATCGGATGCTCACCCCGTGGGAGGTGCCCACCTTTGTCCCCGCCGCCCGGTAGGGACACCGCCGGTAGCCCCCGCTGCCCGTCTCCCCCCTCCCGGCCCCGGGGGGCTGGGGGTGACGGGGGGTCTCCATACCGGACCCCGCACAGCCCGGCCGGCTCAGCTCGAGGGGTGGGTTGTTTATTTGGGTGCTGGTGCGCAGCGGGGAGGAGATGGGGCTCAGCCACCACCCCCCACACACACCCCCACACACCCCCCCTCCAGCCTCTCCACCCCCACCGCGGTGACGAAACCACGGCGTTATCTCCGACAAGGAGGAACCATCTGGGAAACCGAGGCCGGGTGCGAGATAGGGCTGAGGGTGCCCCGGCATGAGGAGCCCCGGGGACCTCAGGGCACAGTGGGGGGTTTTTTTTGGGGGGGGAACACGATAGGGTAGGATGGGGGCTGCCTTTGCAGCACAGGGGAAAGACAACTGCGTTTGGCTGAGCGGGGAAACTGAGGCACGGGCAGGGCAGGGACTTGGGGCAGGAAAAAACAACTGCCCCCCCCCCCCCCAATCCCCCAAAACAAGACACCCCCCCCCGCTGCCACAGGGACACCCGCGCCTGGGTGACCCTTCCCCATCCCACCCCAGCCGGGCACTAGCAATCAGGATGGGGGGGTGGGAATCCTTCCTTAACAGCCCCCCCCACCCCAAACCCAGGGCAGGGAGGGACGGAGGAGCCCCCCCAGCAGGGAGGGACACCCCCTCCCAAGACCATCCCCCATGGCTCTTACCTCTCCCAGGGGGATGAAGGCGCTGGGACCCTTCCCCTCTCCCTCCTAGGAAGGAAAAGAGCGGTGGCTTCAGCCCGGCACCGGGGCAACCGGCAGCCACCAGCGGGACGAGGACGTGCCACCGGTGTGACGAGCGCGGTGTCACCGGAAAGGGTGACTCAGGCAGCCACCCCTGCACGGGCCACGGGGACGCGCGGCCATCGCCCCTGCGCCCTTGCGTCAGGCCGGGCAGCGCCTGATGAAATCGGGCAGGGGTGTTGCTCTGCACCCCCCCCCCCCCCCACACACACACACCCCGGGGAGAGGTGACACGCGGGGACCACGGGCCGCGCCAGGACACGGGCCAGGAGAGCGGAGACACCCCCCGGCTCTGGGTTCACCACCTCCATGGGAAAACACGGGGGACAAGCGGAGCCCGGGGAGGGGGGTCCCTGGGAAGAGCCACGGCCGACGGCCACCATAAACAGGGTGCCCGGGGGCCCCGCTGCCACCCCCGGCCACAAAACGCCCACAAACATCTCCACCGGGTAATTTTTCCCTCCCTCCCCAAATCCGTTAATGCAGTTAAGACAGAAAAAAGCCCCCCCCACCGCCCCCCCAACCCCAGCACAGGGCGGCTGCTGCTCTCCGCGCTGCCGGCACAGGGTTCAGCTCCTTTTTGACACCCCCCCCTCCCCCCCCCGCCACGCTCCATACCCCCCCCCAGCTCCCCAGGGAAGAGCGTTTCCACGCTGTATTTTCTCCTAGCAGATAATTTTCCTCCTCCCCGCCAGCGCCCAAGCAGGGTGCACCCGGGGGCAGCGACGGGGATGCCGCAAGCAGGGGTGCAATGGGATCGGGATCGCACCCCCCCTCCCCTCACCCCAGCCCTCCTGCTGCGGGGGGGGGGGAGGGGGGGGCTCAGTGGCCATGGGGACCCCCCCCACCACCACCACCCCCCCCAGAGCTGAAACACGGGGATGCAGCAGAGCCTGAATCCTCCCCCACGCAGCATCCCACCAGCTCCCGGCTTGGCAGTGGTGCAGGGGGCATGGCTGCGCCCGCATCACAGCGGCACCCATGGGTGCCAACCGCAGGCCGGGGCGGGGGGGGGGGGGGACACACATATACACACACACACATAGAGCACCCAGCCCCGAGAGCTAAAATAATCCCTGCAAAACACCTACAGAGAACCCAGAACCTGGTTTGGGGGTGGGAGAAAAGAGGGTGGAAAAGGGTTCAAGCGCTCCCAGGTCTGGGAAGGAGGAGAGAGGGATGGGGGGGTGGAGGAGTGGGGGGGGATGCACGGTGTCCCCACATACAGGGGGGACACGGTGTTTGAGTGGGACCAGGACCGAGACAGGGCAGCGGGAGCAGAAAGGGCACCCAGCAGACGAACGCCCGCAGCTCGGCGTCCTCCAGCCCACGCTCCGGATACCGGCGCCACCGCAGAGGGGGTGCCCAGGGCCCCGCTCCGGGCGGGGAAGCACCAGCCTCCTCTGCCCATTCCCTGCGGAAAACCCCCGGCATCCCTCTGCGAGCAGGAGCCGGGGTGATACCGTGAAGCTGGGACCTGTCCCCGAGCACGGGGTCACCTCCGCCGGGACCTTTGAATGGCAGCCCAGCCCCAAGCAGGATGCGAGCCCCGGATCCGGATCTGCTTGCCCAGGGAGTGGACGGGATCTCAGCGCCCCGGGATGCCCACGACCACCCCACTCCATCCCATGGCATATGTTCCCCCATGGCACACGTTTTCCCCCCCTCCACGCAAACCCAGTGGGGACCAGTGGTGCCACGGGGGGAAGCCGAGCCAGCAGCAGCCGTACCCACGGCGCCGGACACGGCAAAGCTCCCGCGGCCCATCCCAAGGGATGCCTCGGCCGGTGGAGACCTGCACCCTGCTTTGCTCCGGGTGCAGGGAGAGACACGACCAGGAGATGGGCATGGGGCAGGCAATGGCCACTGGTCACCCCCGTTTGCACCGCTGGGGGCACGGAGAGAGCCGGGCACCCTGTCCCAGCAAAGGTGTGCCTGGCCCCTGCCGGCCCCCCCAAAATAAAGGGCTCATCCCCAGCCAGGAGAGCAGGGTGCTGCCCACACGCTCTTCCCGACTGGAAGCGGGCAGCCTTCACCCAGTAACTGGGTTACTGGGTGAAGTGACCGAAGCGGGAGCCGCGCTGGTCTGCAAGATTCTTGCTGTCCTGGGGGGCTGGCGGGGGGTGGGGGGACGGGACAACAATGGCACGACCCTCGTTTTATTGCATTCCTCCCTCCCACGGCTCAGCCAGGCAGATGCTCCCCCCATCCCAGCGGCCGCGCTGCAGCCAGGCGATTCCCGGTGCCCCCCTTTCTCCCTTCCCTACATCACCCCCCTCCACCCACGGGGGTGGGCAGGGCACGGCCACCCCCCCCCCCCCGCCCCTCACCGCCATCCCAGGGCCGGGAAAACCCACGGCATCCACGCAGGGAAAAACCAAGCACGGCACTCAGCGGCGTTTTCCAAAACCGAGAAGCCTTCCAAAGCCGACGGCACAGCCGGACACCCCCCACACACACACACCCCGGCCCCCTCCAGCCCAGTAACGACGGGGAAGTTCAAACCCCCCTGCCCCCCCGGTGCTCAGCACCCAGCACCATGAGCCCCCCCGCCCTCCGCAGGACAGGCGGTGGCACGGTGGCAGTGAGGGTCCCGCTGTCGGGATTCACCTGCAGGAGACGGGACATGTCACGGCAGGGGGGACGGTGGCGGCAGGAGGAGGGTGCCTGGACCCTGGACGCGCACAACCGGGAATGCCGATGGCAGGACGGCATGACCCACTCTCTGGCCATGGAGCCACTGGGCCGGGAGCCGCTTCTCCCGGGGCGTCTTTTCCACGATGCCCTGCGAGGGGACGAGCCCCCACGGCTGGCACTGGGACGGAGACCCAAGAGCTGGAGCCAGGCACAGCCCCGGCGATGGCAGGCACCTTCTCCCACCCGCTGCCTCCAAACGACTGCGGCGGCATCGGGCACAGCCTGGCACCCTCTCCGGAGCGGGGAAGGGGCGTGGAATGGCAGGAGGTGACCACGCAGCAGCTGTCGCCACCGCCACGCGCTCCGCACGTGTCACAGCACGCCGCGGGCTGGCACCGGGCCGCAGCCCCCCCCCCGGCGAAGCCAGCAGTGCCCGCATCCCAGGGCTCCCACCGCTCCCAGCACACGGATGCTCCTGCCCTGAGTCACCGCGGACGCGGGACCGGGGTGACAGCGGGAGCAGGCTGCTGCCATCGCCGCTCCGGGCGCCGAGCCGGTTCGGCACTGACTCACGGTTTGGGGAGAAAAAGCTCCTTTGCTGCTCCAAGAGGCTCCGCAGGGGGGGTACGGCAACGGAGAGATCCCAGCAGGCAAATTCCCGGGATGGAGACGGCAGGAATTCCGAGCTCGGTTCACCCCGCTGCTTTCCGTGACAGCTCAGGGTGACCTTTGAAGGTGGATTTTAATCACCCCTGGGCAGAGGCTCGTTAATTTTGCTGCACTAAGCAATCCTCAGGGGTGCTGCCGTTAACCCCCGCCGCGCCGCCCCCGCGTAGGGCATTGCCTCCCGCTCCCGCCGATGGGGAAACTGAGGCACGGAGGCGATGCCCTGACCCATGCGACCTACTCCCAAGCTCTGGCTGGCACAGGGAGGGTGGAGGGTCTCAACGGAGACAGCGGGGGAAGGAGTTTGACCCCCTGGGAGCGGAAGGACGGGTGTGCCGAGCGGTGAGCCCCCGCCGGCGCTGGGGCCAGTGCTTAGTCAGGTGTCAGAAAAACCATTCCCGATAAGGCGAGGTTAAACAAACACCATCGCAGCCGCCCGGCAGAGCCCTCAAAACCCCGTTCCTGCCAAAAAAATGGGGCAGGAGGCCAGTCCTGGGCCGTACCAGGGGGCGAGAGCAGTGCCGGGTCTCGGCCCCCCTGACGCACGGAGCCAACGGGCCAGCACAAGCCCTTTGGCACAAGCCACGGCCACCCCTGGAAAGCAAACCCAGCCGCCACCACCCCCCCCACTCCAACACCAGGGACCCCCAGATCCCACCCCGCCTCGCCCCAAAAACCTGGAGGGGCTTGTTGGAGAAGAGCGGGACGAGCCAGCCCTGCAAACCCCACCGAGGCGCCTTCGCGGTGGGCGCGAAGGTCCCCCCCAGCCCACGGAGTTTCGGCGGTACCTGCTAGACGCCGGTGACATCCCCGCCACCATCCTGCCCCCAGTTTGCTCCAAAACACCAGTTTCAGGTTTCATCTCCCACCAGGACACGTTCCAGAGGGGGATTTCCCCCCTGCCCCCACCGGCGCCGCTGCTGGTTGGGGTATTTCCCACCCCCTGTCCCAGGGTTTCCAGCTTCCAGCCCCACGCCAGGAGCGACCGTCCCTGCGGCTACATGGGGGTGACACGGCTATTTGGGGAGCCGGCGACTCCCCGCCGGCAGAGCCACCCGGCCGTCCCTGGGGACACCTCCCCGCTGGGGACAGAGGGAAGGGGAAACGCAGGAGGAAGAGGAAAAAACCGCAAAACGTTGTGCCTTTTTTTTTTTTTTTCTGGAAAAGGGGAAAAGAAAAAAAAAAGTCTTACAAATAGAGGCAATTCCCAACTTTTCAGGGAACTCAGTAGGGTGGGGGGGGACTGAAGTCGCAGACGGGTCCCGCTGCCTGGGAGGGCCAGGGAGGTCCCACAAAGCCCCCCCGGGCACCTGCGGGCTCCAGTTTGCGCACTGGACCCCCAAAGGCAAAAGCTCTGGGCAATGCCGAGGGGTGTCCCAGAGCTCTGGGTTAACGGGGACACCAGAGACCCCAAACCCATCCCGGGAACGGCAGCAGGTGCAGAACGACCGGACGGAGCCCCCGGAGCCCCCCAGCCCCGACCTTGGTGGTCACACCCCGCGGTCACCCCCTGCCTCAGTTTCCCTTCGCCTCTCGCAGGCAGGACCCCCTGCCCGGCTCCCACACACATCCCAGCCTTTGGAGGGTCGCGGCCACCCCCAGAGCTCCCCACCCAGCCACCCCAACGTCCGGAGAGGGCCACCCTGTCCCCAAGAGCCCCGGGGTGGGCTCCCATCAGCCCCAACCTGCTCCCCCACCCCAGCACCCTTTATTTTTTGGCTCGCTGCAAATGAGCAAAAGGGTTATTTCTGCAGTTCCGACATGTCCCTACGTGTCCCGACCCTGCAGAGGGGGAGATGGCCCCCGGGAGGGGGGGGACGACGACATGGGGATGGGGGGACACAGCGGTCCCGGGGCAGGGGGACCCCCCCCGGGCGGGCTGCAGGGTGGCAGCACCCCGTCCCATCCCGGGTGACAAAGGCGGGGGGGGGGGGGGAGGTATGCAAACCGGGGACACCTCGGGCTTGCGAGCCCCCCCCGAGCCGAGCCCTTACCTCGCCGCCCCGGTACTCCTCCAGCCCCGCGGGGGGGCACGGCGAGCCGGCCACCAGCATGGCAGCGAGTGGGGGGGGGGGGGGGGGGCGCTAGGCGGCGGGCACGGACCGGGGACCACCACCCCACGCAAACCTCACACCCCGCCCGCCCCCCCCTCCCCCGGGGTTGCGGAGCGTCCCCCGGGGGTCCCCGGCCCCCCACCCCCGGCCTCCAGAACCTTCCCCGCGGCCCCGGCGCCCCGCGCCCCCCTCCGCTTTCATAGCGCGGCGGCCCCGCCCCCCCCGCCCCGCCATTGGTGGAAACGGGGGAGGGGGCGTGAGCGAGGCGTGCCGTCAGCCAATAGGGAGCGGCGGCGCGGGGGGTGCTGGGGGTTGTAGTTCGGGCCGGGCTGCAGCTTGGTGGCCACCGCCCCGAGCCCGCTGGGGGTGCGGGGAACAATGTCGGGGGGGGGGGGAGGGACGTGTCCCGCGGTCTGTGGGACGAGACGAAGGGCGGGACCCCCCCGTACAGACCCGCTGCGGCGCCGTCCCCAGCCTGTGACACGGGGAGGGGGAGAGAAAATGTCCCCAGCCTGTGACGGGGCGGGGGGGGGGGGTTGGGGAAATGCCCCCAGCCTGTGACACGGGGGGGGTGGACAGAAAATGTGTCCCCAGCCTGTGACACGGTGGGGGCGGGAGAGAAAATGTCCCCAGCCTGTGACACGGGGGGGGTGGACAGAAAATGTGTCCCCGGCCTGTGATACAGGGGGGGAGGGGGGTGGAAAATGTCCCCAGCCTGTGACACCGCCGGGGGCGGGGACGACAGAAAATGTCCCCTGGGACCAAGGGGAAAAGAAACCCGATGGCAAAGGGGCACTTTTACGGGCAGTGGGTCTTTGTCCGAAATCCCACCACCTGCACAGAGCCTGGCTCCGCGTGGCCGTGAGCAATCGCCGTGTCCCCCCCGCCGCCACCCCGCTGTCCCCCGTCCCCCCCGCCTCCAGCTTCACACGGAGCATTTGGAGTCACCCGGGGGCACAAAAAGACCCCCGAGAGTCGCGTCGCATTGCAGCTCCCCCCTCCCACCCTCGACACGGCGTCCAGCGCCCCTCCGCCTGAATACCAGACACCAAACCCCGCAAAAGAAGGTGAAAGAAGGAAAAATCAGTAAAAAAAAAATAATATATATATATATATATAAAAAATAACAAAACCCCAGCCAGGGGCGGCCCCAGCCAGCAGCGCCGATAACAACCTGCTGCCGCTTGACAGCCCGCACATGGCAAAGTCCAGCAAACGGGAGCCGCTGCACAAACAACTCGGGTTTTGCCCGGCAACAGCCTCCTCCGGCTCCTGCTGGTGAAGCCAACGTGGCAGCACGATGCCGGCGGCACGGCCAATGGCCGGCATGGCCAGTGGCCACCGCGCCACGGCACGCCGGCAGCTGCACCAGCCCCTGTGGGGAGGGGGAATGCGGCAGGTCCCCAAATGCCTCCAGTGCTCCTCGTCCTTGTCCCCGCAGCCGGCAAACGCCCCGCGCTATTTTTAGGGGTGTTTTGCAAAAGCTCCGCAGATGGGACGCCGGAGGCCGGGTGGCTCCGGCCACCCCGAGGTGTCCGCTGCTGGCTTTGCAACTTTGAGAGGAGCAATTTGGGGTTTTAATTGGAGATGATCCGAGGCGCCGGAGGTGCCTGCTCCGAGGGGAACCCGGCCCCACGCTCCCCCCAGGGCCAGGGATGCTCTTTCAGCCCCTGTCACCCCGGTCCAGCTCCATCACCGGCTCCTTTCCCACTGCCGCTGGGAGCCCCGGAGCTGCCTCACACGGAGAAAGGGGGGACAAGAGCCAAGATGGTCCCCGGCCAGCACCAGGGCTGTGGCTACCTGAGGCCACGAGCTCTGGGTTTGGTTTGGCTGAAAACATCAGCCCGGAGACGAAAAGCCGCCTCTTGCTTCGCAGCAGCGAAAGACACGTGGTGTAAGCAAAGCAGATGGGGGGGGCTCCATTTGCTCTTCCCTTTCTGCCCCCCAGAAAGTTCCGGACAGGAGGGGGACGGGCTGAGGGGGACCTGGGGACCCACGGTGGGGGGGGGGGGGTGGTGTCAGGCGATGGTCCAGCTGGAGACGCTGCCAAATATTTAATATAAAAATATCCCATCGGAAGACGGTTGAGGGCTGTGCCAGAAGGATGTTCACCCCCCAGCTGGCTGCCCAGAGCCTCCGGCTGTCCGGTGGGATCATCCAGAGCCTCCGGCTGTCCGGTGGGACTGGAATGTGCCATGGCCCCTGCCTGCAGAGCCGGGGCTGAGCCCGGCCGGGCGGTCGCCGAGCCGGGCAGTGCACTCGCTCGGCAATAAGGAGCAGCACGGGATCCCCCATCTGCTCCGCAGCCCCCCGGCTCAGCCCCTCGAGAGGCCGTCGGCACGTTACCTACGGGCTCAGCGCTTTTCCTGGCCTGTTTGCGATGCTCCTGCCCACGGAGCAGCCGGCTCAGGCTCCCAGCAGCCACGTCCCGGGCGGAAGAAAATGACCTGCCACCCCCTCGGAGCTGCCAGGGGCTCGTACCCACGCCGTGTGCCAGAAACGGGCGCTAGCAGGCAGGATCTCGACCGTCAGCGTCTCTCGAGTCCCTTTGGCCCACCAGCCTCACCCAAGAGCACTTAAAGTTCCATCTTTTGGTTCAGTTTGGGCTCAGCAGCGCTCATTTTTCAAGCAAAGAGGACTGCAGGAGGGTTTCTCCCCGCTGGCCAACTCCCGGGGATTCACCAGGGGCACACAGCAGCCTTGCGGCTGGGCTCGTTACGGGATTCATCGGGAAAAAGGGTGGCAAAGGAGAGGCAAAATTCCCTCGAGAGAGAGGAAACCAAGAGCCGAACCCAAACGCCCCGTTTTCCCAAAACACGGGGAACACGCAACGGCTCGGTGGTTATTTAGGGCTCGGCAGTGCCCTCATTAGCAAGCCGCTGACTGGACAAGTCTTGCTTTTAGTCGAACGGCGCGCGGCCAAGAAAGCTAAGCAGGAAGGCCAGACGGATTCCTTAAGATAAGTCACCTTAGAGCAAACAGCGAGGTTGGCCGGGGACAGCCGTCGCCTTGTCCGGCCGCCTGGGACTTCACCAGCCCAAACCCCCCCCCTGCCCCGAGGGTGAAGAGAAGCAGCAGAGACCACGCAGGGACCCTCTGCAGGGACCGACGGGCACATCCGGAGCAGATACGACCCGTACTGTTCTTTACGTGTTTCCTTTCCTTACGTGCTCCGTTCCTGGTGGCCATCCATCTCCTCCGAAAGGTGGATGGCCACCATGGCCGGTCACCCCCCCCCCCCCGCCTCCCCACTAACAGGGAAAACCCGCCGGCCCCCCGCCGTGGTGGGCTGGGAGAAGGAAGCCCAGAGGGTTTGCGGGGTGGAAAAGGGGGATTCCTCCGCAGCTGTATCCTTGGAGCCGCGGAGTTTGGTAAACCCCGACGCGGTCCTCGGTGCCGCAACGCTCCGACGGGAGCCGCGAAGGCTCAGCGCCTCGCTCCAGGGAGATGGGTGTGGGTCCGGCAGGATAAACACCTGAGAAATGGTGGGGTTTTACTGGTTTTTATGGGTGGAGGATCCTCGGGAGGGAGCCGCCATCCCCGCGTGCTCCAGGAGCGGCAATTGAATACGGGGACGGCTGGTCTGGCCCGGGTACGGACGGGGGTTACAGCCAAAACACCTTTGGACTCCCGGAGCTCTGGAGGTTTCCTTTGGAAGGAGGCAAAGGGCAGCCGAGATTTCTTCAGGGAAAACTCGTGAAAAAGGGAAAAGCTGCATCCCAGAGGAGCGGGTCTCATCGCCTGTGCGGGTTTTCCCCCCTTAGCAGACGACGGGGCAGCGCTGGGCGTTTCCCCCCCCCCGCGAAAACCCCACTTGTTTTCTACGGGGGTCCCAGCTGCTCCCCAAGTTTCCCTTCGCTCTCCCAGTTTCCTCGGCCCCCTCCCTCCCTCCCTCCCCTTCCCTGCCCAAGGCTCGCGTCCACCTCTCCACCCCCAGCTACAAAACCGCACCTTACCGAAACCTTAAAAAAAAAAAACAAAAAACAAAAAACAAAAAAACCCACGTTAAAATCCTAAGCGTTTGGTTTTTACAGGCAATTTTAAAGCCCGTTGCCCCCAGGACGCGCCGCCCGCCCGAGCCAGCGCTCCCAGAAAGCCCCAGTAATTAGGGAGGAATGGAAGGGAGCGGGTCTGTGGGTAATTACCTTGTGGGTAATTACCGGCGGGTTAAGTCGGTTCATTCCTGCTGTCAGGCTGCAAAACTGGTCGTAGTCATTTGCCTGCTAAAGTTTCTGGTCTTTGCCAGGGGGCCTGCAAGTTTGGAAAGGAGATATTTATTCGAGTTAATGACGTTAAAGAAATAAATAAATAAATAAATAAATAAATACATGGATTCAATCCTCGTGGTTAGCAGATCTCAAGAAATCGCTTTGCGAGACGTGTTCGTTGCGCCCTGGAAACCCAACCACCTCCAGCTCCGGGAATTTTGAGCTTCTGCCTCTTGAGAAGAGATTTCTGCCGGGAACGGGGAAAAACACCGACCAAAAATCTGGAAGTCTCCTTTTCGACCTTGATTTCGTTACTAGCAGGTGGCTGAGATCAGTATTTAATATTTAAGTGTGTTCAGTTACTGTCAAAACCATATTTTCCTAAAGCTCGGATATAGAAGTAAAGCAATCACAACCCCAAATAAATTAAATATATATATACGTATATATCTTTCTGCAAACATTCAAACTGCTTTAGAAGCCGTGGATAAACCGCGGAGGGAAGGAAGCCTGTGCTAGCAGATAAAGGCAGGAGCCAGCCATTTCTTACACCCAAGATCTGGCTGGGAAATGCAAAAAATTGCCCGTAAACCTTTGGAAATCCTCCCCGCGGCTCCGGCCAGGGAGCGGCCCTTCGGAGACACGGGAGGTGGAGGGTGAGGATCTGGCTCCGGCTCTCCCCGCTGACTCGGAGCGCAGCCTTTGGCACATCAACTCTCATCTATCTCCCCACCGGCGGTAAAAACGAGGATAAATTGGGCAGATTCCAGGACGGGCAAGGTTTGCGCTGAGCTCAGCAGAGATAAAGCGCCCTGTAAACGCGGGCACCGCTGGTGCGCTTAGGCAGCGTTAGCCGGGAAAAATGTGCCAAGCTCGCCTTCTCGTGAGCCTTTTTCCCTTGGCAGACGCGGCGGGATGCGAGCTCACGATTCCGGCACCTGCATCTCCGGAGGGTTGTGATGAGCGGCGCAGGGTGTCCTTGGAGATGTTCCCCAGGGGTCCAAGTCTCATCCAACATAGTCATCGCTGAGCTGGATGAGGGGACAGAGTGCGCCCTCGGCAAGTTTGCCAATGACAAAACTGGGAGGAGCGGCTGACGCACCAGAAAGCGAGACCTTCGGTGAGACCTTCGCTGCCGTTCAGCGAGGCTGGAGTGTTGGGCGGAGAAGAACCTCATGAAGGTCAACAAGGGCAAGCGTAGGGTCCTGCACCTTGGAAGGAATAACCCCAGGCACCGGTACAGGTCAGGGGTTGGCCTGCTGGAGAGCAGCTCTGCAGAGAGGAACCATGGAGTCCAGGTTGACAACAAGTTGCCCATGAGCCAGCAATGTGCCCTTGTGGCCAAGAAGGCCAATGGTCTCCTGGGGGGCATTAAAAAGAGCGTGGCCAGCAGGTGGAGAGAGGTCATCCTCCCCCTCTGCTCTGCCCTGGGGAGGCCAAATCTAGAGTGCTGGGTCCAGTTCTGGGCTCCCCAGGTCAAGAAGGACAGGGAACTGCTGCAGAGAGTCCAGTGGAGGGCTATGAAGATGATGTGGGGACTGGAGCATCTCTCTGCTGAGGAAAGGCTGGGGGACCTGGGGCTGTGCAGCCTGCAGAAGACCGAGAGAGGATCTCATCAAGCTGATCAATACCCAAAGGGGGGGTGTCAGGAGGATGGGGCCAGGCTCTTCTCAGTGGTGCCCAGCGACAGGACAAGGGGCAACGGGCACAAACTGAAACACGGGAAGTTCCATCCCAACACGAGGAGGAACTTCTTTGCTGTGAGGGTGGCAGAGCCCTGGCACAGGCTGCCCAGAGAGGTGGGGGAGTCTCCGTCTCTGGAGACATCCCAACCCCGCCTGGAGGCGTTCCTGTGCCACCTGCTCTGGGTGACCCTGCTCTGGCAGGGGGTTGGATGGGATGATCTCCAGAGGTCCCTTCCAACCCCTCCGTTCTGTGATCCGAAAACGAGCCTAATAAGGAGGGACGAGGAGCTGCTCAAGGCCACCGACGCGACGCTCAGCTCAGAAAGCCCCAAGTCCTGTGAGGGACACACCCAACAAACCCTGCTGCCTTTGCACCCTCTCCCCGGGTATCCCCAGCACCCTCTGCCTGGGTTTTTGGTCTAACCCCCATTTTTGGTCCGACCCAGCACAGCACGAGGCATCACCCTGAGCCGCAGAAACCCAGCGAGGTGGCGAGAGCTCCAGCGCTCCAAGAAGGACATCCCTCCCTCTAGGGGCTGAAATCCAGCAAACCTGGGATGAAATCCCTGCCTGGCGCACATCAGCCTCTGCTTCCACAGGCGCGAGAAGACAAAGAGATTGGAAGAATAACAAAGAGATTGGAATAGCACCTACGAGAATGATTTCATAGAAACTGTCTTTCTTCCCTGCATTTAACCCTGAATTTCGTTATTTTGGAACAAGTCTGGTGGGGAGCGGCTGAGGGAGCTGGGGGTGTTCAGCCTGGAGAAGAGGAGGCCGAGGGGAGACCTTCTCGCTCTCTACAGCTCCCTGAAAGGAGGGGGCAGCCAGGGGGGGTCGGGCTCTTCTCCCAAGGAACAGGCGATGGGACAAGAGGAAACGGCCTCCAGTTGCGCCAGGGGAGGTTTAGGATGGATATTAGGAACAATTTCTTCACGGAAAGGGTTGTCAAGCGTTGGAAGAGGCTGCCCAGGGCAGCGGTGGAGTCGCCATCCCTGGAGGGATTTAGAAGCCGGGCAGACGTGGTGCTGAGGGACATGGGGTAGTGGTGGCTTTGGCCGTGTTGGGGTGATGGTTGGGCTCGATGATCGGAAAGGTCCCTTCCAACCTCGACCATTCTCTGATTCTTATGTATTTGTCACAACTAACGACTCCCAGCCAAACAGCTGTTTTCTGCGCGCAACTCCGGGCTTTGAAAAAAAATATCTAATATGGAAGGATTAGTTTGAGCTGGAAAAGCCGTCGAGGTGTTTCCCCAGAACTAGGGTTTGCCTCTTCCCACCCGCGCCCTGGGAACAGACGGCCGAGGACGGGGCAGGTCCCCTGCCCTACCAGGGGAAAGCACCGGGACGTCGTACCCACAGGGGACGGGGAGAGCGCAAAACTCAGCTCCGGCTCCCACAAGGACGCGGGACATTTCCAAAGGGAAATCTGCGGAGAGTTTGTTTGGTTTGGTTTTTTTTTTTTTTTTTTCCCCCCACTACCAAATTTCTGCTGGAAAATTAGAATCTTTAAATAACCCCAAACCAATAAACCAGATTTTCCTCCAGACTCACGGCTGAGATAAGGGGAAGAGTTGAGAGACACAACTGGTGTTTACTCACCTCGTTTGCGTCTGTATCCTAAAAAAAAAAAACCAAACCCTTATCCTCGGTGTCTTTTTGTTTCCCACCAAGAGCGTTATTTCTTTATTTTTTTTTTTCCCCTGTGCTCTGCCTTCATTCATGCGGTTGGGGAAGGAAATGGAGAATAGATGTGGTCGGATACAGCCGGATGGGTCCTGGATGTAACCAAGTAACGAGGATCCTAGCAACAGGCTGCACTGGGAGGATTTAAAGATAGAAACAAAAGTAGGAGCGAACCAAACAATGGAAAAATGCCGCCTCCTTCCCATACGCACCAGACCCCGAAGCAGCACGACCGACGCTTCGACCAGGCAGCCGCCAGCAGGAGATAAACCAGTTCCAGGCAGGGAACGATGCTTTGGTTGTTGGCTTTTTTTTTCTTTAAGGCAAATAGAAAGTATCAGACACAGATGAGGATTCTTTTTTTTTTTTTTTAAAACACTTTTACAGTTGTCAAGAGTTTTGTACAAATCAAAGCATCCCTTTTAAAATCTCCATTATTACAAACATACAAAGGAACAATGTTATTACTACAAATCATCGGCTACTCAACTGCATGATCAATTTATCACAATTAAAAAAAAAAACCCCAAAACGTAAGAGTATATACAGGGCCTTTCTCCCTCTATTTATTTCTGTATCTTGAGGGAAGCGAAAAAGCAGAGCCCCCATTTTAAAAAAAAAAAAAAAAAAAAAAAAAATATCCCGTCAACGCACCTCATTTTCTAAAAACGTGTGAAGTATAAAATTAGGTGAGTATTTTCCTGCTGTCACACTCTGGCAAAGTGTAACAACTTTTTTTTTTTTTTTTTTCCTTTTTTTCACATCAGAAGTCTCCTAAAAAAAAATTTAAAAAAAAAAAAAAAGAACAAAAAAAACCCCCACATGGCAGAGTGTCTGATGCTGCAGTGTGCTCCTTCCATGCCGGAAGCCAACATCATCAAAAAAAGTGCCTTTGAATAAAATCATCTTTAGTAACAAAAAAAAAAAAAAGAAAAAAAAAGGAGAAAAAAATAAATCACAAGTTAAAAGCTTAATAAAAACCCTGACGGAGCAGCCAGCCCTGCATCAAAAAAGACAATTTTTCCTCTTCGCTACCTACCTTTAGCGCTGCTCCAAAGGTTTTATCTCCTACTCCTCCGCCCCGAGGGTCTCCAAACCCTGAGCTCTTTCTTCCCAGCCGGAATGGAGCTGGGTGCCCAGCTGGCGAGGAGCTGAGCCGTGCCTTCCCCTCCACACTGGCCAAGTGCTTTTTATCCACCCCCCCAAACCCCAAAAGCCCGAGCCTGGGGAGCTGGAAGGGTCTGTGGTCTCCGTGCCGTTTCTGAGAAGCACGTCCCTGTTACAGGGAACTTCCGTAGCCCTTTTATTCTGCTGGTTTTCAATCAGCAGTGAGAAACGTCCCTGGAGAGCCCCCAAAAAAACCACTCCCTGACTTGGGTCGCTGCCTGAGTAAGCGCTTTCCTGGAGCCAACCTGGCCCCTATTTCTGCATCTGGAAGGGAGCTATGGGGCAGGGAAAGGGGGAGAAGAGGGCCAGCTCCATCCAGGGACTGAGGGGAGCAGAAGGAACATCCAAGCCTTGAACTCTCCTCGCGTAAAGCAATGGAGTAAGAGACGCTCGATCACACCAAGCTGCAGAAGTCATCAAAGCCTCAAAGGTCACCGAGTAACCAGGGCACCGGGGCAGGGGAAGGGGGATACGGGGTGAAATTTGGGTCTGTATCATTACACTCTGGCTCCCAACCCAAAAGGTATCAGAACAAAACAAGAAAACACAAAACCAGGCAGTTCGGTTTGCCAAGTTGACATAGAAAAGCAAAAAAACAAAACAAAACAAACCCAAAAAACTTCCAAGATAAATACATAAGCCCCCGTTTTTGGAAGCATCTTCAAAAAGCTGGATCAACCGTTCTCAGCAGCGGCACAACCTTCCAGTAACGTCTGTTGGGCTGGTGATTTATCGGCTTCCTTTTGAAGAGGGAACAGTTCAAGAAAAAAATAAAAAAAATAAAAAAAATTCAAGCTCCCACCACACGCAGCTCCCGTCTTATCTGCGTTAACGACTGGCCACGGTTATTGCCTCCCAGCAGCAGGTTGGGAACCAGCACGAAGTCTCTAATGCAGCAGGTTCCTGTTTGCTAATGGAAAGGGTTGGCAGTGGTAGTAACTGGTTAGGAAAAAAACTTCGTCCAGAATGCAGTACTTCAAGGGGTGTGTGTGTGGGGGGGAATATTTAGGATGGCTGGGACCTCTCCCCGCGGATCAACAGACCAGTACTCAACAGAGATCGAAACCAGCCACGCTGAAGCATGCTGTCGCAAGGCAACACACACCAGGCGTTTCCATCGAGTCCACGGCAGTGGGATAGTGACAACACTGAGGTTTTGGCTTCCAGCGATCAGGCGGGTCTCCTAGACTCCTTGGCTAATGCTGGGGAAAGCTCCCAGACTGGGGGGTTTGGTTTTAAGGGGAGGTTATTGCTCCCGACTTCTCAGGCTTTTTGCCCTTCGACAGGGCAGCTGCTTGCTTCAGGAGTTCTCTGTTCTTGGCCTGGAAACACAGTGAAAACGGGTATTTAATGGCACGGATCATCACCGGTTCTAGGGATCCTAGAATTGCCTGGACAGAAGCTGCTGGCATCCTGCGCGCAGGCGAAAAAAAGGAGGATGTTGCTGCACGGCATCACAGCACGAGCTCAAGTCCCGCATCTCATCTCTAACCACCCAGAAAGGGCTCTGCACATCCCTTCCCCCTCGCGTCCCCCCGCTGTAACTGAGAAGTGGGCTGAAAGTTAAGAGCTTCCACGGTGAAAGGTGACAAATGCGCAACTCGCATCAAACCAGCCGAGGACACTCACCAAGGTCAGCGGGACTGGCTTTCCTTCCTTCCTTCCCCTTTCACCAGCCACCCTGCTTTCACAGCGTGAGAGGCAACGGAGCAAAACTCTGGTGACTGAAGCTCCCGTCCTGACTCTTTGTTTTAGCAACTCGAAGGCCAGCTTCCCCCACCCCGCGCTCTCACTTCTATCAAAAAAAGCGGGTTGGAGCAGCTGACTGTTCTCCAGCTTTGCTTCACCCTTGGTTTCGTCACATGCCACCAACGTTTTATCAGGATTCAGCGCTGTGCTGACCCTGCATCCCCACTAGAAGCCTTCCGAACCCACCAAACATGAAACGACTTAGTCTCTCTATTTTACGCTGAATTAAAAGTCATGGCAACTTAGGCACAAGGCTCTCTAGCCCCTTCCACCAAACTTCTGAGCTCACTCTCCTCTAGCCTATGTCGTAAATCACGCTACAGCAGTAGGATAAAGGGTAGAACCCATGTGAAGCCAGATACGGGTCTTCTGCATTGGTTTCCAGTGAATGAATGAATATGCAAAGGGTTACTAGAGGAATTAAACCCTCTGCTCCAGTGCTGCACGCGGTAAAGCAGCTTCTTTTACCTCCTGCAGACTGGAAGAATACAGGCACCCCTGCTTCCCCCCAAGAAAAGACAACACAAAATAATAAAACCCCCACAGCACGTTCAAAAAAGTGAATCATATGAACACTTCAAGGCACCTACAATACACCGAGTGGATTTGAGTTTTTATTTTGGAATCAGTGAAGAAAGTTTCCAGAGCCTCAGTCAATACCAGCTGAAGTAAAACATTCGGACACCAGAGAGGAGGAGTTCGGGGCAGTCCCAGTCCGAGCTAAGTACAAACAGCACAGACATGCAAACCCCTCTCCACCCACCCAGGAGAGACAGGAGGCTGCAGGCAAACCTGCTCGTGGAGCTGCTGCTCCCTTTTTCTTTTCAGAATTAAGCAAGTTTAAGGCTGTTGGAAGGTGTCTGACAGCTTTCAAGGCAGAAGTCCTCCTTGAGCTACAGCAGAGGCAGCAGCGGGGTATCCTGTTCCCACACACACCGAGCAACCAGCGTGCGCTGCCTTAAACCACTGCAAGGATGGGGGGGGGTCGTCTCCCACTTAGCCCTTGACCTCGCAGCCAGGGCTGTCAAGGCAACCAAAAAGTGGTGGTTTGGGCTAATGGAAAATTGTCTATTCAGAACCGGAGTAAACACTAACTCATTCTTTGCAGGCCACCCAAAGCTACGAGATAGAAACAGCTCTGGGCTGACACAGGCGGCGCAGGATCAATAAAGCAGAACAGAGACAGAAGGCTCTGGCTGTCATCAGTCCCTCAAACACAAACCACCAGTGCCTCCCAGCTCACGAGGAGCGGGACGCGCAGCCAGCCCTCGGCACACCACACACAGATATTCCAACCTTCAGACAGGCTTACAGCGCTTAAGAATGTGCATTGTGAAGGGGATCTCACAGGCACCAGCTTTCTGACAGCAGCTGTAGTCTCTAAAACCTGTCTTCCACTCCGATAATTAACTTGGGTGTGTGCTGATGGAGGAGGGGCTGTTTTCTCAGGGGGAACATACAAGCCTTTTGTCTTATCCCCTCCCATTTCTCATGGCGAGGGCTTTAGACCATTATAAACCCCAGAGTAATTAAAGGGTGCAAAGTTCATTTCTGTGTCTGGTTTCTTCCCTGTAACCAGCTCCCCTTTGACCCGATCTTGTCGGTGGCTCAGAGCGTATTCATGCTGATAGTCTGCCTAGTGTTTCCATGGCCATGACAAGAATCCTGCTCTCCCTGTTCCCTCCAGCTCAGGGACTCCTTTATTTGGACTAGAGAGATACAGTGCTAGAGGAACTGCCAATTGTTTCTGAAGCTTTGTTCTCTCTGGTAACCGGTCACATAAATCACATTAAGAGCTACGTGGTGCAGGGAGCTGACAAAGGTTCTGCAGTCGGGAGAAACAGGTTCAAACCTGCTTTTGGCAAGGGGTTAAAATGAGTTTGAGGGTTCCCATCTAGTCCACGGGGGACACAACACAGCGCTTTACAATACAGAAGTCTGAGCCTGAGTAGAGAGCAGCAAGGAGGATATAAATAGGGGTTATGATGTACCGCAGCCTGGTACAGAGCTGGGGAGGGGCTCGCCCGGCAGAGCAGAGAGGCCGCAGGACAGGGCAGAGAAGCGTTAGAAGAGCTGTGTGTGCAGCAGCTCACGGGGTGTTGTGAACAGGAGTGTCCTCGGTCACTCCTGGGTACAGCACAGCTCAGCAAATTAAAACAAAAATGCTGTCACCTGTAACTGCTCCATGACCTCCTTGTGTGTCTTCTCCATTTGGTTCATCTTTGCCCTCATCTGCGATTCCTGGTACTGCAGGTCGGCCTTCAGCTCTGTGATCTGCAGATAAACCAGTAAGAAGCAAGTGAGGTGGAAGAAGAAATAAAGGCTTTAACCCCAGGCGAACCTTGCCACAGAAAACACCTCTGCAGAAGTTGTGTGAGACTGGATGAGTTCAGAAACGTGCTGGGGTGGGTAGGGGGAGCGCAAAGAGACCAGAACCGTACCACTGAGCAGCACAGAGAAGCAGGAGCAGCCAGGGCTGTCTTTCTGCACAGAGCGGCATGTTTCCTCTCAGTTTTGCCCCAACATGGAGATCTCCAAGACAGTGGTCAGAAAATGACCCTTTATGAAATGAGATCTCCTGGGTGGGTCCAGAAACCCCCTTTAACTTTGGAAAGGAGGCAGCCTGGAAACAGCCAGAAACTCTCTTGCTCACTCCGAGATAAAAAGCCAGACTCCGCTGGAGTGCGATCTGCGTGAATATGTCAGCATGCTGTGGGGGGGAAGCAAGCCAAGGGCTGTACCTTCTTCTCCTTCTCCAAAATCATCTGATCTTTCTGGTGCAGCATCTTTTTTAAAGTAGCCACTTCCTCCTTCAGCTGGGCAATGATAACAAAGTGGTCAGTGCCAGGAGAGTCCAGGGCGAGGTCCGGAGAAAAACTGCAACAAAGAAGAGGGAAAGACTCTCATCAGGACCCCTTCTCTTCCTTGAAGCAGGGAAACGCCCACAGACGGCACTCGAAGGAGAACGGGAATCGTTTCATGGTACACATTGTATCCTCCAAACACTCCTTGAATGCAGGTGTTACCTGTTTCCCTGCCCTGGATGCCACATGGAATTTGGGAAGCACATGGTATGAAACAGAGGCAACAGGGATTACGTGCGATATATTGAGTTGTATTATCGTGTGATCAGCAGGGACACGGGACTGCTACAGGTGACATCGGCCAGCGTCTGCAGCAACCATTCGAACAGCAAGGATCCCTTTTCCAACCAAAGAGTTGGGGACAGCAACCAGAGAGCTAATGAAACTTTGTACAAGCACTTAGGAACCCTCCTAGCTCGCAGGCAGACCTTGGATGCACAGCAAAATTTTTCACTAAATGTAAACAAACATTCTGGCAAGGAAGGAACATGAAAGAGAAACAAATAACCTCAAGCTAAACAAACAAAGCAAAGGGAGATACCTAGATTAAAGTCAGCACTGTCCTCAGCAGGGAAAAGGGGTAAAAAGACATGCTGGACTTTTGTATTTTGATTCCACCCTGACACTGCAATTTAGGAAAAAGTTTCATCACCACTTGAGAGCAGGAAAGATTCTCTCCAGAAGACAGAGAAATAGCCGAACGCACTACTTGTGCACCACCGGGTACTCTAAACCTAAGCAACCAGCTGAAAACTTATCTGGGCAAGTCGCTCTCCTGCACTGGTGATTCACAAGTGTCCCTACGTGATACCCAGTGAAGGGGGCAGCCACGCACAGTCTTGCACTACAGGAATATTTCAGATTGTAAAATACAACAAACTACAGGCCCAGGGACCTCACCTGATCTTTGCCTGCCTTCTGTTCCTCACCGCTGTAACGATAAACCCGATTTTTATCTCCTGGTGATAAAAGGGCAGCACACTCCCAGCCACACACACCTGAAATTGCTGTATAAAAAGTTAACAGTAATAAGACAACAAAGCTTCACCTAGAAGATTACTTCAAGTCTGGCCGTTGTCAGACAGCACTGCTGCTATAAATAGCCAGGGTTACCTGAAGCCTGACATTTTTTTAAAGTCTCCAGAGTAGGTCAATATATCTTAAGGCCTGCATTCAGCTCTACAGCTGGGAGCTGCAGCGGACTGAGGAAGGCATGGTCTGAACCCAAAATGCTCCCCCTCTCAAATACGCTGCCACCTCCGTGCTTCCAGTCCCCCATCCGTACACTGAGGCTGAGAACACTGTCCGCTCACTTCACACAGGTTCTCCTCTTGTGCCTGGAAATAATCCACTGCCTAATTAAAAGCACACTCTGTGTCGTTTCGACTGGTTAGCAAGGATCTGGCAGAAGAAAAGGCTCTTTCCACCACTGTGCTGGGGAATCTACAGAGGGAAACCGAGCAGGGGCAGCTTCACAGATCTGAAAGTCACAGGACAGCCCTGCGGCACTGGGAGAGAAAGCTTGGCAAAGGAAAACTCAGAACGGAGGGTCTGCAGGAGGCAGCCTGCAGTGGAAGAGTCTTTCATGGTTAAAACATGCTGACAGCAGAGCCCACACCGTAAGATGCGGCAGGTCCCTGGGTACACCAGCTCTGGCGCTGTGCTTGTCACGCTGGGCAGCTCTCGAGTGCAGGAGAGGTTCATACACGCACATTAGTCGAGAATACCTCCATTTTAAAACCATTCCTGAGTACAGTTTCCCCAAGCGGAGGCTGTGCAAGATGATGGTGGGTGCTCCAGCACCTTTCTGTGTGCAAGCACATTACCAACAGCAGCTTTAATTTCCCACTCAGTGCAAATATGCTGAGGAGGAGAGAAAGAGAGAGAAAAAAAAAGCAGCCTCTACAGAGAAATAAAGGCTTCCTCACTGATTCCCTCTGGCTAAAAACAAACTCTTGCTTACACCATTCCTTTGCCCAGGCAGGCTTGCCTCCTGCCATATCCTGGGGTGATAAAGAGTGCTGGGAGATGCTCACATTTCCCTGTGCGGCTCCGGCAGGAAAAATTCCCTCCTTGTCAGCTCCTGTTGCAGAGCACACTGTGGAGTCGAGGAGGTGAGAGCCGGCCCTGCCACCCAGCGGGGAGAAGGGACAGGCAGGCCACCAGCCTTCCACAGAGCTGCTCTCGCACTCAGACGACCTGGTAGCCAGCCCCAGGGCTTCGAGGACTCTGGGCTCTGCACCCACAAGTGGGTGACGGTGGGCTCAGGGTGCCCAGGCATCCTCTCCTGTCAAGTATGTTGAGCACAGGCAGGTATTTTTCTGTCCAGTTGCTGCAAAATGCACCCTGATATGTGTCAAGGTGCTAATTAAAGAAGCAGCTATGTTTTTTCCTTTTTCTTTTTTTTTTTTTTTTTTAAAGACTGACAAGTTAGTAATGAAAGGTTTCTCTGTCTTAAACCCCGCGTTATGGAAGCAGCCCGAGACTCCAAAATTAGAAGGAAAACTGCCAAATACAAGTTGCTCCATTCCTTTAAGAAACAGATTAAAAATTAAAACGACCAACCAACTAAAAAAAGCCATTACCCCTACAAACAAACTCCATACTCCTAGCCCCTTGGAATAGGTCAGGGGGACATGTGCTTTGAACAGTCTAAAATGCATGCCTCTAATTAAAGTCATTTAATGAGCTCCTGTTGCTTTCAATGGAGACAGAGGAAAAAATGGAGTTCTTCCTAAGCCACCTGCCTCTCTATGACTACCTTAAACTCCATACCTGTTAAATGGTTGAAATCAGCCAAAACAAACACCAAACCTGAAGATTTTGCTATTCAAGTCAGGCTAGCATAAAGAGTCACGAACCAGGCTGACCGAACCAGCACCCAAGTTTCACCTCAGACAAAAATACCCGCCATGAGCAAAAATCCATCCAGGTCAACAGGAACCAGCACCTGAACTTACACTTCCTCTAACACCACCAAGAGCAGGTGCAGTCCAGGACTTCTCTACGCAAATGAGAATGGTTGTACTAAATGAACTTTGCTGCTCAGCATCCTGCAGCATCACTGCCCTCCCCCAGCCAGCTCAGTCAGCAGCGCTCATCGTGGCTTGGTGTTAAAAGCACAATTTAGCACCTTGTCTATAGTCACAGAAGAAGGGACTGCAGCGTGTTGATCCGCAGAGTCTGGAACATAAAAACACTTCTGGCAGCATTTGCACAAGAGGATGGGGACACCAAGCCCTGCCCGAATCAGGACAGCACAGCACCAGAGGCTGGAGGTGACACTGGGGTGCTCACACAGGCAGGGGCAGCCCAGGACAGCAGGATTAGTAGGTCAAGGTCTGCAGTGATCAAGAGACAGTGGGCAAGCAGGGCCAGTGCTGTTAGCTCCTCACAGAGCTCACCCAGCACAAACCATTCATCGCCACACATTAAATGACCTCGGAAATCACTCAGTCCCCATATCACAGCCATTGGGAGCAACATCCACTCCAAAATATGTAAGAGAATCACATACAGAGGGAATTCAGTAAGACGCACTTATTGTATCCACAAAGGAGCGACAATTGCAGATAAGCTGGACCCTGCTGGAGATGTTGCCAAAGTCAGCTGAGCTCACGTGTGCCCAAATTTTGTCCAGCTGAAGGCTGCATCAGACCTTTGGCTAGAGCCCATGGCCAAGACACGCTGTACAGAAAGCTGTGACTGATCTCAGCAGCGAAGAGGTGCTGGATGTGTATCACCCCACTCCAGACTACGCTGCTGCTGCTGAAAACATCCTTGCACTGCGGCAGGCCCTAACTCCACACTCAAGCTGCGACCCGGACTCCAGGCTGACTCTGGGCAGGGGGAACAATCTTACAGAAAATTGTGCAAGAGGGGAGGGTTTTGGGGGGGTTCATCCTCACAAAAAGCCCTGCAACTCCAAAACCACACTTAATGAACCACCATTATTATTCCTCTCAAGAAACACAGCCATGTGTCTATTTAAGGCAGCTGCAGCTTGCCTTTTCTACAGCACATTGCTGGAGCTCTTCAGTAGTTGCTAAAATTACACACAGTTTGTTACTGGGATTCATCAAAAAAAGTCTGTGGCAAGGACCACAGCCTTGGCAGGAGCCAGACTGACAACATCTGACACAAGAGCAAAATGAAGGCATTTGATTCCTTTAGTACATGCTCCTGTTTTGCAAACGAATGGCTGAGCAATTGATGCCAGAGCATGGGACCTTTTGCTTCTTGGGTATTTTCAAGCCAGCAGGGGTATTACAATGAGCTGTCAGGTCTCAGCCCAGGCTTTAGTGAGCAGATAAAAATACCTGGTGCTGCGCTATAGCCCGGAGAGCAGCCTCAGCAGGTGAGCAGGAACCTCTCTAGAGGGAACGCTGATGGGCTGCACCAGTTCTACCAGGGATCTCTCACCAGCACTGAAGGCAGTCAGATGAATTCTCTGACCACTCCGTGCTCAGCCACAGCTCCCAAGCCACAGTTAATCCTTAGATTTTCCAGCCTTTCACTGAAAACACCATTCAGATGATAAATGGTCTTTTAGACAACTCCATAGGAATCACTGCCTTACAAATATTTAAGTTCTGTTTCCCATTGTAGCATTTCACATATTAACAAACATCGACAAGGTGTCAATAGTATCTATAGGATAGATGTGATTTGTGATCTCGAAGACAAGACATTCAAGGCAGGTAGCAATTAATGAATTACCAGTGGCTTTAACAGACCCTTTGGCACTAATGAGCCTATGCTCTGGTCCCAATTCACTGCTGTTTGGAAAGAAATCCATCGAGAGGGACAGTTTCCGTGTAGGAGTCATTTCCCAGGGAGTGAGGGAGGGAGGGCAACAGGGGAGAAAACAACGGGTGATCTCACTTCAGGATGTCAGTGCCTTGAGAAACAGGACAATGGTGGGCACCGGGACTCTGTTGGGAAGCAGCCCACTGCGCCAACGTGGACGGGGCACTCTGGATAGGGGGACAAAGCATCTCGGGAGAGGAAGGAACGCTGAGAATCAGAGAGGAAAGGCAGGAATGAAAATATGCATGTACAAGACCGTAAAAAAATAAAAATCCATCTCAATCTCCTGTTTCTGCTAGTGACTCCCATTCTGCTGCGCATGCAGCTGGCATCAACACAATCCAGCAAAAACTGCGACTGCAGAATGGGATCGGATGCTTTCAAAGCTGTTTGGTTGCTTGTCCCTCCCCCAGAAGGCAGGAGAGGAAATGGGAGGTGGGTCTTGATCCTCTCCTCTGAGGCAGTCTCCCTGCAGATCAGTCTGATAGCCCCGAAAGCACAAAACCTGCAGACCTCGACCCTACAGCGCAGCCAAGAGCCCCCCTCTCCCTGTAACAGCGTGGAGAGGATAAAGCTGATCTGGCTGCAGTTTTTCTAACTGTTGGGGAGCTCAGCCAACAAGCAGTTTCTATTCTAGCAGGTACAGACGCTAGGTATTCTTTTCCTCTTCAAACCTATGTCTAAATGCCAGATAAGACTGGCATGCCAGGTTCCGGAAAGCTGCTAACACAGCCCCTTGAGGTCCCAAAGCTCGAGATCCCTGCTCTAGCATAAGAGCTTTCTCCTATTTGCACAGAACTCTGTCTTACAAAAACTTAGCAAACAAGACCGCCCGCCCACAATTTCCCCATGTAACAGGCTCACCTGTCACCATTGGCAGATATAGCATCAAACTTGGCTTTCTTCTTTGGGATTTCGTTCTGAATAGAAGAGGTGGATAAGGTTTTCTGGCTAGAAAAACGAGGAAATCGTATGTCAGAACCTAAATGACTTGCAGTCTAAAACAGAGAAGCAGATAAATATTCCCACCCACTTTGAACCTATTAAAACAAGATTTCCTAGCGCAAGAAAGAATGATAAAAAATTAATTCCTTGAAGAGTAGCTGGAGACTAAAAATAAACAGAAAGCAATGCGTCAGTCAGATCAGTAGGTAGGTGAACAACTCACGCTTAAAATCTACATTTCAATCATTAAATTTTACAAATGCAATTTAGCTTTAATTGTATACAAGTTCAGTAAGTTGAATCACTAAAAAGCACTGTCGGACTACAAGTCTACTCCAGCGCAGTGGGGTTTGCAAACTAGCAAAGCCTGACTTAGCCAGATTCTCCCGAACAACAGACAACTGCCAAAACCCATCACCAAGGTGCCGAGCCCCCAGGCGCTTCTCCCAGTTACTTTAAGGAGCGTGCCTAGGGAGCGTGGAGCAGCCAGGCACCCTCTTTGCTCACCCCAGAGGCAAGCTCACCCTGCGCAACAGAAAAGCTCCTGCAGGTTACCTGTTATAGTGGCTGCCACTGCTGAGCCTACTGTACTGTTCCTTCTCTTGCAGGCTCGCCCGGGAAGAGCTGCTTAGGTGTTTGCACTGCTCTTTGGTCTTCTGTAGGACCCGTTTGTAGGACAGCGTGCACAACCAGCATAGCAGCTTGCCATCCACCTGGAAGGCAAGAGAAAGAAAGGGGGAGAAGTTTTGGTCTTCCTTCCTGCCCACAAACCAAACACTGAGAAGACAAGAAGCACCGTCAGGCTTAAGATCACATACGAACAAGCAGCAATCCAAAAAGGATCCCTTGAGTATCTGGAAAGGGTAAGAATTGCATCTGGCATGGCTGGTGCAATGCAGACAGCACTCATTAATAGCAGCTTATCTATCGTAACAACAGCCTCTGCCAAGCTTCGCTTACCGACCGTCTTATAGCACCCATTCCCCAGGACAGGCTACCTCTGGTGGGATTTCTGTCAAAGCAACACCAAAGAATGGTACATGACAGGGTAATCACTGGAGACCAAAACCGATTGGGTCTCTGCTTGAGGAGGATCCACAGGAGGACAGGGATTATCAGTGAGAGATGTTTATAGCCTGCAGGAAGCAGGCCTTAGAAATACACACCTCCTAAGAAGCACTTATGTTGTTTAAGCACAGGGCGTGCAGAAGCCATGGAATGGGGTTCCTGGTGGAGGTATGGCACTTCCAGCTCCTCAGGCTACAGCACAAATATCGTTCCCCACCTCTCTTCCCAAGCAGGCACCTCACGTTTCACTCAGAGGCGCGTTCTCCTTTGCCAGCCCACCTACCCTTTGGCCAAATGCAAGAGATCTTCCACAGCTGATCTGGCAAAGGAGTTGAGGGGCTCAAAGACTAAACAGCTCCACAACACAGCTCCCACAGCAAAGCGCAACTCCAGAATCCAGAAAAATACTTTACAACAAAGAGACCCCCCCTTTTGAAATGCTCGAGATTATGTGAGGGAGATGGACAGACAATCACTGCCATCAGCCCTTTTACCTTTTTGGCCTCCTTTTATAGAGATACTGACCTTCTTTCTGTCATCCTTCCGGTCAAATGCACACTGCTGCTTGCACTGCTCGCAAGAGTGCGGAGGTCCATATTTCTTTTCGGAGTTCGTGCAACGCTGGCACTTGTTTCCAATAAATGCTGCTATAATGTTGCAGTACTGGCAGGGTTTTGGCTTTAAGAAACAAGAACAACTGATAGAGCAGTGCTGCCTAATTACATTAATACATTGCTCTTTCCCCTTCTCCCCATCACTTCAAAACTTTTATTTCCTCATTCCAACCTAAGTATAATGCTGATCCAGGAGACATAACTACATCTGGACCGCTGGTCTCCAGCTAAATGTATTTAGCCATGGCACCCAGACCATTTATTAAGGGCTATGAAATCTTCAGAAAATGTGTAACACCAAAATAGAAACAATCAAAATTGCTTTTTCAGATTTCAGACAGGCAGGAAAGAAAGATTTATCACTGCTTCCTGCAGCAATCTCAGTTTGTGTAAGCATGCTCTTGTTTCTATTGGGTATCGAATAGTTCATTTCCTGGCCTCAAATGATGCAGAGCGTCTCTTTTCTGCACTAAAAGAAGAGAAAAGGTAAAAGCTTCACGCTTGAGGGACCCACATATTATTGATCAGTCATGCTATTACAACAGAGCCAACCTATAAAACTGCTCTGGGATTCAGCAGGATAAAGACAAGAAAGATGAAAGGAAAAAAGGCTGGTGAGAACGAGCCCTGCTCACTTACTGTTCCATAGAGCTTCACGTTCTGAGCACACTTCTTGCATATTGTGTTGGTTTTGCTGTTAAAAAGAAGGACAGATCATTCTATTAACACTTCCTCAAAGAAAATTAAACCTCTGTGGTTAGGATCTCAGTCTCCCCTAGGCTCTGTCTCTAGTGGCAAGACTGTTTTCATCTTCACTAGGGACTCAGATATCAAAGTGCATTTCCTATACCCATCTGGTTGAGGATAATTTGCCAAAAAGTAGTATTAGTAGGAGGTATTTTTTAATTAAGGCATCCCCAGATGACACCAGTTTTTTGCCCTTACAAATACAGGGGTCTGATCAACGGCTAATTGGCAGCAGGCGTGACTCAGCACTGGTGACAGCCTCAGTTCTGGAGGAGGTCCGGTCTGGATGACGAGGTTAAGGCAGGACAAATACACCTCTGTCTTGACCAACAAACACAGGAAAGAACACCCCACACACTGCCCGCACTCAGCTACTGGATTTAGCAATCCTTCCTCTGTAAGCTACATAACTTGCAAAAAGGCAAAAAAGGCAAAAGCACAGCTAAAGAAAACACATTAGGAAATAATTTTTGGATACCAGAAATCAGGTAAGAGGAAAACTCGTGAGAAGATGCACTGACATCCTTTACTGGAAGATGCATCTGAACCCTGACCAAAAATAAAAACCAAGCAAAAGGTGCAAATCTAAGGACACCACAGAGGCATACCAACTCGCCCAGCAGACCTTTGAGGAAGGCCAAAGTTCCCCCCAGTATTCCACAGCAACAATCTGTTAAGGCTCAGTCATCAAAGGCGTGGAAACATTACGGTTCCTCGGGTGCGTCTGTTCTAAAGAAAACATCCTCTCCCCAGTTCAGCGGGCATTTACCTTTCCTGCTGGAATTCAGTCCTGCAGTAAGTGCATTTAACAATGGGATGCGCAATCCGGCACTCCTGCAACAACAGAAGCGTTTGGTGAGATGCAGTGCTTCCCCCACACACTGTTTCCCAAAAATACTAGATCACCTGCTGACCTCTGCACCCACCGCACGTACACACATCTGCCAAACCCTTCCTCCTTGTACAGTCATGTTGCTCTCACAAGGGCTGAGAGCAGAGGAAGGGCAACAGGAATGGCATGTGTCACAGGTGACCCACAAGTAAACTGAGATTCGTAACGAGGGCTTATTTGTGCCCAACGCCCACAGACAAGGGTCACAGTGGTTGGCCTCACCTCCCAGGGCAGGAACACGGAGTCCTGCCACAGTTATTCACACCTCTGCCCTCCACAAGCTTCCTGTGCCCGGAGTGCACTGTCCCGGCTCTTCTCTCACCCCATGCTTCGGAGGTTTCCCTGTGCCCGTCTGCTTTACCCCATCTGCCTCAGCAATCCCAGGCTACTTCATTTCCTGCCCTCTATTACTTGTCTCATCCCTGATCTCATTCTTCCTCACCCATCCAGACTGTGCCCCAAAACCCATCTACCTCCTTCAAGATACCACAAGATCTCCCCTAAACATCCCCAGACCGTCCCAAACACCCTGGCATCCCCCAAATGCCCCAGCCCTCTCCCCTTGCTAACACCCCCCCTCACAAACAGCCCTTCAATTGCCCCCAGGCCTTCCCTCATGAACAGCATCCGCTTACCTCCCAATTCTCCACAACAGCCCCACGACTCCCTCTCCAACGCCTTCCAAATACCCCCAGCACCCCCAAATGGCCTCCAGCGCCCTCAGGTCCCCCTGACAAACAGCTCCCAGATACTAGCCCCTCAACGCCATATCCCCCCCCCCCAGCCCCGCCACGGCCCCCAGGCTCTACCAGTCGCCCCCATGCCTCCAGCCCCTCCCCACACAGCCCCCAACTGCCCACCCCGTACCCTCAGGCCCCAAACAACCTCCCCGAGGCCCAAACCTCCCTCAGGGCCTCCCCACAAACAGCCCCCACCCCTCAGTTACCCCCAGGCCCTCCAAGAGCCCCCAGGCCCTCCAAACGCCCTCCTGCCTCCCTTCCTTCCCAAACAGCCCCGTAGTCGGCCCTTCACCCCCCCCCACCAGCAGCTCCCTCACAGACAAGCCCCCCGCAAATCCCCTTCCCCCCAGCACCCCCACGGGCCCCACCGGCCTCCCCGGACCTTGCAGAGCTGCTGGCCCTGGCTGAGCGCCTCGAAGGGGAAGCGCTGGTGGCACTTGGTGCAGGCGTAGAGCGCCGCCATCCCGCCGCCCCGCTGACAGGCGCAGCCCAGCCCGCCCCGGCCGCCCGGCTGCACGGCCCCGCCCCCTCCTGCCGCTCCGCCTCCTCGCCATTGGTCACCCGCCGCATCACTCAAGCTTTACCCGCTTCTCATTGGTCAACGCAGCCGTCATTCATAAGAGGGGGCGGAGCGGGGCCTCCTCTCCCCCACCCCCCCCGCCCTGTCCCTCCGCGGGCGTTGGGGAAGGGGAAGCGTTGACGTCACGCGCGGGGCGCTGCGCGGTGACGCAACCGACCTGCCCGCCCCCTCCGCGTGACGTGTCACGGGGGCGCGCGCGGCCGCGCCGGGTGTGTGTGTGGGGTGGGGGGGGGCTGGCCCAGAAGGCCTTGCGGGAGGGGACCCGGAAGTAGGGCCCGGGGCTGAGCTGGGCCAAGGCCGGGGGAAGGGGTTGAGCTGGGCCAGGGTTGAGAGAAGGGACTGAGCCAGGCCGGGCCTGGGCTAGGGAAGGGGCTGAGCTGGGCCAGGGTTGAGGGAAGGGTCGGACCGGGGGAAGGGGTCGAGCTGGGCTGGGCCGGGCAGGGCAGGGGCTGAGCTGGGCCAGGTTTGAGAGAAGGGGCTGAGCCAGGCCGGGCCTGGGGAAGCGGTTGAGCTGGGCTTGGCCTGCGCCGGGCTGGGCAGGGGCTGAGCTGGGCCAGGTTTGAGGGAAGGGGCTGGGCTGCGGAAGGGGCTTTGCTGGGCCACGGTTGAGGGAAAGGGCTGGTCCGGGGAAGGGGCTGAGCTGGGCTGGGCCTGGGCCAGGGAAGGGGCTTTGCTGGACCAGGGTTGAGGGAAGGAGCTGGTCCCGGGGAAGGGTCTGGACTGAGGTGGGCCGAGGCCTGGGGAAGGGGCTGATTTGGGTCAGGGCTGGGGGAAGGGGCTGAGCTGGGCCATGCCAAAGCCGGAGGAAGGGGCTGAACTGGGCTGGGCCAAGGCCAGGGGAAGGGTGAAGGAGAGTGGTGGCAAGGCTAATCCACGCTGAAAGATCCAAAGATCCGTAGCTGGTGTGCGTTAGGGGAGAGCAGGGTGAGGAGGACATGCAGGCCCAGAGGAGGAAGGGAGGCTGGCTTAGGGCAGGGCTCAGGGGCTGGGGAGGTGAGGAGATGCTGGAGGGAGGGGAAGGCCTCTGCAGAGGTGGGTGAAGGAGAGGCTGAAGGAAAGAAGGGAGCAGAAGACCGGCGAGCAGTGGGTGTCTCCACCTTCAAAGTGGACTTGAGGGGGAGCAGAGCCACGTGGGTGGGCTGGAAAGGCTGGAGGCAGAGCAGGGGCAGAGGGAAAACTGTGTCTCAAAGGTTGAGGGAAAGAGAATTGGAGGAAAAGGAAGGGAGAATGAGGTAGGAGGTAGTGTCGCAGCGAAAGGAAAACCTTCACGTGAACTTGTTTCCCTCTCTGCTCCCACTCCAGCAGCTGCTGGCCCGCTGCTAGGGCAGCTGCTCATCTGCAAGTCCCAGGCGCAGCCAAGACTCTGATTTGCATGGGTGGATCTGCCTCTGGTTTGGGGCAGGGTCAGCACTGCAAATTGCAGCTCGCTGTGTTTACGCCGCGGTTTGGGTGCTGGAGTTTGCAGCTCCAGACGCTGGGAAGATTTTATTTTTATTTTTTTTTCCCCCTCCTGTTTCATTTTAGGTATGGGGTTGGACTCCAGCCGCTGCAGCAAGGGCAAATTGTTCATGGCGCACACACTGAATAATTGCTCATTATTTTTTTTTTTAATCAAGTAGTTGTCATTTCTTCCAATGTGATGCAGAACAGGTGCTGCCTGCCTGAACAAATGGGGAAATTAAAGCATTTTGGAGTTAAAAGGTCACTCTAGATCCAAGATCGAGCGAACAAAAGGCAGTAACTACTCCCGATTGTGTTAATAAACCCACAGCAGTGTGATCTGGTCCCCTTTTGTGCCTGTGTTGCGTGACATTCCTGTGTTCTCACACCCTTCTCTCCCTCAGACCGTCAGGGATGCCTTGAAATCTTTGAGAAACTTCTTTCCCCACCTTTCCTTTTTTTTTTTTTTTTTTTTTTTTTTTTTTTTTTTACACCAGATGACAGAGTATTCCCAGGCCGAGCTTGTGCAAGTGGTGAAGCTGAAATACGAGCTGCTCGCTGCAGCGCTCAGCCTTTCCCAAGAAGGACCGGGGGAGTGTCTTGGGTTTTTAGTAAGGCTGCGTGGGTGTGCATATTAAACCGAAATTCTGCTGTGCTTGGCTACCTCGGGGACTAGTTATAATCACCGGGCAAATATGCTGTGTGTAGGAGAAATACTTAATTTCATGAAATTCGTTGCATTGTGCTGGATGTTAGCTTGTGATTGGGAAATAATCAGGCGGCGAAAGCAGAAGGCAGAGCTTGGCAGAGGCGGCGGATGGCTTTAAACAAAACCCTCCTCGCTGCTCAGGGGCCGCGATGCTCCGAGGAGAGAGGTTCTGGGGGAAATCAGGCGGAGGTGGAGGGCTGGGGCTGCCCGGCTTTCTGGGGTTTGAGAGCGCACCTGGAAAACGTAAACGCCGCCAGCGATTCGTTACAAGAAATAAAACCTCCTAAAAGTCATGGGATGGGAGGGGGGGGTTGCAAATCTCTCGAGCTGAAGGAAAAGGAACGATTTCGTTTCAGAACGTGAACGACAAACCTGCCAGAGCAGTCACGGTCGCCAAGGGAAAAACATTTGGCTAAGGAAGAACATTTGTAAAGCTGCTACCGAAGGAAGTGTAATAAGAAACGTTTAAAAAGCCACTGCCTCGGTGATTTTCCAGGATAGCCTCGCTAGCAGCAAAGCAGTTCATAGCTCTGCAGAGCTTGGAAGACCCCTTCAGATCAGGGATGCAACCATTTGTACCCCAAAAAAGCTCCGGTTATCATATTAGATAGTAAAAGCGAGATGGCCTCCCCCTGCATCATGGTCTTTGCCATCTTGAAACCTCAGGGCTCTGCAACACGTGTCCTTTCCCGCTGTGAACCACCCGGCTCCGTCCTGACCTGGCTCCGGAGACCCAGACCCCCAGGAGCCCCTTCCCCAGGGCGTAGCAGTGGCGGCGGGAGCCCGTGATCAGTTCCCCCCTGGGTCGTCTGGAGCCTTTGGGAGCCAAGAAGTTGCCAAAGCAACTTTGCTTCAGCTGCTGTTCTTTGACACCGTCTGGTGTTCTCCGTAAATCACTAACAGACAATATTTTCATATTCTGGCTCTCTCCGCGTCCCCTGCTTTCTGAATAATTACCTTGTTTTGTGTGAGCCGTAAGAGGTTTTTCGCAGATAATTCATCCAGCGCTGAAAGGCAGCCAGCTTCGGGGCTGGAGCACGTTTTCTGGCCACCTGGCATTGCTGCACAGAGGTCTGGGCTGGAGCGCAGCTGCCTCCGGAGGGAAGCGCCGTATCCAGGACAGCCGAGGGCAGGCTGAAAAAAAAAAAAAAAAACAACCCCTCAAACCCAGCTGAAATCCCAGCCGCCCTTCCTCGGGAGAATAATTTAGCTTGGCAAATTCAGCCCACCCTGAATTTCTGGATGTGTGGACAGATTGATCCCGCAGATCTGGATGCTCTCACCCCCAGAAAGGCCGTTTCGCTGGAAACAAAACCCCTCTCGGGAGCTGTTTGCGGCGGTGGGCTCTGCCTCTGCTCGTTCCCCGTGTCCTGGCTGGCCCTGGGCTCCGCCAGACTGAGTGGGTCGGAGCCCAGCACGGAGCTGGGATTGTCCCAAGGTCCCCATCCTCATCCCAGGGGATGAGTTGCTCGGGGGCAGGCAGGAGGAGCGATGATCACTCCGCCAGCTTATCAGCGCCTCCCAGAAGCAGGCCACCAAAGGTGTTGTTGGTACCACTGGTCCTCAATGAGACAACATCAGCAGCCATGGCCTACAGCCTCCACCACCCTGATGGAGAGCGCGGTGTCCTCATCTTTAATACGGGCCGGAAGGGGCATCAGCATCTCCATCTTCACCACAGACAAGGACGTTGTTGAGGTGAAAGCCACATTTAGTGACCCTCACCTGGGAGACGATGACTTTGACAGCCACTTGGTGAGCATCTTCATGGATGAATTCTTCAAGAAGCATCAAGAGAGCATCAGGCAGGGACATGGAGCTGTTTGGAGGCTCAGGGAAGCCTGCGAGGTGGCCAAATGGACTCCCACCTCCAGCATGAAAGCCACCGTCAGCTTGGACTGCCTCTAAAGGGATTGACTTGCAGGCAGACATCACCCACGCCTGGTTATAAGCACCTGAGCACCAACCTCTTGGTTGGCAGATGCCAAGAAGGGGCGGCTGAACAAGGAGGAGACCCTGAAGGTGGCAGAGGACCATGAGAAACACCGAGTAGAGGACAGGGCGCAGGACTGGAGGGTGGCCACCAAGGACTACCTCTGCTCCTGTGTTTTCAGCGTGAAGCTGATGTCTGGAGACATCCTGAACTTCTTCAGCCTGCAGACTGAGAAGGAGATGGGATTCTCAAGGGGGAATATGGGATGTAGATGCCAAATCCTCTCGGCTTTCGCTCTCCAGGCAGTGCTGACTCCCCATGAAGCGCCAGCCTCAGCTGATATTTCCCCATCTAGGTATCAAATTTGGGGAGTTTCCCGCATACCCAGCATTTCCAGCTTGCCAGCTCCGCTGGCAACGTGCCTCTTCCAAAGGAAACCTTAACTGCATACCTTTCGGCTGGCTTTGCTTTCAATAAAACTCAGGGTTCAGGGTGGTGGTTCTTTGCTATGCTCGGCAAAACCCGGAGCGACTCCGAGGTTCGGGTGTCAAGGGGAGTCTGGAGGTCGGAGTTCTCCTGGGCTGGGAGCCAGAGCCCAAGGCTGGCTCTGGAAACAGCCAACCTGTCTTCAGGTACGTCCTTTCTTATTTTCTCCTTTTCCAAACATAATTAATGGATTTTTTTTTTTTTTTTTTAACGTTCCCAGCCATCCTTAACTACCCACGCTCAGAACTCCTATCCCTAATGCCACAAAATGCAAAATTTCAGGCTCCTGCTAAATGCTTCTCAGAGGTGGGGGGTGGCGGGTGTGCAAAACCTCCGGCTCTCCAAGCCGCCTGCGTGTTCAGCAGCAAATTCAGAACATCACCTGTCCAAAGGGAGCCTGAAAGTCACGGTTCCCTGAAAGTCAAAGCATGTTTTATTGACTGCAGTCAAGAGAATCAAAGATCCGGAGACCTGGACTCCCACGGAATAAGCCCCATTATTCCTGCCCGGTGATCGTTCCTCTCCCAGACGTGAATTCGAGTCAGCACCCCCTGCTGAGAATGATTAAAGACCACTTCAGAAATCAGTGCAGCAAATTGTGAAACGAGCAGGTGAACGAGCGAGAGAAAACAAGAAAATGTTATGACCTGCCGCCCTCGATGGGGAGCAGTCGCGTCACCTGGGAGGAAGCGCTGCTCCCTGGGTGCTGCCGGCCGGCGCGAGGGAACACCGTGGCCGAGCCCGGCTGTTTGTGACACAAATTAAGGGTGTAGCCACAGGGGACGTCGCTTCTCGGCTGCCAGAAACCCATTTTGGGGGGAGACACAGCCCACGCACACACTGGTACAAGCCAGGGCTGACTTTTTCCCCTTTTGCAGGCTCCCTTCCCCGCCTGCCTGGCTGCTAATTAGGCTCTCAAATTGGGAAGGCAGAGCCTGGCAGCACCAACGACTCCCACCTGGGAGCTCTGGGCTGCCCACCCACACTGCCTGCCCTGCTCCGTCCCCAGGGTGGGGGTGAGCATGGCACCAGAGCCCCAACAATGAACCTTCACACCACAGAATCCCAGACAGGCAGGGGTGGGAAGGGCCCTCTGGAGATCATCCCGTCCAACCCCCGGCCAGAGCAGGGTCACCCAGAGCAGGTGGCACAGGAACGCCTCCAGGCGGGTTTGGGATGTCTCCAGAGACGGAGACTCCCCCACCTCTCTGGGCAGCCTGTGCCAGGGCTCTGCCACCCTCACAGCAAAGAAGTTCCTCCTCGTGTTGAGGTGGAACTTCCCATGTTCTAGTTTGTGCCCGTTACCCCTTGTCCTGTCCCCAGGCACCACTGAGAAGAGCCTGGCCCCATCCTCCTGACACCCACCCTTTCAGTATTTAGAAGCGTTGGTGAGATCCCCCCTCAGCCGTCTTTTTTCCAGACTGAAGAGACCCAAATCCCTCAGCCTTTCTTCATAAGGGGCTCCAGTCCCCTCATCGTCTTGGTAGCCCTTTGCTGTCCCCTCTCCAGCAGTTCCCTGTCCTCCTTGACCCGGGGAGCCCAGAACTGGACCCAGCACTCCAGCTGTGGCCTCCCCAGGGCAGAGCAGAGGGGGAGGATGACCTCCCTTCACCTGCTGGCCGTGCTCTTCTTGATGCCCCCCAGGATGCCATTGGCCTTCTTGGCCACAAGGGCCCATTGCTGGCTCATGGTCACCCTGTTGTCCCCCAGGACTCCCAGGTCCCTTTCCACAGAGCTGCTCTCCAGCAGATACAAGCCAGGGCTGACTTTTTCCCCTTTTGCAGGCTCCCTTCCCCGCCTGCCTGGCTGCTAATTAGGCTCTCAAATTGGGAAGGCAGAGCCTGGCAGCACCAACGACTCCCACCTGGGAGCTCTGGGCTGCCCACCCACGCTGCCTGCCCTGCTCCGTCCCCAGGGTGGGGGTGAGCATGGCACCAGAGCCCCAACAATGAACCTTCACGCCACGCTGATATCCAGCCTGGCCCCACCCCGAGCAGCGCTGGCCTCAGCTCTGGGTCAGGCTTCCCCGCGGCCATGCAATTTTGGGGTAAAGGGGAGAGAAAAGGAGCTCCACAGCTCTGGGGGATCAGCTCTGAGCCCGGCTGCTCCCCAGGAGGTTGGACAAAACCCACCTGAAGTGTCCCGGGTGAAAGGAACTTTGCATCCCCTTTGAGTCGACTTGGGCTCCCTCCATCCTGGAGGCTGTTGGCAGCAGCATGGAAACCTCCAGAAGCTCTGTTTTCCCTCCAAACGGGTGGGGAAACTGAGTCACCAAGCATTGACCCACATGGGAACCTGGAGAGGGGCTGAGGAGGGGACCCAGGCGTCCCGAGGGACACTGGGCACTGGGAACCGCTCTCTCTGGCAGCGGCAGCTCCCTTGTTCCCGGCATGATGCCGGCTGCTGGGGTGGGGCAGCGTCTGCTTGGGAACAGGAGGGCCCTGAGCCCAGCCCGGCTTCTGAGAGTGGATTCAGGCTCCCTCCCGCTGCTGGGGAAGGGGGTGTAGGCACTTCTGGGGGTGGCACTGGAAATTTGGGGGTTAGGGTACACATAACCCAAACGGGGTAAGCCTGGGCTGAGCACTGGGTGAAACTCATCACACAGGGCGGCCATGGCAAGGGCTGTGGTTGCTGGGCGACGGGCTGGGGAGGCAGAATACACCCCAGCGTGACAGCCAGGATCACTTCTACATGCTTTTATTGCCAAAATGGTAAAATACCTCTCCCAAGGGCTGGGAGCATCCTCCGACCTCCCGGCTGAGTTGCCCCTCTCTGCCCCACAACCACCTCCTGGTGCCCCGCATCCTTCTGCCAGCCCCCCATCCACCCAGAGCTGCCCAGGGGGACATGGAGGGGACAGGACACATATGGGGCCGTGTCCCCATCAGGCCAGGATGGGGAAGGAGGCGGCGGTGGCCACGCCGCAGTTGTTGTCCTTCATGGCCATGAGGATGTAGCCGTCGTTGCCCCAGTAAGTGGACCAGGAGTTCTTGATGAGCCAGTAGCTCTTGCCGTGCAGGACCCCGTAGCCCACGGCCAGCACGGCGTGGTCCAGCGATGACGTCTCGTTTCCTGGCCAAGAGGAGGGAAGAAAATGGAGACATCTCAGCCCCCATCCCCTGGAGATGGAGGTCGTCCCCGGTGCAGCGAGTGGCACCATATCCCAGCCCCAATGAGCGGGACACGGAGCCTCCTGGGCCGGCCGGACTCACCACAGCGGGGCTCCTCGTAGACGCCGTTGGCGTAGAAGGCGAAGGACTTGTGGGAGGCGTCGATGTTGACGGCCACGGGGCCGTGCTTGACCAGCGCAGCCTTCAGCGCCTCGGCGCTGCCCGGCTCCACGCTGGCGTAGCCGGCGAGCTGGGCCACCAGCTCCGACTGGTTGCAGTGGCAGTAGCCATTCTGGGGGGAGCGGGGAGAGACTGAGGTGGCACCGGCGTCCTGGGGAAGGTGGGGGGGGTCCGACCCACCCCGGTGAGGGGGTAGGAGGGAGGGGGGCAGCTCGGATGGAGCATCCATAAACCAAAGCAGAGCCTCCATCCGCTGCCGAAGGGGTGATGGCTGATTTGGGAGAGCCTCTGGGGGGAGGATTGGGGAGGGGGTGGCACTGCACACACACCCCCCCCACCCCGAGCGGCGCTGCCACCCTCACCTGCCCCAGGTAGGGCCCGTAGGACTCGGTGCTGGCGATGCCGCCGTGCTTCATGATCCACTCGTAGGCTCGCCACTCCTCGCCCCCGTCACACGCCTGGTTCCCGAAGCCCCAGGAGCAGTCGATGAGGACTTGTTGGGACAGGGGGGTCAGCACGCCGGTCTGGGTGGGGGGGGACACACGCCGTAGGGACGGGGACGGGCACCCTCCAGGCACCCCGGCCATCCCTATGGGGCACGGCCCCGCTCTCACCTTGAGGAAGAGGGCACCCTCCATGGCACCCGTCGTAGCGAAGCTCCAGCAGGACCCGCAGACGGCCTGGTCCTTCACGGGGGTGACGGCGCCTGGGGACAGCGGGATGGGGGTGGGGGGTGAGAAGCTGGGGTGGCATCGGGGATTGAGGGCGGGCAGAAGGGAAACTGAGGCAGGAGTCGAGGGCTCGCTGTGCTCCCAGAGGCTTGATGCCCTCCAGGCTTCCGCGCCGGTGGCACCGGCTCCCTCCTCACCGTAAAGCCGCCAGTCGAGGCTCTCGGGCAGGACGAGGTCGGCGTAGAGCTGGACGGGGAAGGGCTGCCCGTTGTTGGTGACCCCGCTCCGGCGGCGTCCCCGCAGGGCGGCCAGCTCCTGGGGCGTGCGGTCGGCCAGGTGGTTCAGCGCCAGCGTGTAGGAGAGAGCGGCGCGGTTCCTGGAGTGCACGAACCTGCGGCAGAGCGGGGATGCGGCGAGAGGGGAGCGGGGGGACCACGCCGGCCACCCCATCTCCGAGCCCCCTCCACCCCGGAGCCCCCCCCCGCAGCCCGTCCCCCTACCGCATGTTATGGATGAAGGCGCGTTTGCGATGCTCGTGCTCCTCCTCGCTGCCGTAGCTCTTCCCGAACCGCTCCTTGTAGCGGTGGAAGAGGCGGTGGTGGACGTGGTCCATCTCCGGCGCCCTCCCCACAAACTCCTGCATGGGGTTGGCCACGATGCGGTGCTCGGGGCCGGCCGCGGGCCACTGCTCGCACTGCACCCCTGCCACGAGGCACGGATGGCGGCTGATGCCTCCCGAGCGGGGACGGGCTCTCCCGGCCCCCCAGCTGGGGTGCACGGCATGGTCACCCCCCAAAATCATTGGGGCAGTCCGTCCCGTGTAGACACCTGCACGCAGGGGGGGGGCTGCACCCACACCAGAGCTGGCTCCCGGGCACCCACGATCCCACCCCGCGCTCCGGGAAAGCACCCTCATCACCCCGACTATCAACATTCACTAGATTTCTCCCCTGCTTTTTTTTCCCCGGCCAAACTAATTCACCCAACTGAGAAAAAAAACCCTAAAAAATGAATTGAAAAGGTGGAAGCGGTGGCATTTTGGTGGCAGCACCGGCCGCGGGCTGGGCTGCGGGGTGGCGGGGGACGCTCACCCTCGGGGAGACGGAAGATGCTGGGGGAGAAGCGGTGGCCGAAGGAGGAGTAGTCGATCTCGTACTTGTCGTAGTGGGAGCCCAGGAGGCTGTTGAAGCCGCGCACCTCGTAGTGCAGGGGCACGGGGCCCCGGGCGGAGCTGCCCACCCGCAGCGTGTAGACGTTCTTCTTGTGGCCCCAGTAGGAGACGTTCTGCCAGACGGCGCAGCGCTGCCCGCGAAAACGCTCCTCCCGCACCCGCTGGGGACAGCACACGTGTCAGGGACCATATTGCCATCCCGGCACCGCCATTGAATCATAGAATCTTCACGGTTGGAAAGGACCTTTGAGATCATCGAGTCCAACCAAACAACCTACAATCTCTGCCACTAGAGCGTGCCCTGAAGTGCCACATCTAGACGTTTCTTAAACGTCACCATACCCCGCGGGACACCTCGTAGTGATGGCGTCCCATCCTGCGTCATGCCAGGCTGGATGCAACCCCTCCACCTCCATCACCCATGGCCACATCCAACCCCGTATTTACCCATTCCCAGCCAGGGAAGGCTGCTCTGCCCTCATAGGGAGGTAGCCATCAGACACCCTGTACCCATGGGGGTCCCTCGTCCCCTCCCCTGCCCCATCCCGCATCCTGGAGGACCATGCCCAGGGCTCACCTTGAAGTTCTCCAGGCTGGGGAAGACGCTTTGCGGGGCGATGAGGTCCCCATCGGTGCCGTTGATGCGGAAGCACTTGCGGACATTGACCTCCGTCTCCGTGGTCTCGGGAGTCACCTTGAAGCTGGCACCGAAGGGCTCGATGGACCCAAACTGGTAGGTGACCACTTGGCCTGGGGATGGGGACAGCGCTAAGGTCAAGCCAAACCCCCCCCGGTCCTGGCATGGTGGTGGCTCCCAGGGCTTTGCCGGGGCACCCAGAGGTCCTGGGGCAGAAGGAAGGGGCTGGTGAGGGGTCGGGGGGATGGACCCTTTTCTGCACCCACCGCCGTAGTACTCGATGCGGCTCTTCCCCCCGGTGAGGTTGTACCAGGCTTCGAAGGGCTCTCTGATCTCGGCGTAGGGCAGGCTGATGACTCCTGTGGGGACAGAGGGGCCGGGCTCGGGGGGCTGCGCGGGGGCCGAGCCCCGGGGACATCCCTCGTCCCCCTGCCCTGAGCGCGTGGCCGGGAGGGCAGCGTGGGGAAGGCAGGGAGCACCCCAGGATCCTGCGGCATCACCCCCTGCTCCCACCTACGGCCACCGCCGGCGGTGGTGCCCCATCCCCGTGCGGTACCTGTGACATGGTAGATGTCCCCAAACGTGGGTGTCTCCAGAGGAGCTTTGCATTCTACTCCTGGAAGAAAAAAAAACAAGAACAAACCCCAAACCCCATAACGCTGCTGATTACCCCCCTCTCCGCGGCAGGGGCTGGCAGCGGTGCCGGTCCCCAGCTTGCTGTCCTGTGGGAGAGGGGGACAGACCCGGGGGACCCTGTCCTGGTGGCAGGGCTGGGCAGGCTCCCACTTGCCCGGGCAGGGAAGAGACCAGGGGTCCCCAGGCCAGTGGTCCCCACTCCTCCACCAGCTCTTTGGCTGACCCGGAGCCCCCACGTGCATCTCCCTGGGGGGCAGCCGGCTCGGGGACACCCCAAAGCCCCCACGCACTCCCCAGGGTGTGGGGGGCAACCGTATGAAGCCCCATATGCCAGGCGCAGAGCGTGCCCACTGCTCCGGGCATGGGGACAAGGACAGAGCAGCCCCCTCCAGGGGCACAGACCCCCCCAGCAGCCCAGGACCACCGCCGTGCCCAGGCTAAGGGGCACGATGGCATCACCCCGCGATGGAAGCACGGCATCCGTGTCCCCCCCCCTTGCTCTCTGCCCGGGTGGGTGCTCACCCAGCAGCACGGCAGCCCCCAGCACCAGCAGCCCCCCCAGCCCCTCCATCCTGCCCACCCCAGCCCACGCTGCCGCCCTGCACCCACGGGTGGCTTAAATACCGCGGGTGGGTGGGCAGGGAGCCGCAGGCAGCCAACAGGCAGAGCCCCGTCCTTCCCTCGGCTGGGGCTACACCAAGGGGGGGGGGGGGGGGCGTGGCTTTATCTTGCCCCCCCATGGGCACCTTTCCCACCAGGGTGGGTGCCGACACCGTGTGCTCGCAGCGCTGAGGGAGCAAGGTGGGACCCAGACCCCCGTGGGCACTAGCGCCCCATGGCAGCGCCGACCCCTAGGGATAGGGATTGGGGGGTCCTGGTGGTGGGTGCTGGGGGGGCGGGGGGGGGGGGGTGTGTGTTTGTCCCTGCGCTCCCACCCACCCCACGTGGCAGTTCGCAGCCAGGCTTCGCTGCGAGCAGGGGGAGCATCTGCAAAACCCTGGGGCAAGGAGGTGCGTGCGGTGACACCCTGCTGGGCACCCCAAATTCCCTGCGGGTGCCGCTGGGACAGGAGCCAAGGCGTCCCCAGCGAAGGCAGCGGCGGGGAGACGGGGGCCGTTTGCACCCCTGCATCCCCCTGGATATACCATCAGGGCAAGCCCAGCACTGCAATTCGGGGGTTTTAATTGGAAAAATTAAAAAAAAAAAAAAAAGGGGGAAAGACGCAGAAGAAATGCCAGGAGCTCCATGGAAAAACAGCCCCGGGGAGGAGAGCTGCGCTGTCACCGCGGCGGGGTGGCCTTCACCCCTCCCGCTTGCCGCCTGTCCAGTTGGCCCCCAGCCCAAGGTGACAGCGAGCGGCCGCGGGGCCGCCCGAGCCCAAAACAAAGCCGATAAGGGCTCGGCGTGGGCCGGCAGCACGTGCCACCGGGGACGAGCCGGGCTGGATTCGGCAGCACCCTTGGGTGCAGGGCTGGGCTGCTGCACCCCCGTGCTGCGGCACCCACCTCCCCAGGGACCGCCGCCGTCGCAGCACGCCGGCACCCAGGGCGCGTCCTGCCCCGAGGAGGTGCCACCGAAGATGGGAGACCACCGGGGTCTCGAATCCAAACCGGGAGCAGCCAGGTGAGCCGCGGCCACGGTGTAAAGCGCCTTTCCCTGGATGTTCCCCTGGGGTGAAGGGGAGCCTGGCTCATGGCAAACGCCGCCGGTGACATCCCTACCCGTAGCCACAACAGGGACCGGGGGCAGTGGGGCAGAGGGTGGATGCCTTCCCCCCACCCCCCCCGCAGCCCTCCAACAGCCCGTGCCAGGAATTTCTCATCTCAGCAGAAATCCCTGGGGTTGTTTGTGCTCCACCTCGAGAGAAAGGGCTGGAAAAGCCGCTCCCCTCGCCCTGGGTGTCTGGGACCGGCTGCCAGAGCCAGCTGGCTCTGCCAGGAAGGCCCCGTCCCCCCTCCCCGGGAGGCCCCTGCCATCCCACGGGACGGAGAAAACAAGCCTGGGGACAGGGACCTGTGCAGGGGACAGACGGTGTGTCACGCACCGCGGGCGCTGGGGTCTGCAAAGGGGGCAGAGCCGGGTGGGCAGCAGTTGGATCCCTCCTGTAGAAGCAAACCAGTATTTTTCCAGGGTCTTTATTGGCAAGCTCACAGCTGGGTCCTCATCCAGCCCTTTGTCCGGCTCCCCGTGGCCCTGTCCCACCATGTCCCCAGCTTCTTCACGTGTGGTGGCTTGCACCGAAGGGGCTGATCCAGGGATGGGTGCTGGGAGCATCACCAAGGGCTCTCCCCGCAGAGCCGGGAGGTGGCTCAGGCCAGGATGGGATAAGTAGCTTCGGTGGCCACGCCGCAGTTGTTGTCCTTCATGGCCATGAGGATGTAGCCGTCGTTGCCCCAGTAGGTGGACCAGGAGTTCTTGATGAGCCAGTAGGTCTCTCCCTGCAGGACCCCATAGCCTACGGCCAACACTGCGTGGTCCAGCTCTCCTGGCTTATTCCCTGCAGGCAACAACATGGGAGATGGCCTGATCGGACAGAATCCCTCCCTGCCTGGAGAACATCCCTGTCTGGAGAGCATCCCTGCTCCCCGGAGCTGCCGGCAGCACTGGGGGTGGCTGTAGGACCAGTTCCCTCTTCCACCCCTTGGCCACTCAAGCTGCTCAACAATGATGGGATCCCGGGTGTCCCAGCACGTCCCTGGGCACCCAAGTGTCCCCGTGCCCCACGTGCCACCCAACTCACCGCACTTGGGCTCGTAGTAGACGCCGTTGGAGTAGAAGGAGAAGGTCTTGTGTGAGGCATCGATGCTGACGGCCACGGGGCCGTGCTTGTAGATGGCGGCTTTGACCGCCGTGATGTTGCCGGAGGTGACGTTGACGTAGCCCGTGATCTTGGCTAGCATCTCAGACTGGTTGTAGTGGCACAAGCCGTTCTGCAGCACCCGGAGGAGGCGGGGGGGGGGACACTGCGTCATCCAGAGCCCCCAGGTCCCCTGCCCACCACGGCTGCCCCCATGCAGCTCTGCTCTGATGCAGGGAGTGATCGGGGACTCGGTTTGTGACAGCATCCCGGCTCGGGTCCCTCTGTCCTCCCTTGCCCATCGTGGTGGGGACGTCTTCCCGCTCGCTGCAGGGACACAGGGTTGCCCACACGCAGCACGGGGAGCTGGCTCTGCCCCCAAAACCCCGGGGGGGCTGTTGCCTGCGTTTTGCAGCCACGTCCCTGCCTCCGGGGCAGCCCTGCTCCATCCCTGCCCCCCAGGGTACGGAGGGACCCGTGGCACCACCCATGGGTGGAGGAGCCGTGTCCCTGTTTTGCAAGAAGAGAAACTGAGGCACGCGGTGATGAAACCGCCCAGCTGAGCCCTGGGGCTTGGCCTTGGACCCTGCTTTGACCCACAGGGAGCCTGGCGCCTTGGGAAGGAGGTGACGTCCCCGTCTCCAGAGCCCGTTAGCGTCTCTGATCGATCCTGATCGCCCCACCATGGCTTCAAAGCCTGGCCCGGGGGCCACATCCCGAGAGCCGGGGGGACCCCGGCAGGAACATGGGGCCACCCTCACCTGCCCCTTGTAGGACCCGTAGGACTCGGTGCTGGCGATGCCGCCGTGTTTCTTGATCCACTCGTAGGCTCGCCACTCCTCGCCCCCGTCGCAGGCGTAGTTCCCGAAGCCCCAGGAGCAGTCGATGAGGACTTGTTGGGACAGGGGGGTCAGCACGCCGGTCTGGGTGGGGGGGGACACACGCCGTAGGGACGGGGACGGGCACCCTCCAGGCACCCCAGCCATCCCTATGGGGCACGGCCCCGCTCTCACCTTGAGGAAGAGGGCACCCTCCATGGCACCCGTCGTAGCGAAGCTCCAGCAGGACCCGCAGACGGCCTGGTCCTTCACGGGGGTGACGGCGCCTGGGGACAGCGGGATGGGGATGGGGGGTGAGAGGCTGGGGTGGCACCGGGGATTGAGGGCGGGCAGAAGGGAAACTGAGGCAGGAGTCGAGGGCTCGCTGTGCTCCCAGAGGCAGCGCAGCCAGGGCTTGGCGCTCATCAGGGTGGGGGGCAAAAGCACCAGCGGACCTGCGGGACCCCCACCCTTGGGTTCAGCAAGCTCTGGGGGTGTCGCTCCCAGCTGGTGGGGACACGGGGGGAAGCCAGATGCGGCTTCAGATGCCACATCTGTCGCTGGGGCACCAGAGCGAGTGAGGACCGAGCTGCCTTTTGCCAGATAAACCTTTGCTTCCATCTGAGCAGAACGGGGGCCACAGGGAGATGTGGGTCCCCCGGCACAGCGTGGCCCCACGGGCTCCCAAGCGGGGTGATGGAGAGCGGGGCGGCTCGCTGGAGGAGCAACCTCACGACACCCAGAGGGCGAGACCCCCCCACACCCACCTTTCCCCGGACCCCGCACCTACCGTACATGCGCCAGTCGAGGCTCTCGGGCAGGATGAGGCCGGCGTAGAGCTGGACGGGGAAGGGCTGCCCGTTGTTGGTGACCCCGCTCCGGCGGCGTCCCCGCAGGGCGGCCAGCTCCTGGGGCGTGCGGTCGGCCAGGTGGTTCAGCGCCAGCGTGTAGGAGAGAGCGGCGCGGTTCCTGGAGTGCACGAACCTGCGGGCACGGTGGCGAACGGCGTCAGCGATGCTGCCTGCCGCCGCGGCGGCGGCGCAACCCTCTAGGGATCATGGAATCACGGAATTTCAGAGTTGGGAGGGACCTCTAGAGATCATCCAGTCCAGCTCCCCTGATAAAGCAGGATCGCCCAGAGCACATCACTCAGGGCTGCATCCAGGTGGAGCTTGAAAGTCTCCAGAGAAGGGGACTCCACACCCTCCCCGGGCAGCCTGTGCCAGGGCTCTGTCACCCCCACCGTAAAGAAGCTTTTTCTCATATTTGATCGGAACTTTCTATGTTCCAGCTTGTGCCCGTTCACCCCTCATCCTGTTACCGGGAACCACCGAAAAGAGTCTGGCTCCATCGTCCTTCAACCCACCCTTTAGATACTTGTCAACATTATTAAGGTCCCCCCTCAGCCTTCTCTTCTCCAGGCTGAAGAGCCCCAGCTCTCTCAGCCTTTCCTCCTAAAGGAGATGCTCCAGTCCCTCCATCATCGTTGTTGCCCTGCGCTGGACTCTCTCCAATAGTTCCCTGTCCCTCTTGAACTGGGGAGCCCAGAGCTGGACACAGTATTCCAGTTGTGGCCTCACCAGTGCAGAACAGAGGAGGAGAATGACCTCCCTTGACCTGCTGGCCACACTCTTCCCTACGCAGCCCGGAATTCCGTTGGCCTTCTTGGCAACAAGGGCACATTGCTGGCTCAGGGATAATTTACCGTCTACCAAGACCCCCAGATCCTTTTCTTCAGAGCTGCTTTCCAGCAGGTCCACCCCTAACCTACACTGGTGCCTGCCATTCTTCCTCCCTGGGTGCAGGACCCTCCACTTGTCCTTGTTGAACCTCATGAGGTTCTTCTCTGCCCAACTGGGATGGGGAGCATCCCCACGGGGGGGGTCGGCATCCCCCCCCGGCTCCCTCTGCCTGTACCTCATGTTGTGCACGAAGATGCTCTGCCTGTGCTCCATCTCCCGTGCCGAGCCGTACCGCCGCCCCAGCCGCCTGCGGTAGTGGTGGAAAACCTCGTGGGCCCAAGGTTGGTGCCTTCCCACCAGGTCCTCCATGGGGTTCGCCAGCACCCGGTGCTCCGCCGAGCTCCCCGGCAGGTCCCCGCACTTCTTCGTCTCTGGGGAGCAAGGAGGGGACGCCATCAGCCTCAGCCCCACGGCGGGGATTGGGGGGGTTCCCCAACCCAGCTCACCGTTGACGGGGAGGTCGAAGATGGAGGAGGGGAAGCTGTTGTCGAAGTCGCTGTAGGCGATCTCGTACTTGTCGTAGTGGGAGCCCAGCAGGCTGTTGTAGCCCCGCATCTCGTAGTGGACGGGGGCCACCCCGCAGCTGGAGTTGGTCACCCACATGGTGTAGACGTTCTTCTTCTGCGCCCAGCGGGTGACGTTCTGCCAGACGGCGCAGTACCGGCCCCGGTAGTATTCCTCCCGCAGGAACTGGGGGAGACGTGGCATCGGGGAGGGGATCTCGGGGTGAGGAGCCCTCATCACCCCCCAGGCTCGCTCCTTCCCACCCAGCGTCTTCGCAGGAGCACCGGGCTCTCGGGATGGATCCAGCGGCTACATGGCTTTAGCACATGTGTGGGGCAGAAAGTGGGGCACGGATTCGGGGTGCAACACAGGAGACAGACCCTCCGTGAGGCTCAGCAGTGCCCTGGGGTCACCCCGCTGTGCACCTATAGCCGGGGGGGCCTGGCTGCACGTCCCTTCCAAAAGCCTCCAGGTTTTTCCTGCTTGTTTCCAAGCTCTCGCCCTGCGGGCACGTGTCCGGCTTTGGTGACAGCTTGGTGTCCCCATCGCTCACGGGCTGCACCCCACCTGCTGCGCCCAGCCCTGCCGGAGGCCGGGGCCGGCGGGAGCTGAGCCGCCGTGCAGCGACTTGCCCAAGTTTTCCCGAAACGCCGGCGCTCGTGTGGGCTGCAACACGTCCCAACACGGCTGCCGGGGTTGGGAAAGGAGTCGGGAGTCCGGCCCCGATCCGGGTGGGGAATAATTGACCCTCCCTGCGCCCCGGGGTGCGGGGACATGTCCTGGCCTGTCCCAGCACCCCGCACCCCCCGGGATGGAGGGGAGCGCCTCCAGCACCCCCCACCCAGAGCCTGAAGTTGCTCCGGGCACCGGCTGTGGATCCGGGCTCCGGCGTTTCTCACCTTGAAGCCATCCATGCTGGGGAAGACGCTCTGAGCCTTGACCACGTCCTCCTTGGAGCCGGGCAGCTGGAAGCATTTTCTGGCGTTCACCTCCTTCTCGGTGGTCTCCGGCGTGATCTTGTAGCGCATCCCGTAGGGTTTCACCGCCGCCAGCTGGTAGGTTATCACCTGCCCTGTGCCAGCGCGGCGGGGGAAACTGAGGCACGGCGGTCCTGCCCGCGTCCTCCCTTCGCACGGGGCTGGGGACGGGGCAGGGTGGGCACAGCCCGACGCTTACCCCCGTAGTACTGGATCCGGCTCTTGTTTCCCGTCAGGTTGTACCAGGCTTCGAAGGGCTCCTCGATCTCAGCGTAGGGCAGGTTAATGACGCCTGCGGGGTCCCCGAGGCCTCAGCACCCCGACATCCCCCCCCCCCCCCCCCCGGCACCCGCAGAGGGTGCAGACCCACAGCCAACCAGACTGCCCTCCCCATGGGTGCTGAGGCGGGGAGAGGCACCCGGCTGTGGGAAACTGCCCCAGTTTGGCACTGGGATGGTCTGGTCCTGCCCAGTGCTGAGCTGCGCCGCCCCCCACCCTGTGGCGAAGGATTCTATGGGGTCCCGTTACCTCGGACGTGGTAGATGGAGCCGAAGTGGGGCGGGCGGCGGTGGAGCCCATAGTCCTGTCCTGGAGGGCAGAGAGGGCTTGGGGTGAGGGAAGGGTGTCCCCCCCAGCCATGGCCGAGCAGGGGACAGGGCAGGAGGCTGCCCGAGCCAGCGTCCCCCTTCCCCGCAGCCCCTCCTGGGGTGGGCGGTGAGGGGCGGCTTGGCCAAAAGCCGCTCCACGAGCCCACGCAAAGGACACCGACCCGCTGCCACCCTCCCAGGGCCAGATCCAGGGTTGGCACCGCGTCACGACCTGCCGCCGCGCTGGAGCGAGCCCTGCGATGTGGCACCCCCGGGGAACCCCGGCTGCCGGGGGCTGGTGTCCCCGTGGGAGGCAGTGCCACCCCAGGGCTGGTGGCCGTGGCTTTGGGCCATGTTTCCAAAGCGGGAAGCGGCCAAGCTGTCCCCTGACAAGCAGGGCATGGATGAGGGATGCCGGCGAGCCGTCTAGTCCCGCCTGGCGTCTCCCAGTGACCTCCCCAACCTCCCCCGGGGCTCCCAGCTTGTGCAACCCCACGCCAACACACCCGCCGCTGGGAACGGGCCTTTGCCTCCGTCAGCATCTTCCTCCTCCCCGGCAGCGATCCGGCAGCGCCTGCCCCATCGCCGTCCCCAGGCAGTGGGGACCAGACCCGGCTCTGCCTCCGCGCCCAAAATCTGGGGCAGGCAGGGACCGGCAGCCCCCCCGCTGTCCCGTGGGTGCCCGTCACGCCCTGTGGGTCTGGGCACCCACAGAGGGTGCCCAGGGCAGGAGGAGCGATGGATCCAGCAACGCCACAACCCTGCTTGGCTTTACACCCACCCGGGAAGGGGGTCCTGCGGGGCCATGATCCCCCCCCTCCCCTCCCCTCCACAACCCCTGTCCCCTCCCGCTGCTTCCAGCCTCCCCGGTTTCCCTGCCGGCTCTTTGCAGGCAGCAAGGTTTGGGAATGGTTTGGGCTTGCGCGCCTGTTAAAGCCCATCTGGCTCCATTTAGCCTTATTTTCACACACACACACACCCCCCCCCCAGCCCCTCCAAGCCCTCGAGGCACATCCACCCCCCCCCGCCCCCCGCCCAAACCCTCCTCTCTCTTGGGGGAACTGCAAATCTGGGGACCCAACCAAGCAAAGAAACCACTTCCCCAGCCTGCCTGCCCCGCGTTCCCAGCAGGGAGACCCGCCTGGGTGTCCCCGGGGTGTCCCCGTCGCGGGGAGAACAGTGCCATGGTGGGGCAGGGGGGGGGCCACACGCCAGACTCACCCCGGATGGCGACGCAGAGCGCAGAGGCCGTGAGCCAGCGGAGAACACCCATCCCGGCCACCCCGGCTCGCCCGGACCCAGCTCTCTCGCCTTTAAGCTGGAGCCGATGGCGGCGAAACCCGGCTGAGCCAATGCCGAAACCGGGGCCCTCCCCGGGAGGAGGGAAGGAACCGGCATCATGTGGTGCCTGGCGGGGGGGACGGGCACCCCAGGGTGCTCGTCGGGGTGAGCGTGTCCCGGCAGGGTCCCCCCGCGGAGGGAGATGGAGCAACGGCGGGTGCTGCAGGGGGACGGGAGGTGCAGGATGAGCCCCCAAGAGCCGCCAGCAGCATGACGGGGGGGGTGGATGGTGCAGATTGGAGGGGGACACTCCAACCTGGGGCGGGGGGCAATGGGGCTGCGCGTCCCCCCCTGCCTTGTGCAGGGGGAGAGCTTCCCTGGGGCTGGGGGAGTTCTTCGCCGAGCAGCCCCGATGCCGGGGCGATGGGCAGGAGGGCTGGGGCTGTGAGTGCCACGAACAAACCAGGCTCTGAGACTGGGAGCGCTGGGGGGCTTGAAAGGGGGGCTTGAAAGGAAGGAGGGGAAACGCGAGCACCCCCCAGGCAGCCCCGAGGGGGACAGGCTGAGCCGCCCCAGCCCCCAGGGCTCGGGCAGAGGGCTGGACACGGTGCGCGTCACCCCTCGCTCGCTGCTCAGCCTCTCTGACCGCAAAGAGGGAAACTGAGGCACGGGGGGGGGGGGGGGCTGGGCTGAAAGGGAGAGCGTCCACTAGGGAGGCAGGGGAGGGTTTCCTCCACCTACACAGGGAAAACACCCCCTTCCTCAAACCCTTACCGGCCTCCCAGGGTTTTGGGGGCTCCCCTGCCCCTCTCTGCCGGGGGTCCAGCCTCCCCAAGCCGTTGGGGCAGGGATGGGGACACTCCTGGAGGGGGGGATTTATATGCCACACACCCCCCCCTCCCAATTTCCATCCTGCACACAGAGACCAGGCTGGGAGCCCTCTTGGCAAGGTTGTCCCCCCCCACCAAGGGGATGTCCCATGCCAGGCTGTGACCCCCAGGCCGTGACCCCCATGGCAGCCCCTCTCCCCGTGGTTTGCCAGACTCACCCCCCCCGCCATGTGCTGCCTGCTCCCATGGGACGGGGATTCAGCATCTCTGACACCCCAGCACCCACCCTGCCTTGTGCCAGAGCACCCCACCAGCGTGCTGGCAGCCTGGGGGGGTGGGGGGGGCCGGCAGGGTGGAGGGCAAGTGCCCCCCCCTGGGGATGAAGCCAACCAGAAACACCTGGGCCTGCAATTTGGGAAGGGTCCTGGGAGCCCAGGAGGAGCCTGGAGGGTCTCATCACTCTGCAGGTGACGGCAGCCCCTGTCCCTGCCGTGCCCTGTCCCCTCCCAGGGACACTGGCAGGGCTGGCTCCATCCCCAGCAGGGTCTGAACCTGCAGGCCCCCCCCCAACAAATCCCAGAGAGCCCCAAAAGCCCCCAAAGCTGGGACTAAAGCAGAGCTGTGATCCGCGCCACCCCCGGAACGAGTCGGGGGGTGACAAGGCAAGTGTGGCACCAGCCCGGGGGGGGGCACGTCCTTGTCCCAGTGGGGGTCCGAGGACTTCCACCAGCCCAGGCCCCCACCGTGAGAACCGGAACCGCGGGGTTCAGACCCACCATTACACAGGAAAGAGGTCAGCCTGCGAGGGCTAACCGCAGGGCGAGGAGGAGGAGGAGGGGGAGGAGGAGGAAGGCTCCAGAGAGATGGGGAAGGACCCCCACCCACCAGCAAGGGCTGCGTGGGGAGATGGGGCAGCCGAGCCGAGATGCAGCCAGCTCCGCGGGGGGAGGACGACCGCAGTCTCCTGCCCTCCCCGTGCACTCTCATCCCCACTTAGGAGCACGGCCCCATGCCGGAAACTGTGGCCGGGGGTTGGGGGGACATCAAAATATCACCGGCCCCTCGCTGTCACCGGCCCCTGCGGTGGGAAGGTGGCTGTGGCCCAGGGCGGGGGGTGGGGGGGGGGCCTGCAGGATTGGGCCCAGGTCAGGCTGCGGAGGGTATTTCCAGCCAGAGAGGTTTTGCTTTGGAGGGGGGGGGGGAATGCCCTGCACCCCTCATCAGCATGGGGGTTCTTCACTGACACACCCCCCCTCCCCCCCCAGCGGGATTTCCCCCCCCGCACCGAGACTCCCTCGATCTGGCAGTTGGGGTGCCAAAAGCTTGAGGTGCTCTCTGCGGACTGGGAGCCCAGGCAGGGGGCGGGGGGGCTCACCCCCCTCTCCCAGAGCTCGCCAAAGTTTTTGGGTCAGAGTCACCGATGCCAAACCTTGGGCTCATCCCACCAGCGCCTTTACCTGGATGAGGAGTAAATAAAGGGTCTGGTGGGCTACTGATGGCCACTGTAGCCTTGAGCTGGCCAGGAGCTGCACCCCATCCTGGGGGGGACACATGGGAGCCCCCCCAGAACGTGGTCCCAAGCTACCAGCCGGGCAGGGTGGGCTCCTTGGCCCCCCTAGAATACGGTCCCAAGCTACCAGCCAGGCAGGGTGGGCTCCTTGGCCCCCCTAGAACACGGTCCCAAGCTACCAGCCGGGCAGGGTGGGCTCCTTGGCCCCCCCAGAACACGGTCCCAAGCTACCAGCCGGGCAGGGTGGGCTCCTTGCCCCCCTAGAACATGGTCCCAAGCTACCAGCTGGGCAGGGTGGGCTCCTTGCTCCCCCTAGAACACGGTCCCAAGCTACCAGCCGGGCAGGGTGGGCTGCTAGCCCCCCCTCCACAGCTCTGTCCTGCCCCAGGCTCACCCCGTCCCAGCAGAGCCACCGTGGCAGGGCCCCCGTGCCAGGGGGACGGGGCGGCTGCTGTGGGTGCTCTGCCATGGGAGGGTCACCTTATTCCTGCCCCTCGCAGGGTCGCAGCCCCCTGTTTGCAATACCTTGTCCCCGTGCTGTCCCCTGCCTGGGGATGCTGGCCCGGGGGGGGTGGTGGTGGGGGTGCTGGTGGTGCTGGGGGGGCGATGGGGTGACGCCAAGCTCTCGGGATGGGCGCAGGCAGCCTCCGGGAGCGGAGCTGGAGCCCACGGACCTGGGCATCCCCATGCAAATCCCTGTAAATCCCCACAGACAGAGCGTGGGGAGCTGTGGCAGTGTCCCCCCCCGCCCCGTGCTGCTGGGGACCGGGGACCCCTCGATACCAGTCTGTCCGTTCCCCCCACACACACACATGCCCATGCCACCTCCACGGGCAAGCGACGGGCCCCGGCGAGCGACGCCGGAGGGTGAGCCGGCGGCCGCCCCGGCTGGGTTGACTGGTACAATGAACACGTTTGCTGGGAGCGCTGGGAGGAAGGGGGGGGCCGAGGGGAGGGGAAGCTCTTGCTGGGCTGCGAGAGCTGCCGAAGAGACAGGGGAAACGCAGGCACGGGCTCTCCCGCTCTCCCCGCGGCGCCCGCCTCGTCCTGCCCTGCCACGCCACCCGCCTCGACACCCCGGCCACCAACGCCGGGCGGTTGGGGGTGCTGGGGTGGCCCACCCCCCTACCACCCCCCCCAGCCCCGGCCTGCCATCCTGCCGGGAGCAGCCTGGGAGCGGGGGGTCCATGCGAGCCGGAGCAGGAGGACTGACGGTAGGAGGGATGCGCGGGGCGGCATGGGGTGGTGGGGGGGCTCTGCAATGGGGGTCTCTTAATCCCCTTGCTGTGTGCTGGGCAGGGGTGCTAAGAGCTGCCCCCCCGCCGTGTGTGGGGTGGCTCGGGGTTCAGCGTGGGGACAGAGAGCCCTGTGACCCTGGGGGGGCGGTGTTATAAGGGGGCTGCCACCTGCCTTCGTCGCTCCCCCCTGGGTAACGCCAGCTGCTGCAACGAGCCTGGGGTGGGGGGGAAGGAGACCCCCGTCCTCCCCATCCTGGGGGGGGCAGCAGGTCAGCGGGGGGGGGCAGCACGCCCCGGGGCCGTGGCATGGGGAGGGCTGGGGGCAGCCACCAGCCCCTGCTCGCCCCCCCGGCACGAATCGGTGGCAACGCCGCGGCAGGGAGCCTGCGGAGACAAATGGTGCCTTCGCCCCCGCCGGACCCGAGCGCTGGGGAGGTGGCAGGTCACGGCACCCCAGGGGACACCGCTATGGAGACGGAGGAGGACACCTGCTCCCCCCATCCCTGCAGGTGCCCATGGCGTGCCAGCCCCACAAGCGCTCACCGGGGGGATGCTGGGGGGCTGAGGTCTCCCCGACCGGGGCTGCGGGGCTGAGGCCCTGGCCGGAGCGGGTGCTCCCCCCGCTCCCCGCAGCTCTGCCTCGTCCCCCGGTCCTTGGTGTGTCCCAAGGAGGGGACAGGAACTCGCCGCTTCCTGCCCTGCACAATTCCCTCCCCGCCCCGCTCCTCCGGGGACATTGTATTTGGAGCCCTGGCCGGCTCCCTCCCTCCGCCCCTGCAGCCCCTCGGATCCGGGAATTGCTCTTCTTCCAGCGGAAATCCTGCTTTCCCAGCCAGCGATGGGGCTGGGAAGCCGGGGGCAGGGAGGGGCGGGGGGGCAGGGGGGGGCTCCCTCTGCCATGGACATCTCCTCCCAGGGCCAAGGGGACACCCCCTGCCACAGACCTGGTTGCTGGCGGGTGGGCTCGTGGGGACAGATGGGTTATGGGGGGGTGGCGAGTCCTTCCTCTTCTGTCCCAGGGTCCTGGGGCGGGGGGGGGGGACAGGCAGCGCCCTGTCACCTCCTGGGGCTGGCACAGGGACGATGCCGGCCAAGCACTGGCCATGCCCAGCCGGACCGTGGCTGGTTTTGGAGGGCTGGCAGCCCCATTTGAACCCCGTCCTGCTGACGGGCAGGCAGGGGAAGGGGTGTCCCTGCGGGCATGGCCACCGGAGAGTGCCCGGGAATAGCACCGTCCCACCACCACCTTGCCCAGGGATCAGTGGGCATTTCCAGCCCCCTTTGTGCCCCAACCAGGGAAACCCACGCTTGGGGGATCCTCTCGCAGCTGTCACCCCATCCGCATGTTCCCAGTGGAGTGTTGCATCCCACCGGTGTCCCCATGGTGGTCTGGAGCCGTGTGCTCCTGGCGTGGGTCTCTCTGGCCACGGCAGGACCCTTCTCGTCCCTCCTCGCACCCCCTGTCCTCGGGGAACCTGCTCCCACCGGAGATGAGCCGGGCCGGGAGCTGCCATGCTCTGCTGGGAGCTGTGGGGGACTCGCCAGGCACTGGGTGAACTGGGGGGACTGGAGCAGGAGCAGGGCTCTACCCCAGGACCCTGGCTCCGGGTCGCAGGGCTGGACTCGGGGCTGGGGGCAGCAGTGAAGGAGCAGGGACGTGCCACCGTCTGGCACCACACTGAGCCAAAGAGCAGGCGGTGGAGAGGCAGGACGTGTCCTCTTGTCCCCTCCCCAGGTCTGCGGGGACGCTGGGGCCGGGTTGGGGACACGGCTCGGTGTCGTGGCTCCTAACGAGCTACCTAAAAGGAGGCACCTTCCCCTTCTGCGCTGCAGCTGCGTCGTGCCTCAGTTTCCCCTCCGGGACCAGGGAGGTCCAGAGGCGCGGGGTGATGGCGGAGCCCGAGGGGGCTGCGGGCTGGGCTGTGCGGCGATCTCGGTTCCTCTTCCCCCGGGGGAGGCTGTGGCAGGGCGGCGAGAGCCACCGGGGTGCAAGGCCACACGCAAAGGATGGGGGGTGTGCAGGGCAAGGCCGGGGGGGAAGAAGGCATGGGGGGGGGGTCACAGTCTACCCAAGGGGCTACAGCCCCCGCTCAGCCCCGCTGTGGCCCCTGCCTGCCACCCCCCCACCCCCCCCAGCTGCCACTGTCCCCAAGGCCTGGGATCCTGCCAGCCCTGAGGTTCCCCTTGGTGGCCACAGCACCGTCCTCTTCCTCCTCCTCCTCCCCCATGCCGTGCTCCCGCTGCTTCCTCCTCCCGCTGCATAGGTGCCAGCCAGGTTCCTCCGGCTGCTGCCCCTCTCTGCTGCCCGCATGTCCCCGGGGAGATGTGACATGCCTGGGTGCCACCCTGGGTGGCTGAGCCTGGCTCGTCCCCATAGCACTGGGAGCGTGACATTTCCAACAGCCCCCGTATCTCTCCGTACGGCTGCATCCCCCCCCGGCCCCGTGGAGCCTGACCCCTCCATCGCCGTTATTCCCCACAGGGGAGTGGAGGCATGGGATGGGGGGGATCCCCACGGGGTGCCTTGGTGCTGGAGGTGACACGCAGGGTGACACCGGTGGGTGACACCGGGACATGGTGCTCCGGCTCAGAGCTGGGAATGGGGCTGAAACCACCCGTGTCCTGGGAGGGGGGGGCCGGGGAGCAGATGGACGGGCGGCCGGGGATGCATCATGCCCAGCCATGCCCGGCGGGGCGGGGGCCGCGGCGGGGGTGATGAGTTGGCCGGGTCTCAGCGCGGGGCGGGAGCTGGCAGCTCGGCCGGGACCGGTGCCGGCGGAGCCGGTGCAGGAAGGGCTCGGTTGCCATCTGCTCCCAGGCTCCAAACAGCTCCTTTTTGGGAGAGCCGGGGCCAGACGCCAGCGCAGGGCCGGCTGCGTCCCCTCCCTGGGGACAACGCGAGGGGACAGCTTTTGTGCCACCCTGCCCGGTGGCAGGGACCAGCTTGGGGGGGGTTGTGGGTGCCCGGAGAAGGGGGAGCATGGGTGCAACGCCGCTGGGCACGGCGGGAGCAGCAGCGAAGCCCCGCGGTGCTGCGATATTTCGGGCTTGTGCTTGCCTAGAAGATGGTCCTCGCCCGCCCGATCCCCGCCGGCAGCCGTGGCAGCACCGAAATTCAGCGAAATGGGAAGTTGCTGAGCGCGATGCCGGCAACGGGGGGTGTGTGGGGAGGGGTGATTCCCACCCCAGAGGAGACAGGGTTTGCAAGGGCTGGGGATGTTCGTCGGCTGAGATGGCCACTCGCTGTCAGCAAAAAAATAACAAACCCCCACTGGCCAAGCCCTCTCGGATTTGGCAACGCTGCCCCGTCAGCAACGGCCGCTGCCTTGCCACACTGCTGGTGTCGAAAGCGAAGGTGGAAGGGGGAGAGCCGGGGCCCTTCCCGCCGAGAGAGAGAGGAAAGTGAATCAAAGAAGCGTGATGGGGGAAACCCGCCTGAAAAGTCTCGTCTGCCCCAAAACCTCCCTCTCCCCCGGCTCTCCGCAGCGCGGGGGAACAGGACATGGCTGCCGGGCCGTGCATGCTGCATCGCCGCAGAGCCCTCGGCCGGAGAGCTCTGCCCGGTCCAAACTGGGCAGACCGGTCTGGGTGGGTGGCCAGCAGCCAGGGGAGGTGACAGGGCTGGGGACAGCAGTGGTTTCGGTGCAGCCGTGGTGGGAGAGGTCCGATTTCCTCCTCCTCCTCCTCCTCCGCGACACCTTCGCTGCCGAGCGCGGCCCCGGCCGGAAGAGCTGGGCCCTGACCGCAGCGAGGAGAGCGGGGTCCCCTCCTCCCCCGAGTCACGGCTTCCCCTGCCGAGCCCGGGGGACGGCGGCGCTTCCAGGGCTCCTTTCCACCCAGCCTGGCTCCCTCCGGCATCGGGGCAGCCGGGGGGGACGCGTCTCCCCATGGAGATGGGGTGATGGGTTTGTCCGGGATGCGGCGGGAGGAAAACCTGCTCAAGGATGTGGTCGCGGCCCGTGTGGGGGTGGTTCAGCTCATGCAGGGGTGTCGCAGTTTGTACAGGGGGGTGCTGCAGCCCGTGACGGCTTGTTTTAGCTCGCGCAGGGGTGTTGCAGCCCATGCAGGGGTGTTGCAGCCCTTGGAGGGGTATCTAAGCCCATGGCGGGAGTATTGCGGTCCGTGCAGGGGTGTTACAGCCTGGGCAGGGGTGTTTCAGCTTATGCAGGGGTGTTGCAGCCCTTGGAGGGGTATCTAAGCCCATGGCAGGGGTTTAGCAGCCCGTGCCGGGGTGTTTTATCTCATGCAGGGGTGTTTTAACCCATGCAGGGTTATTGCAGTTCGTGCAGCGGTGTTGCAGTCCATGTAGGGGTGTTTTAGCCCATGCAGGAGTATTGCAGCTCATGCAGGGGTGTTGCAGCCCTTGGAGGGGTATCTAAACCCATGGCAGGGGTGTAGCCGCCTGTGACGGGATGTTTTAGCCCACGCAGGAGTGTTTTAGCCCATGCAGGGGTACCGCAGTTTGTACAGGGGCGCTGCAGCCCGTGCCGGGGTGTTTTAGCTCATGCAGGAGTATTGCAGCCCATGCAGGGGTGTTGCAGCCCTTGGAGGGGTATCTAAGCCCATGGCAGGGGTGTAGCCGCCTGTGCCGGGGTGTTTTAGCTCATGTAGGGGTGTTTTAACCCATGCAGGGATATTGCAGTTCGTGCAGCGGTGTTGCAGCCCGTGCAGGAGTATTGCAGCCCATGCAGGGGTGTTTCAGCCCTTAGAGGGGTATCTAAGCCCATGGCAGGGGTGTAGCAGCCCGTGCAGGGGTGTTTTAGGTCATGCAGGAGTATTGCAGCCCATGGCAGGGTTACTGCAGCCCATGCAGGGGTTTAGCAGCCTGTGCCGGGTTGTTTTAGCTCATGCAGGGGTTTTTTAACCCATGCAGGGATATTGCAGTTCATGCAGCGGTGTTGCAGCCCATGTCAGGGTGTTTCAGCCCTTGGAGGGGTATCTAAGCCCATGGCAGAGGTATTGCAGCCCGTGCAGGGGTGTTTTAGCTCATGCAGGGGTGTTTTAGTCCATGCAGGGTGTTGCAGCCCATTCAGGGGTGTTGCAGCCCTTGGAGGGGTATCTAAGCCCATGGCAGGGTTACTGCAGCCCGTGTAGGGGTGCTGCAGTCCATGCAGGGGTGTTTTAGCCCATGCAGGGGGGTTTTAGCCCATGCAGGGGTACTGCAGTTCATACAGGGGTGTTGGAGCCCTTGGAGGGGTATCTAAGCCCATGGCAGGGGTGCTGCAGCCCATGCCGGGGTGTTTTAGCTCATGCAGGGGTGTTTTAGCCCATGCAGGGGTGTTTTAGCCCATGCAGGGACATTGCAGTTCGTGCAGCGGTGTTGCAGCCCATGCAGGGGTGTTGCAGTCTGTGCATGGGTATTTTAGCTCATGGCAGGGGTGTTTTAGCCCGTGCAGGGGGTGTTGCAGCCCTTGGAGGGGTATCTAAGCCCACGCAGGGGTGTAGCAGCCTGTGCAGGGGTGTTTTAGCCCACGCAGGGGTGTTTTAGCCCATGCAGGAATATTGCAGCCCATGCAGTGGTGTTTCAGCTCATGCAGGGGTGTTGCAGCCTGTTCAGGGGTCTTTCAACTAATGGCAGGGGTGTTCCATCCCTTGGAGGGGTGTTGCAGCCCTTGGAGGGGTGTTGCAGCCCGTGCAGGGCTCTTGCCCTCCGCCTGATGCCCTCCCCGGTGTCCACAGGTGCCTCTTCTCCTCCCCGAGGTGACATGGAGCAGCTGAAGTGACCCGAGGAGCCATCGCAGTGAGTGGGGTCGCCGTCGACAGGAGCACCCGTGGGTGCCAGGGGGGGGACGCAGGGTCCCCCCGCGCAGCACAGCCCCCCTGGCAGCCTGGTCCCTGCCGGTGGCAGCGCCCATTGGGACCCTGGTGTCCCCATGTCACCGCACAAGCTGTGCCAGGGGGTGGCGGGACCCCACTCCTCCCAGCGCTGGGGTGGGCCGGGGCTCATGCATGTACCCCAGTGCCCCTAACTGGGACCGTGTGTGCACACGCGTGTGCCCTGCCGGAGGGGGTGGGGTGGTGGCGTGGGGGTCACGGTCCCTCTGTCCCACAGGCCGTGCCCAGGATGGGCTGTGTGCACTGCAAAGAGAAGGGGTCCGGCAAAGGGCAGGTGGGGGGTGAGGTGGGGGCCCCCCCGCCCCCCGCCTCCCAGTACGACCCCGACCCCACGCAGCCGGGCGCCGCCTTCACCCGCATCCCCGACTTCAACAACTTCCAGGGCGCGGGGGTGCCCTCGGCTCCATCCTTCCCGGGGACGGGGGTCTTCGCCTCCAACACGCTGCAGATGCGGAGCGGGGGCATCACAGGTCAGCGAGGGGCTGGTGGTGGTTGGGGAGGGGGGGCGTGCATCCGGCTGCACCCCTGCAGGTGAGGGGGGGGACCCGGGGGCTCACCGTGGTCCCCTCCACGTGCCGCAGGCGGGGGTGTGACGCTCTTCATCGCCCTTTATGACTACGAGGCCAGGACGGAGGATGACCTCACCTTCCAGAAAGGGGAGAAATTCCACATCATCAACAACACGTGGGTCCCGTCCCCCCACCCCGGACCCCCTGCCACCCCCGGTGTCCCCCGTGCCACCCCAGGGAGGTGCCTCTGTGATAAGGGTACCCCCCGCGGGACCCAGGCTCTGCCTCAGCTCCGTGGCTGGATACTGAGAAAACCAGGGCCATGTGTGTGATGAGTTGGGTGGTCTCAGCAGAGGCGGGTGCCCTCCGTGGCGGGGTAGAGCGGGGTCTGGGGGTGCTGTGTGTGGGGAGAGGAGGTGCAGGGCAGCCAGGCCGGTCCGTCTCTCCCTCCTCCTCACTCTCTGTTCCTCTTTCCCCAGGGAGGGTGACTGGTGGGAGGCCAGGTCGCTGAGCTCAGGCGCCACGGGCTACATCCCCAGCAACTACGTGGCCCCCGTGGACTCTATCCAGGCAGAAGAGTGAGTCCAGGGGGGACGACACACAGGGATGGAGGGGGGACCCCGACCCTGTCTGCCTTGAGCCTGGGTGTCTTGGCGCCGCTGGTGAGCCCCGGCAGTGCCGCGGTGCTGGCAGGGGGCCGTGGCGTGGGGTCCCCCTGGGTGCCCCTTGGCGGTGCCCCCACCCCCCCCCCCCCGGCGCTGAGCCCGGCTCCTCGGCAGGTGGTACTTCGGGAAGATCGGGCGCAAGGACGCAGAGCGACAGCTCCTGTGCCACGGCAACTGCAGGGGCACCTTCCTCATCCGGGAGAGCGAGACGACGAAAGGTAGGGGGACGGGGATGGGGACACGGGGGGCTGCGCCCCGCGTCCCTCCCTGACCCGTCCTGACCCCTGCCCCCACCTAGGTGCCTACTCCCTCTCCATCCGGGACTGGGATGAGGCCAAGGGGGACCACGTGAAGCACTATAAGATTCGGAAACTGGACAACGGGGGCTACTACATCACCACCCGCGCCCAGTTCGACACCGTCCAGCAGCTGGTCCAGCACTATATAGGTAGGGTGGGATGGGGGGCACCGGGGGGGGAACATTGCAGAGGGGCAACGGGGAGGGGTGGGAAAAGCCCAGAAGACCCTTTGGCAAGAGACAGCCGGCTGGGCTAACTGGGTTTAACTGGCGAAGGAGGGGGCTGCTCTGGTGGGGGACCCCCTGAGGGTCCCCCCTCTTCTGTATCCTTGGTGCAGGGGGCACCCGGCCGCTCCAGAGAAGTTAAATATCCCCTGGGTCTGGGTGGGCACAACCGGGGGGGCTGGGGGTGCAACCAAGCCCGAGGGGGTGTGGGGCCATCCCTGCGGGTGGCGGATCGGGGGGGGGGGGGGGGGAGCACCCCATACACGTGTGTGCATCTTGGGGGGTGGCTGGACCACGCAGGAGCCTGGACAATGCGCAGGTGGGGGGCAAAGCGCCGGCGGGGGTCCGTGCCCGGGCTGATGCTTGTCTGTGTGCGTGTCCCCCCGCCCCGCCGGGGTGCCGCAGAGCGGGCGGCCGGGCTGTGCTGCCGCCTGGCCGTGCCGTGCCACAAGGGAACGCCCAAGCTGGCCGACCTCTCGGTCAAAACCAAAGACGTGTGGGAGATCCCTCGCGAATCCCTCCAGCTCCTCAAGAAACTGGGCAACGGGCAGTTCGGGGAAGTGTGGATGGGTAGGGCCCGGCGGGCAAGCCGGGGCGAGGGGTGGGGGGGGCGGTGGGGGCACCCCCAGGCCTGGCACACCTCCCCCCCCCCACCAAGGAAGGGCTCTTGCCTACCCCGACAGTTTTCCAGCATGGGGAGATGTCCCACGTCCTGCTCTGGGGTCACGCCAGGGACACCAGGATGCCCCATGACGTCCCTGCAAGGGCAAGCAGCCCCCCCACCTCCCCCCCACCCCACCCCGCCCCGCCATATTTCAGATGGGACCACAAGCAGGAGACAAAAACCAGGCCGGGGGGTCTCCTCTTCGTCATCCTCTTCCTCCTGCACCCTGTGCTCCCTCCGCTCGGCGTGCATGCTCCATTCATCCCATCGCACCCCCTCCTTCCCTCCTCCCCGCCCCCAATCCTTTCTCCCCCTCCCCCCCCTCCACCCCCACCTCCCCACAGAGTGTAACGACGGGTTGTGCCACCTGCTAACCCGCGCGTGCCCCACTATGAAGCCCCAGACCCTGGGATTAGCTAAGGACGCCTGGGAGATAGTGCGGGAATCCATCAGCCTGGACAAGAAACTCGGCATGGGATGTTTCGGAGACGTGTGGATGGGTAAGGCTGGCCCAGCCGGCCGTGGAGGGCGGCAGGGGGGGGGACACGACGTGGAGGGCAGGAGCAGTCCGGTCCTGCCCCCGGCAGGCAGCATCACGGGGTGCCAGGCGGTACCCACCGCGGTGGGGGAGATGGCAGCTTGGCACAGGCTCCCCCGTGGAGGGACGGGGAATGGGGTAAGGTTGGTATTTAGGAGATGAGCTCACGGGTGCCTTGTCCCCACGCCACGGGGTTGGCGGGGGTGGGGGGGGCTCCTTGTCCTGCGTGGGGTATGGTGGTGTCACGCCCCTTCCTTGCCCTGCCCTGATTTCCTTGCTCCTCCATCCATGCATCCCTCCATCCATGCATCCCTCCATCCATGCATCCATCCATCCATCCATCCATCCATCCGGGCACCCATGCACCCCTCCGTCCCAGCCCTGCCGGGGCTGGCTGTCCCCTGGGCTCGCCGTGACGCCCTGTCCCCGGCCCAGGCACGTGGAACGGCACCACGAAGGTGGCGGTGAAGACGCTGAAGCCGGGCACCATGTCTCCCGAGGCTTTCCTGGAGGAGGCGCAGATCATGAAGCGGCTGCGGCACGACAAGCTGGTGCAGCTCTACGCCGTGGTGTCCGAGGAGCCCATCTACATCGTCACCGAGTTCATGAGCCAGGGTGAGCTGGGGGCCGGGGTGGCGGGGGGGAGCCTCTTCTGCAAGCCTCACCCTTCCTTGGCATGGCCAGGGAGATGGTGCCAGGGGTGGGGGCTTGCTGGGGGAGAGGGGGGGGCATGGGTGGTTCTCGGGCGCTTTGAGCAGCACCCTCTGCCCGCAGGCAGCTTGCTGGATTTCCTAAAGGACGGTGACGGCCGCTACCTGAAGCTGCCCCAGCTGGTGGACATGGCTGCCCAGGTAGCAGGGAGGCTGGCACGGGGGGGGGGGTGCCCCCCATGGGGTGCATCCGGGGGGGGGGGGTGGTGGGGGTGGTGGGGGGGGTTGGTCCTCACTTTTTCCCCCCACCCAGATCGCGGCGGGCATGGCCTACATCGAGCGGATGAACTACATCCATCGGGACCTGCGCGCTGCCAACATCCTGGTGGGAGACAACCTGGTGTGCAAGATCGCCGACTTCGGCCTCGCTCGCCTCATCGAGGACAACGAGTACACGGCGCGCCAGGGTGAGCCGGCGCGGTGCCCCGCTGCTTTGGGGACCGCTGCCCTTGTCCCCTCCGTGCTGCGTCCCACCCTGGGCCTGGGGATGGTCAGCCCCAATGCTGGGTGATGGGTGCCCCGGCTGATGGGGGCCCCAGGGGATGTGTACCCCCAGTGATGGGTACCCCGGAGGATGGGCACCCCAGGGGATGGGTGCCCTGGGTGATGGGTACCCCAGGGGATGGGTGTCCTGGGTGATGGGTACCCTGGGTGACGGGCACCCCAGGTGATGGGTAGCCCCGGTGATGGGTACCCCAGAGGATGGGTACCCCAGGGGATGGGTGTCCTGGGTGACGGCCACCCTGGGTGATGGGCACCCCAGGTGATGGGTAGCCCCGGTGATGGGTACCCCAGAGGATGGGTACCCCAGGGGATGGGTACACTGGGTGATGGGTACCCCAAGGGATGGGTATCCCAGGGAATAGGTGCCCCGGGTGATGGGCGCTCCAGGGGATGTGTACCCCAGGGGATGGGTACCCTGGGTGATGGGTGCCCCAAGGTACGGGTACCACAGGGGATGGGCATCCTGAGTGATGGGTGCCCTGGGTGATGGGTACACCAGGGGATGGGCATCCTGAGTGATGGGTGCCCTGGGTGATGGGTAGCCCAGTTGATGGGTAGCCCAGGAGATGGGTACCCTGGGTGATAGGTGCCCCAGGTGGTGGGTGCCCCAGGGGATGGGTACCCCGGGTGTGGGATGCCCACAGTGCAGGTTGCCCAGGGTGCTGGGTACTTCTAGAGGTGGGTGCCCCCTGTACAGGGTACCCCAGGTACAGAGTGCCTTGGATGCGGGTGTCCCCGGTGCATGGTGTCCCAGTGCAGGGCTCCTGGGATGCAGGACGCCCTCAGTACAGGGTGCTCCAGCTGCAGGGGGTCTCTGGTGCAAAGATGCCCCAGGTGTGGGGTGTGCCCAGTGCTGGGTGCCCCAGGTAGGGGGTACCCGGGGTGCGGGTGCAGTGGGGTGCCCCAGACGCAGCTCACCTGCCTCCCCTCGCAGGTGCCAAGTTCCCCATCAAGTGGACGGCCCCGGAGGCTGCGCTTTTTGGGAAGTTCACCATCAAGTCGGACGTCTGGTCCTTCGGCATCCTCCTGACCGAGCTGGTGACCAAAGGCCGGGTGCCCTACCCAGGTACGGGGGCAGCGGGCACCCTTGGGGCGAGCCGGGTGCGTGGGGGGGTGCAGGCAGGGCAGGGGCTGATCCTCCCCAGGGCTGCCACCAGCAAGGCTTGCCCCGTGCCTCAGTTTCCCCGTCAGAGAGACCAGCGCTCAGCTGGGCTCCCAGTCCAAACCACGGGGCAACGCCGCTGCATCCCTGGGCCTGCCTCAGTTTCCCCGTTGCGCTTGTCACGCAGGGATGAACAACCGGGAGGTGCTGGAGCAGGTGGAGCGGGGCTACCGCATGCAGTGCCCGGGCAACTGCCCCCCATCCCTGCACGAGGTGATGGTGCAGTGCTGGAAGCGGGACCCCGAGGAACGTCCCACCTTCGAGTACCTCCAGTCCTTCCTCGAGGACTATTTCACCGCCACCGAGCCCCAGTACCAGCCGGGGGACAACCAGTGACCCGGCGTTGGCACCCCCCCTAGCCGGGCTCTGGGGTGGCTTTTGGGCAAATCTCCCTCTTTTTGCAGGGTGGTTGTTGCTCCTTTTGCCTCTGCCCCCCCCCACCCCCCCAACCTCAAAACGCCTGTCGGGGGGGTGCTCGGGATGCCCCGGGGAGGACGGGGGGCTTTGCACAAGGATTTTGGACTCAGAGAGGGGGGAAAGCTGTGCCCCCCACCCCAGCCCCCTCTTCTGCCCCCCAGCCCCTCTCTTGTTGCCTTCACACCCTGAGAAGTGCTTTGGTTGGGGGGAGGAGGGTGGGGTACCCCACTGTGCCCCCCCCCAAACACCCCTAGCCCCACAGCGTGGCAGGGGGGGGAACACACCTCCCCATGCCAACCCCAGTCTCCTCTCCCCCAGCTCCTGGGGGGGCTCAGCCCCCAGAATCCTGGCACCGACCTGGGGAAGGTCACCTCAACCCCCCCCCACAACCCCCTTTATATCGTCTTTAATTTATAAGATTTTATACTCCTCACCCAGCAGCCGCCTCACCCCCCGGCATCCCCGTATTTGGGGGATCTCCTTGCCCCCCCCCCACTTTTATTTCCTCTCCTTATAGTAGAGCCAAATCCTGAAAGCCATAAACCTCCGCTTGCACTGGGGGGGGGACAAGGGGTCCTGGGAGGGGACAAATGCTCCTGGAGGGGACCAGGAGCCCAGGCTACGGGGGGGCTGTTTCCCGCTGGCCCCATGTGGGGCAGGAGGGGGGGGTACAGGATGGGGTCACCCCCATGGCACCCGGGGGGGGGTCCCGGCTGCATCTGGGCTCGAACCCCTGTTGCAGGCATTAACGGGGGGTGGGGGGGGCACTGGGGGCGCAATGTGAATGTGATGGCACTGGCGGGGGGTGGGGGGATGTGCCACCCTGCCAGCTGGCTCCTGGGGGCCGGCTGCCCCCCCCGGGTACCCCCTTTCCTGCGGGGGGGGGAGGATCTGCCTGTGGTCCCAGGCTTGGCCCCATCCCCACTCCCCATGGCCAAGAGCTCCCCTGCACCCGTGGGGCAGGGCTGGGGGGGGGTGGGGCAGTGCCATCCAGGGGGGGGCGTGGGGGGTGTCTAAGGGAAGGGGAGGGATTTGTTGTTTATTTTTTTTTTAAATCCAGTCTGTAAATAGAGAGAAATAAAACCTTTCTAACAAGCCGGGGGTGGGGGGAGCCTGGGTCCTTTTTGCCCCCTCTCGGGGAGAGGGGCTGCGCTGGTGGGGGATAGACACCGGGCAGGGGGACGGGGGGGTGAGGGGGGTGCAACAACCCTGGCTTGCAAGATTTGGGTGGGGGGCACCCATCCCCACCCCGGGGGGGGTGTGTGTGTGTGTGTCCCAGGTTGCGTGAAGCCAGGACTAAGGGCCGTATCCTCACCCCCCCCTCCAGCCCCAGGGCACAGACATACCCCGGGGCTGGGACGGGGGCGGGGGGGGGGGGCGGGAAACCTGCATGGGAGGGGAGGGCACAGAAAAGCCCCCCCCATGCCCCATGCCCCCCCCAGCCCATTTGGGGCTGCGGCAGCATCTCTCCTTGCAAAGAAAAGCCTGGAAAAAAAAAAAAAAAAAAAAGGGGGTTGGGAAGCATTTGGGTTTGCAAAGCTGCCCCCACCCAGGGCACCCCACATTCCCACCCCCATCCCCCCCCCGGCACCCAGCATCCCCACGGCGGGGCCCGTCCCCTCCTGCTAGGCATGTGCGTTAAGGAGGCAACAGCGTGGGTTTAATTAGCAAGGGGGGGGGTCCCCGGGCAGTGTTTGGCTGGGTTGGGGTGGGGGTGGGGGGGCCCTTCTGGCCCCCTCCTCTGTGTGAGGGCAGAGGTGCCGGTGGGGGGGGGGTCCTGCGCTCGGAGGCTGGGGAGGAAGAGGTTAATTTTCCTCGCAGCTTGGCCTCCCCAGCAGGGCCCAGCTGTGGCCGGCTAATGAATTCCCCAGCACTGGTGGGAAGTGGGGGGGGGGGACGACACACACTGGCCCCCGGCCCCATCCCATGTTGCGGGGGTTGAGGTGGGGGGGGGGGGGGGGGTGTGTGCTCAGGCTGTGGGGAGAGGCCCCAGGCAGGTGGGGAGGGGGGGGCACGGAGCCAATGCCAGCGGGTATGGGGACATGCCGGGGGGGGGCGGGGGGGGGGCTTGGGGACATGCCACCATCCCTGGGCTCCCGCTTCACCCCAGTTCCTACAAGGGCTGCGGGGCTGGATGCGGCCACCCCCCCCCTTTACACACACACACACACCCCCCACCCCAACACTGCTTCCCCATCCCAGGGAAAAAAATCCCTCCGGGAAGGGCCAGGCGGGGGGGCAGCAGTGGCACGATGCCCGGTGCCGGGGTGGTGGCGGTGGCGGGGTGGGGGGACACACACACACACAAGGCAGGGGGGGGGCGAGGAGACCAGATTGCGTGGCAAGGAGGAGGCGGTTGGCACCGTCCCGCAGCCGGGCAGAGCCCCCCCCCCCCCCCCCCCCAGCTGCCAGATTGCAGCCACAGGTCCCCCGCCACCCCACGCCCGGGGTGGGTGGGCACCCAGGGGCACCCCCAACACCCAGCACCCCGAAACCGCGCTCCCTTCGCGAGGGGCACACGCCTGGTCCGCGGGATGTGTCCCTTGTCCCCGTGCCCATGGGGACGCGTGCGCTGTCCCGGGTGGGGGACGGAAGCTTCCAGCTGGGGGGAGCACCCCAGTTCACCCCCTGCTCTCTGAGCTGGGGACAATCCCGCTCGGGGCAACAAAGCAGAGTGGTGCCCCCCCATGTCCCCCATGACCTCACTGCCCCCCATGGCCCCTGTGGCCACCATGGCCCCTGTGGTCCCCGTGTCCCCCATGCCCCCAGTGCCCCCAGTGCTCCCTGTGGCCCTCCTGTCCCCCATGTCCCCCATACCCCCAGTGCCCCCTGTGGCCCCCATGTCCCCCATGCACCCAGTGCCCCCAGTGCGCCCTGTGGCCCTCCTGTCCCCCATGTCCCCCAGTCCCCCAGTGCCCCCTGTGGCCCCCGTGGCCCCTGTGGCCCCCATGTCCCCCATGCACCCAGTGCCCCCAGTGCTCCCTGTGGCCCTCCTGTCCCCCATGTCTCCCATGCCCCCAGTGTCCCCTGTGGCCCCCCATGGCCCCCATGTCCCCCATGCCCCCAGTCCCCCAGTGCTCCTTGTGGCCCTCCTGTCTCCCATGTCCCCCGTGCCCCCAGTGCCCCCTGTGGCCCCCCATGTCCCCCATGCCCCCAGTGCCCCCTGTGGCCCCCCATGTCCCCCATGCACCCAGTGCCCCCAGTGCTCCCTGTGGCCCTCCTGTCCCCCATGTCCCCCATGCCCCCTGTGGCCCCCATGCACCCAGTGCCCCCCGTGGCCCCCATGTCCCCCATGCCCCCCATGCCCCCAGTGCCCCCGGTGGCCCTCATGTCCCCCATGCCCCCCGTGCCCCCCATGACCCCTGGCACCCCGTGTCCCCCAGCACCAGCCCTGAGCAGGGTCCACCTGCGCCTCAGCCCCGGTGATTAAAGTCTCCCACTTAATTGCAACTGGAGGTTCTGTTGAGCAGGGCTGGCTCAGGGGGGGCCACGGGGACCCCGACCCTGCGCACCCCAGCCGTGGCAGCAGCCTCCGCTGCTGGGTGCTGGCTCGGGGGGGGGGCATGGATGTGGCCGCATGGCCACGGCGGGCACCTGTGGAGAGGAGGGGGCAGTGGGAGGTGGGAGCAGCTGGGCACCGGGGGGGAGGAAGGCTCCCCATCACCGTCACCTTCGCCACAGGCAGCCCCTCCATCCGGGGTGCGATGGATGGACGGACACTGATGGATGGACCCCGGTGTGCCAGGTCCCAGCTGTGCTGGCCCCCCCAGCCCTGACTCCGTCCCGGTTCCTGCCTGTTCCTGCCCGTTTGGGCGTACGGGGGGGGCTGATCCCCCCATGCCCCGGCTGCCCGCGGGGTTACACCGGGGCAGCACCGAGCAGGATCAGCCCCTCGCTCCGCCGGGCTGCCAGCATGGCAATTCCCTCCAGCGCAAAATTCACTTAAAAAGGGATAAAAATGTAAATGCAGGGCCTGGCCGGGCGCAGAGGGGGCAGGCTGGTGGTGGAGGCTCCCCACTCCTGCCTTCCCAACGCTCTGCTTTCGCCCCCCCCTGCAGCCAGGGCCGGATCCTGACCTCCCAACGGGAAACGATGCCGCCACCCACCGTGTCCCCACCAAGGACCCCCATCCCCAGCGGTGCCGGTGGCAGGAGCGGGTCAGGGCCGAGGCAGAGGGTCTGTGCCGGCCCTGCCGTACCCGCGTGGATTTTGGCGATGTGCTTCCAAACGCAGTTGTGCCGCTGCAGTCCCTCCCTGCGGGACCGCGGTCGCCTCGCCGTGGTCTGTCCCCAAGTTCCCCCTTTGGTGGCATGAGCGTGAGAGCTCTTGGGGACGGAGAGTGGGGCACGAGGTTGCAGAGACCTGTGGAAAGGGGCTGAAGGGAGGGACCCCCATCCTGGCCTCCATCCCTCTGTCCTTCACCCCATGGCTGCCCTGAGGCAGGGGCGAAGGGGTTAACGGGGTGACCGCGGGCTGGGCAGGGGAGGGGGCATCGATTTTATGTTAATGTCGGGCTGCATCGACCAGGGATGGAGGCACCGACGGTGGCCAACCGCTTGCTCCTGGGGCCACCCACCCACCCCAGAGCCCTTGCGGCTCCCGGCAGCCCAGGGCAGGGTCCACCTTGGGGTCCCCCCAGCCCGGAGCAATGGGGAGGTGGGGAAGGAGGCTGGGAGCCCCCCCCCCCCAAAAAAAAAAATTGCTGCGAGGTTCATTTTCACTGCAGAGCCCGGGTTGGGTGCTCAAAGGCAAGAGAGCCGCGGGTGCTGGGGAGGGCGAAGCTCAGCATCCAGCCCCGGGGGGGGGCTCCGGCTCCATCCCCTCCCGGCTGCCCGCTCCCTGCAGCATGGCAGGCAGCGCCGCATGGTTGCAGCGTCTTCCGGAGAGGAGGCGAAAGCAGCTCAGCGTCACCTCCCCTGCCCTCGCCCTGCCCGCAGCCGAGGGCCGAATCCAGCATGAGGCTGCGGCGTCGTGTCCTCCCCCCTCCCATGCCCTCCCAGGACCCCCCCCCCCTCTTCGTCCCCCATCGTGCCCGGACCTGCCTGCCCTGCTCCTGCCTGCGATCCCTGCCCACGCGGTCCCGCTCCGGCTGGCTGCTCCGCCAGCGCCGTGCCAGCCCGGGTCCACGCAAGCGTGGCAGGAGGTGGCGGACGAGGGAAGGGGAGGCGGGGGGGGGGTGGTGGGGGGGGTGGTGGTTCTGGAGCGAGCGTGCCCACCCGGTGCCAAGCGCGCGGTGGGCGCAGGTGTGAGACCGCTGCAGATGGCCGGCGCTGCAGACCCTGGCACGAGGGAGCCGTGGCATTGCCACCCTCCCCCCGGGGGGGTTCCCCTCGCCCGGAGCTGCCGCCGGCGGGAGGTGTGTCTCCCTTGCGAGCGGGAAGGAGCCATCCCCACCCAAAACAGGCCTGGGGACAGGGTTTGTCCCTGTCCCCTTCTGCCCAAGCTCCCCAGGGACTTGGAGAGCCCGCAGAGCTCCCGGGTCACGGATCAGAGCTGCGTCCCCGCGGCGGCGATGGCCAGACAACAGTGGAAGACAGCCAAAAATGTGGTTTGAGGCTTGACCAGGCTTGGAACTGCTGGTCCAGGCCTGCAGGGACTGTGTCCCCACAGGGGAAACTGAGGCACAGAGGGACAGTCACCCAGCAGCTCGGCACCAGTCACTGGGAGGGGACGTCTTTTTCCATGGAAAAAAAAAAACAACAGAGGTTTGGGAAGAGCCACGCACCAGCCACGGCAGCATCCGTGACAGGAACCGGGGAGCAGCAGGATTTGGGGACGGAGGTTTCTGGGGCAAAGTGAGGCGTGGGGACAGTCGGGTGACAGCGCAGATGGGTGGGGAGGGGGCTGTGCCCGGGGCCCAGGGGGCTGCTGGGGGCCGCTCAGAAATGGTTGCGTTGAAATCCAAGAGAAATCCAGGATGGTTTTGCTGCTGCTCCGGGGCGACAGAGGGCTGGAATTCAGGGAGGGCTGGGTCTCTTCTGCTGCAGTTGCATTGATCGGGGTGAAATGTGCCCGACCCCAATCCTCCACAGACGCCGGAGGGGCGGGAGACCCCCACCCCCCACCCCCAACCCCGACCGGGGTCTCTGGACCGCGTTCTCCACAAAGGCAGCTCCCGCGTCCCACCACCTTTTGCTGCCCCCCCTCGCCCCCCCCCCCCCGCGCCCTTGCACCCCAGCTCTCCCCCAAAACACCCCGCTGCCCCCCAGCTCTCCCCCCCCGAAGCACCCCGCTGCCCCCCAACCCCCCTGCTCCCACCCCGGGGGGAGCTGGTGGCTTTCGGGGTGACGACTGCCACCACCCCCCAGCCAAGCCAAGCTTTTTGGGGACAAACCCGGGCGGGCCACCCGCTGGCCTGATCCTGGCGAGAGTGGCCTTCGCCCCCCCCCCCCCACCCCCGGGTTTTGGGCGAGGAGGGGAAATGGGGGTTGGACTCCCGGGGCAGCCGCCCGCGGGGTGCAGGGACACGGGCTGGGAGCCGGGGACAGCGGTGGCCCCGGCTCGGCAAAGCAGCCACTAGATGGTAGCGTAAGTCCACGCCAACGCTGCTGACACAGCACTGGGCTGGGAGAGGGGACAGGGTGGCCGGGTGACCCGGGTGGCCCTGGGGACCCACCTCCGCCGCCCCCCTTCCCCGGTAAAAAGTGAGACCGGCGGGGCTGAGCACCCGCGGGGTTGTGACACGGGTGGCGTGGGCACGGCTCCCCCGCCCCAATGCCGCTTGCCGTGGCCAGTAGCCACCCGTGCCTGCCGGCGGGTCTCTGAACGGGGTGGGGGCGAGGGGAGGACCCCATTCCCCAACCCACGGCATCCATCTCCCCACCTTCACCCCAAACCCGACCCCCCCCCGCCCCGTGCAGCCGAGCTGGGGACAACCGCGGGCACAAGCCTGACTTGAAGGGGCATAAAAGCCAGGCCTGGGGACAAACGGGGTGGCCACCAAGGCACCCAGCGCAGCGTAGGGGTGCCGGGCACCCACGGGAGCCTGGCAGGGCCGGAATGTGGGTGCCCCTCCGCAGGGAACCCCCCTGTAAATGCCGGATTTTGCTCCTCATTCCCGCTCCCAGCCCTGCCGAGGGCTCCATGCCAGACGGATATATATATTTTATGATAACTATAGAGATGCACTTCAAACCTGACAAAGGACTTTGACAGTTTTAAGCATCTCTTTGATTAATACATGACCTTTTAATGCTTCGGATTAAATTAATAAATCTTTTACATTCCAACCCGTTCCGCTTGCAACATAACGCTTTTTTGCACGACCTCCTCCTCTCCCTGCCCCGTGCAAGACAGCTTGACCCGTCCGTCCCCCACCCCGTCCCCGCTCCCCCCCCCCCCCCCCGCCGGTGCACGCGCAGGTACGGCAATACCCAGCCTTGCGATATTCGTCGGGAGCAAAACCCTGCAAGGCGAGAAGGGAGGGATCCTCCTCGGGTTTGGGTTTTGGTTTGTTATTTTTTTTTTTGGTTTTTTTTGTTGGTTTTTTTTTTTTTTTTTGAACTGTCCCTAAAAATAGCCAGAAAATTCAAAGCTGACATTCAGGGCGAGGGGACGAGGAAGCCTGTGCAAAGTTGCTCACTCAGCCACCAGCGATTGCAGCGATCCTGTCTGCGTGTGCAGATTCCTCTTGCTGACCGGGCTGGAGCCCAGGCCTCCTCTCCACACCGCTTCCAGGAGGGATGCAGAACCGGTCCCCGTCCTCATTCCGGGGGCGCGGAGCCCAGCCGGTCCCTGATCCGTCCCCGTCGATCCCGCTGCGGGCCATGGAGGCGGTGGACGGAGCTGCCCGGCTTTTCGGGTGCGATAGGTCCCTGCTGGAAGACAACTCTCAGCTCAATCCGAGCTCACCAGTTCATCCCAGTCCGGCGGCGAAGCTGGGGTGCCCGGCGCGTATCCTGAGAGTAGATTCGCCGCCTGTTGATGCCGAAACAGGCGTCAAACCCCAACCTGCGCCACGCAGGCGAGGCGGAGGGCTGCTGGAAAGCCAGGTGCCGTGTCTCTCCCTGCACCCATGTGTTATTCCATCGATGACTCACGTGTTATTAGCAGCCAAGCAATATTCCCAATTCCCTGGAGTTAACCCTTCACTCGTCACTCACAAAAACACAATGTCATAACAAACATCAGTGGTATTATCTACTTTAATTATATTGTATCTACCCGGCTCCGGGAATATTAACATCGGCGGAGACTTGGAGGGAAGGTGCTGGGGAGGTGTTCGAAGGAGCCACGGGGAGGGAGGTCACGGGGTGCTCAGGGAGCTGGGGGGGGCGCAGCTCCCCGCTGTGCCACCGCTGTCCCAAGGGACCTTCGTCACCGGCTTGCCCTCGGGGACCTGGCTGAGAGCGGGAGGGCGGGGGGGACGACAGCGCTGTACCCCAAAGAAGGTGGAGGCGTTAACGGCGGGGAAGTTTCCAGGCTCCAGCCAGAGCTTTTACTTTAAAAAAAAAAAAAAAAAAAAGAAAAAAAAAATTAATTAAAAGTGGGGGGAAAAAAAAAAATAGAACGGGAGGGGGAGTGCTTGGGTGCGGAGGTAGAGAGGGTGCACCCCGGGTTGTGCTGGGGGGGGGGGGGGGCCTGTCCCCCATCAACCTTACATTTTCAAGGAGTGGAGGGGGGGGTGCGCAGTGCGGGTGCAACCCGGGAGAGGGCAGCAATGCCCCACGCATCCCACTGGGACCGAGGGGGGGGGGGGGGGCATTCCCGAGGGGGGGGGGGGGGCAAACCACCGGAGGTGGTTTGCCCCCCCCCCCCCTTCGGGAATGCCCCCCCCCCCCCCCAAGTATCCCCTTCCCCAAGCAGCGCGCACGGCTGCGCGCCCGTTTGCGCCCCTCCCTGCGCAGGGAGGAGAAAGAAGGGAAGGGGAGGGGGGGAAAGAAGGAGGGGAAAAAAAAAAAAAAAAAAAAAAAGGGGGGGGAGGTGGGGGGTGGAAAAGGAAGGACTACAAGGCCCGGCATGCCCCGGCGGTGCTGCACGGCTCCCGGGGTGCCGGATGCTGGCCGTGCCGCTGACAGCGGAGCCGCGGTCCCCGCCGCGCACGGAGGACGAGAAGGAGAGAGAGAGAGAGAGGGAGGGAGAGAGAGGGAGAGAGGGAGAAGGGGCAGGGCTCGCCTCGCCCGCCGGCTCCGTTTCCCCCCCCCCCCCCCCCCCCCCCGGCCCTACAACACACCCGGCTTTTTCTTTTTTTTTTCTTTTTTTTTTTTTTTTAATTTTTTATTTTATCCCAGCCCCCACAAAGCCGGGAGCGGCAGAAGGCAAGAGAGAGGGAGGAGGAGGAGGAGGAGGAGGAGGAGGAGGAGGAGGAGGAGGAGGAGGAGGAGGAAGGGGGGAGGCAGCGGCAAGCCAGGGCTCTGCTGCGCTGTGTCTTTCTTTGCTTTCCGCAGGCGGCGAGCGGCGGAGGCGCAGAGGGGAGGTCGGTCCCCCTCCGCCTCCCGCTCCGCTGCCTTTTGTGTGTGTGTGAGAGGCGAAGGGGGGTGGGGGGGTTAGGGGGGGGAAGAAGAGGAGGCAAAAAAAAGAAAAGAAAAAAAAAAAAAAAGGCAAAAAACACCCCCCCCCCCCAACTAAGGGGTAGAAAGGAGAGAAAAAGCCCGGAAAAAAAAAAAAAATAACATAGAGGGGTGGAGGGGAGCGGGGCGGGGGGGCAGAGGGAAGGAGGAAAGCGGTGAGGAAAGAGCAGGCAGGGGACGGAGGAGGGGGCGGGCTGGCAGGAGCGGAGTTGCCTGGGGAGAATGTGAGCAGGAGGCGCTGGAAATGCTCTCGTTGAAGGTGGCGAGCGGTGCCGAAGGCTCCGGGACTCCCGCGGCCGGTCAGGAGGTAGCCCCGCCGGACGGCAGGAGCCTCCCCAAACGGGCGGGCTCGGAGGGGCCGGGAGCGCAGCAGCCGGTGGGTGAGTACCGGGGACCCCCCGCCTTTGTGTGGGGCTGGGGGGAGGAGGAAAGGGGAGGCGGGGGGCGAGGGGGGGGACACACACACACACAGAGACAGACGGGACACCCCCTTCGGGTAGAGTGGAAGGTGGGGGGGGGAAGGAGGAGGCGGCGTGTCGGTGTATGTGTGTGTGTCGTCGTCGTCCGTCCCCGTCCCCCCCCCCCCCCGTCCCCCCCCGCCGTCCCCCCCGGCTCCGCTGAAGTTGCGCGGCGAGTTGGTGCCAAATTGCAGGAGTTTAATGGCACTTGGGGCGGGAGGGGCGTGCAAGGGTGGGGGGACGGGGGGGACCCGGGGCGAGCCCCCCCCCCTCCCCCCCCAAAGGAAGGGGGGCTGCGATCTCCACGAGTTCGGCCGCCTCCCCCCTGGCCGGCCCCCGTCTCCTTGTGTCGCGTCCCCCCCCCCTCCGCCGTCTTTCCCCCCCCCTCCTTCTTTCCCCGTTGAGTGACAGCTGTCAGAGCCGGCTCCCTCCGCTAGAAGGCAGGCCGAGCGTGTCAACAACGTTTGGGGTTCGCCGGGGGACGTGTGGGGGGGGGCCCCCCCCGGGGGCTGAGCATCTCACTCCCCCCACCCCCCCCCCCCTTTCCCCTGGCAGCCGGGACCCCGGGGGAGCAGCGGGCCGGCCCGCGGGGGGCAGCCCCGGAGGCGGAGGGGAGGCGGGGGGGGGGGGGAGCGGGCTGTGTGTGTTTGTGGGGGTGTTGGGGGGGGGGGGGGTTTTCACCCCGGCGCCGCCGGCGAAGTTGCGTGGTTGCGCGGGGCTCGGCGAGCGGTTGTCGCTTCGGTGCCTGTCATCCCCCCTCTGATTTGTTTTTATCGATCAGCTGATTTAAATCCATCCCCCCCCCCCTTCCACCACCACACACACACACACACACACACACACACACACACACACCCCCAGCATGGCCCCCACGGCGATGGGGACAGCAGGGGACCGGTGGCTTTGGGGGGGGGCTGGAGTCACCTCATGGGGTCATGCCAACGCCGAGACCCTCTGCCCACCCCGGGGACGTGTTTGGTGTCCCCAAGGCCCGGGGCAGGTGGAGTGACACCTGGGTCCCCGCTTGTTTACGTGCTGGGGGGGGGTGGGACACACGATGTGGCCCCAGCCCGCGACAAGGTGGCCTCGTGCATCCAAGCCCCTCGGCCCGTGGTTGCCAGGAGGGGCCACCGAAAGCCAGGGGCTGAGCTCATTGTGTGCCGCCGCCGCTGCGAGCCCCGGGCGCGCGGTGGAGTCGCTCCAGATTTATCCTGGCGTGACAGAGAGCAGAAGCGAACCCCCCGGGGCGACGGGCACGCATCCTGCCCCGCTCCCCTTCCACCCAGGCGCCGGCGGGCGTTGGGGCGCGTGGTCCAAATCGGGGGCCCCCCCACCCCCAGGCCTCCCCCCACCACCACCTCCTTTCCTCGCCACCACCACCCCCCCCCCCCCCCAGGTGTCCCCTTACACTGGCTTCTCCTGCTGGGCTGAGGAATTTGCAGGGGAGGGTGGTGGTGGTGGTGGTGGTGGGGGAGGCGGGGGGGTGGGGGGGGGGGGGGGGGCTGGAGAAGGGATGGCGCGACGCCAAATTCCGCTCTGCCATGTCTCTGTAACCTGAATAGGCCAACTCCATCCCCGGTGCGAGTCCCCGGGGCTCCGCCGCGCTCCGATGCAGTCAGGCGGGAGGTGGCCCCCCCGCCTTGTCCCCCCCAAGCCCCAGTCCCCTGTCCTTCCCCCCCCCCCCCCCCGCCTTCTTCCCACCACCAACCCCGTGAACCACAGTCCGGTTCCCTCCCTCCTTCCCACCGTCCGGCGAGCGGCCGCCGGCCACAGCAACCGCGCACCGCCGTAGCCACCGCGTGCCCGTCGGCAACCGATCCGGCAGGAGGTGGAGATGACCGGGGGTGGTTGTTTTTTTTTTGGGGGGGGTGGGGTGGGAATGAAGGGTTGGCACCGTAGCGGGGACGGTGGTGGCCAAGGACACACGCCGGGAGCGGGGCGGCCGGCGGTAGAGAAGTGATGGAAGCCCGTGGAAGGTTACGGGAAGCCTGGGGGGGCCAGCGCTTGCCCTGGCCTCCTTAGAGGAGGCAGCAGGGACCCGGGGCGGGCTATTTCTGCTGAGATCCCGAGGAAAGCTCTGGGAGAATTGTGGGCTTCTATAAATAGTGTGTGTCAGCCGAGTGGAAACAGGGCCTTGAAATGCTCCTGCTATTCTCCCGAGTGCTTGGAACCAGCTCTTGGTAAACAGGGCAGCGGTGGGGAGGGCTGTTTCCTTCTTCCGGGCTCGTTAACGGGAGCGTGGTGCGGGGGGATTGGGAGGGATGGCGGAGAGGGGGGAATTTTTGCCTGGCGTTAGGGCAGGGCTCTCCCCTCTCCGGGGCCGGCCGGCTGGATGCTGGGCTGTGGCCGTGCTGCCCGGATGCGGGATGGCCCCTGAATGCGTCGCAGATGTGTGTTGCGTGTGTGTGTGTGTGTGTGTGTGTGTGTGTGTCCCCTCCTCAACTTCGCCGTCGTCCCCTCCCCAGCCCCGCCGCCCGCCCAACTTCGGGGTTGGGATGCGCGGTCCGGCCGCGGTCCTCGGGGAGACGGCGGTTCTCGGGGTGCGAGGGCTCGGCTGGATTGGGAGATGCTCCGCAGGCTCCCTCCCTCTTGCATGGGTGTGTGTGTGTGGGGGGGTCACAGCATGGTTCCCTCCGCTCCCCTCCATGCGTCCGGGCTGGAATCGTTCCTGCTGTACCTCGGGGACAGGCGCTGAGCGGTGCCTGGGCCCGGTGCATGTGCTGCAGGGCAGGGAATTTGGTCCCGTGGGACCAGCACCCGGGCGCTGGGGGGGACCCCCTCCCTTTGGCGGTGGTGGTGGTGGGGGGGGGGGAGTTTGCATGCCGAGGGGACGTGGTGACATGCGCCGTGGGTGTTTGCTTGGCTCCGGGGTGCATCCCCACAGTCCCACGCTGGGGGAGCGTTTCGGCTTCGCACGAGGACCCGGCATCGCGCGCGGCGTCGCCTCCCCCCGCACCCCGCTATTTACCCCGTGCCCGCAAACGGCGGCGCCAAGCCCGCGCTATTATTATTATTTTTTTTATTATTATTATTATTTTTCCAGCAAAATGACACAGAGGGGAACAACCGGGGTACCGCCAAGGTGCCCGCCGCCAGTTTTTAAGGCGACGTGCGATGGGGCTGCGCGGTGAGAGGCACCCGGCGCGCCGGCGGTGCGGGGAAGGGGGTGGTTTGGCGTCGCGAAGCGAAGCAGCCGGCACTCGGTGGGGGTGTCGCAGGGCTGGGGAGCTCCCCCCCGGCCCCGTGGGCCTGCCTGAGCCGGGCGAAGGCTGGGGTGCTCGGTGCCGGCGCGGCGGAGCGTGCCGCTCTGTGGGGGGGGTGGCCAGGGCTGAGTCCGGCCATTTCCCTTTTCCCCTTTCTCATCCTCCCCCTTTTTCCTCCTTCCCTCCCCCCTTTTCTCCTCCTTTCCCCCCCTTTTTCCTCCTTTCCCCCCTTTTCTCCCTCCTTTCCCCCCCTTTTCCTCCCTCCTTTCTCCCCCCCTTTTCTCCTCCTTTCCCCCCTTTTTTCCCTCTCTTCCCCCTTTCATTTCTTCCCCCCCTTTCTTTTCTTCCCCCCTTTCTTTTTTCCCCCTTTCTTTCCCCCCCTTTCTTTTCTTCCCCCCTTTCTTTTCCTTCCCCCCTTTCTTTTCTTCCCCCCTTCTTTTCTTCCCCCCTTTTCTTCTTCCCCCCCTTTCTCTTCCCCCCCCTTTTCTTCTTCCCCCCCCCTTTTTCTTCTTCCCCCCCCTTTTCTTTTCTCCCCCCCCCTTCCCCCCCTTTCCCCCCCCTTTCCCCCCCCCTTTCCCCCCCCTTTCCCCCCCCTTTCCCCCCCCCTTCCCCCCCCCTTCCCCCCTCTTTCCCCCCTCTTTTCCCCCCTCTTTTCCCCCCCTCTTTTCCCCCCCTCTTTTCCCCCCCTCTTTTCCCCCCTCTTTTTCTCCCCCCTTTTTCCCTCCCTTCTTTTTATCCCCTCTTTTTCCCCCCCCCCTTTTTTCCCCTTTTTTTCCCCCTCCCCACCCCTGCCCCCCCCCCCCCTTTTTTTTTTTTTTCCCCCCCTTCTCCCCCCCCCCCAACCCCTCGCTCCCTCTCTGTGGGTTGAGCGCTGGGGCGACAGACAGGAAAGTCTGAGCAATGGTCTCCCGCGCTGGTGCTGTCTTCAATCACCGCGTCCCAGAATCCCTCGCTCTGGGCCTTCTAGGCACAAGGGCTTACAGCGAAAATCGGCAGCTGCAGCTGCGAGTGAAAGCACAAGAGCCCGGCTGGGTCTTTGGCATCGGCAGGAGAGCAAAAAAAAAAAAAAAAAAAAGGGGGAGGCGAGGAGGGAAAAGGGAGGAGGGTG